>NC_056668.1:29710000-30910000 GCF_018350195.1 Panthera tigris | reverse complement strand
TTGATATATGTATATATTGCTAAATGATTACCACAGTAAGGTTAGTTAACTCCTGTATCATCTCAAATAATTACCATTTGTGTGTGTGTGTGTGTGTGTGTGTGTGTGTGTGTGTGTGGTGAGAACACTTAAGATCTACTCTCTTAACAACTTTTAAGTATGTAATATAGTATTGTTAACATAGTCACTAGGCTGTACATTAGATCCCCAGAGTTTATTCATCTTATAACTGGAAATGTGTACCCTTTCACTAACATCTTCCCATTTCATGCCCCGTCTCACCCCAGTCCCTGGCAACCACCATTTTATTCACTATTTCCATGAGTTTGTAAGCCAGATAGATTTGAATATGTACTTTGTATCATGCATTGTACTTGACCCTGGGAATAAATAATGAATAAGTCCATTTTATTGTTTTTAGTGATTTTGCTACCAAATGCAAAAGACAAGCCATATTCATGAAGATGTGTTTTTCTCCCGGCCATGAATCTATTGTTATAAACCATTATACAGAAATCGGTTTTTATAACATTACAAATTCCTTCCAGAGTTTAAGATCTTAATTTTCTCATTTGCCTTCAAAATCTCTAGAGATACATCCCTGTTGTATCTTCTAACACTGTACTTGTCCCACATCAGTGGTGTAAATGGCTAGAATATAGTGCAAAGAGTATAAGTAAGGCAATGCTTTCTTTCCATTTTGGATATGTCTTTGCCTTAGATAGTACCTACCTACTTGATCATGTCAGTTTAGAACTATAATCCTCCATATTGTCCTCATAGCAAATCAGTATAAATTATGAGGTGTATTTTTTTCTGGTTGACTGTGGGAGCAGGTTAACCCATTCCTCCCATCTTGACCCTAATGCCCAGAAGAGATAAACACATTAATTGTCAGAAGAGCCTTTAGCTCCCACCACTGGTGCAGAATTCCCTTCCCTATCCTCCATCCACGGCCTCAGCTAGACTCTGGATCTTTAGAGTATGCTCTTTGAGAAAACCCCTTACTCATTGCACAGAAAGATAAAAGTAGGGAGATGTAAGACGAGAAAGCCTAGTGGTAACCATACGGACTTTGGATCTGTAGTATTAAGATTCATATCCAAGCTTCACAACTTCCTCGTTAGATGATGCTGGGCAAGTCAGTTACATTTTCTCTACAATGGAGATAATGACAATAAAAGTTCCTATCACACAGGGTGCTTGTGATGATTATTAAATTACAGACAACACATATGAGTGACTGGCACATAGTCTGTCCTTTAAAGTTATTATCAGGAGACTCCATAATAGATATGGCTATTTTTTCATCTATACATGGTCTATGCTACCTCTTCAGTCCCCTGAATTTTCGTTCCTAAAATACTTGGTTTTCTGTTATTCTTTTCTATTCTTTGTAAAAACTCTGTTCTATTTGATGAGATTTGCAATACAGAGGCAAAGATTTCCCTCTTTTTCTCAAGTATAGCAATGAACGTACATTTAATGTAGACACAGCTATTATAAGTATAAAAATTCACATTCAAACTAACACTTCTATTTTTATGCTTATGGTTAGAGTTGCCTATAGCTTGAAATATACCCTCTTTGCTTTCACTGCTTAATTTCTTAAACCAATTACTTCTCTATCCTGGCACAACTAATTATCTTTGGTCCATTCTGATTTTCTCCTAGGTTCAAAGATATTTTGAAACCATACCTCTCTTGCACTATTCTCAAGTTAATTGTGTTTCAGAATACAACTATAGCTATGAACAGAATTATATCATGTGACAGACTAACTTCCATTTCCAAGAAATTACCATGATTGCACAAGGTTGCTCAATTCTATGCAGATTAAAAAGAGAGCAAAAACATAGAAGGACTTAGGCATAATACCTTTTTTTTACCTGTTTTAGCAAACGCTAGATTCATTTTTCAGGTGGTGGGATATATTTTTCATAAGATAGTGATCTCTATAATTCCTATTCATATACCAAGTTCATATCTTAGGAATCTATTAAAAATTACCAAAGATAAAAAAATTCAAAAATTATTGATCATAACTTCACATTCAGGTGTGTGATTAACACACAAATAAAAGGTAAAATGTTTATTAATGCCTTTTAATAAAGTTACAAATCACAAGTAGCCAATTATCTTGTGAGATATAATGGAATATAAATACTACTACTAATAAAATGTTTAGAGACAAACACTTTCCTTCATTTGAGCTGTATATTAAAAGCAAGGCATATCTCATTTTGTTGCACTTTGGTCTATTGTGCTTTGAAAATATTGCATTTTTTTACAAATTGAAGGTTTTTGTGGCAGCCCTACATTGAGCAAATCTTTTGGCACCATTTTTCCAACAGCATTTGTTCCCCTCGTGTCTCTGTGTCATATTTTGGTAATTCTCACAACATTTCAAATTTCTTCATTATTGTATTCATTATGGTGATCTGTGATCATTGATCTTTGGTGTTACTACTATTATTCTTTTGGGTTACTACAAATTGTGCCCATATGAGACCGCAAACTTAATCTATAAATGTACCCGTTCTGACATTCCTACATCTTTCTCCCTCTCCTTGGGCCTTCCTATTATACCTTGAGACACAACAATATTGACAGTTGGCCAATTAATAAACCTACGATGGCCTTTAAATGTTCAAAAGAAAGGGAGAGTTTCATGTGTCTCACTTTAAATTGAACACTAGAGGGACACCTGTGTGGCTCAGTTGGTTGAGCCTCCAACTCTTGATCCCAGGGTCATGGGATCAAACCCCACACTGGGCTCCACACTGAGCATGGAGCCTATTTAAGATTCTCTCTTGGGCACTCTGCCCCTCTGTGCAGCTTGCATTCTCTGTCTAAAATGAAAATTAATTAACTAATTAATTAAAAAATAGAAATGATTAAACTTGGTGAGGAAGGTATTCTAAAAGCCAAGATAGGCTGAAAGCAAAGCCTCTTGCACAGTTGGCCAAGTTGTGATTACAAGGGAAAAGTTCTTGAAGGAAATTAAAAGCCCTACTCCAGGGAACATGTGAATGATAAGAAAGCAAAACAGCATTATTGCTGAAATGGAGAAAGTTTTAGTTGATCTTTTGGATAAAAGATTAAACTAGCCACATCATTCCCTTAAGCCAAAGCATAATCTAGAGCAAAGCCCAACTCTCTTAAATTCTGCAAAGGCTGAGAGAGGTGAAGACACTACAAAAGAAAAGTAGGAAGTTAGCAGAGGTTGGTTTCTGAGATTTAAGGAAAGAAGCCATCTCCACGACATAAAAGTGCAAGCGAAACAGTAAGTTATCCAAAGATCTAGCTAAGATAATTAATGAGGATGGCTACACTAAACAACAGATTTTTGATGTAGATGAAACAGCCTTCTATTGGAAGAAGATGCCATCTAGGACTTTCATAGCTAGAAAGAAGTCAATGCCTGGCCTCAAATCTTCAAAGGACAGGCTGACTCTCTTGTTGAGGACTAATGCAGCTGGTGACTCAGTTGAAGCCAATGCTAATTTACCATCTGAAAATCCCAGGGCCCTTAAAAATTATGCCAAATGTACTCTGCCTGTGTTCTAACAGTGCAACAACAAAGCCTGCATGACAGCACATCTGTTTACAACATGGTTTACTGAATATTCTAAACCCACTTCTGAGACCTACTGCTCAGAAGAAAATATTCCCTTCAAAATACTACTTATTAACAATACACCTAGTCACTCAAGAGATCTAATGGAAATGTACAATGTTAATGTTGTTTTCATTTCTGCTAACACAACGTCCACTCTGTAGTCCATGGATTAAGGGATGATTTTGACTTTAAAGTCCTATTATTTAAGAAATACACTTTGTAAGGCTATAGCTGCCATAGATGGTGATTCCTCTGGTAGATCTGGGCAAAGTAAATGAAAATCTTCTGGAAAGGATTCACCATTCTAGATACCATTAAGAACACTTGTGATTCATAGGAAGAGATCAAAATAGCAACATTAACAGGAGTTTAGAAGAAGTTGATTCCCACCCTCATGAATGACCTGAGGGGTTCAAGACTCCTGTGGAGGAAGTACCTGAAGATGTGGTGGAAAGCAAGAGAACCAGAATTAGAAGTGGAACCTAAAGATGTGACTGAATTGCTGTGATCTCCTGATATAACTTGAAAAGTCGAGGAATTGATTCCTATGGATGATCAAAGAAGTGGTTTGTTGAGATGGTTTGTTCACTACTCCTGATGAAGATGCTGTGAAGATTGTTGAAATGACAACAAAGGATTTAGAATAGTAAATAAATTTAGTTGTTAAAGCAGGGGATAAACTCCAATTTTGAAAGAAGTTCTACTGTGGTAGAATGCTATCAAACAGCATCACATGCTACAGGGAAATTGAGAGATGATGAGTCAATCAATGTGGCCAACTTCATTGTTGTCTTATCTTATGCAATGATCACAATCACCCCAACCTTCAGTAACCATCACCCTGATCAGTCAGCAGTCATCAATCAACATTAAGGCAAGACCCTCCACCAGCAAAAAGACTATGACTCGCTGAAAGCTTGGATGCTGGATGAAAACATAATTTTTATATGTTCCGGGAAAATGAAAAATTCGTTTGACTCATTTTATGGCGATATTTGTTTTATTTTGGTGTTCTGGAACTGCCACAATATCTCCAAGCTGTGCCTATACATTAACATTTTTAATTTCTTAAGTATTGGATGAAATTTGTCATTGAGGCCATCTAGGCCTAAAGTTATATTTATAAAAAAGACTTCTTAGATATGAATTCAGTTTTTTAATAAATTTAGGACAATCAAAGTTTTCTATTTTGTGTGTGTGTGTCAGTTACGGTGATTCGCAAATTTATTTCTCTCCAGAAATTTGTCCATTTCATCTAATTTACCAAAGTTATTGATAAAAAAAATATTCATTTCCTTACTATTTTTAATGACTTTAGAACTATGTGATGTCCCCTTTTTTATTCCTGATATTGATCAATTATAAATGTTATTCTTTTCTTAAACCAGTCTACCTTGAGATTTTTTAGATTTACTTTAAAAAATAAGCTTTTGTTGGGGTGCCTGGGTGGCTCGGTCAGTTGAGCGTCTGACCTCAGCTCAGGTCATGATCTCACAGTTTGTGGGTTTAAGCCCCATGTCAGGCTCTGTGCTGACAGCTCAGAGCCTGGAGCCTGCTTCCGATTCTGTGTCTCCCTCTCTGTACCCCTCCCCTGCTCGCTCGCTCTCTCTCTCTCTCTCTCTCTCTCTCAAAAATAAACATTAAAAAAGTTTAAAAAAATAAATAAGCTTTTGTAAAATTTTTAAAAATGAAGTGTGCATAGGCTAAAGTGCATAATTCTTAAATATATCCCTAATGAACTTTTATAAACCAATACACTCATATAGCCACTGATGTGGTTCAGATATAGAATATTACCCACAAGTAGAAGCCTCTCTTTTAATGTCTTCTAGTCAACATTTCTCCAAAGTTAACCATTATTATAACTTCTCCCACCCTCAGTTAGTTTGGCATGGTTTGAAATCTCTTATAAGTAGAAGTGTACAAAATACACTTTCATGTGCCTGGCTTCTTTAACTATATATATTTGTGAGATTCACCCATGTTACTATGCATAGCAGTAGTTAAGCTGATCAAGGAAAAAGAAAAAAAAGTAAGTACATGAAAAATAGCCTCTAGATTCCTGTGCTTTTGTGGAATGTTCTCTACCACCATCCTTCCACTTCCTTTTGTACAAATATCCAGTTATGTTTTAAACCTCTAGAGAATAAAGAATATATTCTATGCTTCCCTTACAATATCTACACAGTCCTGAACATGTGGTTGGTTCTCTCTTAAGAACCAAATCAACATTCACTCACCTGGCTGGAACAGTCAGAATCCTTTAGAATGCTACCACAGAGCGAAGCAGAAAGAGAATGAGGTTTGGCATTAAAGATAAAAATTGAGTCTCCTCTAGTATCATCTGACTGACTAGATAAGTCATTTTATTTCTCTGTGTCTCACTCCTCTCCAGAGTGGGATTATATTATTTGCCTTATGCTATTCAGAGAAACAGTGAGAATCCAATAAAAGCATGTGTATGAATTACTTGTCATCAGTAATCCAACAGATTCTTTACAAATATTTTATTAATAAGTGAAGCACTTGCTTTTAAGACTAAAATATTTTTTTTGTTTTGTTTTGGGTTTTTTCTTTTGTTGTTGTTTTTAAAGGTGGGAGAGGCAGAGGGAGAGAGAGAATCCCAAGCAGGTTTCACACTCAGCACAGGGCCTGGTACATGGCTCAGTCTCATGAACTGTGAGATCAGGACCTGAGCTGAAATCAAGGGTTGAGCACTTAACTGACTGAGCCACCCAGATACCCCAAGACTCAAATCTTAAAAGGTAACCAAATCCCTGGCTGTCATTTTCTGCCAAATCTGTGCCCAAATCCAACTGGGCAGGTGGTGGTAATGATCAGACTGGACAGAGTAACTCTATAAACATGTCGTTTCCAAACAAGTAGAAAGTTTAATATGGGGTATGTGGAATAGTTTGTAAACTATAACATAAGACACATTTTCAAGGTAGAAATTTGTATTCATTTTAATTTTTTTTTAAATTTACATACAATAAAACACCTTTTCTTGGTATAGTGCTAGCTTTTGGTTTCATTAAGTTTCTCTATAGTTTACTCAAGTTCATTTTTCCACTCTTATAAATATAATTTTCATCATTGTGTACTTTTCTCCTTCCTTCCTTCCTACCTCAATTCCTTCCTTCCTGTGTAGAAGCTTAGAACATTGATTTTAGGCATTTTTTTCTTTCTTAATGAAATATTTAAACATATGAATTTCTCCCTAAACACCACCTTAGCTGTATCCCACCAATTTGTTACACCGTGTTTGCAATATTATTCAGTGTAAAATATTTTTTAATCCTCCTTGAGTTTTTTATACGTGAATTTTATAGAGCTGCAATGTTTAATTTCTAAATATTTGGAAAATTTTGAGATTTTTTATTTGCTTCTAATTTAATTCTTAGGTGTTATTGTAAATAATATTTGCTACCTCTTCATTGCTAGAATATAAAGATTTAGTTGAATTTATATAGTTTTTGCTAAATTCAAATATTTATTCTAGTGGCCTTTTTTTCTAGATCAAGATTTTCTCTGTTCACATTGTTTTCTGAATATAAAGACAGTTTTATCCATTTTCCAATTTGTATTTTTTCATGTGTGTGTCATAGAACATATTTGGTATAATTTCCACTCTTAAATTTGTACAGTATATTTCGTGGTCCCATATATCTCTTTTGGTGCATGTTCCATGTACATTTGAAAAGGACATGTATTTTGTCTTCGTTGGATGGATATTCTCTGTATGTCAATTAGGTCATGTTAAGCAATAATGTTCACATCTTCTAGATTATTTCTGATTTTTTCTTCTTCTGTCAGTTACAGAGAGAAGAGTGCTATAGTCTCTGACTCTGATTGTAGAGATGTCTGTTTCTCCTTTCAGGTCTGTCAAGCTTCGCTTCATGTATTTTGAAGCTGTTTTTCCATGCATACTATTATGTATTCTTGATGAATTAATTCTTTTACCTTTATAAAATGTCTCTCTTTATCCTTGCCTATGTTCCTTTTCCTAAACTTTGGGTTTGGCTGACATTAATATACTCAGTTCAGCTCTCTTAGGTTTAGTGTTTGCATGGTGTAGTTTTCTTTTATCCTTTTACTATTAACTTATTGTGTATTTGTATTGAGTTCATTTTTTTCTCCTGTTAATGAATACAATTTTATGTTATTTTCCAGTGTCTGAAACAGCTTTTTTATAAATTTTGGCCAGCTTTATATACGTGAACATTGTCTGGTACCATTATTCCCTCATGGCTGAATTGCCTCTATACATTTTTATCCTTTGGTTATTGTGTCTATGAAGTTAAGGCTATATACATTGTCACCTTCATGTTAATTACTACCCTACCTCCATACATAATCCCTTTATTATTTCTCAGCAATCTCTCTCTACACAATGAACAAGAGTTTGTATTTGTTTTTTATGATTCCAACTGAAATACATATTGCCTATATATAAACAAGATTTATCATCAAGATGTATTTGTAAAAACCTCTAGGAACTAAAATACATATCTATCTACATACTTCAAATCATGAGCCACAATATGGATGAAAATCTAAGCTTCTTCAAACTTGAAATACAGGAAAATGAGGTTTAGCATTTCTTAAATATAATAGTATGTACCTTCAACATTGAACTTGAAGTTGATGATTAAAAATTACTAGCAACTGGGGCACCTGATTAGCTCAATCAGTTAAGCATCTGATTTCCTCACAGGTCGTGATCTCACAGCTCATGAGCTCGAAACCTGCATCAGGCTTTCTGCTGTCAGAGCAGAGCCTGCTTCCGATCCTCTTTCTCCCTCCCTCTCTACCCCTTCCCCACTAGCATGTGCTATCTCTCTCTCTCTCAAAACTAAAATAAACATTAAAAAAGTTGCTAGCAACCAATTCCAAATGTAAAACAAAATTGATTAAGCATAGACTTAAGTGTTAAAAAATAAATTTTTTCCTATGTGATATTCAGATACACAGAATAAAGTCTCAGTTATATAAAAAAATTATGGATTTTATATTAAAAATCTTTTGGTAACAGTCTTATTAAGAGGAATGACACAATCACAAATAATTTATAGCTTAAAATGTTTTACATTCCTGTAATAGGCTCTACCAAATTTCACTCAAGCATAGCAGTAGGATGTCTATATTTTTTTTAAGTCTTTTTAACTGAGCTAGTGAATTTAATCTATAAAGATTAGGGTTTTTTTTTTCTTTCTAATTTGTGCCTTAAACATCACTAAATTAGGCTTTTTTCATTTTTTTTTTAAGTAGGCTTTATACTCAATGTGGGCCTTGAACTCACAACACTAAGATCAAGAGTTATAGTCTCTACCAACTGAGCCAGCCAGTCACCCCAAGTTTTTTCCAATTTTAATAAAAGCTCTTAATGAATGATTCTCTAAATGTTAGAAAATTCTACTAGTTTAGTTTTTGTCTATCGTCTTTATGTATTGGTATACTCCCCTCTTAATTATCTCCTTTATGTACTATAATATTTTTATATAGTAGAAGTTGGTTTCTTCCCACCCTGAAACAGATTCCCAGAACACCACACAAAAACAACACTGGTTGGCAATACATATACACAAACATACATATAGAGCTATATTATATACACATACATACAGTTTATATATATATACACACACACACATATATATATACACATATATATATAAATATATATGTCCCCAAAAGTAGGTATAGACATTCATAAATAGTTATCAATCATTATTTTAATTTCAATGTATGAAATCACCCCCAAAATATTACTAAATATAATATTATTAAATGTAGTTATTACTATAAAAGTTATCTATTGTGGATTATTTATTATCTACTATCAATGGAGAGAATATGATATAAAAACAAGTAATTGCACCTAACTAATTCTAATTTCAGGCAAAAAAAACAGTTTTGTATACAAATTAATGTATCTTCACAGCAAGACATTTAAGTGGTAAAAAGAAAATTCACGTTCTAAGTGACCCCAAATTTCTTATACAAATGTCCTGTATTTTGCCTAGGGCCTATAATTTTATGGGAACTGAGCTGAACACTTGGGAGTAGACCAAAAATATTGAGTGAAAGGAATTTAAAAAAAAATTTTATTTTAAAATATTTTAAACTAGAGTAAGTTCAATAGAATATGTTTACAGATTAATTTTCATGGAAATCAAAAATCAAATAAATATTTTGCTAGTCATTTTTGTTGTATGTAGGGACTGAAATGATATATTTGTTTTAAGCTTTACGGATATTTCAAGGAAACTCTGAAATTATTTTACGGTACATGCTACTACAGTAGCTAAATCTTAGTCACTAGCAATTAATAATTGGCCATATGTTCAGAATTCTCCTTGATTCAATAATCCTGGTTTAACCATTAAAGTCGAGTTTATAATTCTTCTACAGGCTATATCATTTATACTTCTTCCATAACAACCTTAATAATAAACATTTCTACTTTCCACAGTAAAAATACTGTGGAAATTTTTCATGATAAGTCTTGAAGGCACCAAGTGGAATGTTTCATACTGCTGAACATAGCCTGCTGACTTCTCAGTATCATGCTACATTTCCTTCACACTGGGCTTCCCATTTGATTTGTGTTTCTTTTAATCCCAGGTTGCTCATATGCTATCTTTGGTCTCCTGAGATGGATGCTGTTTTCTCTTTCCACATTACCTTCCCAGTGTGTTCCATGTGTTACAAAAGAAACATGATTAGAGGGACCTGAGGGTTTTATTCCCCAACTATGATGCAACCATTTAATGCAGTGACAAATACTTATCTATTTCAACCAGGTCCTCTCCTGATCTGATTAATCAATCATTCCCAAACTTAGACATTTTTAACTACAAAGGAGATAAATATTTGAAAAGCCTTGATCTAGCCTCAGACATTTTCTGAATGCATTTTCTTGGGTTCAGTGTTGTCTTATATGATAATGACTAAGAAATTGTATATATTATTTATAGTAACATAATTGCAATTTAATACTTTGAGTGTTTAATTTCCTAAATATTTAAGCCAACAGGGACCACTGAAACTTCCTAATATCAGTAAGATGACTCACTGTTTTCATTCTCTGTGATCCACACAGTGGTCTATATTAAATGCATTAGTCCACAAAGAATTCACTCAACAAAATTTTCACAAGCTGGTGAATTATACAATCATCACACACTGAACAATGTAGCAAATCATTATTAAATTGTTACAATGATCTTATGAAAAAGTCAGTAGATATTCTTAAATGTCTTTTTTGCACAATTCTGCTGTGTGGATTTTTTGTAATATTTCCAGATAAATAATATGTATTTTAGAAAATCACACTCAGCCACTGCATAACATAGTTGATAGTTTTGAGCATGGGCTCTGGAACCCGACTGCCAGAAAGGAATTTAGGCTTGGTTGTTCATTCCAGTATTGTTTATAGTTGTAAAATATTGGAAGCAATCTAAATACTCACACATAGGAGAATGGTTGAATAAGTTCTATTATATTCACACAATGGAGTACTATGCAAATGTTCTTTGTGAAATGGTATGGAGGTGTTTTCCATGGTATACTGTTAAGTAAAAAAAAAAAAGTAAATTGCAAAAAAACGTAAATAGTATCCTATCCCTTTTGCAAGAAACAGGGAGATACAACAAAATACAAAATACATCTATCTTCTTGTTTGTGCAAAATAAACACAGAAAGAAGAAAACAGAAGCCTAAGTAATTTGTTACCTATAGGGGTTGACTGAGAAATGAGCAGAAAGCAGGATCTCTCTTTCTCTTGGAAGGATACATATGATTGCATTTAGGGTGTACTCGATAATCCAGGATAGTCCCCTCCTCTTAAAATCCTTAATATAATCACATTTTTTGGCTATGTAATAAACCACACATATGTTCCGGGGATTAGGATGTGGTTACTTTTTGAGGGGCTATTTTTTAGCCTCCCACAATATCCATGAGTCCCTATCAATGTATGTAATTACAATAAATACATAAATGGGGAAAAGGGACAGCTCTTCATTAGAGATGACTTCAAATATTGAAAAATATAGATGGAGCTAAGGAAATAGAAAGTCACCATAGGCAAACACTATATAATAATAATTGCAGAAGAAAACCATTAATGAATGCTAAAATCAGTAGGCAAATATTTGAAGAAAAAAATAGATATTTGCATAATCTTAAGGTATTTTTCAGTAGTATCCACCTTATTAATTACAAAGTGAAATGTAGTAATTTTATGTGGAGAAACCCAACAGACACCACTATTACCAAGAAATCAAAGTGAACACCAATAGTAACACATATAAACATCATGTACGCCCAACCTGATATACCAAGAAAGACACATAACATTTTTTTTGTAGTATTCTTGCTAAAATGTATGATGTCAATTTAATCACAAGCAAATTTCAGGCAAACCCAAATTGAAGGACAGGCTACAAAATAACTAGCTGGACTAGCTGACCCTAGCTGTCTCAGTTGGAGGAGACTAAGGAGACACACAACTAAATGCAATTTTGGATCCTGGATTGTTTTCTGGAACATAAAAGGGTAGTAGTGAAAAAAAGTGGGTGAAAGTTGAATGAGACCAGTTCAGTTTATAGTATTATATCTATGTTAATTTCCTAGTTTTCATAATTATATAATGACTCTGTAAATTTTTAATATTAGGGGAAGTGTGGGGAGGGGTGTATGGTATATGTGAAAGTTCTGCCTTAGCTTGTCACATATCTTTAAATCTAAAATAATTGCAAAATAAAAAGCAAAAGAAAAAATAAAGAAAGAAAAGGAAAGGAGGGACAGGTGAAGGAAGCGGGGAAAGAACTGTTTAGGTTTTATATAAACACATGGGCCTTTTGGGTGGCTCAGTCTGTTGAGCATCTGACTTTTGCTCTTGATTTTGGTTCAGGTCATTATCTTATGGTTCCTGGGATCCAGCCCCACATTGGGCTCTGCACTGATAGCACAGAGCTGGCTTTGGATTCTCTCTCTCCCTCTCTGCCCCTCCATGCTCGTGCACTTTCTCTCTCTGAAAATAAATAAATAAACTTTAAATAACAACAAATAAATTAAATAAATAAATAAATAAATAAATAAATAAATAAATAAATAAATAAACCAGCTCCTGGCCAAAAGACCCAATGGACCTAGGTGCTGGCCTATCAGCCATTTTGGTAGAGAAGTGCAATATATGCTTTTTGATATGCTACAATTTAACAAAGGCCACATCACCATTCTACACACTAATACTAAAGGATGGATGGATGGATGGATGGATGGATGGATGGACGGATGGATGGACAAATAAATAAGCAATCAAGGAAACTGTTTTTATTGCCGAGAAATATCTAAAGCAGACATCCTCACTTTGTTGAGTCCATCTCATCCCTGAACTCTTGTTGGTATTACCAAACTCGTATTTAATCATGATGGGTAAAATTTTCTTAGAAATAAGCCCAGTTATAATGGATCAATAGTAACGATTTTATTATTTTATGATTTTAGTATTTTCTCTTTCTGATTACCAAAGTAATGCATACATGATTTTTAGCTGTTTTAAAAAAAGAAATAAATGAATAGAAATGGACTGTATCTTTTTACAGAGTTAGCAGTAGGAAGGTTAGAGTTGTGTTGGTTGTATCCATTGGTTACCAGAAACCATAATATTACATTTTGCTTTAAAATCTTGCCTATCTTAAAATGGTCACAACTCTTTCAATATTGTCTTGTCAGAGGGTTCTTCTTCAACTCAGACCACAGGCTTCTGATCACATATTACTAGTATAGTTATTTGGGGAATCTTCCAAAGGACAGGTGGAGGCAGAATTTTTCTCTGTGTTAATTTCTCTCTGTGTCTCTACTCCTGTATGCCAAGGTACTGTCACTGCCACCAACTACCCATAATTCCCAGACTGTTGAGAGAGAAACAAAGGTTTTTGGCACAGTGCACATCTCCTTACACATTTATCTCTGGACGTCTATTCAGCAAGTGGTAAAAATTGGATAAATTGTTCTGGACTCTTGAGATCTCAGGCATTGATGAGTTTGGTCACTGTAGTCTAAAAGAGGAGTAATACCAGGCAAAGACTCAAGACCTTAATGCAAAAGTTCTGTCAAAGTGGCTGTCAGGTTTCCTTAGGGCCTAGACATTTTATGATGAACATGCGGGCTTTAACTGCACATTCTCAGAGAGAGCCTGATGCCAGATCAAAGGCTACAGAGCAGTCAGGCCACTGTCCCTTAATTGTAGTGGCATCTTTAGCAACTATTTAAATGTACTTTGTGCATTCAAAATCTTTCTGGCTGATATTCTTTCCAAAGAGCAAAACTAACAGAATCATGGCATCAATTCAAAGAAACACTCTCTTATAATCAATTAATTTAATAACACTTGAATATTCAATTCTTGTGATATATAATTTATATCCAGGTTATAAACAACTTGTTTTACAATGCTCAGGCCTAACAAAATGACCTCCTAAAAAGTGGTGCAACGGTTTCCTCCCCGCACACCCCACCTCCCCACCAAGGACAAACTCATCATCAAAGATATTCTAGCATGTCCTTTAGTAATACACTACATAAGCTCACATTCTAGCTCTGCTGCTACAATGTAATATGAAATCAGTTTATTGGAATCTTTTTTATAACCTTTTAAAATTAAGTATCTACCTGAACCAGTTAACTGTGTCCTGGATGCTTTTACATACATCGACTTAAGTAATCCCCCAGTGGTGTTAAACTGCACTTCCAGAGGTTAAGGATTTGCTCAATTGCTCCTCAAGTTTATCAGAGGCACAATCTGAGGGTTTTTTTTTTTTTTTACTATAAAATCTCTTCTCTTGTCCTTGCACATTGTCTTCTATTTTCACATAAGCTGCGAACCCTATGGTTGGTATATTTTTCAGGTGATAAAATGCAGAGAGTAAAATAAAGGCAAATGAGATGATTTCTACATAAACAACTTCCAGTTCCTCCTTCCTTGGTTTCCACAATGAACTAGAGCATATTCTGCCCCATTCCAAAGTGTTTCTCTGTGTTGGAAGGTCCCTAAATTTCTGTAAAACTCTGAGGTCTTCCAGAATCCAGAAAATTTGGTGGGTGAGAACTTTCTATTGAAAGCCAAGAATAGGTTGTGGCTTTGCCAATATATACAAGATGCTCACAGGTGGTAAACTCATTTGTAAAATGCATACAGTCTGGCTTAATGTTGCATACTGTTAAAGATAAGTGAAAACAAGGAACAAAGTTCTGGCAAACTTTACCGAGGCTTTGATCCCTTTGCCTTCAATGTATAGTGGCATTTTTCCACAACTGTGGAAGGGAAAGATTACTTAAAGTTACATAATTTAGTCATAATTGGATACATGTGATGGTGCCTTATTTTAATGAAATTCAACACATTTTTCTAGAGGATACTTATGGTTAACTCCTTCTACCTTATGTTGTTTGGATACATTTCCTTTATATAGGATTTTATTCTAATAAATGTGCAGGTGGTAAAATAAACCTGATGTTGTGGTAAGTAAATACTTCCTGGGGAATAAGCTTTCCACATCTTTGGAATGAATGCTTACTTACACACACACACACACACACATACACACAAATGCTCTGTGTGTGTATATCTGGCATCTGGGCTGTATTAGTTCACTTGATATGGACATACAGTTTACTGTCATAGAGGAGACTATCCAACATGCGACTAAACCATCCATAAGAATTATACTGTTCTTTAAAGTGAAATAAATACATACAATGCTTCATAGAAGAGCTTTCTGTGGCAAATATAAATTCTTGATATTTATTGGCAGTTTCAAAGTATGGAAGAAAAACCAGCAGCTGTGATTATAAGTATAGATGCACTTACAATAAGTAGGGGCTTGGAGCTAAACTGATGATTTAAAATTTATCAGAACATGATAGGAGTCCTCATTAACCATTCTGAGTTATTTGTAATAAATAAACTCAAGTAATTTTTGTCTGTGTTATGCTTCATCATGTTACTCTAATTCCTGGCAAATCCCCCTTGATTGTTTTGCTCTGCAAAGTGTTTTATTAATGTCCCTTTTAACATTCTCCACATTGCCAGTGGAAACCTAGACTTAGTAAAGAGATTACATTTCCACTTTTAGCTGTTCACAGAAACTTAATATTTGGATTCTAAGATGTCTCCATCTAAATTTGCAAAATTGACACCTTTATCTAATCTAGCACATGGAAAAAAATCAATCAGCTGAGTTACATTCCTCTTTACAGGAAAAATGTATTATTAAATTCATGAGACCCATTGTGTTATAAGCAACCATATATCATATCTATATCTCTGTGTAGATATGTCATTTATAAGCAAACAAGTAGATAATCGACCATATATTCAGAAAATACTAAATGTTTTTGCCTCACATCTTGTACAGTATGGTGTGATGAGAATGTAACCTTAGTGTCAGAGATTTTGATTCAAATCTCAACTTTATCACTGAAAAAGTTTGTAAACTTGGGCTTTATTTTTTGGTTTATTCATTTATTTTCCCAATTCAAGCATTAGATTTTTTATCAATTAAAAAATCATTGACATGGCAGGATTGTCTATAGATTTTAAAATGGCAGAAAAAAATGTCTAATGCAGTGATTGGAGCATAATAGAGATTAAATAAGTCCCATTTTCTCTTTTCTTCTCTTCTATGAGTATGTGGCCTGCAAATTTTCCATGGTAAATACTCAGTAAATATGTTTTCACTTGATTTACTTATCAGTTAAATATATACAAATTGACCAATTTACTTCAAATAGGTTATAAAGGCATTTCCAGAAAATAACTTTGTTTTTTAAAGTTTATTTATTTATTTTGAGGGAGACAGATAGAGTATGAGCAGTGGAGGGACAGATAAAGAAGGAGAATCTCAATCAGATTGTGTGCTACCAGCCCGAAGCCTGATGTGGGGTTTGAACTCATGAAACGTTGAGATTGTGACCTGAGCAAAAATCAAGAGTCTGATGCTTAACCAATTGAGCCACCCAGGAATCCACAGAAAATAACTTTTAAAAATATGATCTTAATTCCTCAGATCAGCTCCCAATGTTTAGTCAATAATTATCATATATTGTTAAGACCTACTTAGGTAAAATTAGCATATATAATATTAATATAAAATAACATATATAATAACATATATAATATTGCTTATTGATACATACTCATGTTTTTTAAATTAAAAAAATAAGCTTACCTGAGAGTGAAAAATTTTGCCATAAGAATGCTTATTATGATGTTATGATTAGTAGTAAAAAATTGACAATGATCCAAGCACATACACATACAGGCACAGAAAATAAAGTATAAAGATTATTGGGAATGAGAGGAAACAAGTTTCTTTCACAGTATGTACAAAATAGAATTCATTTAATGCTGCATTTTGTTAATAGTAAAGAAATGAAAATATATGTAGAAAATATAGAAAACAACAGAAATTAAAAACAGCTCTTGGTAAGGCAAGGCGCATTATGAGGACCTTCTCTTCCTATATTATATATTTCTCTAGTGTTTGAACTTTGTTTTATATAGTGTAGGTTAATATATGTTAATATCCTACAAGGAAAAAATATAACTTCCTGATTAAAAATAAAATAATCGGGGAGCTTCTCCATAAAGACAAATAACCAGGGTAATGTAGCTCTATATTTTTCAGTTTTCTCATCTGACAAATGTCTAATCTACTTTACAGAATTGTGGGAGTAATTTGAAATAATTTAGGAGAGACTGCTCTGCAACTTGTAGTGCTATCTCATAATTTAAAATCTGAAGAATTTGCTTTGAACCATTGATAAGATTATCTCGCCTACCTCTAATTCCAGGTGGAAGACAGTGCAGTAAATGGCTCTTACAGAGATAAGACACTACCTTCTGTAGCAGCCAAGTTTAACTCCTTCAGAGACAGGCTATCATCATCAGTCTGTATTGCAAAACAAATCTCATACTTTCTGAGAGGAAAGCTCATTTGCCAGGTTGTTGAAAAGCCTAAAGAATGGTTCCAAGCAACAATGGTCATTTGATTCTTTGTTTATTCAAATGTATTATTATGCATATGGAAGACACTTGGAAATATTTGCATTGACAAGCTAGAGTACTGAAGCAAGACAGCCTGAGCCATATGGTTATGTAATTATCATAAAGTTATCTAGAAGAGCATAGCTAAACCATTATGGAGTATGTCAAAGAAAGATAGCTGGCTCATTTATAATGAATGTTGTTCTTTTCTTTTTTTCAGCAATGAGAATGAAATATGTATATATATATATATATATATATATATATATATATATATATGACAGTAGGTGGCAGCGTCCTTAGCAGCATTTGGCAGATTGAGGCAGTTAGTACCTAATAAAATAAGGACCACATTAGTTGTACTAATATTTGCTGCCCTTCATCCAAAGAAATTTCCATAATTATTATCATGTAGTTACATCACCAAATGAAGATCCATATTTGAATTGTGGTTTAAAATGCATACTGATTGTGATTTGATTAGTCATTAGCATACCAAATATGGAATCCACAGGCTTTTGGAAATGTGGGAGGCTAGATTTCAGTATCCTCAAACTGGATGATTTTTACCTTTCTTTAAAAAAAATGTACTTATGATAACCTCCAATGCATTCATTTCTCAGATTTGCCTCTAGATAAATGACGATCTAGGTTTAGACATTAAAATAATGTTCTATATTTCACTTCAATAAGCAGTACTGAAACTTTCATATGAATCATAATCTGTCCATCCTTTAAGTAAATCTCAATTACAATCAGAAAATCAATTACAGCTTTCTTAGGAGAGTGTCCTTTCTAAACTTAATGATATTTAGATCCTTAAAATCTTATAATTTTCTTTCCAGGTATTTTCTAAGGAATAGATAGGAATTAAAAACAGAGTATTTTAGAAAAATCTGAGAAAAATTAAAATATGACATTTATTAAGATGAAATTATAATTTTTTACTTAAATTCAATGTGCAGAAAGTCTTGAATGCCAACAATATTCCAACCACATAGAACTTCACAAAACAGGGGGGTGGGGGGTGGATCCTTGACCTTAGGGGGTACTCTTTGGTAGAGAGATGCTATGCAAAAATATCGATAATATAAAAAGCTATAATGGATTATATGCGCAGAATTTTTAGTACTACTCCTACTACTAAACTATCAATACTAATAATGATTATTTTTTAAAATTTCAGAATGCTTTATGTACTAGGCACTATCCAAGATACTCTAAACATTTACTTGTTTAACCTGTCCACACACCTTATAAGGTTATATGCTTTTATCATGGAAGAGAAAATTGAGGCTTGAGATGTTAGTTAAGGTAGAAAATGGCAAGATTTTTCTCGTTCCAAGATTCTATTGAACACAGCAACTCATAAAATTATAAATAATATGTACAATACAAGACAAAATAGGATACATTATGCAGGAGAATTCAAGATATTAAGCAAAATTCAACAGAGTAAATTTTCAAGATCTTATTGGTTTTATTCAATGATTCATAAATCAGGAACATCCAATTTAGCAGACAGAAAATAACTTCAAGGAGATGTACAAAATGAAAGACTTATCGGCAGAGCAGGAACAAAGAAGTTATACCAGGTAAAAAAAGTGGTTTGGGGGGCGCCTGGGTGGCGCAGTCGGTTAAGCGTCCGACTTCAGCCAGGTCACGATCTCGCGGTCCGGTCCGTGAGTTCGAGCCCCGCGTCAGGCTCTGGGCTGATGGCTCGGAGCCTGGAGCCTGTTTCCGATTCTGTGTCTCCCTCTCTCTCTGCCCCTCCCCCGTTCATGCTCTGTCTCTCTCTGTCCCAAAAATAAATTAAAAAAAAAAAAAAAAAAAAAAAAAAAGTGGTTTGGTAATGGTAAGATCACTTTTCTTTAGGGGATGGCAGGATTCTATCAGCAGATTAGGTAACTACTGCTGATTAGGCAATTCTTGATTGACTAGTTTAAGATTCCTTTTCTGGGATACCTGAAACTGTAATTAAGTATTGGTTTGGTGACATGAGGCTTAGCACAAGTGACTCCATTTGGGGGTCTGTTGTCTTATTTTTAAGAAAGCAAAGGATTTTAATGTCAAAGTGGCAGGCAACTTTATCTGCTTTGTTCACAGATGTATGCCAAGTTCCTAGAACTATGTCTTGTCAATAAAAGATCCTCAAAAAACATTCATGGCATTGAATTACATCTCAAGGAAGTAAGTTTGCATTCATTAGATGTGGGGGTTGTGGTGTGAGTTGGGAAAGGATTCAGATGAAGTTATTTGAAGGAAATTTTACTGGTGTCCATGGAATAGTTACGTTCCTTTTTGTCAAATCTCCCACTCACTGTAGCTTCCCTGATTGCAAAATGAGCATTCGAGCTCTCTTTGAACCCTCTTCATGTTAAGAGAATTTCCAAAAACATTATCTAAATGTAGTAATATTTATATCAGCATGCTTAGATGCAGAATAAGAATGTGTCATACATGAGAAAAAAAAATATCAGTGTTTAAGACTCTGAAAGGCTCTATGGTCGTGCTTGTGGCCAGTAGAAATTAAGTTACTAGAGTTGAAGAGGGTGAGGGCCTGTGAACTGATTCAATTCTATCAGATAGTCATAAACTTTGCAAGAGATAAGGCAGAGAGTGAAAATGTAGACCAGGTGCTGAAATCACTGCAGAAAGAAAAAGAAAATCTGAGCAACTTAGTAAAGGACTGTATTAAAGGACAGAAAGCAAACCTTGTCAGTATGAGCTGAAGAAAAGACATGGGTGGAATGACTGTATTCTGGCCACTTGCAGGGAGCAAGGAATGTGCAAATGGTTTCTGTCGCTATGGATTCCTGGGGGAGTGCATTAGACAGCCAGATACAATCTGTTTTGAGGGAAACGCAAATGAATGGAAGTGATATTTAAGGAAAAGTCCGAGAATAAATTCCTTCAGCATTTATTTACTGATTCTCTACATATACCAGTCTCTTTGCAGGACCCTATAGATGCAGAAATGTTTCTATTAGCAAAATAATAAGCCTTGAAAAGGGCACAATTAAACAAAGGAACAAATACAAATCTGGTGAGTTTGGTGAGAGTAGGAGTGAGCTAGTTTGGATCAAGTAGGGAGCCAATTTGGGGACAGGCAGTAAGCAAAGGAAAGAAAAGGAAACAAAAGGTTTAAGAAGTATGACCAGATGGGATGGACATGTTGCAGTAGAAAATGAAAGTGTAGAATTTAAGGAATATAATAAGAAAAGTTATCTTAAGTAAAGATGAGTCAGACTAATTTTGATATTTGGACAGCTACTAGATATAATCATAAAATTATTAGCTAGCAAATACCTAGAAAAGCACAGTATTCAACCATAACTTAATATGATTTCATGAAAATTAATCACCCCAGAACAATTTAATTTCTCTATGACAGTGATAGCTAAAATCGAACAAGACATTTAATATATCTAGGTTTTAGAAAGGCCTGATGCAGATTTGCATGTCATTTTCACCAAGAAATTTGGAATATTTTGTAAGGTTAATGTATAATTGTACGAAAGTTTATATTCATAGGTGGTTATCAGTGATTATGTGACAAACTAGGGTTACATATTGAGAGCCATACCACTGTGGTCTCTGTTCTAAGACCCAGTATTTTTCAAATATTTAATCAATGGTTTAGGAGATAGCCTCATCCACCAGCTTAATGAGAACATTGCCCATTGTCCTCTTGGAAGACAGCCAACACTACAAGGTACAAAAATATAATTCAAGTCATAAAAGTCTGACTTAAAACATAAAGATACACCCTCTAAATTTAGAGACTGAACACTATTTGAATATATGCATTAATACACTAGCATAGCTCCAAAAGACAATAACTAAAAGCAGAAGTTCTTTTTTTGTCCACAGAAGTCCAATTTATTAAGAATATCCACAATGCCTGCTATCTCTTAATTGGAGTATTTCTTCTCTCTCTCTCTCTTTAATTTTAAACAGGATGCCACAAACAAGATACCTAACAAAGGTTAATAGATACAATATGAAAACTAATATGTCAGATTTTTTTTCATTCTATATAAGCTATTCACATCCTCTTGTTCCATATTTTGCTCAAGTATTATTTGTTGAATGAATTGATGACTTGAAAGAGAAACTTTAGGGGCAATAGATAGTGAAGTAAAATTCATTCATTTCTATTAATTTGCTGATTTAAATGGCACTTATTATGTTTTAACTATTTTCCAGCATTGTGTTAGGCACTGGGAATACAGTAATGAGTGAATCATCAAACCTGCTCAGAGTAATCAGCAAAGAAAAAAAAAAAAGAAAGAGAAAGAAAATCAATAACTCCAATTATATGTGACAAAAACCATAAGAAATACATGGCAGGACATTAGAGGAAAATAGAGAACAAGAACCTGTCTAAACTGATGGTGTTCTGACTAAAGCAATATTTGAATAAAGTTTGCACTGAAGTTTCAAGGATGAGTTACTCTTCACTATGGGGTGTGTGTGTGTGTGTGTGTGTGTGTGTGTCTGAAAGTGAAGAGATGGGAAAACATATTCCTTGCAAGTGGAAATTGAGAGAGGAAGGATAGCTATATTTCTATCAGACAAAATAGATATTTTTTATGTTTATGTATTTTTGAGACAGAGACAGGGAGAATGCTCCTGCGCATGTGCACACAAGTGGGGGGAGGGGCACAGAGAGAGGGGGACAGAGGATCCAAAGTCGGCTCTGCACTGACAGCAGCAAGCCCGATGTGGGGCTCGCAGTGGCAAACTGTGAGATCATGACCTGACCAGAAATCAGACACTTAACCAACTGAGCCACCCAGGTGTCCCTGGCCAAAATAGATTATAAGTAAAAATCTGTAACAAGAGACAGAAAAGGTCATTATACAATGACAAAGGGATCAGTTTATCAAAAGAATATGTTTTTGAATTAAAGATATTTGAATTAAATCTGATTTTTCTTGGAGAGTAGTGATGAGTGTTGAGGCTGGATAGGAACCAGGGTTCTTACTGGTATAAAATTTAGAGAAGCTTAATATAAAAGCTCCTTGTGTGTCAAGTAACTACCATCAATTTCATAAATTTAAAATAAGTGAATCTGAACTAGCATATGGACAAAGTTCCTTTTAAGTTGAACAAAGATTAAAATGTAGGGGAAAGGATCACTTGGCAAATATATTATTGGTTTTGAAAAACTTCCAAGTGTTTAAAAAGTAGTCTTCAAATCAATGATACCCACATGTCCAAGCTTTCTCATGCTCACTATTGAAAAATGAAAAGTAGAAAAAAATGAATAAATTTCAAGAAACCTACAACTTAGGAAGAATGAATCATGAAGAAATAGTAAATATGAATAGATATATAAGAAATCAATAATCAAAAATCTCCCAACAAAGAAAGGCCAAGAACCAGATGATTGCATTGATGAATTCTACCAAACATTTACAAAGTTAATGCCAATCCTTTTCAAACAAATGAATGAAAAGGATACTTCCAAACTCATTTTAGCCAAATAAGCCAAACAAGGACACTACGAAAAGAAAATTACAGGCCAGTTTCCCTGATGAACATAGATGCAAAATTTCTCAGTATAACACTAGAAAATCATAGTCAGCAGCACCATAAAAGGATTGTACACTGTGAAAAAATCAGATTATCCCTGGGATGCAAGGATAGTTCAACATACAGAAATCAATTTGATACACTACATTAACAAAATGAAGGAGAAAAAAATGTATGATCATCTCAATAGGTGCAGAAAAAAAGTCATTTGATAAAATTCAACTTCCTTTCACCATTCACCAACTCTCAGCAAACTGGGTATAGAAGGAACATACCTCACATAATAAAGCCATTTGTGTCAAGCCCACAGCTAACATCACACTCAATGATAAAAAGCTGAAAGCTTTTCCTCTAAGATCAGGGGGAAAAAAAACAAGGATGCCCACTCTTGCCCCTTGTATTTAGCATAGTACTGGAAGTTTTAGCTAGAGCAATTAAGTAAGAAGAGAAACAAAATATATCCAAATCGGAAATGAAGGAGTAGAATTGTTTCTGTCTGCAGATAGCATGATCTTATAAATAGAAATCCCCAAAGACTCCACCACAATCAGTGTTAGAATTAATAAATGAATTCAGTAAAGTTGCAGGATACAAAATTAACATACAAAAATCAGTTGCATTTCTATATCCTAGCAAAAAAAAAAAAAAAAAAACTACCTGAAAGAGAAATTAGGAAAGGAGTCACAATTATAATAGCATGAAAAAACAGCAAAATACTTGGGAATAAATTTAACGAAGGAAGTAAAAGATATACATACTGAAAACTATAAGATATTGATGAAAGAACATCAATTATATTTCAATTAAAAAAATATCTGTCTTTGCCCACTTATTTGGAAAAATAAGTATTTAGGACCTAGAATTGATATCTAAAGTTTCTTCTTACTTTGGAATGAAATATATTATTTGGATTATGAATTACAAAACACATTTATTGAGCATTTATTTCATGCTTCCTGTGTACTAAGTATTTACCTGTAGGATACTTGTTTCAGTCTTCAAAATTTATCACTATTTTAATCCTGCAAAAGGTTATTTCTCTCTCATGTGACCAATCTAGATTATTAGAATATTTTACTCACTGTGTTTATGTGAAGAGCCATACTGAAAGAAGCTTTCAAAATCATCAGAAAGGGAAAAAAAAATCATCAGTAAGAAGACAACTTGGCAAATTAAGCCTGGGTTCTTCATTCATCACTGTTCACATTTAGAAGCAAGTCCAGGACCAAAACTCATGCTAAAACAAAACAAAACAAAACAAACAAAAAAACAATGGAACTATGTAACAAAAAGTGGGAAAGCTAAAAATATTTGGTGACCACAAAATGACAATCTAGATTTCTTGATTCTTGACTGTGGGCAATATCAGAATACAATCTGGATTAAAATTTTCAAACGTGAGAATATAAAGCCCAATGCATTATAATAGGATTCAAATTTTTTTCTTAATCATAATTTTGTACATTCATTTTTTTTTCTAAAGGGCACAAGGTTACAACACTATCCCATGTTTTCTAAACATAGTATAATTGTATGCTATTTTAACAAATTTTAATGCCTTTATCTGACAATATAGTACAAAGTATTAATTAACATAAAATAATACAATATTATGTAGGCCCAATATTCAGGGATTTCAGAAGTCTTGGTGTGATTAGTTGATTCAAATTGCTTAATGGGGATGCTTGCTTTCAAATCTGAAAGGGGGCACGATGAAAGAGACAGAGACAGGCAGAGGAAAAGAGACAGAGAGAGAGGTGATATAGGAAGGAAGTACGTTTTTAATGAGGGCAAAATCTCAAGGAAATATGTAATTTGATGTGCTTGCAAAGGTGAAATTTCAGGGGAGCCTGGATGGCTTAGTGGAATATACGGCCCTTGATTTCAGGGTTATGAGTTCAAGCCCTATGTTGGGTTTAGAGATTGCTTAAATAAACTTAAAAAAAAAAAAAACTTAAAAAAAGGTGAAATTTCATTAAAAGAAATTGACCTTTGAATTAAAAGAAATATAATACAAATATATATGAAATTTCTCTAGTGTTAATCATATTTATCCATACTCATCTATGTATAGATATTCCTGGGAAAATCACATACAGGGATGGATTTTGTAAACATATGAATATTTTTCTGCATTTCAATTTATTTCCAGTAATAAGAGAGACAATGTCCCTGATTTTTTTTTTTGTTTTTATCAAATTCAGGACAGAACCATCTTAGGCAATATGTTGCAGTGAGTGTTCTGATCTGGGAATATAAGGGACCCATCATTTCTGACATCATATCATATTTTAAGAGACAACAGATGCTAGATAAAATTATTACAATATCTCCCAAAAGAATCACCAAGGCAGTTCTTTCTCTATCATCTCTATCTCCTTTAAACTGCTTTTCACACGGCTATACTTTGTTTTTGAAGTTGTCTTCATTTTACCCAAAGCAATTAAGATGTATTTGGGAGTTTGGAAAATGTAATATATAATTTCCCTGGCTTCACTACTCTCTATTGATAATAAACTTAAAATTTGGATGTAATGTCTGTCAAAGACATTTTTAATATTTATGGATTTCTGCAAATGGAAAATCTCAAAAATGCATTTACATTTTAATAAATGACATGTTTATTTATATATGCAATAAACTATCTTTTTTAAAGAATATAACTATATTCGATTAAGATTGTTCTGGATAATTCAAAACATTCAGTAGTCATGTCTATGGTTGATTAAATACTCCAGTTTTAAGGATAGCCATGGACAAGATCAGAATGAATGTATATGTACACAAAGAGAAAAGTTTACTGCTCTAGGTTTGTATGTGAGCTTTCTCTTTTACGTACTTAACTTCCTTTAATTTTGAAAATGTACATGCCTATATTTGTGTGCATACCCATTTGTCCCTAAGCCATTGAAATGTTATTCTTGGAACTAGAGCTAGTTTTTCATAGCTGTGACTGTTTGAGTAATTGGGAAAATCACCCTGACAGAAAATCCCTTAGTCTATGTACATCAGCAATTATATCCATGGTGACATGACCCAAGAAATAAAACTTCAGGAGATTAAAGACTGAGTGATCTTGAATCCTGCTTCCAGCAGCTAAAGATCATAATTTGATATCTGGCACAGATTTTTTCTTGTGACCTACACAAAACAGGTTAATGATTTTTATGCCTCAGTTTCCTTATTTGTGAAATGTAGTATGAAAATAAAGCTGATCCCAGGAGGAAGAGGTGCTGCTGGGTTTACATGATGAAGTGTGATGTACATGCTGAGTGAATTCTCGTTATGTACGTTATGACCAGATTATTTTCATGTTATGTAAAAACTAGTCAATTTATAGATACACACAGGTATTGTACTTCATATATAAAAGGCAAGGTCAGAAACGTTTTTCAATTATTATTTTTGAGAATGAGTAAAAGCTAAAATTAGCTAATGTATGGCTTACAATTTTCTGCATTTTTTGAGCAGTCTGCTCTTAGCCAATAATATCAGATATTAGTCTGACTTTAACTTGTAATAAAACAGAGCTAAATATACCCAGTTCTTCATTTCTATTATTTATTGCAGTGCTTGTCACATGAATGTATTGATTTTTGTGCCAACTTCTGTTCTTATCAAATTTTTGTCATGCAGATTAACTTCTCTAAATGCAGTACCCTCAGTATACTTTACAAAATATATTGGCATGACATTATAATTTGACCTTTACATCTTAGACTGAGGAACCAGGCCATTTCGGGTCTGAAAGCCATATTCTGTGCTTCATTTTATTCCATTAATTTTGGTCTTTTATTGAGCTCTCCACAAAGTAAGGCATGGATCCTTCATGACACTTTCTTTGAATGTTATGATTGAATACAGGTAGTTAAAATATGCATTTTACATTTTTGAAACATGGCTGAACCATCTTTTTGAGCATGGTTAAACTAAGACCATTTATTTAAAGGAAAAACATGAGTAGAAGAGCAAAAATTGCATCCTGAGTTGACTGAAAATTCAGGAAGTTACTTGAAAGGTTAATTAATTAATTAAAACAGCAACAACAACAATAAAAAACTTGTGACTAATTCAGAGAGACATTGACATTATTTTATTTAAAATTCTTCACAAATTTAATATCCACAATCTGTGGAACAATGTGGAAACCTTAAAGTGCATTTATAAGGTTCAATAAACTATATTGTGGTTGCTCATCTCAGCCCTGGGTTAATAACCAGCTAGGAAGAACTGGCCCATGATACAGGCCAAGAGGTAAAATGTCTCTCAATCACCTGGTCCTTCATTCATTTAGAAATATTCATTGAGCACCTTATATTTGCTAGGCTCTGCTTATTTGTTTCTTTACATTATTATTTGTTTACATTTGAGGAATTTTTATACTTTTAGGCAGAGGAGGGTTTTTTTTTTTGTTATTTTAGATTTTTTTTGCAATAAGAAAATATTTCTGAAACTTATAGACAGTATTCTTTCCATTGAATCACAGCCGAGTTTTAAAATCAAAGACAATTGATAGAGTACTTTTTGGGTAATATTCAACTATTAGATAGTGTAAGGCTGTTATTTTTACTTTTTCATCATTTTCTGGGAATATTACTGCCCCTCTCCAAAATCAAACTTGATTATGCTCAAAGAAGCACATTTAGACTAAAAAGAATTAGAAAAGATGATCAGGGTTCCTGGATGGCTCAGTCGTTTAAGCGTCTGACTCTTGATTTTGACTCAGGTCATGAGCTCACAGTTCATTAGATCAAGCCCCGTGTCAGGCTCTGTGCTGACAAGACAGAGCCTACATGGTATTCTCTCTCTCTGCCTACTGCTTCTCTCTCAAATTAAATTAAAAAAACTTAAAAAAAAAGAAAATATGATCAAAATCAGAAGTTTTCCAGAAAGAAAATCTCCATAAACATTTAAAATATATATTTAAGGGTAAACATTAAAATGACAAGCATCAAAATAAAAATGATATGTTTATATTATTTATAATATGTGTTATATATTATACTGTATGTATTATACTTATATATTGTATATAATGTTATCATATATTATATTAATATATAGATATAAATCTATATCTACATTTACATCTATAATGAATTGCTGTTATCAGGTATGATAACAGGTATGGGCCCCAAGGCCCATAAACTTCCTTTTGAAAATTCTTTAGAGAAGACTTGCAACCTCTGAGTAATTTATCATGATCACTCTCCAAGGAAGTTCTGAGTTCACAAGTCTTTTTTCTCTATTTATTTCTGATGTCATTTCAGGTGATACTCGGAATAATTCTACTCCTAGAGCAGAGTCTAAGGAACAAGATGCAGGATTATAGGTTCTATAATGGAGCCTTCATTTTATAGTTTCCTTAAAGCCAAATAATATTAATCAGAAAGTCATGCAGGCAAGCCATTGTTGTTGTTATCAAAATTCTGAGTAAAGCAGAACCTAAGGACCCCAAGTATGTAATGAAAAAGAGGGGAAGGTAAAGAAAGAGATAAAGGAGATAAAGTGGATAATACCAGCTATGCGGGCATTCAGAATCATATGAACATCATTTTTTTATTCCTCTTTACATTAAGTCATTATAAGCCAGTGTTGGTCCAGAAAGCAAAATTGTGCTTTTCAAGATTCCCGGTAGAGTAACTCCTGATCCCTTTATTCTATTCTTTCACAACCCAAAGTAAGTGGTAATGAGCATTAGAAATTATAGAGATGAAATGCTTCATAGAAAATGCAAATATGTCTTTAATTTTTAGCTGAGTGATAGCTATCAATGAATAAAATCTTATTCAAAGAACATTTTATAGTCGTCATTTTTAAACTGAGAAAATGAAGTACCATCATCATTCACTTTAGTGTTGGTTAAGAATTGAAAATTGGATTCAGTCAATGATAATGAAGATAAGTGTTAACAGTAGCTTTCATGTACAAGATAGGTCACTCTCTGTCTCACACACACACATGGAATGAAGAGTTAGGCAGGCTAGGATTGGATTTTTGCATCTAGAAAGACATCTAAGTTTGCCCTAGGTTCCACCCCCAAAGTCACAAGATGGCCATCTGTGCAAGAAAGAGTTAACTAAGCAGCCCTGTATTACTCAAACCTTGCACAGCAGGCCCAACACTGGACCTGTCTGTGAATGGATTGGCCCTCAGCTGCTCCTAACAAATGAGGTCTTTGAATGTTCTAATTGATGAAAGTGTTTTGTAGGCTTGGAGCCTTTAACCATGCTGTACCAGTTTTTCCAGATAACCTGTGCAAGTGTGATTTACAGTGAACACCTGCTTTGGGGATCTGGAGGAACTGTGGCAAGTCCTGTAGGCATTGTATGTCCACGTGACCAATCCCCACTGAAAGCCCTGGGCGCCTAGGTCCAGGCACAGGTGAGCTTTCCTGATAGAAAACACTGTGTGCATGTTTTCATATATTGTTGCTAGGGAAATTAAGCACATGCTATGCAACCCCACAGAAAGCAGAATCTGGGAAGCTTCAGACTGGTTTCCTTTAGACTTTGTCCCATGAACCTTTTTTTTTCTTTGATAATGTTGTACTATATCATTTTGCTATAATAAACTATAACCATGAAAATAAGAACTCCTGGCTCCTGTGAGTCCCTTGAGCAAATCAACAAATCTGAGGGTTATTTGGGAACTCTTAACACACATAATATTCTCATATGAGGCATTAGAAAGGAAGATGTACGAGGGAAGAAAAAAATCCTTATCTTGAATCTTCACACAACATCTGTTTAAATCTCCATTTGCTCTCTTATCTTTATCTTCATCTGGGCACAATGCCCAGGGTTCTGTTGGCAAGAAAAGGAGAATGAATATTGGGCAGGCAACCAGCTGCATATTTGCCCACTCAAACATCAACATGCCCCTTATTCCACCCCCCCATATATGGAAGAAACACAACCTTCTCTCAAAGAAAACCACCCTAAAATTCTCATAGAATTTCTACACAGACCTCAAGGCCCAGGATCTCTGAGTTACATGAAGATCTGTGCACATTATGTTGGGGGTAGTTCTTATGACTTGTAGATTAAAATACTATAAGGGAAGAATGAGAAATACATAGCAGTCAAATGCCACCTAATAAAAATAGCCTTGAGACTTGGCTCTAGCAGTGGAATTTGTTTCTTGATTAGCCAGTATGATAGGCCTTGATTCATCTCTTGCATAGATTATCACCTGCTCATTTTCCTCCAAGGCCCTGACTTTGACCTCTGAGAGAATTTTCCTTGCCCTAGATCTCCTGATTGTATCTGAGGTGAGTATTGAACAGTATGCCCTTCTTGGGGGTTGTATAAAACCCATGGCTTGCTTCCTACTGTTACAATTTTAAAGGCCCAGAGATTTATTTGTAAATTGAACTGTCATACCTCCTTGAGACAAACATTTGGGATTTCAGCAACACAGTTGCCTAAAATTTAATATGCTTCTGGTCTATTTGTGTCCAATCATCATGACTAGTGTCCATGTGGAATGATTATTTTGTCATTGTTACCATATTTCATTCATTATTTATGACACTAGTGCCATCAAAGAAAATCAAAATATTGTTTGTCTCCACCCTTCAGGGGCTTACAGTCTACTGAATGAGATGATACTTCAAAAAATGAAGCATTAAAAAAATAAGAAGCAGCCTATATGTATATATTTTTTAAAAAAGTAGATCAGACGATAGGTGCTATAAATACAATTCAATAAATACAGAGAGTCTCTGCTGGAGTAGTCCTGAAAGGCTTTGTGGAGATTTAGAGGTGATCCTTTGAAGGACAGATATTTAAAATAGCTGGAGAGAAAGAGAAAAGAACTGCTAAAGATTCAGACCAACCCACGTATAGGATGGCATAGATAATGAATGCAGAGTATTTCCCTAAGGAAAAAGAAAGCATGATGAGATATGGACCTACAGATTGGTCTCAAAGATGTCTGTGTTTAGAGAATAAATATAAAATGGATAAAACGTAAGGGATATGCTATCCCAGATGGATATTTGGCTACACCTGAACTGCTGTTGTTCAAATAAGAGTAGGCAACTTTAAGGAGTCTTGGGATACTGGGGCAGGATGGTAGGGAACTGGGTAAGGTGTCTAGGCATTTGACACTACAGGAGGTAATGGAGCACAGAAGTGATCCAGTTAGTATCTGAATGCTATAAGCAAGTTCTAATAGCCTGTGGCCCCAAATTTAAGGCAGCCTTCTTTTATCACCAGCATCAGTTAATATGACGGAAACTTTTCACCAACATTTCTGAGGCTATCACAATGCCCGCATCTCCTTATTGCTTCCCCCAACTCTTTCCATCTCTTTTTCCACCTCCTCTTCTCCTTCCTTCTAGGATTTGGCCTTCCTCTACCCACCCTCATGTCCTTAGGGACCAACAAGGCATATCTTTTTAATCCAAGTGTAGTTTTTAGCCTAAATAAGTTTATCTTTCATTATTAGCCTCTGTCTTTTGTTCTCTTTCTCTGGCTAGTTTAAGTAGAAAAAGGTTAATTAGAGTGCTAGAAGAAGAATCTACAAGAAGTCCAGCAACAATAAAAGTTAGGAAAAGCTCACCCTTTTTTTTTAATGTATTTTGAGACAATGTGTGCAAGCAGGGGTAGGTATAGGAGGAGAGAGAGAGAGAGAAGCAGAGGGAGGGAGGGAAGGAAGGAGAGAAAGAGAGAGAGAGAGAGAGAGAGAGAGAGAGAGAGAGAGAGAATCTTAAGCAGGCTCCCCACCCCGTGTAGAGCTGATACAACAGGGCTTGATCCCACAATGCTGAGATCATGACCTGAGCTGAAATCAAGAGTCTGACACTTAAAACAGTTGATCACCCAGGTGCCCCATATTTTTCTCTTTGAAAGTAAGCTCCAACTCTGCTCATCATAGCATTAGGCACTTAGGATGCTACAAACTGTATATTAGAACTTGTACTAAAGATGAAGATAAGGCATTAGTGCAGTAAGTATCTCCCAGTCCCTGACTATACTTGCTTCTTTGTATATTTTTCATTGCTCACTTCCTCCTTCTAAGTTCATGTATCTGTACCTACTTAGAAGAACCATAACTGCAAGGAAATCCACCTTCAAGGGAATCTGAAAATATTATCTATCTATCTATCTATCTATCTATCGATCTATCATCTATCTATTATCTGTCTATGTAGCTATCTATCTAGCTAGCCATCACCTATCTAATTTATTTATTTACTTTTAGTTTACCAGTTTATTCATTATAGGAAATTTCATTAGAAAGGGGTTGAAATATCATTGACTTAACTCCTAATTCTCTTAAAACATCTCACTTCAATTTGTTGGAAACTATTATTTAATCCTAATGAATCTTAGAAAAAGTTATGTGAAGAAAGATTAAAATCATTCCCAATAGCAAAAAATAACCAATTTGATGAACCATATATGTGTATATGTATACTATATATAATACATGATATATAAACATGTATATGCTATCTTTGAGTGAATTAAATATAGAGAACTTTACAAATATATTTAATCGAATTGTTCAAATCAAGCATTATTCAGAATATTAAAATATGTTTCATTTGTCTTGTTCTGTTCGCAGTTGCCTAAGTACAGATTTAACATTAAGTTCAAGGGCTGTTAGGCCCATTCATACTTCCAGGATAAGTATCCTTGAAGACACATAATACTGGTTTGTTGTCAATTATTTTCTTTCTGGACCTGTTCAGGTTGCAGGAGTTACCAAGTTTAGAATAGCATTAATAAAGGTTGAAGAAAAAAGACCACAAACATGAAAAAGTTCAATGGAAACACCCATAATGTAGAATTAAAGATAATAATGTTGGGGCACCTGGGTGGCTCAGGTGGTTAAGCAGGCAACTCTTGATTTTGCCTCAGGTCATGATCTCACAGTTGGTGAGTTGGAGCTTGTGTGCTGACAGTGTGGAGACTGCTTGGGATTCTTTCCCTTTCTTTTTGCCCCTGCCCCACTCATGCGCGCGCGCTCTCGCTCTCTCTCTCTAAAATAAATTAAAAAAACATTTTAAAAAGATAATGTTAATAAAGGGACTTGGCCTGAAACATTCACATGAAACAAAATTTTGAAAGCTATTGTATGAGCCCTAAAGTGATCAGTTTACCTTTTCCCATGGTTTGCAAAATGTTGCCATTTTTTTCATCAGTACTTTTACAGACTTCAGAGCACAAGGGCATGAACATTAGGTGATTTAGAATTTCAAAGACCATATTCACTATGGTGTTTGCTTTTCATTTTCCTACCCAAACTAAAATACAAACATGCTAGGCCACTTATTTTCAGAATAAATCCCAAAACAACAGAGTTTTAACAAAAGATTGAAATAATTGCTCAATTATCAACACAAACTAAAGTTGCAAGTTCTTATTAAGAACTGAATATTCAAAATAAAGTCCAGAAAGAAAGAATGAGTAGCTACAGACATCTATTTCACTCAAGTATCCAGGTCTCAGGTCATTGGTGCAAGGGGTTATGAACAAGATTGTAAGCCAGTGACCAAATGGAGATATTAGGTTTTATATGTTTGTTTACTTTCATATAATTAAAAAAAATATATTATAGAACCTTTTTTGGGTTCTATGTTTTTACATATGCTTCCTGTTTCTTTCTGCCAAAGTTTTCTCCAGCCCAGTTTTTTTTTTTTAATTTTTTTTTTTTAACGTTTATTTATTTTTGAGACAGAGAGAGACAGAGCACGAACGGGGGAGAGGGTCAGAGAGAGGGAGACACAGAATCTGAAACAGGCTTCAGGCTCTGAGCTGTCAGCACAGAGTCCGACGCGGGGCTCGAACTCACGGACCGCGAGATCATGACCTGAGCCGAAGTCGGCCGCTTAACCGACTGAGCCACCCAGGCGCCCCTCCAGCCCAGTTTTTAATTCATTATATTTTCTCTCTTGATATCTCAAAAATTATAACACTATTTTATTTTTCAATCTAGAAACCCAAAACATAATGATCTTTTTCTGCTTCCAGAAATGTGGTTTTTGCATTTGGATGTATAATCCATAATCTATAATCTATAATCTATAATCTATATATATGGCACTCTCTTGCTCTTTCCTCCGTGTGTGTGTGTGTGTGTGTGTGTGTGTTTTCTTTTCCCCATCTTTCCTTTCCCATCGTCTCTATTTTCATTGATCTTGCTTTATGGGTCATCCTATAATTCATCTGTGGCTCTAAATTTCTCACTCTATTGTGTCTTTCAAGGAGTAAACATTTTCATCATCTCCAAAAATAAACAGAAATTTTTATTTGACCTTTACATAGTTGTAATCTACTAGAGCTACACCATCTTTCTCTTTCATAGCTAAGGGTCTAGAAGCAGTATTCTCCTCTTCCTGTATTTACCACATTCCAATTCCCATTTGTTTTTCAGCTCACTACAGTGTGGCTTCAACTATTCAAGTGGAAAATGTCCTTAGAAAATTACAAGTCTCCCCACGTTGCCAAATCTCAGACACACTTTTAAGTTGGGATCCTCTCTCTTTTCAATGGCATATAGTCTTCTTAGATTGCTTCATATCCTGACTCTTGAAATGTGCTCATTCCTGGCTCCCAGGAAACTAGTGTTTCATGAAACAGCATCTCAAAAATTTTCCTCAATTTTTCTGAACATTCCTTCTCAATTAGTTTTCTGGGCTCTTCTTCTTGTACATATTATTTATAGTTGGTGTCATATAGCATTCTTTTCTTGGTTCAGTTTTCTTTTCACTCTACAAATTCCCTTCTAAGTGATCTTATGCATATCTGTGTACTAATAAGTGATAAATCTATGGTTGTATCCATATAAGAAATAGTTTGGAGTAGTGTATATAGAGTTTTAGATGTACATAGTTTAGAACTTGTATATTATATATATATATATATATATATATATATATATACATATATACCTACAGTATATATGTGTATGCATATATAAGCACATATGTGTGTATATATGTGTGTGTGTGTGTGTGTGTATACATGCATTGAGTAGCATTAATTGGGTTTCTTATATAAATCTCACCCTTAGGCTGTCCAAAACTAAATTTAACACCCTCTTCCACTATTGCCCTCATTGCCTCTCTCAACAATCTTTTTTTCTCTGTACTAAGGGGATTGTTAAGCAATTATTCACTATTCCAACCACTGGAAATAATCCTACTTATTTATTCCCCCTTGTCCTACACATGCAGTCTTAAAAATCATTGAAGCTCATTTCCAAAAGGCCATTCCATCCACATCTATTACCATTTCCTTAGTTCAGACCCTCCCTACTTCATGCCTAAATTACCATGGCAGCCATCTGTCAGGTATTCCTGCCTATATGCCCCAAACAACACTTCACTGCTCTTCTTAAAAAGTATTTTATCAATTCTTATTAATTACTGAGTCTTTATTCCCAACCAGTAAGTATTTTGTCTGGAGCTGGGAGGGTGGGGAGAAGAGAAATATGGAATTGGAGTATGGTTGAGGAATCAGGGCTCAAGTAAACATTCCATGTTGATTAAATGCTTACAGCGCACTATGTATTTTACTCATATTATCTCATATTAATCTTTTCAGTATCCCTATGGGCAAAGTATTATGATCCTCCAAATTCTACAGATAGAGAAACTGAAGTATGAAGACATTAAATTTCCCACCCACGGTCACATATCTACTAACTGGAGTGAAAACTGAATCCGAGAAGTGTCAGTACAGGGCCATATTCCTTAGGGCTACGTGCAATCATGAAATCACAGTAAGTGACACCTTTTGTCTTCCTGGATGAATATAAAATATCAAAAATCTAGTATAACACACTGTTCTTTGAAAAACAACTTACTGAGATAGAGTGAGTTAGAGGAGAAGAGAGGTAAATGGACCAGAATAAAACATAAAAAAAAAAATCAAAAAAGGAAAATTTTCTTCAGAGAAAAGGATGTGACCCACAATGTTAAGACTACTAAAATGGTAGACACAAGCTATTTCTTAAAAAGCTTTCCAATTTTTCTTAGACAATAATTCATTACAGTTGGAAGTACACTATTATTAGAGTGTGAATTGTTTTTAATAACTATGGGTTACAACATTTTAATATTTTATCATGGTTGATAATTTGCAAAAACAAAATAAAAGAAGCAGTTTTCCAAAATTTTCAATGTGGCCTTTTATGCTAACAACAAAACACTATTTGCTACTAAAAAAGCACAAATACAGAGAATAGAGAAACTGTGTCATGTTATTTTAATAACTATTTCAATATGAATAGAATGAGACATAATGAAGAACACATGTTTGCTTGGTGCTAATGACATAACATTTTACAGTTTTATAGATAAAGCAAAATGCATAATTTGAACCAGATGTTGAAAAACTTTAGGATTAGTATCTAAGGACAAATATTTCAGAAAATATGTGGAAAGGTTACCACACATTTGCTACTGGGAGTCTTCTATGCAAGTGTCTTTATATTGAACTTTACTCTGTTTCTCAAAATAAAATTGCAATCTGTTCTCAATACTATATGTATTTTTTAAATCCCATAGGAGAAGCAGTTAAGCAAAGTGGTTAAGTGCTCAGATTGTGTAGTCACATTTTTGGCTTCATCATTTTCTGGCTGTGGGATATTGAGAAACTTAACCTCTCTGAGCCTGATCCATCATTCGCAAAATGCAAATGAAAAGTTGAACTTACCTCATAGGAAAATTGTGTGGCTAAGATTAAGTTAATACCTGAAGTACTCTCCACTAGAATATAGCACTCGATAAAAAGTAGCTAGTATTATTGTCATTGTTATTACTAGTACTTTTTTTTTCATTATTACTGCTAGTAAAACATTCTTCAAAATTATTTACTGCTAAATCATTTCAGTCTCCCTCAGTTTCAGTATTAGTTTGGATCCTGAGAAGTGTATCGATTAGGCTTAAAGTTTGATGGTACAGGATCACATTAGTTATCCTCAGGTAATTGGGGCTTTTTTTACAATATACAGGGAAGTTTGAAAAAAATAGGAAGTGGCCTTAGAAGCCATTCCAGACCTAAAATATAATTTATTCCCAATTCCTTTATACAGCTCTGGTTCTGTGCATCTGGCTATAGCTGCACTGATTCAGAAGCATCTCTTCTGGTGATTTTTGCAGAAACAGGTACTGCCTGGGCTTTAGGGAAATGCTTCTGCCTATCAGGCACCCAGCTGCTTCTGCTGAGCCTGCTATCCTGAACTGACTCTAATGTCAATGTGATTTCAATTCAAGCTCATCTAGAAGGACTGCCTTGAAAGATTGGCCACCATAATCTAGCATGGTGTGTCCCTCCTATGTGGGGTTCTCCCCTTCATTACTACATAAACTGCTAGGCAGTAATGCTTTGTTAACCATGTAGCTAGTGGAAAGGGAACAGGATGTGGCAAGACAATACAGACATGTTTTATTTTGAGGCTTCTCAAATGGATCAGTGTAACTGGTAGATGTGTTGAGTAGAGTCACAAGACTCTTGTTTAACTCAATGGTTTCTCTGATAACTCATTGGTTTTCTCTACAGTTTTAAGGCAAAGTGTTTATATTCATAACAGATTCCTCCAGGGAAGTCATTTGGTCCCATCTTTCCATGCCATCTTTGGGGACCACCTTTCCTTTGCTTCCACAGCTTGGCCAGGGACAGTCTGGACAGACATTTTACACACCATGACCTTGTTCTCTCACCAGGCCAGGCAAGCTCATCAGATTCTATTCCCTAAGGATAATCACTTTGCCAAGATACTTATGGTTCACTTCCTAGGAAATTAAAATTGGGATTGAGAAAGAAAAATCTGCTAAAGGGTACAACATATCAGCTCAGGATTCATCAGCAGCCATGTTTTCTCTGATTTTATTTTGTGTTTTGTTTTCCTTTTGTTTGATTGTTTGTTTGTTTTAATTTGCTGTATTTATGGTCAGGAAAATAAGAATAGGCTTATTTTGAGAGAGAGAAAATTGAAGCAGCCATAAAGAGAGGCACAAGCCTTGAAGTTCCCATTCCCAGGCAATTCCTGAGAGTTAAATGTACACCTGTTGTCAGTTATGTGAGATATTCTTGCACCATAGTAAGATCCCACTTGCGTAAGCTAGTGTCTGTTAGTATTTATTGTTTGAAACTCAGAGTCCTAATAAACAGTACAAAGATAATTTTTTTCCTTAAATTAGGCACTGAAATGGCATAGATTATATATAAAATTTCCAGAACAAATTTTGCAACCAATTTTCTGTCATAAAAAGGGGGAAATCTTTAATTATAAAGTTACGGGAATAATATGGTTTCTATGACCTCAGCTTCTCATTCTACCTTTAAGTTTTTTTTTGTTTCATCCTTGTTATTGAACTGTTGATACTTTTCAGTAACATACAATAAAAAATATTTAATTATCTTGGATCATCAACTCAAGTAGACACTAATTCTCATTGTTTAGAAATATGGATATAAATGTAGACGATATAAGATGGTATGTGGTTTGCACTAAATCTAGGATATATGTTACATTTTTAAGATGAGTATCTATTACTAAATCCAAACTTTGATGTAATTTTTTTTTTGGCCATTTGCCTTTTCCTCTAAATAAGTGTGTCTGTGTATGCATGTGTACATGTGTCTTATATATATAATTTTTGTATTATAAATTTTTTGTATTATACATATATTCGCATTCTAAGACATAGACTCAGAACTGGTCAGGTGGGTGATATTTAGTACAACCTGGCCTTAGTCATCCCCCAATCACAGTCCTAAAGACATTTCAAATTCCCTCTAATAACTGTTGATAAATATTAGAGGTTTACTTTTTAATAATCTATCCTGAATGGTTAGATCCAGATAAAACCTACAGAACTCCTAAAAATGATATACATATCTAATAATTCTCTTTCCCAGGAATTTTTTCTTTGTATGATTCATCTGATTGCCTAACCATATTGTTGGAGACTAGGGGAAAGTTTTTTTGATTTCCCTTCATCCACACTTTTTCTCCAGCTGTTCTAGTCATTATTTCTGGAAAACAAACTATCTCTAACTTAGTGGCTTGAAACAATCACCACCTGGTATGTGCACAGGTTCTGTGGGTCAGGGATTAAGATAGGGTTCTGCAAATATGTCTAGTCTCTGCTCCACGATTCTGGACCCTCAGCTGAGCAGACGCAAATAGCTGGGGATCACTCAAGTATTTTGGTACTAGATTATTCTGGAGCCTTCTTGGGATAAGAGACTTAATCCTGGGCTCAGTTTTACTGTCAACTGGGCTCTGAGATAGCCAAGAGAAAGCATCTGGAGAGTGAGTGTTCAAAGAGAACAAAGTAGAAGGCACGTGGCTTTGTTATGCTATAGCCTCAGAAGTCATATAGCATCACTTTCCCACTCAGTTGCTAGGGGAGGGGATATAGACATCGTTTTTTAAACAATTTTTTTCATGGTTTTATTTATTTTTGAGAGACAGAGCATGAGTGAGGGAGGGGCAGAGAGAGAAGGAGACACAAGCTGAAGGAGGCCCCAAGCACTGAGCTGTCAGCACAGAGCCCAAAATGGGGCTCAAATTCAAGAACCGTGAAATCATGACTTGAGCTGAAGTTGGACACTGAACCAACTGAGCCACCCAGGCATCCCTAGACATCAGGTTTTTTTAATGTTTATGTATTTTTGAGAGACTGAGTGAGAATCAGTGGGGGAGGGGCAGAGACAGAAGGAGATACAGAATCCAAAGGAGGCTCCAGGCTCTGAGCTGTCAGCACAGAGCCCAACACAGGGCTCGAACTCACAAACTGAGTTCATGAACTGAGCTGAAGTTGGACGCTAAACTGACTAAGCCACCCAGGCACCCCAACACCAATTTTCAATGGAAGGAATGTCAAGGAATTTGCAACCATTCTAAATCCAATCAATTGAAAGTGGACATGAGAAGCCAAATGAGAATCTAAATATACATTATTGGTAAAACTAGATTGGAAATACTGCAGGGACATGTTACTTCCTCTTTCTATTTGAATTTGCATACCTAGTTGCAGTTAAAATCTCAGAGCATCAGCCTCTTCCACATCTCTCCATTCCATTATAGAGGAGGATAGGTCCCAGGATATTTATTACTTTGGAAGAGGAATGAGAAAAGAATTCATTCTGCTTGAAGGCAGGCAAGTCAGGGAAGAGAGCTTTTGATACACCAATGGTTTCCATGGACAAATTAGATGGTTCTCTGACCCAAATTCAGTGAAAGAGGAATCTCAAAGAGATTAATAGTAAACCAGTCTTCAGTTGAGTTCATGTGCCAATTAAATGAAGTTGTGCTTTAATTTTCATGCTTTTGTGGTCATGATTCTCAGAAAGAGACCAAAAGGTTTACAAACTAAAATAATATAGGTTAGATTATAAATGTAATACAACAGAATAGAAAATATGAGGCTGCATCAAATCAGAATAATTTTTGTTGTTTGGGGAGAATTTTGTTATTCACTATGTAAAATAAATTTCATATTATGTGCCATGGTTAAACATTATTGAAACCCACTTCAGGGGCACCTGGGTGGCTCAGTTGGTTAAGCATCTGACTCTTGGTTTTGGCTCAGGTCATGATCTCATGGCTTCATGGGTTCAAGCCCCACATCGTGTTCCATGCTGGCAGTGTAGAGCCTGCTTGGAATTCTCTCTCTCCCTCTCTCTTTGCCCCTTCCCCACTCAGGCTGTGTCTTCCTCAAAATAATTAAATAAAAACTTTTAAAAAGAGAGAGAGAGAGAGAGAGAGAGAGAGAGAGAGAGACAGCCACCTTACCAGGAAAACTCCTATATATAACCAGAAAAAAAGCATGAGAGCATTCAAATAGCATTGTTTACTTTAGAAAAACAACCAGACACATTCAAACATCTGTAAGAATTTACAAAAGAATGGTAAATAAATTGTGGTATATCCAGGTAATGGATACTATGCAGCAGAAAGAATCATGAATAACAGTGAAAAGGACCAATATGGCTAAATCTTAGGGACAACTTAAAAATCATGCTTTTGAAGAATATTTATAGTATGATTTCATTAATATGCATTAAAACATGCAAACTATTAAAAATAAATATAAAACAGATGCAATTAAACTTTAAAAATGCAACACAAATTTTACAAGGCTCAACAGGCTTGCATTTTCTTGAATCTTTGCTTACCAAAGTCCCTGGTTTACTGATGCCCTAATATTAAATTCACCCAATGTGATTGTAATTTCTGTGTATTATTTTGGTCCCTAAGTGCCAGACCTTGTCTATTTCTTAATGTTCCTGACAAAGAAAACAAGTTATAAAGGTTTGGATGCCCCAAAATTAAAGATCCCTCCTCCCACTTCATGGAACTTATTTGCTCCAATAAGCACTAGGTAGAGAGGGAAAATCAAAATGAAAAATCACATCAAACAAGACTCCCTGACCTTCTTGTAAATTCTGGAAAAAGGGCACCAATTTTGTAAATTCCATTAATTCTTTGACATGATAACAAGTATTGATGATCTTTCCCCCCTCTAGCTATGATAAAACATGACACCCTGGTTATCCCTGATAGACAGACTTCTGTCAGCTGAGCTTAGGTTCACAGATCAGGGGCTCTGGATAACTGGCCCTGAATAACTGGCACATTAGCAAAAGTAAAAATCAAGATTCTCCTTCTCTCTCCACCCTTCATCCTGCAGTTGTTCTCAGGCTCTTTTTCTTTGGTGCATCTCTTGTTTCTGGGAATCAAATTTTGCTTGAATGACTGCTGAATACACAGTTGCTACCTCGTAGAGCCAAACCATGAATAGGCAGACAGAATCAAGAATGTAGTAATCACTATATCATGGAGAAAACATTTTGTTTTCTGGGAAAATGTACTTTAAAGCTCACTCCTTCCTTTTGTAATGAAAGAAATAGCACTGGTTATATTTCATAGCATTTTCATGTTTTATGGATTTATTAGGCATAAAATAGCTTTTAAAAGGAAATTATCAAAGTGATGAGTCAGCTTCAAGAAGTTCAGTGTTTTGGTTCAACTGAGTACAATTACTCACATTTGATAATTCATTATAAATTCCAGGCTCCATATCTCATTTTTCTTCCAACTATTCAAATTTTATGTTCCTCCAACAGCTGTATTCAAGGTAAATTTGCCAAATGTGAAAATCATTTTCTATGCTGCGGGGACCAGTTGCTAGGAATGATCCTTCATTGTTTTTCTCTTCAATGGCATCATTAAAACTCCAGTCAGTTAATCATCAAAGGAATTACACAAACAAGTTTTTCAATTGCACAAAACATAACAAAGCTTGTCAAATTTATTTTTATACAAAATTTCCATGACAATAATGAAGCAAACACCAATGTCTGTCAGGCATCACAGTTTCTGCATCAGTTTTACATTTATCCATCCTCAACTTGTCAAAATATCGTGACCATCCCCAAACAAATGTATTTGCTTGAGATTTTTTATGTACTTTTGCCAAAACAAGTTGTTTAAACACTGTGCATATCTGTGAGAGCTCAAACCTAAATGATAACTAAATATAAACAGGAATGGAAGTGGGAGCTTTTAGCTTTGTGTTAAATCTTTTAAAAAATACCTCTCACTTGCATTAATGCTCTAATATAGTCTCATCAATCATCCATTACTAACTAGATTATGAGCTATTTCTCTGATGTTGCACTTTATTATTATTTTTGTTTATTTATTTATTTTAAGAGAGGGAGATCGAGCAAGGGAGGGGCAGAGAGACAGGGAGAGAGAGAATCCCAAGCAGTGTCCACACTATCAGCGCAGAGCCCAATGTGGGGCTGGAACTCATGAACTGCAAGATAGTGACCCAAGCCCGAGTCTAATGCTTAACAAACTGAGCCGTCCAGGCACCCCTGATGTTGCACTGTAAGTGGATACCTAGATGCATTTCTATGACATTAGAAAAGAAAAGGGAAAGAGGTTAAGTGAACTTCTTTTTTTCCCTTCTGCCAGGCCCCACCATTTTCTCAGTTTCTGTGATCCTCGATTAGAGAGTCTCAGACTGAAGGCTACAAAATGCATAACACAGGGCTCTGAGGTAGTAGCAGAAGTCCTAAGTTTAGACATATACCAAGAATATCTTCTGATTTTATGACTCAAAGTTGAATACACAGGAGGGTGTTTGAATATAATAAAGATCTGTCCACTAACTGGTCCACAGGCTGAACAACACTGATCTTGGGAAATTATTTGCTTTTCTCTATGATTCCAAAGATTATTTCTAGGTTTTTTATTCCAGTATGAATTAACTCTACAGTTCACAGGTGAGCTTTTTATCAGCATGCTCCAAAGAGGTTTTTTAAAATTTTCTTTTTAATAATATTCACCTAATGAAATATATTAAGAGTTTAATATAAATGCATTTCTGTATTTTTCTTACTTTCTTCTCCATCCCATTAAAAATTTTAAATATTGAAAAAGAATCTCTTCCTTGAAATAATAAAATTACATTTCCAAATGCATTAATAGAGTGAAAAACAATTTGCTCCAAGTTATTCAAAATAGTGTACTAACAAATCTTAATACTAAAACTAATGTGTTATAATCAAAATATATCACAAAATAACAGTAATTAAAGCAAAAATGAAATATAGTACCAGATATTCACAGCAGTCTAATTAGCTGCTTCATCCTGCTTCATGATTTCTAAAATAACTAGCAGTGCAAGTCCTAAAGCTTTAACAATTTGGTTAAATTTGCCACTAGCAAATGTTCAGTAGATACATAATGTTCAATAATAAACAAATTCTTTTTTTTCGGTTTTTGTTTGTTTCAAGTTTTGTTTTGTTTTTTTTTAATTCGAATTAGTTAACATATAATATAATATTGGTTTCAGGACAGAATTTAGTGATTCATTACTAATATATAACACCGGTGCTCATCACAAGTGTCCTCCTTATACTCATCACCCATTTAGCCCATCCCCTACCCACCTCCCCTCTATCAACCCTCAGTTTGTTCTCTATAGTTAAGAGTCTCTTATGGATTGTCTCCCTCTTTTTTCTTTTCTTCCTTCCCCTATGTCCCTCTGTTTTGTTTCTTTTTTTTTTTTTTTTTTTTTCTAATGTTTATGAGAGAGAGACAGAGTGAGAGTAGGGGAGGGGCAAAGAGAACGAGAGATACAGAATCCGAAGCAGGCTCCAGGCTCTGGGCTATCAGCACAGAGCCTGACATGAGGCTCGAACCCACCAACTGTGCGATCGTGACCTGAACTGAAGTCGGACGCCCAACCTACTGAGCTACCTAGGCGCCCCCTTTGTTTTGTTTCTTAAATTCCATATATGAGTGAGATCATATGATATTTAATAATAAATTCTAATGTGCTTGTTTTACTTTGATCTTTTTGCTTTAATATTCTATGTTGTAATGCATTATTAAATACATAAATAATATATGTAAGCTATAAAAAAATAATATGAACCCACTACCCAATCTTCAAACTAGACCATTTCCAATAATTTGCATCTACCTTTAGGCCATTCTCCTATTCCACCCCATTATGTCTCCTTTAGGGATAACCACTATTTTTCATTCTGTTTACCACTTTCTAGATTTTCTAGTCTTATTGTGTGCTGAAGTAGATATTCGTGTTGCATTTTTTTTTAGTTCTGTCATTATATATACAACTGTTGTAGTCTTTCAGGACCCATTATGTTGTCCTGATCTGTTTCTAAAGGTCCATTCCTGCAATCATATCTAGCTGTAGTTTCTTTCTTTTTATGGCTGCATTTTATCCAATTGTGTGAATGTGTCCCAGTTTCTTTATCTACTTTCTTGTCAATGTGATTTGAATTATTACAAGTTTACAAGTTTTAGAGGGACATGCCTTTCTTTTTCCCTTTTTTTTTCTTTTTTTTTTTATCCTCACAAACATTTTCTCTATGTTCTCTAGGGTCTATGTACAAGCTGCTCATTAAATATATGTTTCCCCTTTTTACTGGGCACACAGACGACCTTTCTCAGATTTCCTTGGTACAGGCATGTGACTGATAGCCAAATGGGATGTGATAGCCAAAGTACCTTACATTTGGGATACAGCTGTTAAGAAGAGTGTTTGTCTTTTCTTCAATCTCTTCCCCCTGTACCACTGGTCACAGAAAATAAGAGGCTTCAGAAGATGGTCAAGGCTCAGTATGGAAAGAACCTGGGTCCCTGTTAGTTCACAACCTTGGGAGTTTCCCCAGATGAAATTTGGAACTGTCTCCCATACATGGAGAATCAGGAGAGACCAAAGAAAGAGGCAGACCACTCCAGACTGGCAGGTGGCAGCTTCAGTTAGCAAGGGAACTTACAAATGAGGCTTTCTGTGGGTGGCGGCAAGGTGAATAGATCTTCCCACCTGCCTTCCAAAACCTTAAAAGTTTTTATAGAGGCCTTAATGGGGTCTAGTGACATTTTCAACCTAAGTGGTCTCTACTGCATATTACTTTCTCAAGGATACATATTTGAAATGGCTCAGACTGTGGGAACAGTAGGTGGAACTCATATTCCAGGGACAGGGGAGGGACTAAGGAGCCTCTCCAGTTGCCTGGGTCCAGCATGCAAGTCAACAGGCAATAATCCCGTCCTTTGGATGACCTCCTCTGACAGGAGGGGAAGTGGGGCAGAAGCACTGTTAGTGTAGAGGCCGATGTGGGGCTCAATCCCACAAACCATGAGCTCATGACCTGAACCAAAATCAAGAATCAGACGCCACCTAGGCGCCCCTGTTTTGCTTTTTAAATTCCACATATGAGTGAAATCATATGATATTTATCTTTCTCTGACTTATTTCACTTAACATAATACATTCTACTTCCATCCACGCTGATGCAAATGGCAGGATGTCATTCTTCCTAATGGCCAAGTAATATCCATTGTATATATATGTTCCACATCTTCTTTATACATTCATCAGTTGATGGACATTTGGGCTCTTTCCATAATTTGTCCATAATCAATCGTGCTGCTATAAATATCAGGGTTCATGTGCCCCTTCTAATTAGCATTTTTGTATCCCTTGGATAAATACCTAGTAGTGCAATTACTGGTGGAGGGTAGTTCTATTTTTAATATTTTGAGGAGTCTCCATATTTTTTCCAGAGTGGCTGCACCAGTTTGCATTTCCACCAGCAGTGCAAAAGTGTTCCCCTTTCTCTGCATCCTTGCCAACATCTATTGCTTCCAGAGTTGAAACAGTTTTTAGCCATTGTTGAATTTCAGCCATTCTGACAGGTGTGAGGTGGTATCTCATTGCGGTTTTGATTTGTACTTACCTGATGATGAGTGATGTTGAACATCTTTTTGTGTCTGTTAGCCATCTGGATGTCTTCTTTGGAAAAGTGTTCATGTCTTTTGCTCATTTCTGCACTGGATTATTTGTCTTTTTGGGTGTTGAGTTTAATAAGTTATTTATAGATCTTGTATACTAACCCTTTTTCTGACATGTTGTTTGCAAATTTCTTCTCCCAGTACATCATTTGGAATGCCTTTCTTCTCTTACCTAATCTTCTATGTTACTATCTGCTATATGTTTTGTTTGCTCTTGTGCTGTTCATATTGATTCATTAAACAAATGTCCATTGGGTGCCTACTATGTTCTATTCTTGTTATGACAATGAACAGAACAGATGGAAATCCCTGCCTTCATAGAACTTAAATTCTAGTGGTTGCTCTACCCCTATCTTGACTCACAAGATTGTTGGTTTCTTGATTTCTTTATGGTTGCTAATGTGATTTTCTCACCTGAACTCTTAAATGTGTTGTTTGGTTATCCTCAATATTCCTTCTAGCCCTTTCAGCTACAAACAGATGAAAACAGCTGACCAAGTCTTGCCATTGGTTCCAGCTCCATGCACTATAAAAATCACTGCACAGAAATGAAAAATAAAGAAGTCCCGAGAACTCATTTGTCTGATCCTTGAGACAGATTTATTCTACATTTCACCAGAGTAGGAGCAGATAAAAGTAATAGAGATAAGAGACCACATAAAAAGATCAAGAAGTATCCAGAGGAAATTTAGCTTGGGATCTTAAACACTGTGAGTTACTGGGATCAAAATGAAAACTTTTTGCATGCCATTGTACATAGAGCTTTTGGAAATTTCTTGATCATTCATAGATGTTCTAAAGGTATTCTTAGATCTCTGAAATTGTTTTTCAATGTTATTTTTTTTTTCTAAAATCTCAACACAAATGCCGGTCTGTTTTTTATTATATTTTTTGGTGACTATGTCAAATACAAAAAATGGGCTGAATAGACCGTGTTTGATAAAATGTACCAATTCTTACATAAGTTATATTTTATTGAGCAAAATTTCAATAATGGAAGGTAGAAATCCTTTGTTATTGTACAGCTATGTAAGAGTGAACTTCATTTCTTACCTGTGTTCTATGTATTTTAATGTTTTAATTTAAAAAATAACCTTAGGTAAATTACACAGCAGGCTTTAAAAATGAATAATCACACACTTTCTACATCATGGATATAGGGCCTTAAAATTATCTTTGAAGCGAACAGAAGATCTTTAATTCACTACTGACTAATGCCATATGCCTTTCAGTACACAAGGGAAGGATTAATGATGTGTAGGAACATGTAAACGGAGAAAATCAGTCACAGGTGCTAAAGGCACCATAATGATTGCTTTCCTATGAAATAATAATCCCGATGTTCTTCAGATAGAAAATGGGATTCCTTTTGGGAATATAAAATCAAATTTTGTAACAGTTAAAGGCTATTTTTGTGAAGACATTTTCAAGTGGATTGATGAAAGAGCCATGTATGCTTTTGTGATTTATATCAAAACAGTTGTGTTACATTTTCTTGTGTACAAGAAACCTACTAAGTGAAACTTCTGAATTTTAAGCAGGAAATAGTAAGTCAAACAATGCTGAGCAATAGTATTTTTTTTTGCTTGCTTGCTTCTGAAGTAAAAACTACAGGTTTTACTTTTGTAAAACTCTGTCATATTTTTATAACTTTTAAATTAGTTATTTTAGCTTATATGTGGAAATTACTTTCTAAATGAATGATAGGGCTCAAAACTAGTAATATTTAATAACATTAGATTGTCTGATTAAGGTGCAGTACTTCATAATCCCACATAGTTGAAATATATATATATATATATATTTGTCATATATATATATATATATATATATATGACAAAGACTAGACAAGCTTGCCTCCCTAGTTCAAACTAGTTCAACAATGAATTGTATCAATTCTTTCGGCAGTGAATTAATGCATTACTGGAAGAGTTTAGTCATGTTCAAATACTTGTCAGCCAAATGGCTGTCTAAGATATGACATGGGAATCTTTTACTCTGTCAATTACATAAATTGTTTTTAAATTATACTGTGGACCTGGAAACTGTCTTACAAAGATCAGTAAGACACTTCCATCAGCGTCAGAGGCCACTAACTATGGATTATGTGATTTAGTTTTTAGTAAAAGCAGATACAAGAAGGTGGTACATCCAAAGCTGTTTTTCATCCCATACAGAAAACCATATGAATTTAATCTGGTTTTGGATATTCATGTGAAATTTGAGCAACCTAGGTTACATACGAGCCTATAAATCTATCTTTGAAATAAGAGTCACAATATTTTATTACAAGGACGTGTGAAATTCTAGAACCTTGTCCATCTAGGATCTGATTTTGGCTCATTGCGTAAATTTTAAAAGCACCCCATCCAAAATACTCTTAGATGAACAGCCTTCTCCACCCAACTGAAAATTATGGATGCAACATTTAAGAGTGTCTCAAGAACAATATATGTTTAGTTAGTACTTCTGTAATTCCTGTAAAACACTCAAATTTTCAATTTTTTTAGCTAAAAATAAACAAAAAATATTTTTAACAGAGTCCCTCTTTCATTATTTTACTAACTGGCAAGGAAGAGTTCTTCAGGTTAATGAAGTTTCTATTCTTTAGTGAAAGGTTGGGCATAAACTATTGTCAATAAAGTATAAGAGACTGGCTTCATTCAAACACAACAGCTGAAGCCAATAAAGTAGTTTAGAATGAAACTATTATACCTGCCTTTCATTGCCTTTGATTTGTCTCAATAAAATTTGCATTTAAACATGGTAAGATTAGCTTGCTTTGCTACACTTCATATAAAAAACACTCCCCACCCCTACAAAGAAAGTTTAATTTATTTTCCAACTTTTATTTCCATAGCTTGATTGCTACCACATCTGTTGACATTTTGTATAAACATTCAGTAGCTATAGTACAAAAAATATGTGTGTGGTCATCCTAAATAAAAGGAAATATTTGTTTCAAAAATACCACACATAGTTTAATTTGTGTTAAATATTTATCTCATATATAGCAACCAGATGTAACTGAGATTTAGTTTCTTCCTAGTATTTAATTTTTAATTAAAATGTTTCCTTTAATGTCTACTTGTCCATAAAAAAAGTATACCTTCCAAATTTAAAATATCAATTTAGATTATATTTACTGAGTTGTTGATTAAATATGACATGTCTTACTATTTAAGCCACTTTAAAGGAACTACATCGAAGTGTTGTCACATTATTTACATTAAAGAAAATCTGTCTTCAAAGTGAGCTACTTAGCTTTCTCTAGTCATCTTGTAGATTTAAATTTTTTATGAAAGAATTAGTGTCCATAATAGTAATATGGCACTCTTCCAGTAGAAAATATTCAATGGGTATGTAATAAAGGTAAACCAAAACAAATCAATATCGGCAATGAAGTTAAACATATTTTCCATATTTCCAATGTTAAACTAATTCTAGATTTACTAGAATAAAATTAAGACTTGTGTAAATTACATGAAACAAAATGGCAAGTTTTCAACCATTAATTGATGTTTCCACTTGTGGAAGAAGGGGCAGAGAGTGTAGAAGAGGAATAACTTACCTACTTTGACTCCACATGGCTGAAATTTACTAGGATAATTGACAACTTTCCCTTTGTAGTGCCCAGACTGGATCTCAAATCAGTTTAAATCATCCCATGTGGTGAAGTTTATCCATTTATAACACACTTAAATCTGGGAAATCTACAGCTATATGGCATTAACAGCAGGTCAACAGAAAATCACATCTGAAATTCAAAATAAACAAGAAAAAGACCAGTCAATCTCAAGCTTGTTAAGTGCATTTTTATTGATTGTATTTTCTTCTTTTCGGTGTGAATCCAAAGGACACAAACTGGTCCTGTGGCTTTTACTCTTTCATTTTCCCAAACAAGAAAGAAAGGATGGTATAGAGAACAGGAACATAAAATAGCTGTTTCTGCAAAAATGATCACCTTCCTCATAGCTTCATAATTTACTCCCAGTCCATAAGGTCCTCAGTTCCAGTGATTGGGATGATGGATGACTCCACTTCAGCTACAACCAGCAAAGATGCTGCAATGCATCACTCTGCAGGATATACAATAGAACAAACGAACCAGCGGGACAGAATGGCAAGCAGGAGCGCCAAGGGAATTCTCTTCGGTGGAAGAGTGGATACTCGTTCCCTGGAATTATGTAAAATACAGCTTGTAAATATCGCTCCCATTGTGGACAAGTGCATGTGCATCTTGACAGAAAAGGGCAACACTGGCATGGAAGAATGCAAAAATATTCTCCACTTCAGTGCCCATATTTTCCACATGGCCAGATTTTGCATTAAACAAAGCTCCAGGTCTATGCCCAGTGAATTGTTGAGAATGTAAATATATATATATACATATACGTATATACATATACATATATATATATATATGTATATGTATATATATGTATAGATTTGAGTACAGATAAAACCATTTATGGTTTTATCATTGAGATCTGATTTACTCCAAATCTTGTAATTCAATACTAAAGTAATGCTAAATTGTTTGGTAATACTTGGTTAAATCACCATTCTAGGAACATCCCCTATGTCCCCTATGTCTTTATGAGACAATATTAAATTTGAGCTGAAAAAATTAGGAAGTGAAACAATTTCCAGCAAATGTTAGCTCCTCTGCCCTTCTGCCATCAGTTAACAAAAGGTGCTTTGAATTTCCAGACTACACAGGCAGACATATTCATTCCCACCCTCGTCCTGTGCAGCTTGCATAGGGAAGAAAAATCCTAACTGTATTTCACACATTCTCACATAATCTAATAGAAATCTGCTCTGTACAAAATAAGGCTAAATGCTTATGTCCTGATAGGATCTTAGCAGCTAAGGCCTCATATCAACAGGGAATAAGAGTGGTTATTAGCAGTTCCTCTGAGTTAATAGCAACTAGCAAGAAGAAACTCCTTGAGAGATTCTTTTTATTCATTTATATTTTTTTTATTTTTTTAATGTGTATTTATTTTTGAAGGAGAGAGAGAGCACGAGCAGGGGAGGGGCAGAGAGAGAGGGAGACACAGAATCCAAAGCAGGCTCCAGGCTCTGAGCTGTCAACACAGACCCCAATGCAGAGCTCGAACTCACAGACTACAGGATCATGACCCAAGCTGAAGTCAGACCCCCACTGACTGAGCCACCCAGGTGCCCCACTCCTTGGTGGATTCTTAAAGCCAATTCACAGATTGCTTTTGCCAAGTTCTTCTTTATCTTTTACATTTGAAAATTTCTATTCTACAAGGGACTCTATTTGGGAATTTGTTTGTTCATAATTTTTATGCAGGAAGCCTGCTCTTCTACTTCCATTAATTACTAACAGGAACAGGGTCAAAATCATTAAGTACAACTCATAACAAGTAGTGTAACAGAATTTTGGGCGCTCAGGTCTATACTGCCCTGACACACTTAATATATATAGCCATAAAACAGCCTCTGTGTGTGTGTGTGTGTGTGTGTGTGTGTGTGTTAGGGATAGTGGATAATCCATAATCTTAGCTACAGTGATTGGCCTCATGACAGATGCAATGTCCTTTGTAAGCAAATGAAAAGATGTGGGTTTCATTTTTTACCTATTCTAGTAGACACATTTAATGTTGTATTTCTTAAATCTCATGCAGGTCTTTAATTGGGGGGGGGCATTGGAAAAGGAAAATTGAAGTAAAGGAGAGACATTAGTCACAAAATTATATTTTGTATACATTTTATTTTCAGGAAAGAGATTCAAACAATACTTTTTGAGGATGGATAATAGAATTCCCTGCTTTGGCTTCTCGGGACATAAGCTACATACTAAATCAACGTTTCCCATTGTGTTCTATAAAATTATTTGTAAAAAAAAACAAAAACAAAAACAACAAACAAAACAAAAGGTTCTGTAGTCAAATAAGTTTGGAAATACTTGGAAAAATAGTTAAATAGGTATCTTTAGTGCACAACTTTGCAGAGCCTTTCATACTCTCACATGCATTGTAAATATCAAAAAAAGGGATATTGTACGCATTTTTTCCTCGACTATATTTGTGTTTGAAACTTTTGTTTTCACTTAAGACTTGTTAATATTCTGAAGACCTTACATTCTGCAAAGCATATTTTGAAAAATAATGCTTAATGTTGCATGCATACGTACAAGAAAGAACCTTTGGTTGATCTTATGTTTGGATCATTGTTGTTAATATCCTGAATTAATGCAGTGTTACAACCTGTGCAGATTTCTCTCTGTTTATGTATTCTATTTTCCTTCTGCTGCTTTATAGAGCTACAGCCTTGTCTAAGTAGCCGATTTCTTTATTTGAAAAACTTCCAAATAGGTTGATGATGGTTGGTTACTTAAGTGACCTATGTTGAAGGAAAGAACTCCTTCATAACTATGACTGTGTGGCTTTGTAATCTAGAACTCTGGGTTGTTTCCAGCCCGCTTTATAAGAGAGATGCATTGTATTACAAATTATATAATTATATACAGTTTATAGCTTTAACTTACACTTAGTTATTAAAATTCACCTCCATGTGACATTCAGAGACCAACGTCAGTGAAGGAATGTGGAATCTTGCAGTAGAAATAGCACAACAGTAAGGTTCAAGACACCAGAGTTTGATCACTAATAACAGTATAGTCCCAGACAAGTCATTTTCAGGGTCTCAGTTTCTCATATGTAAGATGAAGAGTGTGATTCATATATTAGAATCTTTCATTCTGAGCATGGATTGGGAAATGAAAACTTGATAAGTATGAAGTTATGATGGCAATTCCTTTCTTGCACATGGGCCATTGCAAATGGAAGTCATTGAAGACTAAATTTGTATTTATTGGTTTTTTTTTTATTTTTACTCAAAACATATAAACAAAAATAGACTATGATATTCTGTTTCTTTATCAAAACCTTGAACAATTAAGGCAACGTTTCTACCCTATGTTTGTAGTCAAAGTATTGTAGGTAAAAATACGTGTTGTTTACTACAAATTGGGCAAAGAAATCAGACACTTTTGTTTCTAGCATAAGTATTAATCTATAGGCTCTTTTCTCAAAAACAGCTGTTAGCCTAACAGATTCAGAATTGACTTGCAGCTCTTTCAACACATCAATCTACCAACACAGAGCTTTTTTAGTGTCTCTCTTTTTAAAGATGGATGTGTACCTACTTGTTAGAAATCTTGGTACCATTTCTCTTAGGTATGTAGAAGATATAATAGCTTGACATTAAAAGAACTTAGCTTTAACAAAATATACCCATTAAGTGTCACAGCCAATTCTTCTTGGCAGGGAAGAAAAGGTATGAAAGAAGAAAAGTGTGAGTTCGTGAGAAGAACACAAATTAAGCCTTTTAAAATTCCTTTGGTTTAACAACCTACATGTCATCCATTGTTCAGTAAAAGACATTCATTACATTTTTTATGATTCATTGCTATATACATTATTTTAAATGTTTTAAATGTGTCAATTTTACCTTCCTAACATCCATGCGAGATGCTTTATGCCATTAAATACCTTGAGGGAAAACACAACCTTGAATATTTTTGAAGCTGTTCTTCAAAATTCATGCTTAAAAATATATTGTGACAAAAGCATATTTAAATGTTTACAACTTCCATGAATTATGAAAAATCCTTAGAGAAAATATAAATGTAAAAACAAACAATATTTCCTCTTGAAAAAGAATAGAAAAATATTTTACATAATCTGCCAGATAAAAACAAGTATTTTTCATTTTGAAAGCAGAGGGCAAATGTTCTACTTAATTTGTTGGGCCACTGTATTGTGGACTGTTCTTGTTTATCACTTTACTTCTACATCACTGGGGCACAATTGCCCGGATTAGAGACTACAGTAAGCTTGGTGAACGGGATAGGTGTTTAGTTAGGACTTTAAGGCACACAGATGGACTCCCCAGAGCCCTGAAACACTGAACCTTTTTCTACCTGCAGGGACCCCAGCAGGTTTGTGCCGCTGATGGGGCTGCTCTGAATGGAACATACCACAGGTCATGCTAATGAAGGAAGCTCAGGGAGGGACTGGGAAGGAGCACACAGTTTACTGCTGATGGTGGAGTGCCAAAGGTTAGTGAAAAGCGGGATTGTCTGCTGGCCAGGGAAAGATAAGAACACAAAGGGCAGAGAAATGGATTTGAATACAGGCACTTATCAGTGTGCCTTTTAAACTACATAATGCTGCACATAATGGTGTGCTTTTAGCAGTAAAACTGGGAGTCCTGGTATGAATGTACCAATTTATTAACATCAATTTGTGTTACCATTTAAGTATTCTTTTTTTTTTTTTTGTCATGAAGAAGGAGCATCGAGAAAACATTAGGTTAACTTCAAATAAGCTATGATTATAATGAAAGTCAGATGTGTCATGTAATTATAAATAGTTTTATATAGTGCAATTTTACTACCACATTAAGAAAAAATCTTTTAATTTCAATAACATATGAATGACATAAATCTCTATCTTTCGATGATTTACCAGTTATTTAAAAAATGTATGTTTACTTCCAGTTATTTTAAAAATAAATATGTTTATGTTTTCAAAATAGTTTTAAAGTACACTTATATTCATGTGGAATTAAACACCATATTCCACATAACAATATAATTGCATTTTTAGTGGCATTGTGATCAACTAACTCTGAAAACAATAAACCAGAATTAATTCATGTTAAATCCATTGTAGATAATTTTAAATTTAATAATTTTAAATTAAATTTTAAATATTATATATGCTATTTCATTATTAGTTACACTTCATTTGAATTATATTAGCCAACAAGTAATATTGCCTAAAGAACAATGACTGTTTAAACAACAGAAGACCCATAACATGAACATTACAGATTTCAGCGTGTTTTACCATGGAGCAGCTACTTGTTGATAAGCTGTGTACAGTCACCTAAAGTGTAACTGGTGATATAATTGATCATTATGAAACTTAATTAAGGTAAAGTTTGTTTTTGTTATCTGTTGTTGCTCAACAAACTATCCTAACACTTAGTGGCTTAAAATCAGAATCATTGTGTTTGTGCAAGGGGTCAGGAATTCAGGGAACAGGTGTACTTGACTAGACATTTCTTATGTTTCGTATGGCGTTTCCTGGAGTTACTCATTTGGCTGCATTTAGGAGGGTTATCAGCTAGAGATTGGGTTCATTGGAGGCATTAAGCTAGCAGGAGCTGAAAAGCCCAAGATGTATTTGTTCACCTGCATGGTGTCTCCATTTCAATGACTGGAATATCTGGGGGCCCCTTGGATATCTCTCCTTCTCTCTCCATGTCATCTCTTCAGTAAGGTAGCTGGACCTTTTCCTGGCAGATAAGGGCTCCAAAAAAGAGGAATTGGAAGCTGGAGACAAGGTTTGACCTCAAAAGTTACAGGGGCGCCTGGGTGGCTCAGTCGGTTAAGCCTCCGACTTCGGCTCAGGTCACAATCTCGCGATCCGTGGGTTCCAGCCCCGCGTCGGGCTCTGTGCTGATGGCTCAGAGCCTGCGGCCTGTTTCGGATTCTGTGTCTCCCTCTCTCTCTGCCCCTGCCCCGTTCATGCTCTGTCTCTCTCTGTCTCAAAAATAAATAAACATTAAAAAAAAAATAAAAATAAAAAGTTACAGGGGCGCCTGGGTGGCGCAGTCGGTTAAGCGTCCGACTTCAGCCAGGTCACGATCTCGCGGTCCGTGAGTTCGAGCCCCGCGTCAGGCTCTGGGCTGATGGCTCGGAGCCTGGAGCCTGTTTCCGATTCTGTGTCTCCCTCTCTCTCTGACCCTCCTCCGTTCATGCTCTGTCTCTCTCTGTTGCAAAAATAAATAAAAAACGTTGAAAAAAAATTAAAAAAAAAAAAAAGTTACAGTGCCAGTTTCATTTAATTCTATTCTTCAACAGTAATTCACCAGAGTAGATTCAAGGGGAGGGCAAAATAGACTCCAAAACTTCATGTGGCAGAATAGGAGATATTATTGTGGCCATCTTTAGAAAGACAATTTAAATCAGTTTAATATCTTTTGGTTTGCTATTTAAAAACACCATATATTGGGGCGCCTGAGCGGCTCAGTAAGTTAAGCGTCTGACTTTGGCTCAGGTCATGATCTCATGGTTCATGAGTTCGAGCCCCACATCGGGCTCTGAGCTGACAGCTCAGAGCCTGGAGCCCCTTTGGATTCTGTGTCTCCCTCTATCTGCCCCTCTGCTGCTTGCACTCTGTCTCTTGCATTGTCTCAAAAATAAATAAACATTAAAAAACAAATAAAATAAAAACATCATATATTTTATGGAATTAACATTTAAAATTATAAATCTTATAGACATTATTATCTCTGGAGGAGAGGTGAGAAATATTTTGGGAAAGTTCCTTCCTAAATATATAAAATTGCAGTCATCCTGAAGAACAGTTTAATAAGTCAGAATCTGCACCCTCATTGCCCTGAAGTAGTGTAGAGAGAGCTGTTTCAACAAGAAGCCCATGCTTCATTACAAAACCAGACCTCAACACACCTGGCTTCTCAAAGAATCGAAACTGGAATGAAGGAGATAAACTATTATGCATGAGGATTTTCACCACCACTTAAGAATGGCTTTCATCTAGGGGCGCCTGGGTGGCTCAGTCGGTTGAGCGTCCGACTTCAGCTCAGGTCATGATCTCGCGGTCTGTGAGTTTGAGCCCTGCGTCGGGCTCTGTGCTGACAGCTCAGAGCCTGGAGCCCACTTCGGATTCTGTGTCTCCCTTTCTCTCTGCCCCTCCCCTGCTCATGCTCGATCTCTCTCTGTCTCAAAAATAAATAAAAACGTTAAAAAAATTTAAAAAAAAAAAAAGAATGGCTTTCGTTTAGAAACAAACTACTGACGTCTTGGTGGGCCATATTGTAGCCTTGCTCATGGCAGTTGAAAGTGGCCATTTCAGGAATTTTATAGCAAGGTATTGAAAACATGGTAACACCGATTTCCTAAAGGGTATACAACACTCACTTCTATACCCAAAAGTTGAAGAACATTTTTGTCTTAAGAAGAGATTTTTGCAAAGAATAGTACTGAAATCATGAACTCTAATTGAAATAAAATGTTCTTTCCTTTATAGATACCAATTCTTAGTTCTGAAAGGTAATAAAACAAAATATAATGTAAGAAGAGGATTTGATGCTCATGTATTTCAACACCCTCATTTCATTGGTTGAAACAAGAAAGCATTGAGAGATGGATTCTGGCTCAGAGTCAAAGGATTAACACGTTATCAAGCCAAGACAGGAAACCAGGTACTTAATCTGATTCCTTTCCACCTCCCATTGCACCAAATTGATTTACATGACTTGCCTCTTAGGCTCTAGATCAGGGATCAGCAAACCATAGACCAACTGTCAAGTCCCATGCACTGTTTTTGTAGAGAGCATAATAAGAATGTTTTTTTCATGCTCAAAAGGTTGAAAAGATATTCTGTGATGTGTCTTTGTGCATACAAAATTTAAATATTAGTGTTTATAAAGTCATATTGGAAAATGGCCATACTCTTTCACTTATATAATTCCTCTAGCTGATTTTACACTATACAGACAGAGTAAAGCAGTTTTGAAAGAGCTTCCTTTTGGTACATAAAGGCTGAAATATTTATCATCTTTCCTTCTAGAGAAAAAGTTTCCCTCCCCCACACTAGGTTTTTTCTTCTCTTGATTTATTATCTATTTACCCTTTCTTTCCCTGCCCTTTCTGTCTTTTCTCTTTCTCAATCTTTTTCTTTTTCTTTCTCTCTCTCACTTTTTCCTACCTTCCCTCATTTCTCTCATTTGTTCCTCTCAGAACTTCCTTTTGTGTTACCAACTTTTTCTTTGACTTTTGCAAATTTTTATGTCCTACATATATTTACTTATACCCAAACAAATATTTTTTCCAAGTATTTTTTTTTCAAGATGACACTTAGCCCCATAAGCAGAAATTCATTTCCTTCTAGTATAGATAGAGATGCAGTCATCAGTCTCTTTTTAATAATTGCATAATTCACCTAAACCAAAAACATATGAAACCTCTCCATTGTTCACTAAAACAGAGAACTATTTAGATTTGCACTTGGGCCCCAAGCATTTGCACAGCACAATTCTTCACTTTCTTCAGGTCTTGGCTTGAATGTTTCTCGTTCATTAGTGTCTTCCTTGGCCATTCCATTTAAAGTTTCATGGGCCCCCACAATTACATTTCTCCTCCCTATTTTCATTTTCTCCACTGAGCATAGGTCTGAAGCACATAATTTACTTATTTGTTTGTTATATTCCCCTCTAGAGTATGAGCTTCACGTGGTCAGAAATTTCATCAGTTTTGTTTACTGCACATCCTCAGTGCCTAGAACAAAATAAGGAGTCAATCAATGTTTTTTGAATGCCTAAAAGAATGAATCTTGGACGTTTATACACATATAAGAAAGTCTTAATGACACAATAACCTTAATTACTTGGCCAAGATTGAAGCCATAATTTTTAAATTTTATACTAAAGAAAAGTCATTTCCTGAACTGACAAACTAAATTGTGAGGATTTGGCCCAAAAGACAGCTCCATCTTCTAACCAAAATTTTATTTCTACTTTCTCTAGCAAAATAGGACAGAGAGGAAACTACTGAGTTGTTTTACTATAACTTAAAATATTTAATCCTTTAGGTGACAAGACAATGCTTTAAAATCCTTTGGCCCATTTTAGATGACAAAAAGTAGTGAAAGAAATGACACCTGTTAATGGAGGACAAGAGAAACTTATATAATCTCAAATTTACAGACAAATTGAAGGTAGAGTAGAAAAAAAAACAATATTTTTCTTAATCAATGGTTCTAAAAATGTCTATAGCACAAAGATCCATCTCAGAATATCAGCCATTGGATTTAATTGTTATGTCTTGTGTCCTTCAGTTTGGAATAGCTCCTCAATTTTTCACTAGTTTCTTGACCTTATTATCTTTGAAGTTTACAGACCAGTTGTTTTGTAGAATGTCTCATTTTGGGTTTGTGGAATGTTTCTTCATGATTAGAGAATAAGATTATGCATCTTTGGCAGGAATATCATAGACATGATGCTATTTTCTTCTCATTGCATTCCATCAAGTGTCATGTGATTTCTGTTTGTCCCATTGTTGTTGATGATACATTTTGATCACTTATTTAAGATGACATCTGCCAGCTTCTCCATTGTAAAATTATACATCTTCCCTTTCTAATAATGGTAAGAATTTGGATGAGAAGTATAGGTACTACGAAACTACATAAATATCATATTCACATTCCTCATGAAAGTATCAATTAACTTATTTAATCTATCCGTATACATTTGTGTTTTCCTAATGCATTCATTGGGCTATAAAATACTACTATCATTATTGTTTTGACATTCAATGTGTCCCCTCTGTGTCTGGAGGGAGGCCTTCTAGTTGGCTTTTGTGTGTGTGTGTGTGTGTGTGTGTGTGTGTGTGTTTATGTTCTCATCGTTCTTTGACTATGTCATTGCTTTCTGGCACAATAGTGTATTTTGGGTTGATCTTGTACTTTCCCTTCCCTGCCCTGGTATAATTTTCACATTTCTGTCTTTCCATTGGATTATTACCATTTCCAGGTCCTCTCAGAGCTGGGAAATGTAGAAGTGTGGATATCAGGGCTTTCTTTCCCATGTGGGTCTCTGCATGCCCACCAAACCTATGTTACTCCATAATTGGGTAACAATTTGTTCTTTTAGAGCATTCACAAGTGCAATTAGTCACTTGCTCTTTCAGTAAAAGAGGTGAGTGGCCAATTTCACCTGCAATTAACCAATTACCTCATTGTTTCATTTGCCATGCTTGAGCCCAGGTGTTTTTACACATTGCTTGTACTGCATCCAAAACATCCAGAGACAGGTCAGGGGCAATTTTTCAAACTCTGGATTCAAGCATTTGAAGTAGCACACACTTTATACAAGGGGGACTAAAAAATCAGAAATGGAATAACACAATTACATTTTTTTTCTGGTTATAATGAAATGCAGAATCCTCACATAGTAAAGTATAGAATTGCAGAATGGAATATCATTAGTGCCTGTAAAGCTCACTGGCTTGTGCAAAGGCTCTCATTTCATAGACCATTTGTTGCAGTATCTCTACTAAGTCAGCAGATTTTAAGAAATGCATAATGGTGCTCTCATTTTATTTTCCTTTTCTACTTTTAAGGTAAATATAGACCTAGGTAGATAAATGATAGATAAAGATAAAGATAGATATGATTGAAAGGGATGGCTCCTAGTTTTCATTTCCTTGATGCATTTCAACAGCAACAAAAACATTTCATTTTCAATGAGAATCCCACAATTAAAACACCTTACTTCAAATTTAAGATAGGGAAAGAATAATTAATTGTGTCTGCATCACTCGTTGGTCCCCATCCTTGTGCCCACCATAGATCTCACCTCATCTCCACCCCCTATCCTTAGTGCCTCTCAGTTGCAAGATTTAGATTTTCCAATTCCAGTAACTTGTATAATTAAAAGTGAGGGAATGATGCTGTACAAATGGTTTGATTGCACCAGATAAGTTGTAAATTGCTGCCTTATAGGTTAAAGAGTCACCTTGGCCATATACTATATGACTGATCTTCCTTCACCTGAGAAAAATGAGATTTGATCAACTGTTCTAGGAAAGCATGTGAATACATGTCTTGATAGTCTATTCCCCAGAAACATTTTTTTTTTTAATATTAAGTAATGGAGAGAAGGAAAGCATAAGATGCTCTTAAAAGTCTTCATACTTAGCTCTATTTGATAACAATTAGAAAACATTAAGATTTTGATTGAAAGTACTTAAAACCATTTAATATTTTTTCCAAAAAAAAAAAAAAAGCTTATTCTAGGGGTGCCTGGGTGACTCAGTCAGTTAAGCATCCAACTTCAGCTCAGGTCATGATCTCACAGTTTGTGCGTTCGAGCTCCGCATTGGGCTCCATGCTGACAGCTTGGAGCCTGGAGCCTGCTTCAGATTCTGTGTCTCCCTCTCTGTTTGCTCCTTCCCCACTCATGTTCTGTCTCTCAAAAAATAAATAAACATTCAAAAAAACTTTAAGCTTATTCTTATGTCACATTTCATAAAGTTACTGGCAATTTACTTTTTAACCCCCCAAAAATGGAAGTCCTTGGAATTTGCTTGACCACCTCCCCTCTTTTAAACAGATAGGAGTTCTATTTCCAAATACTTGTGTAAGTGAATGTGTTATACACAGACTCACTCTATCCTCTGTATTCTTATTGGAAAAGTCTCATTTTTCCATTGATTTAAGCATATCTAAAGAATAGAACATAGTTAACCTCACTCTGGGAAGTCCAAAAGGCTAATGAGAGGCAGGCACACAATAATTTAGCAAAGGAGATTGTGATCAGTGATAACAAAGTAATTAAACACACAATACACACATACAAAATAAAATAATAGTAAGAGAATATGACCAATTTCATGGTGGTAGTATATAAGACATTGGCATGGTAGCATGGCATTCCTTACAGGATTAAGAAAGATATAAAGCCATCCCTTGAAGGATAACTACAGAAGCAGAGCCACAAGGATTTGGGAAATGTAAGAAATATTTGGAGGAGTGAAATAACTATTCACTCAATAATTTTCAAGCACCACTTCTAAAGGTTGATACCAAATCTTTGACACTCCTTCCCTTGAATCTAAGAAGACTCTGCTTTGATTAATAGAATATAGCAAAAATTATCCTGTGCTACTTTCTGGGCCAAGGCCTTTTAAGAAACTGGCAGCTTCTACATCTTGTCTTTTGAAATACCTGCTTTTGAAACCCAGCTCCTGCAATGTAAGGAAATCCAAGCAACAATGTGAAGAGGCCCATGTAGAGAGGAATCAAGGCAGAATAACCCCAGCTTAGCTCCAAGTGGATAACCAGTGCCCACTTACAAGTCTCATGAATAAGCCATTTTTTAACATGTATCTTCATGTTCCGGTCAAATTGCACCAGCTGATGCAATATGGAACAGAGATAAGCCAATCTCACTGATTCTTTATCTTCCCATATGCATATTGTTGACTAAAATATGACAAACAACTTATTCTTGACAAAATAAGTTTTGGGATAACATGCTGTGAGATCAATAACAGAACAACTGACACATACTCAAACTATACCAAGTCCACCATTACATAGGAGAGAAACTGACAAATGTAAGTCCTGTGTTCATGGAACTTAGTCTGGTACAGTGGTGCTGGGGTATAGGTATGAAAGAGAGTAGGATATGGTGGAACAAGAATTGAGAAAAGGAAGTTTAGTAGTGAATGTAGGGGGTAAAATGTGGTTTTAGATGTAAACCACAGAAGTTTTCTTAAGTAGAGACTCATGCTTTAGGACAGTGAAGGGTAACATCAGTATTTGGGTTCACCTGGAGAAGGCAACACTGAAAGCAGACTGACTCACCATTTAATATTCACTCCACACTTCTCTTCTGCACTTCATGCCTCTCTTCCAAAGAGCCATGTATTGCTTTAAAAAAATAAATAAATAAAAGATAAAAAGGATGTATCACTTGACTATGTATAAGATAATCTGAACTACATGTAATATCTCACCCCTCCAGCCACTTACCTGTATTTTCATGATGTGTAGTTTCTTTGCTTTTGTTCCCTTAATATATTCCAGAAAATGTATTTATAGATGGTACTGCAGTAGAAAATATGATGAATAAATATGAAGACATTTTTGTTCACACTCTTCCTAAAGAGGAAGGACAAAAATGGTACAACAATAACCACAATATGAGTCACATACCTGGTACCATAAAATATATTTTCTTACAGCATTCTGATTCTTAGGCTCTAAGATTACCTTCTTCATCAAACATACCTGACAGTACCTTTGATGTTGGTTGACTAAAAGATAATAATCTTTGTTTCCCAAAATACACATGATCATTATCATAGGATCTATATCCACTGGCTTCTGAAAATTCTACATAATTTAAATGGCAAAAAAAGAAATTTGCTAAAAAGATTTGGGAAACTAACCAAATGTCTTTGGTCACACTTACCTATTGCTATAGTTTGTAAAAATGAAAGCAACCAAAAAAGACAAAAAAGACAGGAAAATGGTGTGTTACTTCTTAAGTTAATAATGAACCACCAAATGCATATGTGGAAGTTCATTGAATATTATTTGATGTTTGGGAATTATTGACCCTACTTATATTTTATTTGTAGCAATTTGATTGTTTTGCATCAATATATTCAAAATAATCTAAAATAAGAATAAAAACAAAATATACTTTATCCATTTTTTTGGAAAAAATTTGGTGACTAACTGCCCAAATACATCCTCTTATTTAAAAAAAAATTAAAGCTCTAACAACTTATTTTTTAAATAACAGCTCAAAATTACTGACAAAACTTAATGTCTTTATATTTTTTTAAAAAGTAGGCATACACATATTTTTAGTTTTTCAGATGGTATGAGGGAAACTTCACAGTGTCTGGAAGCCATATGCCAACAATGCTCAGTTATTATTAATTTATCTATGCATAAAGCATTGAAAATGATATTTCATGTCATAATTCATCTAAATGTTCATTCTCTTGGAACATTGCTTTCCACAGATAGTAACAGGACTTGGAACAAAATAAAATAGCAATATTATACACATTTTCTATTTCTGCATTTTTCCATTTCTGGAAATGGTCATAGGATCAGTTTGTGACAGATTAATATCATCCATGATCCTAAATCGCTAAGAATAAAAGTGCTAGATTCTTTCGGTAAAGTTGCCATAAGGACCAAATTTATTTTTTTAACCAATTCCTTGGAGTATCAACTGATTTTTAGTTTTACAGCATATGTATCTCATCTCCAACCATTTTGCCCCAATTCTAGTTCTTTTTATCCTTCAATAGTGAGGATGAGAAAACCTGGATGCATATGGATATGGTTGATTTGAAAAGTACTTTTTAAACATTTGGAGGTTTTTCAAAACCAAAAACATATTTGCCAAGTGATCTTTTTCCCCTACATTTTAAACCCATGTGCAACTTAAAAGAAACTTTGTCCATATGCTAGTTCAGATTCACTTATATTAAAATCATGAAAATTATGTTTAATAGCTATTTGACACACAAGGAGCTTTTAAATTAAGCTTCTCTAAATTTTATCTTTCAAAACACACTCTGTTCCCTATCCATCCTCACCACTCCTTACTACTCTCCAAGAAAAGATCAGATTTAACTCAGGAGCTCTAAATTAGATGCTTTCAATCTATCAACGGTGATTACATAATAAGGAAAAATGCATTCAATATTTTACCTCTTTCTACAGTTTTTTTTTTTTTTGCTTAAATATCTCCATACAAGTTTTTAATGGCTTGACCTTTATCAGGATCAATAATCTGAGGAATAAAATGAATGTTTGTATTTGTGATTTTATATTTCATTTACAGTACATTAAATACACGAGTATTTTAGTACTTTGATATTTCGTTACGAATAATGCATGAGCCTTGTATCAGCACAAATATAGTAAAATTGTATAAAGAGAAAAATAATCTCATTTTCCTTATCCTCTGCCTCCTCCAATCCCTGCTGCACTAAGATAATCAATGTTAATGGTTCTGTGTCAATCCCTCCATACCTTTAAGAGACAGATTTATATAGTACAATTCTTTTTTAGGTAAAACTACATGTGAATAAAACCATGTGTGGTTTAGAACTCAAGACTGGGATATCTAAGTAGTTAAGGAAGAGGAAAGGAGAATGAAAAGTCAGGTACACTTAAACTAATGGTAGAATGGAGTCTCCAGTCTTTGTCATATCTGAAGTCCTAACCATTGGACTACTGAATACTCACATTAAATTATGAATAAAAAACATAATAATAATGAATAGACAAGTGTTTAAAGTGTGAATGAAGGATGACCTGTGCTTGTTACTATTATATCACTTTATTTTTAATTTTCCCAAAAAGGTTTAAGTCAAAGTATTCATAAGTTGTTCATCTCTATTAACAAAATATTCATGAACTTATAAATTAGGTAAAATATATATACATATATAAAGTAGGGATATATGTAGTAGGGATATATATAATAGGGATATACATATACATAGTATGGTTCTCATACTGCAGTGTAATCAGAGCACCTCATTCCTGTTTATAAAAAATTGATTCTGTGTTGCCAAGAAATAATAATAAAAACAACAAAAATCAACTTATATGCAGTCAGTTTATAGGTTAGGGAAATTCAGATTCACAATAACAAACAAGTTCTCTTCAACTGCAGAAATTTTAATAATATAATTTCCTCTTTACAGCTATAAATGTATGGTTATAAAATCTAAATACAAATAAGCCCATCCAATGTTTGATTATATAAATTTTGCTTGAAGTAATGGCCTTTCTTTTGCTCTTACCAGTAGTATTACCATTAGCACGATGCCTCATGCACATCCTTATTATTTCTATCACCCAGTGTTACAATTGACAAAGCACAAAGTCATGCTCAAACAGCCATTTATGCACACAGAGCAGCATTTATCCTAGGATAGACTGTATTTTGGGTTTCTTAATTTATAACTCTTTATTTCCAATGCACAATTTGGAAAGTCTTGCTGTTGGAAAACTATCTGAATGGCTATAGGATCCCTGACTAATCCCCTCCTCCCAATGAACACAGCATTTTTTTTTTTTTTGGCTTATTGTTATAACTGTAATTGTTCTGTAATTTTTGGTGGATTATAACTGATCTACATTTGCATCCTTCAATCCAATGCCATTGTCAAAACCCCACCCTTCAAAACTCTTGTTTTGGTTTCTTTTTATTTCCTTTTTTTTTTTTTTTTCTCATTTCCTCAAACAAATGGAGTGTTTGTTTAAGCAAATCTTTTGTCTGAGCCTCTATGGTACAGATATGAGGACAGTAGTAAATTTAAAGGCTCCTTCATTCAAATTAGATTTGGGGAATGCACTGATCACTCTTTCCTCTGTTTTCAAGGCAAAGTAGCCACTGTAACAATCTTTAGTGTGAAAACAGTCTTTCCACATTTTACCAGGGTTTGGTTTTCATTTCCACCACTGATGCAGGCTGGCTGGTTCTGAGGACAGAGAAGGGTACCCCAGAATCAGCTAAGGGGATTCTTGGCTTTGCATAGGATGGAAATGAAACATGAACCAAGGGGAAGTGAAAGCAGAGTTTACTGAAGACCTAGAACAGAGTATAGATACAGACAGAGTAAAGAAGACAGGAAGGTAAGGGTAGAGAAGAGGGTCTTATCTTTGGGGCCTACAGTTTTTGTTTTGTTAAGGATGGTGGTCCAGTGCACAGGTCTTCTCAGTAGTCCTGGAACAAGGCTGGAGTACTTAGGTGTCCTCCATAAGTCACTCATGCCCTAGAGCCAGGGGTTTTGATGAGTTCTCGGCCTTGGAACACATTCATGATGAGGCCATATGGTTACTCCTTAGATGTTATATTGTACTAGGAGGCTCCAAAGAAATCATTAAACCTTGACCTTTACAAGGAAGTACATGATCTGTTCTATAAAGTGTGCATAAGGCAGGGATGTAGGTCCTAACAAGAATGGAAGCAGGAAAGGGAGTGAATAAAACAATTTTTCATGGGATCACTTTAGTTTCCCTCTGTCACAGCAATCTCTAGATATTTTGAAAATGATAAAAACAAAACAAAACAAATATCAAAGATCAAAACATCACTTCCTATTCACTTTTTACTAAAAGTGAAAACTCATGCACAATTATAGCCAAAGCAGCTAAAACAGGATTTTCCCTTTCTAACTTAGTTTTCACTGCTGTATACCTGATGGGCTATTTGGTAGATCAGATATCTCCTCTCTGATCTATACCTGAAAATGAAGTGAATTTTAGACATGTGAAGATATTCATGAGTCTGAAGCCACACTGACATTCTGTCAGTTTGATCACTCTCAGGCTACGACATTTCCTAAACCTTCAAATTTAGTAATACAATAAAAAAGAGCCAACATTTATGGAGTACATTCATTGAAACCTGAATATGTTTTAGATACTGCATTGAGAACTTTATCTGCAACATTTAATTGAATGCTCACGGCCACCCTGAGAGAGAGGTATTATTGCTTTACTTACATTTACATAAAGGGATTAAGACTTAGACAAAGTAACTTGACTAAGATCACATGGCTAATGAATTTAAGTTAAAACTGTGAACTTTGAGAAATTCCAGCTCAAACAGAAGGGACTCTTATCCACCCCCCACCACCCCCTTTCTTAGATGTGGCCAAGCTGTAGATATACACTGTAAAATTTTTCTCTTATCAGAATGGTCCCCTGACATTTGGTAAAAAACTAAGAGAATCTGTTTCCACAAAGTACAGACTTAAGTCTATAGTGGGTATCGTGTATATGAGAGTTCTCTGTGCTATATTTATAAGTTTTCTGTCAATCTAAAACAGTTCTAAAACAAAAATTTATCTGGAAAAATGGGTCCATATACTTACCCAATTAGTGTTTAAGGACAATCCATTTTACCACTAACACACATCTTCCATTATAATTTTATTATGTTTTTGCTAAAGAGGGACATAATAATGTACTCAGCAATGAAAAAAAGCTGTTTTCATTAAATCCATTTTTCTTATGTCAGAAGTCTTTATTCCATGTCTCAAAACCCAGATATTGCGTGGATCATGAAAACACACAAAAGCAAATTAAAGTAGTGAAAAGAAAAGTGTTTACAAAAATGTTATTAATGAAACAATCCATTTACACAAATGTGAACATATTTTATATTCAGGGATACAGCAGGGAGTGTTGTAACGTAAAAAGAGATTTACAAGTGCAAAAGCTGAGGCAGAAAGTTTCAACTTCAAGCATTAAGATCTTAGTTCATAAATCTGAAGGGAAATAGGTATAAAATAAAAACATGAGAAGATAGGGAAAAAATTGTAAAAGAATGTCTCTTTCATGAATCTCTGTGAATATACAGCAACACATAAGCTATAGAAAACCAGTTTACTGTTTAAATGATGAATGGGAGTTCAGTGGCATCAACATGGAATTTTCAAGTCAATGGAAAATAAACTCATATTGTTTAGGCAATAAATTATAGTATCCTAGTTAAAAGGGATTCTAGAACATAACTTTCCCTACTGAAACACCTTTTGCTGCTTTAAAAATGTACGGTGTTTTGAGAACAGATTGAAAGATTATCAAATACATACTAGTAAATCACAAACACTTATCCTAAAATCAAATTTAAAACTATTACGCAGTTTATTAAAGAGTATTTGTTCTCTTGCTTTAAGTGGAATGTATAGATGACTAAAATTTAAACCATGCTAATCTTAAAATGTGCTTTGGATGTCAACTAAAATTAATACATTCAAAGTTTTTATTTTCCTATTCAATTTAATAGGAATTCCAAAAGACCACTTCTTTTCAGAGAGAAACTTGTTGAAATAATTACCTATTGAGGACTAAAAATCCCAGAGGATTAGTTATGGATACAGAGCTTTCAAGTTTCTAGGCCACTGAATGGAATCTGAAACCAAACCCACAGGGACTAAAGAGCATTACTAGGAAAGGCTGTTAAATGACCTTTATCATATGGTCTCAGTGAGAGACAGGTGTCCACTGTTGTTGACCATCTGGGTTAAGAAGCAAGAACATAAAAGGGTATGATTACCCCTTAAAATGATCACCAGAGATTTGGTTTAGGCAAAACATTGGAAGTGGACAAGTCTGTGTGCAGTGAGTTAACATAATCTCTCTCTCTCTCTCTCCACACGCATACGCAGCCACACACACACGCGTACATATACATACACACATTCTGTGTATACTTAATGTGAAGATATTTATTATAAAGATGATTCAGGGAAAGGAAGAAATATTTTCCTTGAAAGAAAAAACTAAATTTTCTCAAGAGGTCCTGAACGTGGATAAATGATATGTCAAAATCTTACACACGAAAAAGGAAAAAGTGTGTGTTAACTACACAGGGTTTGGAATTACGAAGACAAGCACAAAACTTGTTACCAGATAGTTTCAAAATGCAGTTTCAGAAGTTTATTTTCTCTGGTTTGGGAAATATTGAGCCATTGTCAAGATAGGTCTTTAAAAAGCTTTGGTGGGTGGAAAAACATTATATAATGTGCAACTGGAGAGCATGAGAGCAGTGGGCTACATACAAAATGAAGGATGATATTGGATCAAATTCATTTCATTTGTTGCTATAAAAATTGTTTTCATAGTCAAAAATGAAATTGAATCTTTACGTTTGCTATTGAATATGAATATTAATGAGATTCATGTGGTAATGTTGGGGAGTGGGGTAGTAGTTACGAGTCGCCCCACCCCACCAAGAGAAAGAGTGAATCTAATACACAGTCTCTGTTACTTATTTTGGCCACAATCAGTGTGGAGACTTGTGTCTGGTATTCAAATCATCTTTCTACGTAGCATACTAATTTTAGCTAAGCTTCTTCTTTGAAAAATGTGCTTTACAAAAAATTAGAGCTGCTATACAAAGACTTGAGAATGAAATGGGGGAAAGAGAGCCTGTGGTTGATGAAATGCAAATGAGGCTTGGCTCAGACAGCTGGCTGCTTTGGGATGACATGGGTGATAAATGGTTCTTAAAACATGAGCAGGCATCAGGCTCCCGATTCAGTGTCAGACTGGCAAAAACAGCAGTATTACTAGATGCTTCCTTTAATTAATGCAACACTACTGCATTAGTCCGGACACTGCCGATAAATGGGAAAGAAGTGATATCAGTGGTAATATCAGAAATCTTTCAACCTTGAAGCTGGGATGTGTTGGCCAAAAGCTGCAGTATCATAAGAGGTTTAATTGTATTTGTAATGTACCAGTGCACCATGACAAAAATGGGGAGATAGTGTAGTCAGGACCAGGAAAGGCTGTGATAAATGAGAGAGAATGAGTGATTACACAGCCAAGAAGACTGTGAAAACAGACAAAGGACAAGCAAATGGAAAGGGGGATTTAGCCACCACTGCAATTTGAACAGTAAGAACTCAGAGGAACTTTGAAGTGGGCAGAATGGTAATATTTGGTCCTTCAGGATTTGTCAGAGCTAAGAGATGCATATAACAACGTGCCCCTAAATATGGTCAGACAGCATATACTTTGTAATAAATTACACTTTTTAATCTATACCTAAATACATAAGCTCTACTGGGACAACGTCTGAGAAATATCTTTAAGACACACACATACACACCCATACATGCTCACATGATATTTTAAGGAAAATATAATCTGAGACTGGCTTCCTTTTAAGAGGGTCCCCTTAGTCTTGGCTCAAATTCCCACTTAGAAATCAAAAAATCTTTCAGATGATACCAACATTGTAAGTATGTTGCAACAAAATAAGGCTTTATTAAAGAAAGTAAGCCAGTAAATAATTTTCTGCAAGAAGCAAATGACAGAAAATTTGTCTCAAATGTGACAATAGACCCCACTCAGAATTCCCTGAAATCCATTCTCCTTTCCCATTTTGTTAAACTACAATCACTACAGCCACAATCACAACCACAACCACACATACATGCTGCCATCTCTCAACACCCTTCACAAAATCTCCCTACTCTGGTCCTGCATCTTTTATAAAGCTTTGCCCTCCTATATCCCTTTAGAGCAAGGGTAAGCAAACTTTTTCTGAAACAGGCCAGATAGTAAATATTTTCAATTTTGTGGGCCATAACATCTGTCTCACCTACTCAAATATGCTACTACAGAGCAAAAGCAACATGAGGCATTAATAAATGAATGGCTATGCCTGTATTCCAATAAAATTCTACTTATAAAAACAGACAGTGAGCTCATGGGCACTTGGGCTACAATTTGCCAATCCCTGATGGAACATCCAAATTCTCTGTGGTTACTTTAAGCACAAAAGAGAGTCTGGCCAATAATTATACCTCTCCCAGCAGTGTTTACAAAGATAGTGTATGAGCTGGTTGGGGATAACTTCCTCTTAATGTGTGTATACTCAGGAGTGTACTGGGAAATCACCACATTACATTGTGGGATAGGACCCTTTCCTTCCCTTTCCTTCTGACCTTTGCCCTAGAGTAATCGAGGTCACCAAGAACTATTTTCAGTTGTAAAAATTAATCTGTCACCTACACCCAGGATTTTCTGCCTCTTTTTTAAAATCTTTATTGAAGTATATTTGACAAATAAGAGTCTAATAAATTTAAAGTGTACATGATGATTTCTTATACACTGCCAAGGGATTTCTACCACTGAGTTAATTAACATATCGAGCCATCTTACAAATGTATCTTTCCTTTTATTTATTTATTTTTTTTTTGATGAAAAGCTTTAACTTGTACTCTCTTAGCAAATTTCTATTATACAAAATGATACTATCACCTATGGCCACCTGTTATACATTAGATACTCAGAAGTTATTCATCTTATGACTGAAATTTATATCCTTTTACCAGTGTCTATTTTCCCAGGCCCCTGATAACTACCATTTCACTTTCTATTTCTACGCATGAGAATTTTCTTTTTTGGGGGGGGTATATTTCACACATAAGTGATAACACACAGTATTTGTCTTTGGCTTATTTCGCTTAGCATAAATGTCCTCCAGTTTCATCCATGCTGTTGTAAAAGGCAGAGTTTCCTTCTTTTTTAAAGTTAAACAATATTATAGATATCACACATTTTCACCGATGGACACCAGCTTTTTCCATGCCCTGGTTATTATAAATAGTGCTGCAGTGAATGTGGGAATACAGACATCTCTTTGAGATAGTGATTTTCTTTCTTTTGGATATATATCCAGAAGTGGGGTTTTGGGATTATATGCTGGTTCCTTCTATAATTTCTTGAAGAATCTCCATATTGTTTTTCGGAGTGGATGCACCATTTACATTCCCAACAAGAGTGTGCAAGGATTACCTCTCTCACATCCTTCCCAGCATTCCTTATCTCTTTTTGATAATAGCCATCCTAACAGGAGTGAGATGCTATCTAATTTTGATTTTGATTTGCATTTCCTTAATGATTGGTGATGTTTAGCATATTTTTGTGTATGTATTGGCCATTTGTATGTCTTATTTGAAAAAAAAATGTCTAATCAGGTCCTTTGCACAAATATATATATATATATATATATATATATATATATATATACACACACACACACACACACACACACTGTTGAGTTGTATGAGTTCCTTATATATTCTGGATATTAAGTGCTTTTCAGATACATGGTTTGCAATATTTTTTCCCATTCCATAGGTTGTCTTTTCATTTTGTTAATGGTTTTCTTTGCTGTGCAGAACCTTTTTAGTTTGATGTAAACCCACTTGCTTATTTATTTATTTGTTTATTGTGCTTTTTTTGACTTTGCTTTTGGTATCAAGTCCAAAAACTTATTACCGAGATCTATGTCAAGAGGCTCACCACCTCCCCAAAATTCTTTCTAGGAATTTGAAGATTTCAAGTCTATGTTCAAAGTTTTAATCTTTTTTTCAGTTGATTTTTGCATATGGTGTAAGATAGGGATCCCGTTTCATTATTTTGCATGTGGATATCCAGTTTTCCAACACCATTACTGAAGAGACTATCTTTTCCCCATTGGACATTCTTGGCTAGTAAAGCATTATTATTGAGCCAACTACTGTTTTTTTTTTTGCAACACCTTTTAATTTTCAGGGTTAAGCTACAAAGTCCCTTCCCTGTGATTTGAAAGCAAAATATTTGAATTCTCATATAAATTTCATGTAATTATAAAGTGTTCAATAAAGCCTAGACAAATGATGTATTATCTTTAATTCTTTGTCTTGTAATGACCATGATTAATTAAATATATGGAAAAATGTATTAACTGTCTTTCTCCAGGCTTAAGTCTCACATCTATCTCTTGGATTTCAATCAATAGCACTGATTTTAGAATTGAATACATTATTCCTAATGTAAAATCATTAGTCTCTAACTTAGAGATTTTTTTCACATGGCTGTAACGGAGATCAAGCAGCCTTGCTATTCCTTAAGAACTTTCTTGTGTAACTTTAAGACTTATGTCAAGGAGTTAGAGCAACTAAAAAACTAAGGATCTGTCCCCCGACCCCGTCCTTTAAGTGGCTCCTCAGGGAAGATGGATTGGACCGGGATGGGTTATAATTCTTTTTTCTACAATGTTCATGACATGCACTAATGAAAATGTTCACCTTTATGTTCCTCTTGATTATAACCAAGGAATTTTTGATGCTACATAGGCATAAATTTTTGTTTCTTGAACGGAAGAGGACAGGCTGGTTGTGGAATCTAATTGCTGAAAAGATGAAATTTGAGAACAAGAGGTCATTCTGAAGTTATAATTCTTTCCCACATCCTGACAAATTACTAAAATTCCTTTTTTTTTAATTTGAAGTTAAACTTTATTTTCTTAGGTTGCCTTATGGATTAACACTTCCAAAGACAGCTATCTAGTGTATAGTGAACCCCCGTAGGAAACTCACCTTCCAACATAAATGTAAACATACATGTATAAGTTGGCTGAAGAATACTTTTCTGAGGTCCATTGCAGTACAGATAACCGGGGGCGAAAAAAAGGTTCTTTAACACTTGCACCATTAAAAATAATGCATTAATAGACAGAAGACATGAGTGATTGGTTACAATCTCAGAAAGATGACTGATGTCTGATTTGTTTACTTTGTCCAGAATGGGATGTATGACATTCAGGTGCAGGTGAGGATTTGAATAACTAACCAAGACTGAATCAGTTATATAAGAAAAAAAAAAAAGTTTTATAACTATATTTTACTGGTTTGTATTGAAACAGAATATTTTCCTTGTAGTATTAGAAAGCTTCCAAACTTTCAACTCTTGAAGCTTCAAATCCTTAACTGATCTATTTAGTTATCATTTTATCAGTGTGTCTGTCTATTTAATGTACTTGGAATAAAATTTTTCTTCATCTAAGACTTGATCAAAATATAATGAGGATTATTCAACACTCAACTTGCAAGGGCAGGTGACTAGGAAGTTAGTTGCATCTCCAATATATTAAAAAAAAAACCACAGGTAATTATTTACTTTTCTCATCTCTCAGGCTTATTCTGAGGATCAAATGAAGTAATGAACAACAGCAATACTTTGTAAGCTGTGAGATCTGAGATACTATAACATAAAGGAGATATTTTGTGTTTAAATATAACTAGGATTAAGGGGAAGAAACTGTTGGCATACCTGGGTGGCTTAATTGGGTAAGTGGCCTATGCTTGACTTTGGCTCAGGTCATGATCTCATGGCTTGTGAGTTTGAGCCCCACATCAGGCTCTGCAGCGACAGTTCAGAACCTGATTGGGATTCTCTCTCTCCCCCTTCCTCTTTGCCCCTCCCTTGCTCTCTCTCTTTCTCTCTCTCAAAATAAATAAATACACTTTTAAAAAAAGGTTAAAAAAAGGGTGGGGGGAGAAAATGTTGAGATATCTGTGGGCATGTCGATTTCTGTAGTTCAGTCTAGGAGCCATCATCATCTGGCAAAGAAACAAATTTACTGAATGATAACAATATTCATAATTTTTCATATTCATATAGTTACGTGTTATGGGCATTTAGAATATGCATACTCATATGCAATATATTTGAACTTCAAATTTTAAAGCTTTTTATATTTCAAAGTCCATTATTGTCACCACCTTTCATTCTTTGTTCTTTGCTAGAGTCAGGCTAACTACTTGCTGCCATCTGCATTAATCCAGGTCTTTGCTCTTGACATCCACCTGCATTAAATATCTTTTCTTTTTTTTTTTTTTTCTGTTTGATTCCTACCATCTTTTTAGGCTTCAACTGAAAGTTGAGTTCTTACATGAAACTTTCTCTGAATTCTCCATCATACTCTAATCTCGTTTTTTTTCCTGATGTCCTGTTGAACTTAAGCTGTAACACTCCATTTAGCACATGCCCCATCTCCAGTTTTGTCACATTGTGTTAATCTTGTCATTCCATTAAGCTTGTAATCCCCTGGTGAGCACAGACTATTGAGGAAGAGTGAGAATTGGTTCTCTCAACCTCCATGTTACATCCTTTAAAACTGAAGAAATTAGAAAGCTAGAAATATTCCTAGACTTTGTGGCTACTGTGATTCCAGAAGAGAATGAGGTTCCACTAGTTGAATTATTTTGAGAAGAACTGGAGGGTGGGAATGAGGCAGAAGCCACTTTTTTTGCACCTCATTGATTATGCTGATATGCAATGTTATTAGCTATGTGCTGTTTTTCTTCAGGAACATTATTCTATTTCCCATCTTACCAGACTTACATGCCTCAGTAGCAGCAGCAGTAGCTCTGGTGGAGCCTTTTTTACCCCATCTGCCTTATTCAGCTATATAGGAGTGTGTTTTTTAATTCCTGGCACCAGCAAAAAAAATCAAATCAAATCAAGATCAGTAGCTCCCAGAGGCCTTGCCTTGACCATGCACTTGAAGTTTTCCAAACTATTTCTAAGTACCTATTTCCTTCTGTTAAAACTCTTCCAGTTCAGAATTCCTACAGTGATTTCTTTGTTCAGCATTGAGTCCTAATTGATATAGTGGTCAGATATTATGTTTCCTCATTAGCTCTGATAGGTCTTTACACAAAGTAGGAGATCTCCTGAGATATTAATAAACACTTGGATGATTGTATTAATTATTTGTTGCTATATAATAAACTACACCCAAAACTTGGCAGCTTAATCCAAAACAAAAACAAAAACAAAAACAAAAACGCACAAAAAACATTTATTTTATCCCATAAATTTTGAGGGTCAGGAAGAAAGAAATACTTTAACTGGATGGTTCTGACTCAGGGTCTCTCAGGAGGTTGTAGTCAATCTTTAGGCTGACATGGGAAGTAAACTTGACTGAGGTTGGAGGACGCATTTGGAAGCACACCTATATGGGTGTTGACAGCAGCCCTCAGTTTGTCACTGGGGGTTGATCAAGAGTCCCAGTCCCCTCAACACATGGTCCTCTCTGTTAATGCTGCTCATGACATGACAGCTTACTTTCCCAGAGCAAGTGATCTGAGGGAAGGAAGGGAAAGAGAAAGAGAGAGAGGAGGCTAGCAAAATGAAAGGCACAGAATCTAATGTAATCTATGTTAGAAGTTAAGTACCATTAGTTCTAAAAATTTGTCACATGGCCTAACCTTGTTACAAGGTGGGACAGGACTATAATACAGTCTGGATTCCAGGCTATGAAGGCTATCTTGGAGGCAGTCTGCCCTTTCCACTAATAATTCCTGTGTGTTCTACATGCAAAATAGTCTCACTTTTCTCCAAGGGCCTGAAGTCTCATTCCATTACAGCCTCAGTGTGATATCCAGAATCTCATCATTTAATCAGGCCCAGGTTCAGGGAGTTCTACTTGTGTGTAATTCCTTAAGGAAAGCTTCATGAGTCCAGGTCCTTTCATTTTGGGGTCCTGTGATCTAAAGGGACATAGGATCCTGCCCCCCATCCACACACACGCCCAACAAACAATGGTGGAGCAGACACCAGAGAACTTCTATAAGAACTCCTATCCAAAAATTGGGAAAACAGGAGGCACACTTACTGATCCACAGCTGTTCTAAAATCCATCCAGGCAAAATGAAAATTACTTGATTAAGACTCAGTTCAACTCCTGTTTATAAATGACTTACTGTGGTTCTGGGGTCCACCCTCTGGGATCTTCATTCTGTGCTGAGTTATCCTTTATGTTATGTTTTCCTTAACACAAAAAGAAATGTGTGTTTGCAGCTGCATCCTGCTTGTAGAAGTCTGAAAATCCAAAGGTTTTCATTTTCTACTCCCTTTCAGTCAAGCTTTCCATGATTCTCCAAATACAATTTTCTTTAAAAAAAAATTTTTTTTTTTTTTTTGGTCTTCTTGAATCTTATTAAGGTTCATTCCATTAAACAAAAACTCCCATCACAAATAACTCTGAAGTAAGTCCTTCTCTAGCTGAGCTTCTGCTAACATAGTGGAGGGAAACTCCCTAAAACTTAATGGGGCCTATTGTTTAAAGGGATTTGTGAGTCATAGCCTTAAACATCTTTAGAAAACCCTATCTGACTCAATAGGACTCTGAAATTCCAATTTAGGTTTTTCTAAGGTTTTAACAATGCATTTGACAGGCACACCCTCCACTTGAAGACTGCCCCCCACCCCCAACCGTGACTGAATTTGCTCTTTGTAGGAAGACATTTCTTAGTTTTAGCATTGTTTGTTAGCCTGGAAAGCCTGTGAGCATTCCAGGCCATCAAGTTCCAGTTTCTTCATGTTCAGCACTTTTTCCGTACCTTTTTTTCTTCTGGCATTTTATGATAAGCTCAAGAACAAACCAGGCAACATCTTCAACCCTCTGGCTGGAGTTCTGATCTAAATGAAGCTGTTCCTTAGGTCTATTTGCTACTTTCCACTTTACCGAAAGCAACGGTGTCGCTAAACTTTCTGCCAGTATATACTAAAAATTCCCCATCTACTAGTTTCCAGTAAGAGGATCATCCCTCCTTCAGGCCTTTACTGTTAGTTAGCCTCTTCAAAGGCCACGACACACATTAAGCTTTCAGTAATGTTCTCTTCCAAGTCTTTCCAGCTTCTGCTCACTTCCCAGTTTCCAAGCCACCCCTGCATTTTTAGGTATTTGTTATAGAACACCACACACTTGGTAGCAAGGTCTGTTTTAGTTATCTATTGTCATGTAACAATTTACCCCAAAAGTCAGCAGCTTAAAACCCACCTATTTATCATAGCACGCATTTTCAGAGGCTCAGGAATTCAGGAGCAGCTTAACTGGATGATTCTGGTACAGAACTTCTTATAATGTTGCACTCAAGAAGTTCACCTGGGATGAAGTCATCTGAAGCCTTGAGTGGGGCTAGAGAATATGCTCCAAGCTTTCTATCATGGCTATGGGCAGGAACCCAAAGTTTCTCACTGGCGATTGGACGGAGACCTCAGTTCCCCCCCACATGTGTATCCCCATAGGTCTGCTTACAATTCTCAGACAAAATGATCTGAGGTAGAGACAGGAAGCAGTCAAAATGTGAGATACAGTGACTTTTATAGTCTAATCTCAGAAGTTAATATACTATTGCTTTTCCATATTCTTTTGGTTATACAGACTAATCCTGATATAATGTGGGAAGAGACTACACAGAGATACCAATATCATTCAGAAGCTGGGATCATTGGGATACATCTAAAGAGTCTCCTACCATAATTGTTGAAAGATTCCCAGATAATGTGTCATGTCTTTCTTGTTAAATGTTTATTGAGTACCTATATCTGCCACGAATTTTAAATGTAAATATATTTAATTAATAACATATTTTATGAATCATATGAATTAAGGTTCTCCAGAGAAACAGAACTGATAGGATATGTGGTGCATATGAGCATGGGTGTGTGTGTGTGTGTGTGTGTGTAGATAGAAAGAGACAGAGAAAGAGAAAGAAAGAAAGAAAGAAAGAAAGAAAGAAAGAAAGAAGAAAAAGAGAATTTTATTTTAAGGAATTAACTCACATGATTATGGAAGCTGGCAAGTCAAAAGCATGCAAGATGGGCCAGATTGCTGGAGACTCAGACAAGAGCCAATATTATACATCAAGTGCAAAGACTGTCAGGCTAGAGACCTAGGAAAGAGAAGAGATCCAATGTTTCAGTTCAAGTCTTAATGCAGTATGCCGGAGAATCCCCCTTCCACTTGGAAAATCAGTCTTTTGTCCTCTTCAGGCTTTCAACTGATTGAATGAGGCCCACCTACATTAAAACTGGCAATCTGCTTTACTGGAAGCACACCAATTTAAATCTAAATATTATCCAAAAACGCTCTCATAGAAGCATCCAGAATAGTGTTTGACTATCTGGGCGTTGTGGCCCAGCTAAAATTTGACACAGAAAAATGAACCATCACAGAATTTAAGCACTATACTCGTATTTAAATAAGGTGCTAAGGTATGGTATTTTGGCATAATGAGTTAGACTATTTCTCCCACAACAATATCTATCTGTATTCACTGATTTGCCATCCAAATGAGGCTCGCTCTCAGTTCAGAGGTGGTGGGAAGGTAATTTTTAGTCAGCTCTTACCAGTGGGTAGAAAGGTAGTTTATTCATGTCTACTCTTGGTGTTCACAGATTTATGACTATCAGATTGGGGTGAGGTAACAGAAATAATATTTCAAGGAGGGCCATAATTGATCCCAGGAGAAAATTATCCAAAGAGAAATAAGAACCTAAATATCAGCTATCTTACCTATATGACCTGGGCATCTACACGAGAATGGTGAATTCATGTACAATGAGTGGCAGAAACAGTAATCTATTGCAATTTGACCATCTGATGGCATTACAACCCCTGAGGAGAAAAAAGAACTAAGGGAGTGAGCACAAACAGCTTTTATTTTGGTGCTCTAGACACCCTTCTGCAAGAACACCAAAAGAGAGTGAGATATTTTATTTCTCTTCTTCAAGAGACTGCCATGCTATATCGGACTTGGAAGGGAAAATTGGAAGCTGACAGTATTGGCTGGGCTCTAAAGAAAGGAGGATGATACAGCAATTAAAGCATATATTGGCGCCTAAAGGGCCGGGGATAGATTGTGTCTCTGGCACACCATGGTGAGTAGAAGCTTAGACTGGTTTATGATCAACATGGAGAATATCAGCAATACTAGTGTGACATTGGAATAGAGATTAATACTTCTGTGTGAGCAACTAGAAGCTTGAAGCTCATAAGACTGTGGTAATAACGCAAAGATTACCTAAGCCGCACCTATTGGTTAGGGAGGGCTGGGAACATTTGGTTTGCAAAAAGTATGTGCATGATTTCCAAGTTTTCTATTTTCTAGAAGAAAGCTGTATCTTATATAATGTCCCTTGCCTTTTAAAAAAGCAGCAGTCTATACCAATCAAATATTTATTTTCCTGTGTCCTCATTCAAGAGAGAAGAAAGCATTAAATAGAAAAAAAATGCATACTGGGTAACAAGTAATGAGGTCTCTGGTCTTCATGCCATTTACTGAACAAACATTTTAACCTAATTTCTCAAAATCTCAGTTTCTTCTGTAAAATGAGAATATTAGTCCTATCATTTGGATATAGGCCAAAAAAAATCAAATGAGATACTAGTTATGAAATAATTGGGTATGCTTCACATGGTGAAGCATAATTATTTTATTTTGTTATGATTATTTAACTGAAGAGCTGTTCCCAGTCAGGAACCACACAAAATTCTATCTTTCAGTACACACCTTTAAGTAGAGCAATCTGTGGCTGAGTACAAGATGTGATTTATTCATTTAATAATTTCATTGGAACTTATTTGTAACCAAACATCGTGATCATCTTTGCTTTTAATTTGTGACTTGATTTTCTTGATGCTAAATAATTCTACAATACAATTACCCATATTGAGGCAACGGGCTCTAGACTTATACAATCCCTAGCCAGCTCTAATAAGGGATCCCTTCTAAGCAAAAAGGGTAAAAAGGGCCAGATAATAGATATTTTAGGCCTTATGGGCAATATGGTCTCTGTTGCAATGACCCAACCCTGCCATTATATCGGGAAAGCAGCCATAGACAATATGTTAACAATGGCTGTTTTCCAATATACATTATTTTTGAAAGCAAGCATCAAGATTTGAGCCCGAAAGTTCAACTTTGATGACCCCTACTTTAAATAATTATTAGAATATATTTTGGTGAGTATATTTGTATAGTCTAAAGAGATCTTCTATTCCTTGTCTTAAGATATACTTATTTTACAAGTTTAAAAAAATCCAAATGCATAGATGATAGATAGATGGACAGATGATAGATAGAGATAATAGATAACAGTAAAAACTAACCCTGTATCCGACAGTAAAGACCTTTTATTATTTATTTATTTTGCATGTTGTACTTCTAGAATTTTTTGAAAATATATTTTTATTATAGATAATGTAAAGCTTATTTTGATTACTACCCAAAGTCATATTACCTTTACATTTTCTCTTCTTGAGGAAATCATTGTGATGATCTTGATGGATTTTTGGACTAAAAAAAATATTTATGTGAATATAAACATATATAGAATGTATCCATAAACAAAAATATAGATTTTACTTATATATGTGAGCATGACCATCTGCCATTTATTACCTATACCAATGTATATCAGTGGTATATAAATATATCTTCTTCCCATATCCTAGTGAACGAACACTTGATATTGTCATGTTTTCAATTTTTGCCAGTTCAAATAATTGAGAAAATAAATTTTTAATCTTTGCCATTTCAATGGGTTCAATTCAATTACTTCTCATTGTTTTAATCTATGTTTCCTGATTACAGATGAATTTAAACTGATACCCTATGTTTATTAGCTGTGGTAGGCTAAATACATTCCCCTAATAACTATACACTAATCTCTAAAACCTATGAATATGATACCTTATATGAAAGAAGAAACTGAATATTAACATTAAAGATTTTGATATGGGGAGATCATTCTGGATTATCTGGATTCTTCCAATCCAATCCTATGAGGTCCTACAGCATAAAAGATGGAAGAAGAGTCAAAGGAAATTAATGTAAGGACTCCACCTCTATTGCTGGCTTTAAAAATGTAGGAAGGGGGAAAATTTTCAAGGAATGTGGTATCCTCTAGAAACTAAGAATGACTCAGTTTACAGATTGCAAGAAAATGAAGATCTTGATGCCATGACCTCAAGAAACAGAATTCTTCCAACAACCCAAAGGTATGGGAAACATTCTCCCAAAGAGCTTCCAGAAAGAAATACAGCCTGCTGATAACTTGATTTTAATGCTTTGAGAACTGTCAGACTACTGACCTTGAGAACTACAAAATAATAAATTTATGTTGCTTCAGCCACTAAGTTTATTGTAATTTATTATGGCAACTATAGAATTGACATTAGTATTTATTCTTTTGTGGTTACCTGTTCTTATCCTTTGCCCATTTTTCTATCAGTTTGCTGGGCTTGCTTATTAATTTGTAGTTCTTTGTACATTTTGTTTACCAATCCCTCATTATAGTCTCTATTATATGAGTTACAAAAATCCTCTTTAGGTCTATCACATGCCTTTTAACTTTTTTATGAGTATCTTGATATACAGATGACTTTAATTTAATATAATAAAATGTATGAAAATATGTCCATTAAGGTTATGCTTTTGTTGTCTTAAGAAAACAATCTTGGGGCACCTGGCTGGCTCAGTCAGTGGATCATGCAACTCTTGATCTCGAGGTTGTGAGTTCAAGATCATGTTGGGTGTAGAGATTACTTAAAATTAAATCTTAAAAAAAAAAAAAAGAAAAAAAGGAAAGAAAAAGCAGTCTTTCTGTTTCAACATGAAGAAACAACTAGACTATATGCCAGTTTCATCAGTAAGCTAATTCCTAGGTTGAGTGCTGATAATGTCAATTGGCTTCTTTTAGTTTCATGTAATAAGACACAGAATAGAAGAGTAGAAAAAAAGAGATAAAAAGAAAATATGAAATTTCACTTTGTAGTTGTTATCCACTATAACATTTAGTTTCCATTTTAATATTTTAAGCAGTATAAAACTGACAGTTTTGAGTTTAAACAGTACAATATTGGCCATTTCACATGATTTGATGTATATATTCTTACACAATTTGGCAAAGTTTATAGTTTTTACATAGGTCATGATAAAAGCTAATTTTATCCAGATAATTTGAATTCCTACACTAGATTTTAACTGTTTTATAGGTCATTAAAAAATTTAAAGGAAGCGATATTAAAGTTATCACTAAAGGATACACAAGAAATACTCAACATTGTTAGGCAAGATGTTTCTACAGGCATCTCGCTACATCTTTCCTTGGCCTTAACTCCCAGAACCTTGAAATTGAAGATTAGACTTGCAGACCATCAGAACAGCATTTCGCGTGGCCTGACGTTCCCATTTAAATCCTATTTATGTATTATGACTGTTATGCAATCCAACAATTTTCCCTAGTGGATCTACCAAGGTTTCTAGTTCATTTTTCAGCTTATACCCTTTCAGATAGGTGTTTTTGTCTGCCTTGCATGGATTTGAAAGATCGCCAGAGCAGATATTAGCATAGTTTTCAGTTGGAACGTCTTTGCTGTCTTGCAGAAATGCAAGCTATCATTACTTGAAAACTGGATTTTAAATGTTTTGTGTCATTGTTATTGTGCTGTTGTTTCTTTTTAATTGAAATCAGGCAAAGAAGGAAGTCAAATGCAAATATTAGCTATTGTTGGCTGATGGATGCAGTGACCTCAAGTCTCTCACACAAAATGCTGTACAACTTCATGGGTTTGATATGGAAATATAATTTCTGTATCTAGTGCAGGCTTTTATATATTAAACCTTTGGGACGCAGAGGGTATAGAGAGCTATCTATATTTAATGAAGCTCTTCATTATCTGGGGATATGATTTAGGAAATATCTAATGCACTTGTTTCAAATTCCAAATTTTGTGGTGGCAGATGGAATTAGTCTAAGAATACCCAAAAGTTAATTCTCTTTCTGAAGAAATGATAATCATTATAAATATTGTTATTACAATGATTTATTTCATCAGGGATCTAAGTATTTTATTAACCAGAGGTACAGCCTGGTATAATTTCAGGCTCTTTTTTTTTTTTCTCCTTCTGACAGACAGTTTTTTAGGTTAAAATTAAAGCGCATTTTAATGATGACCTTCTTCTACAGGTTAGACAAAAGGGAAAGGTTAACCAGAATTTAGATAAAAACCAGTACATGATTCAGTTAACTGCGATTATTTAGCATTTTCTGACCAGTACACTACCATTTAGTCTATTTATTAGTGAATATCAGTACAGCAACAACAATCTCAAAGACTTAGTGGGTGGATTGAAGAACATTTATTTCAGTTTTTTTAAGTAGGGTCTATAGAACCCTACTCCATGAAATGCTCTGAAAAGAGTATATATATATATATATATATATATATATATAATACATTTGAAAACTGGTCTCTTTCTATAATACACATATATGATAGAATAATATAATATATATGTGTGTGTGCCTATATTACTTATATATGTGTGTGTATATATATACATATATATGTATGTGTATATGTATATGTATATGTATATATACATATATATATGTATATATATATAATTTATATACAACAGTCCAAGTTAGCATTTTAACTATTCTTAGAATTACAGTAATAAAGAAATTTGTTTGACTCTTTTAAACCAGTTTTTCCCAAATATATTTGCCAATAGACCTTTTGTCTTAAATAATAACTATTGATACGTATATCAACAGTTGATACATAATAACTGTTGATACATAATATACATACATATCAACAGTTGATACATACATAACTGTTGATATATAATATACATATATGATAGAAATAATATAATATATATGTGTGTGTGTGCCTATATTACTTATACATGTGTGTGTGTATATATATACATGTATATGTATATGTATATGTATATATACATATATATATGTATATATATAATTTATATACAACAGTCCAAGTTAACATTTTAAATATTCTTAGAATTACAGCAATAAAGAAATTTGTTTGACTCTTTTAAACCAGTTTTTCCCAAATATATTTGCCAATAGAGCTTTTGTCTTAAATAATAACTGTTGATACCTTTGAAAGCATTTCTGGAAAACAGATATTGTGAAACTCTGATTACTGATGAGGTCAGAATCTTAAATATTAAAATTCCTGTTTTGAAATATACAGTTGATCCTTGAACAACATGGGGGTTTGTGAGGCTGATCCCCTGTGTAGTCAGAAACCCACATATAACTTTTGACTTCACCAAGACTTAACTACTAATAGTGGTTGGCTGGAAGACTTAATGAGAACATAAACAGCCGATTAACAGATATCATCTACGTATATTCTTACAATAAAGTAAGCTAGAGGAAAGAAAATGTTATTAATAAATCATAAGGGAGAGAAAATACATTTATAGTACTGTATTATATAGAAAAAGAAGCTGTATAGGCAGACCTGCACAATTCGAGTCCATGTTTTTCAAGGATTAACTGTACTTTACCTTAAATTCTGGCCATGATCTACACAGAATGAGGATAATATACATCCAAATATTTTGCTTCATCCCTTTCCACTCCAAAAAATTAAATTGGTCACATCTGTTACACTGATCTCACTGCTCTCAACCACCTCAAATCACCTTTTTTTCTTTAAAAAGAAAACAAAAGAAGTGCAAAATATTCCTCTTCATTTGTTTACCAATTAAGCCTAGTGGTGAGTCATCATTTTTTTTCCTGTGAGTTGCAGAATTACTAATGTATAAACACAAAGTATGTCTGTTTTTAATAAAAAATCTGAACTCTTAGAATATTTTCAGGTATCTTTTTTATTAATGCTATGGCCAGGCTAAGGAGGTTAGATTACATATGTAGCTATGTAGCTGTCCATTTTTTTTTTAAATATTAGATTTGAAATTCCACTTGGGAAAATGCCAAACACTAAAAGAGATTTATTATATGCATGACTCTCCTAATCCATATACAGAAACTTACCTATCCGCACAGTACAGAGAGGATGAGCTCAATTAGGGAGGAAATTATTATTTCATTTTTTCAGTTAACTGTCATTTTTTTAAACATTTTTTTAAATGTTTTAATGTTCAAAAACATTATACATAAGAAGACAGTATGTTAGTATTGGTTGAATGTCTGAGAAAGATGAAGATGGTTAAATTTCAGATTCTTAAAATCATCATGCAACTGTAAAAATGCAGGTATTTTCCCATGCGTATCATTACGTAAAAGGACACTTTAGAGGAAACTGGATTATTGACTAGGCTTTGGCCTGAAATTTCTTGGTGCTCTCCTACTCTAACAGTATTTGTGAGCTTAATTTGGAGCCCAGAAAGAGACCAACATCCCCAGTCCCGCAAAGTATTTTGATCCTCATAATTTTACCATTTTAATGAGTAGTAAAGCCAATCACAAATTTAAAAAAAGGAAGAAAGAGAAAGAAAGAAAGAAAGAAAGAAAGAAGAAAAGAAAAAGAAAAGAAAAGAAAAGAAAAGAAAAGAAAAGAAAAGAAAAGAAAAGAAAAGAAAATAGCATTTACCCCAAAATTCAAAGAATATCTAACCTAACCAATCTGCTTCCTGCCTCCTTCCATCTGGATCTATGAGAATGCTGCTGGGTCTTTCTTCCAAACATCTGAATTCATTGTGGTTTGAAGATTGCCTCCCAAATGGGAGATGATCCATCTATATTTCCAAGAGTTCCCAGAGAAAAGAGTAACCAAAGACGTGTTCCAAAGAGAAAAATGACAACTTGATGTGGAAGGCCTCTTAATTTCTTAGTCTGAAAACTCTGTAACATATCACTATAACCCATTTATGTCCTTGAGTTTAGAGTTATAAATGGGGAAGTAGACAGTTATTGAATTCCACCAAGAGGTTATATGTACATGTGTACTTTTAGGGAGCTTATATTATAGGGGTAGTAAGTGGCTGTCAAATAAGGCTACACTTCAGATTATATAAATAAAAATGTACCTGAGGCCCCACTCTAGACATCCATATGTTTTTACAACACATCAAGGTGATTTTTAAAGCTGCATTCTTTGCTTTAAATAGTCCTAGGATTGCCTTTAGTAAACAAATTGCAATGACAGTCATTAAAAAAGTATAGGGAATTATCTTCACTACATGAGTTATACTCAAAAGTCAAGTGGTAGAGTTTATAGCAAGGAATATGTTTACAAGGCTAGTTCCTACAGTCACAGCATCTCTTTGTAAGTGGAGAGTTTATTAACACAAACCAAGCAAAGAAGCCAGACTTTAAGTATAGGGTTAGGGATCAGAACAAGAGCTTAATACTGAGCAGAGTTGTTTTGTTTTGTTTTTTAAAATATTATTCAAATAGGTGTGTGGAAGGAGGCAAAAAAAAATAAGAATAAAATTCACTAAATTCAAAAACTGCACTGACCATAATTGAAGCTTTCATTCATAATTAATGGCCTCTGAATCTTTTGTATGAGCATTAATTCTTACAGGTGTAGCAAAGTAGTAGTAAAATGTTTCAGGGTGGTGAAATAAAAGATACATTTCCATTCCCCCACTTACCTCTTCCCATAACATACACACATAATACATGTCTGTAAATAACAGAAAACCTAGGGATCTGCATATCTGTGGATGAGAGTACATGGGGATAATATGAGAGAATGTACAGCTGTCTCATAATTTTATACATTTTTACTCTCTAATATTAAAAGGAGATATGAACTTTTGAAATGTAATTGAAACATTACATATATAATATATAGCATATATGCACACACTGTTTATTTGTACAATACTTTTGGGGCACCAGAGTAAATGATGTAAGTTTGCTGGATGTAGTGACACTTCAGGAAGGAAATACATCTTACATAAGAGACATTTCTTAAACATTTGATGTTGCTGTCAATGAATCTATGGCTTGCTTCTAAATGAAAAACCTATTAGCTTTTGATTCAAATTTAAGTGACAAAATTTTAGGAACATTATGGGCCTATGTATATAATACACGGGACGATTTTTAATAGGAAAAATATTAGTTCACATAGGTCACTCAGAAAGAAAAGTCAGCAAGGAGCTACCATGGGAAAATACTCTAGCAATGATTCAAAATTGGAGCAAGTTCACAGATGTTTGGTCTCTGAAAAGAATGAGGTGCCAGTTATAATTTGCCTGTGGTGACCTTTTAAAATAATGTCAAGTCCCAAAGAACTACCACCATCTGGATGGCTGCTGCCTCTAAGACATGGATCTAAATTAGGCATTGAAAGTAAACCAAGGATTATCTTAAACAATGACAAACTGAACTTAATTTGTAATAGGTCTTTATTGGCTTCCTGATTTAGCCCATTACTCTCTCTATGTGGTTTCTAATTTCCTGGGTATTAATAAGCTCAGCCTTTCTAGTTACTCTCATGACAAGACTATTACACAATACACAAGAATGAGCCACTGCCCCTTTTCTACTTGCTTCTAGATAGAGGTGCCCACCAGTAGAATAGAACATAGGATGTGTGATAGGTAACCACATAATTCATTGTCTATACCTAATTCTAGCAAAACTATTAGGAAAAACAATGGGTCTGTACTGTATCTGGGAACTCTTTCAAGCATATAGGATCAAAATAACCCTTTAACATATAATTAGTTCTAACGCACAGTGCAAAGGTCTTCCCAAACTTTCTCCAGATATTCAACAAAGGTAGAACTACCTAGACAATTTATGGCTCAACTATTAATTACTATTTACTTGATTTCTTTTTTTAATTATAATTCTTTCATAAAGCACTAATCCTTTATTTAAAAATGTGAGAAATTTTGTGTCTTGTAACCCCTACTAAAATCTTAACCCCCCATTGTAAAAACTCTCATCGTGTTCTTAAATGACTTCACAGCTTCAGGTAAAAAAAAAAAAAGAAAAAAAAATCAGAACGTCCTATAGTTTTTCCTGCTTTGTCTCCTATTTTGTCTATGTCTCCACAAATTCTTAGGTACCTATACCTTTTTTTTTCCAGCTGCATTGAAAATCCATTTTATCCCTACTATCTATTCAAAATATCTTTTCCTCCTATATTCAGTGAATAAAGCCCATTCAACATCATTTGTATTTTATATTGTTTCATTTTGTATTTCAAATTAAATCAGCTACACAAACCCTAGTAATTACTAAGGCTACATCTTTATGTTATTAAACATCACCGCCCCCCTCTCCAGACACACACAATTGGCTAGAAAAATGTGTTAATGGAAGCTTCATCAGTTATCCATTCCAAAAGTAAATAAATCTACCACCTCCTGCAGGCACAGCTCCTTACCTGGTTTCACATATACACAATTTGAAAACATGGAATCTGGGAAGAAATAGTTGGTGTCTATAGGACTTGCCTACTATCCTTAAACTTTGTAAGTAATGGACTTAGCATTTAGGTTTTCCCTGTTGCTTTTGATCCTTTTATTCAAATGCCTTTTCCTCCCTCATATGCAAATCACTTCTTTTTGGCCACATTGCCATGCAGGGGAAAAAAAAAAATCTTAAAATGTCTCTTCATTCAACAAACATTGAATGAAGACCTAACTTTGCACCAGATACAATATTATATTCTTGGGATATGAACATGATTCCTTCTGTAAGGAGCCACTGTCTAGTGGGGAGAATACTAAGCTAAGAACTATGCTAAGTACTACAAGAGACATAAGCACCATGTTCGGGTGATACCTGAATTCTAGCACAGTAGGAGAAGAAGCATAGTGAAGAGTTAAATATGTTCCTATACACATCCCAGTTCTGCTGCCTAAAACTTAAGCAAGGAAATGTTATACAATATCCGTGGATAATTTTAGCCTGTTTCTGTTTTAAGTGTGCCATTAACGGTAATGACATTTTTTGAAAATTACATGCAACATAGTAGGTGAGAAAAACAGGCCAGTTGTGATTATCAAGAAGCCCAGGGAAGAGCTTAATTCTCTCTGAGGAAGATCCAAGGGTATGTTACTCAAAAATTGACATGAGCCAGATCCTGAAGTCCCCACAAGCTGAATTAAGAAGTTTGGGCTTAAACCTGAAATTACTGTGCATAATTTTGAGGAGGGAAGTGGCACGATTGAAGTAGCATTTTAGGAAAAAAACGTTAGGGTTATGTGTGTAGAACATGAATTGGAGACCTCACATGATGACTGTGAGGAGGAAGGAGAATTGCAATGCTCTTGAATAGCCAGTGGAACAGTTCCATAGAGCTGAATTAGCTCAGTGGCCGTGAATTTGGATGGAACAGATACTGACAGTCAATTGGATGTGATAGAAAGGGATCAGAGTTTAACTCCAAGCATGCTGGCTTAAAAACTGGACATATGGTGTTACCGTTCAGTTGCTGACATTATTAAGGCATAAGCTTTCCCTAGCTCTAGTAGTGCCAAATGTTTGTGAAGAAATGTAACTAATGTCCCTTTGTAGTTTGTGGAACCAGATTCATAACATGTGGTTGTACTGCCTAGAGGAGAAAGGTAATTTGCTTTTAGGATAGTGCCAACTGTACATTTCATCTACTTGTTGAAACTTACTTTAGGTTTCCTGTAATCTGAAAAAAAAATAACACATCCTAAACCCCTCAAACTTCTCCTTTATAGATATATACTATTTCTTTTAAAAAAGATTTTTAATGTTTATTTATTTTTGAGACAGAGAGAGAGCACGAGCAGGGAAGGGGCAGAGAGAGAGGGAGACACGGAATTGGAAGCAGCCTCCAGGCTCCAAGCTATCAGCACAGAGCCTGACGTGTGGCTCGAACTCATGAATTATGAGATCATGACCTGAGCTGAGGTTGGATGCTTAACCAACTGAGCCACCCAGGCGCCCCTAGATATATACTATTTCTTTTTCTCTCAATATAGGCATATACACAGAATGAGCTCTCCAAATTTATAAAAGTGAAGCTTGCATATCCAGTGATCTTATCTTAGTTAAGATCAAAGGAAGTACCTAACTCATTTTTGACAAAAGCTTTTTGGCCATATCTTCTTTCTTCTCTCTTATCTAACAAAAGGTGGTGTATTCTGACAGGAAAAGCAACATGATCAATTATCTTTAATATGATTATTTCATACCTTGACTTTCACAGAAATGTTTTTTTTTTTTTGCATAATCTTAATATCGTAACTTCTTTTAAATCCTAGATCATCTACATTACATAAAATCACATACATCATTATATGTATTATATATATTATTGTTAAAAAATAACAACACTTGAATAAATGGCCAGTAACGAATTTATAATACTACCTTTCCAGGCCACTAAAACATAATTGCCTTTCAGAGTCAACTAAAACTAGAAGACAACAACAACAACAAAAAACAATGAGGGATAATATCAAGCTATGGCAGGCTTAATAATGGCCCCAAAGTTGTTGACATTTGAATACCTGGAGCCTATCCATGTTACCTTAGACAGTAAAAGAGATTTTGTAGATGTGATTAAGTAAGCGATCTTGAGATGAGGAGATTATCCTGGATTATGGGAATGGGCCCAATGTCACCACAAGTGTCTATAAGTGGGAAGCAGAGATACATTTTAAGAAGTAGGTGATGTGACAATAGAAGCAGAGATGGGGGTGAGGTTGCTTCAGCAGCCTCTAGAAGTTGGAAGATTCACGGAACAGATTTTTTCCTCTAACTTCTAGAAGGAACCATTCCTGCTGAGTCTGATTTTAGCCAAGAAAGACTAACTTCTGATCCTCAAAATTGTAATAATATAAATGTGTGTTTTAAGCTACTAATGTAGTGGTAATTTATTTAAAAAAATTTTTTTTTTTTTTAAATAGAGACAGAGCATGAGCAGGGGAGGGGCAGAGAAAGAGGAAGACACAGAATCTGAAGCAAGATCCAGCTGTCAGCACAGAGCCCCATGAGAGGCTCGAACTCAGGAACCATGAGATCACGAGCTGTGCCAAAGTCAGATGCTTAACTGACTGAGCCAGCCACCCAGGTGCCCCAGTGGTAATTTATTAGAATAGCAATAGGCATCAAATATATGTTTGATAGCAGAGAGGAGCGTACTGCTGAAAAAATACTTCCAGAAGTATGGAAGTAGCTTTATAATTGGGTAATGGGGAAAGGCTGGAAAAATTATAAGAAGCATGATAGAAAAAACTATAAATTCAATAGAAAAATGTTCAAATCAAGCTTGCATTATAATTGCTTGATATTTTCTTGTAAATTATATGTTGTTTATCTCCTCTAAATATAATGCAAGCTCCTTAAGAACAAAATTCCTGTGTTAATGATTATTATGTCCCCTATTTCTTGAGCAGTCCCTTACACTTACTAGGCTGTCAAGATATATGGTGTAGATTGAGTAAATAGTTTTTTAAAAGTATTTGAAAATGAAATTTCAAAAAATGTAAATTGCCTTAAAGAGACTGTTATAGAAATATAGATGTTAATGACTCTGCTAGAGAGAACTCCGAAGACGTGAGGGGCATGATAAGCCTATCTTCGAGAATACCCAAAGTGTCATAAACAGACTAGATAGAAATATGGAGGGTAAAGGTGCTGCTTGTGAGATTTTGTAAGGAATAGAGGAATATGTTATCAGAACTGTAGGGAAAAGTATCTTCATCATACGGTGGCAGGTAACTTTGCAGAACTGTATTCTATAGTCATATAGAAAACAGAACTTGTGAGTGATGAACTGGGAAATTAGCTGAAGAAATTTCCAAGGAATGTGTTGGGGTGCAGCCTCATTTATTCTTGCTATTTATAGTGGAATGCAAGTGGTTAGAGATAGATTGAGATAGTAACTGTTAAGCAAAAAAGACAGCATTAATGACTGGGAGAATTCTTAGACTATCCTGATTCCCCAAAGAATGCTACATTGGAGAGTCATTGTCGGGAAGCATGCTCTGGAGAGAGAGCCAATTTTGTGGTTGAAAACCTTTTGCTAGTGCCTCTGAAGGATCAAAAAGTAAATTGTTCAGTCACATAGAAGTCCTTTGAAGAGGGTATGTATGTGACTCGGTGATCCCTTCAGCCATCTCAGCAGTAGCTACCCTCTGACTTCCAAAGATTCATGTTCATCTCACATGCAGAATACATTCACCTCATCCAAGGTCTTCAAATTTCTCAACCCATTATAACATCAAGTTCAGATTTTCATATAAGTCTTATCAGCTGAAAATTCCCAAACCTCATCATCTAAATTAAGGATGAGTGAGGTTTTATAAATAATCCACCCTGGGGCAAAAATCCTCTCCATCTGTGGACCTATGGGGACCATTGTGGATTTATGACCTTCAGAACTGTAAGAGAATAAATGTCTTGTTTTAAGCCACTACCTTTGTGTTACAAAAGTTAAGTTAATATTTGTTACAGCAAGAATAAAAAACTAGTAACGTAACCTGGCTTTAAAACTTTAAAAACTTTGGTGTTTGTGGTTGGTAACCTCTCTAAACAATAAATAAAATTTCAATGAAAATTTGTCAAAAAAGTTATCAAGATTGTCTAGCAGATTTTTTTTTCTGACAACAAAGTAGAAAAATTTATAGGTTCATAGGAAGTCAGTAAAGACATTCTGTCTAACATGATATATTTTCATCCTTGTTTGAATGAGAATTAAGATATTCTTTTAACTCTAACCTTACTAAATTCCCTTAGGTCAGCAGCCTTTGGCAAGTTAACTTCTCTGAGGCTCAGATTGCTAATGTATAAAGGATGAAAAATAATACCTAATTTATGGGCTAACTAGAGGTGTTAATAACAGCCTTTGTAAATTCTAAAATAATAGCAATGTTAACCTTTATTATTTTCACCTTACTTGAGTATTTTATTATTTTAATATCTGTTTAAATAAATCCCTGTTGACCAAGGAAGGAAAAAAAAAATATTTTATTTACTTAGGGATTTATTTTTTAAATGTCTAGAATTACAAATGACAAAGTTAAAAAAGATTTTTTGCAGTGTTCAAAATTGCTTCAAACTTTAATAAATGAAATACTTTTCAAATGGATTTCATTTTGTGTATGAACTGAGAACAATTAAGGATAAACTATCAGGTATTCCTTATTTTTAGGGAAATCTAGTTTATAATTTAAACTTACAGAGCAGATTAGGGAATTGCTATTTATTTGAAATAAATCACCTAATGGCTTCTTTGAATAACTACCAACAGGAAAGAATTATACACATACATATAAAGTGTCTACAATATATATATTTTTAATATGCTGAGACTACAGGACATTCTCCAGAAAAAATAAAATAAAATAAACATAAAACCAAAAAAAAAAAAACCAGATTTTCTTTCCATGTGGACATTCTCCAGAAGAAAAAAACAGATTTTCTTTCCACGTATATACATTTTTTTTTTTTAACTTTGAACAAAGTCCCTCCATGCACACAAGGGCTATTTTTAGTTCATCATGAATATTCACAAGAATGCATGTTATTAATAGTTTTGGAATTGTTTGCCTTTATACTTATGAATTTTCTTTACAGATACATTTCAAAATTCAAGAACTCTTTTTATGTATTTCCTGTCTTGAATTAAGAAAAATGTGTTTTAAGATAAAATGCTTTATCAATTTAGTTTCAATTAAAAACAAATATATTAAATAGGACAACACATATAAGGTACCTACCCAAATCCTTAATACACAATAGGCGTTTAAAAAATAGAAACAACTGTAGAAAAATAAAAAAATAGAATTATATGACATTATTATATTATTACTATTGTAATCAATTTAGAAGAGCCCAAAATGTTCTATGTACATAGATTTACACAGAGTAAGACTCATATTTATGCAAACACATTTTATACATTTTTAATACAGCAAGAGAAAGAAGTAAAGTTTTAAAGGGACAAATTAATTGTTTTATATCATATTTTAATTTAACAACATGTTTGGTTTACTTTTTAAGCTAGTTACACATTTTTAAAAAATTCAAATTATTTAGGTTCTATGATACATAGGTGCTATGATACATACAAAACTGAAAAAAAAAAAACCCTCACAGTTATGTTTTCTTTTCTCTCATAGCATGGATTTTTCTCCTTTCCACCTTTTTTATGTGCTAAGTAATATGCACATATTATCAGTATATAATGTCCACTTATATTGAACTTGAGATGGCATTGAGATTTAGCACTATTAGAATCAGAATCAGAAAAAATGAGAACAGAAATCAGATCATAAAATCAGAATAAAAAATAAAATCAGCATCAGATTCAGACATAAGAAATAATCAGAATAACACAATAACACTAGAAATCTGATCTGTCTAACTTTACTCCATAATCTTGCTATTTAAAACTATTAAATAACTCTTAACCTTGAAATATAACTTAAAGTACAAATATTGTTTAAAGAATTATAACTTGGGTGTTTTTCTTGTCATTTTCATTAATTATATATAATTTCATCACTACTGAATCTTAAGTAATATTAATATTAACATAGTAAAATATACTATATTTAGTCTCACTATGACCTCATTTTTATTCATGTTTATAGTAGAACATCTGTTTGGTTGACATTTTAAAAGTGCCTGTACTGAAATAAGGCTAGCAAATGTTATTTGACACCTCATATAACTAAAAGTAATAAATCTAAAAACGCACAACAATAAGACAAGGTGATATTTACATCATTAAAAAAATTACATAAGTGCTATAAACATAATTCACTTTTAAACATCTTTATGTGACATGGAAATACATTCAGCCAATCATAGTGCTTAGATATAAAAATGATCCATTTTTAATGTATATAGCAAAAAGTAGCTCTGGAAGAAAGCATATCTTATGGTATGAAATAAGAATATAACCCAATAAATAAGAGTTAATAGTATACATAGAAAAAAAAAAACAGCTTAAATTCAAGCTTTCTATAAAGAGAAGCAATGTGAATACTCTCAAAAGCAATGTCCTATATATTTTCAATGTGTGTTTGCTTATTTACACATATAAAGAACTCTTACAATAATGACACATCTTTGCTGTGCTCTATGCTTGTGATGGCATTTTCATATGCGTTTAATTTTAACCTTATAGTCACTCTTTAAGGTAGACAGCAGACACTTGATCCCCATTTCACAGACTAGATAACTAAGACTTAGAGAGAGTGAATGGCCAACTAATGAATTATAGTAACATGGAAGCTATAGCTCTAATTCAACTGTTTTCAATCCAAATTCCCCAAATCTTGACTTTGGGATGGTTATTAATAAATATGAGAATCCATATACATTAATCATGAGAAGGAAACAACATATTTCCCATTAGAACTAGCCTCCTAGGGTTCTCTGAAGGAATGAAGATGATTAACAAGGTTTGAGTTCAAAGGTCAGTCACACAAATATTACCTCTTCTCTGCCAAAGTATGAAAGCAACTGGAAAGACAAAAAGATTATAAAAATGGGAACCAAATACTACCTTTATTGGTACTAAAGTTGGAATTGTAGAATGTGGCTTGGACAACTGACAATGATACACTTCCTACTATTGATTCCAAAAAATCAGAAAGACATAACCCCTCCCCCCCACCCCCCAGTCCCTCACAGCCCTGGACCACCATGAACCTTTCTGTGGGGCAGAGCCTTAGCTTTTAGGGTGATCCTATAACCAAGAGCATCAGACTTCTGTAGGCAAGCAGACCCCACAAAAGAGAGAGGAAGAGGCCAAGGTTCTCATGTCCAGTTTATTCCAATACTTAACAAATAGATGAATAAGGAGGGGGAGAGGGGCAGGAGTGTTAAATGGGAGAGCCCACCCTACATGGAAGAAACTATCAGAAATGGGGAAGAAAATGTGTCTTCTCCCTAAAAGCAGGTGTTAAATAATCACACAGATGAGAAGTATAAGTGAAAACTATTTAGATTTTCTAAAAGCCTTTTTAAAAGTCACAATGTGTCAGTATTTGCCATGGAAGGATATATTATTCAGATTAATGATTTTATTAAAATGAGACATTATGGTAACCCCATATTTATATTGGACCTGCAGTCTCCATTGAGCTATTTTAAAAATAATCTATACAAGCATGGCATACTTGACTTTTCCTGCCATCTCTTAAATTGATATAAGGAAAGAAGGATGCAGCTTATTAAAACAACTTTGATGACAGGCTCCTGGGTGGTTCAGTCAGTCAGTTGAGTATCTGACTCTCGGTTTCAGCTCGGGTCATGATCCCACGGTCATGGGATGGAGTCCTGCATTGGGCTCCACGCTGAGCATGGAGACTGCTTGATATTCTCTCTCTCCCTCTGCCCCTTTCCCCCATTCATGTTCTCTCTCTCTCTCTCTAAAAAAATAAAAATTAAAAAAAAAAACCCAACTTTGATGAGACAGTATTATCTCCCAATTAGAGCTAGATTTAAGTGGGTTCCTCCCTTCTCCTCCTGGCAAAGGGAGACTTGTACTGAGTTTATTTACCTTAACCCATAGTTTTGAATTTCTAATATGGTAATAAATCTTATACCTCAGTCATCCCACCTCAAAACCCCGGCTGAATTTTTAACTGTAAACCAAATTCTACATCTCTTTATCCATATGATGGGGTAGCAAAGATATTTGGCCCCTGATACCAACTTTTGCTGGAGTTATGACTAGAGAGAGTCAAATTGCCTGGTTACCATCTATGTCATTTTGGATTACCTTGTAGTGTCGGTAGCCTCGTTTTTAGCTTCTGTCACTTCCTATCGAGCATCATTGCAGTTCTTTGCTAACCTGTTCCATTCTATGTATGTATGTGCCTTGATGACAGGCTTCATGATGTCACAAGAAGCATATAACTAAATTGAAATGTATTTGGCAAACGTCAAACACTTCCAAACTTTACACTGTTAAATTCACATAAATAAAATGCAGTGAGAGGCTATGTATTTGTTTTCTTAAGGAAATCAATAAGCACATGCAAATTTAGAAAATTCGAAAGTCATGATTGGGGGTTGGGGGATAGAAGGTAGAGAATAATGCATATTCGACTCAATTTGTTTTTCTTCTGTCACAAAGAAACACTCTGATAGCTATTGCACTAACCCACCACAACTCACAGTGTGGTCCACACACCAGCAATATCCCGGAGGCACTTCCTAGAAATGTAGACTATCATACCTCAACTCAGATCTACTGAATTCACATAAGACCTGATATTGAGAAAGCACTGTATGATTCCATGAAAACAACTGTTCAAAGAGCATTCGGAGCCCAAAGCATGTTGGGATTTTTTTTTAAAGAAGCATTTAGGAATAAAATAGAAATTATTGCCCTGTCCTTATTCAAAACAACAAAGAATCCACACCTGGAAAGTCTCCTTGATCCACCTCAGGAAATAATGGAGTTGAAGAACGTCTGGAGAACTATAAACTTAAATTACTGAGCGGAAAGAGGGCCTGCCACATGTGGAAGGGCTAAAGACTCATTCAGCCTGCAAACATGAAAGATGAAGCAACAGTGATCAAAGTTTACAAAATCATGAAAGGCACGGAGAGCATGTTCACTGATATTAGTGTCAAGGAGCTGCCTATGCTGGAGAAATATGTCTGTCCTCCACCCCGGCAAATGTAGATTAAGTGTCTGCTACTCAGGCAGCCAAGCAGCTGTTTGTAGTTACCAGGTTTACTTCCAAGGCAGGTTCAGTCAGGACCGAATCTCAACCGAGTGAGAGGAATATAAAGACAGTGGAGGCCAAGACAGTGCACTGGCTCTGTGTCAAAATTCTTCTTTGCTTCATTTCCATCCCCAATTACCTTTCCTCTCCACCCTTCCAAAGATGCTCTCTTCACTTATTTTTGCTGCCTGCCAGTATTCTCATATTATTTAACTGGACTTCGCACAGTCTTTACTCCTTTGCTCAAGGGTGTGAAATGCTCTCTTGATCTGATCTCTGACTGACCAATGCTCGGACACGACAGTTTATCAGCTTTTGATATTCCTTCAGGCCACCTCAGCTCTTTCCGGTGGTTGATTTAAGATTTTTAGATGTCACTCCTTGGACCTTGCAGTGACTTCACTCAAAAAATGGAAAGTATTTCTCTATATAATAGTAAAACTATCCTGTAAATGGTAGGCTACAGAACTACAAATAAATTTAAGAAGGTTTGATATTGAAATCATTAAATCCATAGATTTTTTTTATTAAAATCTATGAGACTATTTAAAGGAAGAAAGAAGACTTAAATATTCCTGCTTAATATGATGGAGGATCTTTCATAAAACACCCCTAAGTAGACAGAGGCACAGCACTGAGGAAGTGAAATATACTTCTACTCACTGTGACATCTTTTTATCCTCAGTTGTAAATTAATAACATCATTTATTTCTAAAGTCTCATTATGGTTGAGAAAAGACAAATAGAAATGTCTGGTAATATTTCGTGTATTTTTGTTGTGGTTCTCAATTATTTCCAAACACATAGGATATAATTTTTAATTTTCCATATACTCCATATTTATACTTAATATTCCTTAATGATGTTTACTTATAAACCCAATCTCCTTCCTTTTCCATGTTATGGGAAATGAATTGATAAAAGTGTACAGAAATGTGCATATGATGTATTTATAAAAGAGGACATTTGTAGATTTGAAGTTGTGGACTGGAAAGAAATTTAGTTCAGAGAAGGGTTTTTTAAGAAAAAAGAGTAATGGGAAATAAAAAGGACTAATCGATATCTCCTGAGTACCACTATGTGCCAGATACAGTACTTGTGCTTTAAAACACAACCAGGTAGGGGCGCCTGGGTGGCTCAGTTGGTTAAGCGCCTGATTTCGGCTCAGGTCATGACCTCTCAGTCTGTGAGTTCGAGCCCCGTGTCAGGCTCTGTGCTGACAGCTCAGAGCCTGGAGCCTGCTTCAGATTTTGTGTCTCCCTCTCTCTGACCCTCCCTCATTCATGCTCTGTCTCTCTCTGTCTCAAATATAAATAAATGTTAAAAAAAAAATTTAAAACACAACCAGGTATATTTCCTATAACCTCAGAGTTTCTATCCAATACCTCTGAGGCCAGAAAAAATATACTAGATGTCACTATACTTCCAGTTTTAAGTTGATTCTTATGTTTTCTGTACAATACTTATATAATGCTTGTTTCTGGCAACATTACCCCATCACCCAACTCCAGCTTGTATGTGGGAGGCAAGAGTGAGAGAGAATTAAAGACAGTGTTGGTGAGGATTTATCTGGAGAGACTGGTCAGTGTGCTCTCCCCACCTCCTGTGCGGTAGGGTCAGGAAGGGCTTCCTCTCCTCCCAAGCTAAATAAGCATGGCTTCCTGAGGATCACTGGAGAGCATGGTATATATTGCCTGGACTATCTGACAGATAAAGAGTCTGTTTTCTGTCACTCATGAAAAATCTGAAGAAGGAGAATGTATAACTTTTATCCCACAGAAAGTTTCCTTGCCTGAGGTAGGGCCAGCTGGTTGTGAAAAGAATTAATTGGTGATGTTTGGAGTTTTAATATGATATTGGGCTAGATTTTGAATATTAGGAAATAGAGACAATCCATTATCACCTAAAATTATCTGGAAAAGCTTTGGGCCATGAATGACTTTCACACAGAAGAAAACAATATATTTAATATATGTTCTAGTCAGAACATCTCTCAGTGTACTTCAAAATATTCATAATATATAACATAATTATTAAAAGAAAGCATATCCCTTTTTTTAAAAAAAATATACACTTATGCTTGCTCATAATTAGATGCAAACTTGATTCATTCAAGCTAAGTCTCTTCCTTTTAGTATACTTCCCTCTCATCCCCACACTTCCCTACCCAATGGTGAGGACATTAATGAACAGCAAAACAACTGGGAAATCAGCCAACTAAAATGAAATATTTGCCAATATAAATGAAAAACACACATTAGTAATGTCACTACCCCAAAAGAAATCAAAACAGATCATATGATTCAGGTAAGATCACCGTGAAAAAAAAATACACACACACACATATATACATATGTATATGTATATGTATATGCATATGTATATGCTTATGTATATGTATATATGTATACACATATATATGTATATACATATGCATATACATATACACATATATATGTATATACATATGTATATACATATATGTACATATATATGAAATTGTTCTTCTTTCATTTTTCTATTGCTTCAGCCATAATTATCAAGGTATCAGTAGCTCCAAAATTTGTATCAGGAAAATTCATTATTTCTGATTACACAAAATATTAAATAATGGATCAAAATGCTTAGCTTGTCTCTGCCTCATTTACTGAAATGAATAGATAGATGATAGATAGATAGATAGATGATATAGATAGATAGGTTTATTTATTTTTACCGTCTCCTGGAACTTTAGAATTTAGTTTCAATAGTCCAATTGTGCGATCAAGGACTCTATTTTCTAAGATATCTCAACCTTATCTTTTCTATAAATTTACACACTCTCATCCCATTGATAAGATTTATTTATCAACATATGGAGTCCATCACTTCAAATTAACCATAAATAAATTAAAATAGATGTGGATAACAGAGTCATAAAAGATTTACCTTCTTCGTAACCTGCTTTCCTCTTTTCTGGCTTCTGAGTCTAAAGTAATAGAAGAGAATTTCTGTAATGTATCTCAAAGTTGAAAAAGATATAGACAGTCTTGTTTTAATGAAATATTTACTATATGCCTGAGGAGCTTAATCTTTGAAACACAAATTAACTGATTTTCTATTAGATTCTCCCAACATCCATAAGCATTCCTTCTGTATTTCTCTTTACCTCTGCTTCCACAGAGACGAAAACAGAAAATGCCAAATACAAGCCAGAGGCCAGCTACCAGGGGAGGTAGAAACTTGGTGGGGAGTTTGAATAAAAGGCACAAAAGTTCTAGAAATTATGTTGGGAGTGAACAGGAGTAAGAACCAAAAGGAAGGTTCTCTACCTTAAGCGTGGAGGTATCCCCACAATCTGTTCTGAAAATTTAGAAGTGAAGCCTCCATATCAATGGACTAAGCCTAAGGACAAATACAATGGGCTATATCTCCATCATGTTGTGAAACTTGCTGTTTGAGTTGAAATATTTAGTGTTCATGATTAAAGAAAAGTGATAATTATTTTCTACAATTCCTTGATTCTAATGAACTGTTTGTTGTAGGCTGCATTACCTAGAAGTATTACGATTTGGGAATGGTACTGTCTAATATTATTACACTGTGACACAATATTTGGCTATGCCTTAACCAAACTATGCCACAGAACTAACCCTGGCAAGACACTGACATGACAATTAGTGTCAATATAAGGTACAAATAAGTGTACATACTATTTGCCATGCATTTATCTAACAAATATTTATAGAGCATGATTCTTTGTCACAATACCCTCTCAGAGTGAAAAAGACAGAAAATGGAACATGGCCCCCAAAACACAGAATGAGACACAACTACAAAGACAAAACTACATCTTAATCTGAATTTACCAAGGATCGTTCCTAAGAGAGGTAATTTAAGAAAATACCAAAGGGTAGGTTTTGTAAAGAAACATGGAAGACTACATCTTTAAAAGAGTTTGTAAGGGAGTCGCATCACTTTTAGAGCAAGAAAGCTGATCCACAGAGAGAACTCAAGCAGACATCAATTCACTGATGGATACTTAGAGGTTCTAGACCAATGGTTTGGGGATTAGAATTAGACCAGGCATGGTGGCCTATTTTGGATATCATCATAAGTTAAAAGGTAAGGCATTTTGCATTTGACCTGTATCAGAAATTCAGGAAAGAACAAGGGATATGTAGAACATGAAAGTCCCTGCTGGTGAGGTTCTGCAATGCTTGAAATACTTGAATACATCATCCTCAGTGTACTAGATATCATCGACTTTATTTTATTTTTTTAAGTTTTTATTTTAATTCCAGTTAGTTAACATTATATTAGTTTCACTACATAGTATCACATTAGTTTCTAGTGTCCATTATAGTGATTCAACACTTACACACATCACCCAGTGCTCATCACAAGTGCACTCCTTAATCCCCATCACCTATTTCACCCAAACCCTCAGCCCCCCTCCCCTCTGGTAACCATCAGTTTGTTCTCTATAATTAAGAGTTTGTTTCTTGGTTTCTCTCTATTTTTTTTTTTCTCCTGTGCTCATTTGTTTTGTTTCTTAAACTCCACATCTGAACGAAATCATGTGGTATCTGTCTTTCTCTCACTGACTTATTTCACTTAGAATTATACTCTGGCTCCATCCATGTCATTGTGAATGGCAAGATTTCATTCTTTTTTATGGCTGAATCATGTCCCATTGTGTATATACACTACATCTTAATCTATTCACCAATTGACAGCATCTGGGCTGCTTATATATCTTGGCTATTGTAAATAATGCCTCTAGAAACATAAGGGTGCATGTATCCCTTTTAATTTGTATTTTTGCATTCTTTGGGTAAATACCTAGCAGTGCAATTGCTGAATTGTAGGGTCGTTCTATTTTTCAACTTTCTGAGGAACCTCCTCCATACTGATTTCCAGAGTGGCTGCACCAGTTTGCTTTCCCACCAACAGTTCATGAGTATTCCTTTTTCTCCACATCCTCACCAGCACCTGTTGCTTCCTGTAGTGTTGATTTTAGCCATTCTGACAGGTATGAGGTGATCTCTCACTGAAGTTTTGATTTGCATTTCTTTTAAAGTTAGTATTTCTGGAGAGGAGCAGGAATAAAGGAAGGGAACCCCATTCTCTTAATCATCTAGGAAGTAATGGTTAACATGCTTCTTATATATTTTATGTGAGTGATTGGAGACAAGAGAAGCATGGGATTAGGCATTGCTTAGGCAGTTGTGGAAAGGAGGTTATTACACTGAGGAACTAATAGTCTACCTCAGGCATTTAATTTGTCCAAAATTCCCCTGTAATTCTCACTAACAGTAGTTAATTTAGGTAACAGGGATAAAAAACAGAGATCCAGAGTAACAAAAAACTAAATATAGCAGCCTTCCTGAAGTGAGTTGGGCAAACACGGCATAGAAACCATATCCTCTCATGGAATTTCTTTTGGGGTAGGGGGTGGGGGAGAGGGCATTATTCTAGGACAATCGAAACCAGGTGTCCCCAGGTATATCCCATTTGGATGTAAAACTTCAGGCCCAGCAACAGCCACAAAATTGGTACAGTTCTGGACCTTTCCCTATAGCTCTGTAGGAAAAGCGCAGACCCCAGCCTACACCGTCCTCTCAAATTTCTTCTCAGTTTGTACTGGAGGTCACCCCTTCCATCACACATATGCTCAGAAAATAGTCCTGCCAGTGAGTCTGATTTTCTGCAGTGCTAATCCTTTCCTACTGAACTGCAGCCTCAGAGCAGGGCTGCCGGGCCTTCCTAGACATCTTACCTTGGGTTCATGAAGCCCTCCTTCTGGTTTTCCTCTGTCCCTGCTTCAAACCTTGTGGCTAGGCTGAGACACTCATCTTCAAGGGTTGCAGTTAGAGCACAGTCTGAGTGACCAACACTAGCCCACTCAGAATAACTGCTCCAAACCTACCCGACACCCACCCACATACTCACAGTGAGCCCATGCCCTGAAACGAACTCAAAATGGTTTATATTCCCAGGGTGCCTGGATGGCTCAGTCAGCTAAGCAGCAGACTTCGGCTCAGGTCATGTGATCCGTGATTCGAGCCCCGTGTCGGACTCTGTGTTGACATATCAGAGCCTGGAGCCTGCTTCAGATCCTGTATCTCCCTCTCTCTCTGCCCCTCCCCCACACATACTCTGTCTTCTCTCTCTCTCTCTCTCTCTCTCTCTCTCTCAAAATAAATAAACATTAAGAAAAAAATTTTAAAAATGGTTCATTTTCTCTAACTCTTTAGGATTTATTCTTTTCCAAAGAGCTTCAAGGAATTACTTCTTATTGCTAGAGGATATTTACAAGTTCTGTTCACGAAAAGAGGCCAGGGCCAACCAATTACCCTCCCACAAAATTTTACCACTTCATGCTATATCTCTCTGAATAGTTGCCCAACATCTCCCATCCTAGGCCAAAGCAATGAGAAGTTTGATGGTCCAGGTGTAGTTTCAATAAATGGCCTATCATCCTTGCTAACATACTGTAATGTGTTTAGTTAGGTTTCTGAAATGAGTTGCACAGGATTTGTGATGAGATCAGCATTTACATTAGGCTTTCCGATCGCACCTAATTGGTTATAAAGAGCTTCACAAACTTCACAATAATGCAGCAGAAACTTCCTGTTGTCAAGAGCATTGCAGCAGACCCTGGTTAGATACTCACCCATCCCATTTTCTCTTGCTGAGTATGCGGGAAGGAAATTTCAAAGATTCTTTCGAGGTTAGCTTAGAGATCCATCTGATTAGTTTTATCTAATGAAATGTGAATGGAAGCGATATTTGCTACTTCCTGTCCTATATACTAAAATCTCCCGGAGGGGTGCCTGGGTGTTTCGGTCAGTTAAGTGCCCAGACTCTTGATTTCAGCTCAGGTCATGATCTCATGGTTCTTGAGATGGAGCCCTGCATCGAGATTCTTGGGATGCTTTCTCTCTCCCTCTCTCTCTGCTCCTCCCCCATTCGTTCGTGTGCACATGTGCACACTCGTTCTCTCTTTCTCAAAATAAACATTAAAAAAATTAATTAGAAAAATAAAATAGGGGTGCCTGGGTGGCTCAGTCGGTTAAGCATCCGACTTCGGCTCAGGTCATGATCTGGTGTTTCATCAGTTCAAGCCGCGTGTCAGGCTCTGTGCTGACAGCTCAGAGCTTGGAGCCTGCTTCTGATTCTGTGTCTCCCTCTCTTTGTCCCTCCCCTGCTCATGCTCTCTCTCTTTCTCAAAGAATAAACATTAAAAAAATTAATTAAAAAATAGAGTAAAATAAAATAAAATCTCCCAGAGATATTCAGCTAGAGTGTCCTCTCCCATTTGCCCTGAGGACAAATGCAAAAAACTTAGACATGACTGAGTCACATGGTGAAAAGAGCCAGAATCTTTAAATCACAAAGTCGGAGAAGAATCTTGCCCAGGAGACACATCCAGTCTACATCAGACTTGAGATTGTGATGTATATGTGCATGTGTGTGTATGTGTGTGTTTGCATGCTTGAGTGTGAGTGTGTGTGTTAGTGTGGTGTGTGTGTGCTGTTTGTTAAACCATTGAGGTTTGTGGGTTATTTGCTACAGCAACTAGTGTCGAGCACCCTGTCTTGTATGGTGTCAGGTGATATCTCCTAGTTTTGATTTGCATTTCACTGATAATTACTGATACTGAGCATCTTCTCATGTGTCTGTTGGCCATATATATGTCTTCTTTGGGAAAATGCCTATTCAGGTTCCCTGTCCTTTTTTCAATTGGATTCTTTATTTTTTGGTATTGGATTGTGTAAATTCTTTATATATTTTGGATGTTGACCCTTTAGCAGATATATTATTTGCAAATACTTCTCCCATTCAGTAGGTTGCCTTTTCATTTTGTTGTTGGTTTCCTTCATTGTGCTAAAACTTTTTGTTTTGATGTACTCCCAATAGTTTATTTTTGTTTTTCTGTTCCCTTGCCTAAAGAAACATATCTAGCAATATGTTGCCAAGGAAAACAAATGATAATTTAAAAAAAAAGTAATCAAAAAGATTACTAAGGCTTCCTTCTAGGACTTACTGTTTCAGGTCTCACGTTTAGGTCTTTAATCAATTTTGAGTTTATTTTTGTGTATGGGGTAATAAAAATATTTCTTTAAAAAATATCAGATCCATTTTATTTTAGGCAAGGATTGACATACTTCTGTAGTGTTCCTGAGATGACATCAGCAATGCCATGTATCAAGCACTAAGGTAAATAACTAACACATATTGCATAAGTTGATACCCAGTAAAAATGATTTAGGAATATGGTTTGTTTGAATGTATGTTGTTATTTCATTTTGACTTTAATAAAGGACTGCCTCTTTGGCTTGCCTGACAGCATGGATTTTTAGAATGTATAGTTTACCTTTGAAGCTAAGTTTTCTCTACTTTGGGAGAAGCACCAGGAAGAGTCCTTCAGTTGCATACATATAGGACAAATACCCACCTATCATTCAGGGACAAAACTTGAAGTCTTATAAATTGGAATAGAAATATTGATGGATTGTGTAGAGTTATATAAGTTGGGTTTATCAAGAGCCACACAATAATCTTATAAGTGATATTTTTTCTTGAAATAAGTAAATAAATTGGAATATTAGTAGCCTCTACAATAGGTCACTTGGGAGAAATAGTAGAGGTTTTTGGGAAATTCCCTGTGCACTATTGGCTTATCTTGTTCATTATATGTATTTCTTTGTTTAAAAAAAAAGGAACACATACTACACATTTAAAAAGTAGTAAAGGACTGGCAGAGTACATAGCTGATTATAAGTTTCTCAACCTTACATCCTGAGGAACTATGAGGGGGGGTATACAGACATGGTCAGTTAATATTGATCCAAACAAAAATTTAGTATGCCCAGGTCTTGACGATAAACTAATGTTGGTAATGGACTCTACCTTAGATCGATAAGACTTTCCAATGACAGTAACCAGGATTGGTTTACACTTGGTCAGAACTAACTCTAGTGGGCTTTGGAGAGTATCTGAAGAAGAGAAGCCAAGAAATAGAATAAGAGCTCCTCAATTCAAGGAGTCTGTCTCAAAGCCATATTGATTTGACTACTAAAAGGTCACAACCTTATATTTAACATGAAGTTGGTGAAGCCAGACAGATAAGTTATTTAGGCTCCTTTCCCAAAATTCTTTCTTATATTGCAAAAGTCTATAGTTATGAGCCCTTTCTCTGATGCTGATTATAGGTTTTCTTTATCCTTAACTTCATTCTGCCTTGCCTGCAGGAGGGAAAAGAAAGTAAAGCTTGAATGTTATTTTTAAGGCTTACTTGAACAAACATGGCATTTTCTTCCTTCAAAATGGCATCCTAAGTACATTCTAAACGGGGTCTTGACACTTGGGTAATCTCTTAGAAGTTCACCAGGCCTATTATAAAGGAATTCTGCTTCATCATAAGGAGACATTTTTGCCAGAGGGAGGCAGTCTGGCCACTTAGCTTCAAAGCCAACTTACTTCTACCCTACTAGCTCTAATTCTTCAGTATATTGTAGCCTTTAGCAAAATAGCTTTAGCAAGAAATAAGGAAACGCAATGAATGAAAAAAAATCATCAAGGGCAATGAAAATAGCCTTTTGAGCCATCATCTCAGACTAAAAATATAAACTTTATCAGGTCATTCTCAAGTCAGTTTGCACTTGGCTAGTTAATGGCATGAAAGAGATGTGATGAAGTTCATCTCTACAAAACACTGTGATTTCTTGTTTCCTGGGTAGTAAGTATTTTTCAGCTTCATAGCTCAATATATAAAATGAACAAGTTGACAACCCAAGCCTCATTTGTTGTCATAAACAAAACAGGATGTATTTTCTCTAGGATCTTGTCACATCATTAACTTAGAGTACAATACGGGAGAGATGCCTTACTGCTCAAAATAATGTCATTGCGGTATTGATTCTTAGACCAACCATGATAAAAAGAATTAGCGCTGTTTTCCACCTCTCATTAAGCAGAAGGGATGGAAGGCTTGAGAGAGAGGTTGATCAACTGGAAGATGTGAGGCCGTGGACACACATCTATCTTTCTCCTCAGAGCAAAACTGAACACTGTCCCTGGTTTGTATGTGTTAGTTTTTCCACATTTTAAAAAATTGCTTCATGTAAACATCCTATAAATTCAGACAGAAGAGATCACTAGCAGGTTCAACCAACGTAAGAAACAGTTCTCTGGTACCACAGGTCACATGACACCAGTACCTTCTGTTTAAACAGGTTCACATTGTCTGTCAAGTCTGACTAAACTGTCAGACTGAATTTTTTTTTTTTTTTGAAAAAGCAACATGGTTATTCAGTGCACTTTTAAGAGAAAAAAAAATGTACTGGGAAGAATTACCAGGGAGAAGCGCAGAAATAAAATTTCCTATTTTAGGCAGTTAGATAATAAATTGCTCAAGCATGGAAATGTGGAATACTTTACATCAACTGGAGAATTGTGGTTATTAAAACGATCTGTCAATAGAAACAAAGCCAAGTTTAGGTGATGAATAGCTAGCAGCTGCACCTTCGCTGCTCAGTCAGGAATTTATAATGAGGTGTAGGTGCTGCGTTTCTTTTCATTTCACTTTTTTTGGTAAATAAACAGAGAGGCCTAGAAACAGCCTCAGGATTATACTTACAGTGGATTGCATCCCGTGTTTTAAATGTTGTAGAATATTTATGTGTTATGAGGAAATTTGGGGGGATGAAGCAATGCATTTCTTCTGCTCATACTGTCTTCGTAACAAACCTAGCAGTCCATGAGAGCTTAGCTAAGAAAATTTATATCAAACATAAATGCCTATGGGTTGAGGATAGAATCTTTCAGATAATGATTACAAGCTCTGGACTTTCTTTTATACAAGAAAACAGAGACACATTAAAAAACCCATTAAAATCATCTTAAATCTTTTGAAACATATTTATAACAAAATTGACATTAAGATGAAACATTCAAACTAACATAGTGCCTGACTCCCATACTGTATTACCTAAAAGATCACTTCAATTTCAAGTCTCTGTAATTCTAATATAAAATATAAATGAAATTGGAAAACTATGGTATAATTGATCTTGGGCTATAGTTACCTTTCTTGACTTCCTAGCCCTCAGTCTTTCTGAACTTTGTATCTAGGGTCACTTAGCTTCATCAATTAGCTCCTATCAATGTTCTGGATCAAAGTCTAACTCTGGTCAGGTATAGTGTATGCCAGTTTCATGGAAAAAGGAAATCTTATTTATTTGACCAAGCCTATTGATTCTAAGAACTGATCTCTTTTACTTGTGGAAGCCCATTGACCAAAGACACCCAAAAACACAAATGCAATGTAAGAAAGTGAAGCATGATAAAATGATGTATAATAAATGTATATTTGTTCATTCAGTGACCAGAATATATATTTCAGGTGTGTTTGGTTTTATCCACAGTTTCTGAAAATTCTTCAGAGCCATAAATGTGAATGAGTGTCTTATTAATGAAGGTGACTTTTGGACCACATACAAAAGGAGCAAGGGAATTGTAGCCAGGAGGATCAACCATGTGATTAAAGGGTTGGAACATTCAATCCCAACCTCCTGACCTCCAGGGAGGGAAGAGCGGAAGAAGGTTGAATCAGTGAATGGCCAATGACTTAGTCAATCATGACTATGTAATGAAGTCTCCATAAAAACCCAAGACAAGAGCTTTTTGGACTGATATTTTGAGAACTTTCATGCCTGGGGAACCAGAACACTTCCATGTGCCATCAAGACAGACCCCAAGCTCTATGTGGACAGAAACATGTTAGGGACCTCACCCTATGTATGTTTTCATCTGACTGTTGATTCATATCCTTTAATAAACTTGACAACATAAAGTGTTTCCATGGGTTCTGTTAACTGTTCTAGTAAATTAATTGAACCCAAGGAAGAGGTTATTGGAACCTCCAATCTGTAGCTGGTCATCAGAAGTATAAGTAACAGCCTAGGACTTGTGACTATTATTTAAGTGTGCTGTAGAGGGACAGACTTATAGAATTGAACCTTTAACCTTTAACCTTTAATCTGATGTTACCTCCAGGTAGAGAGTGTTAGAATTGATTGGATATCTTAGATGCCCTGATGGTGTTATGTGTGGAAGAACCTCTCCCTGCCCCCAACATTGAAGTTGGGTCTGGGAATTGGATTAGGTTTATTAGTTTCCTGAAGCAAAAGAGAACACATACCAGAATTATTGTGGGGGCATTTGGAAAGACCATGGGAAAGAAGAGGATCTCTTATAGCGTTTTAACTTGGACTGGTTGACTCTAAGCAGGAACATAGACATGGGGGTCCCATTTTGAGATGGATGCATTCAAGAAGTTCTGCAGTTAACTATTTTAATAATCTTTATTCAAGAAATGGGAGAAATGAAATAGGGCTCTTGATGTCTTTGGTAATAAGGTAGCAATCACTCTGAACAACTGGTCCTTGGTAATATTGTGGTTGTGGTGTGGCCTTGAGTATGACTCTGAGAAAAACATTTTTTTTTAATGTTTGTTTTTGAGCTGGGGGAGGGGCAGAGAGAGATGGGGGACAGAGAATCCGCAGTGGGCTCTGCCCTGACAGCAGCAAGCCCAATGTGGGGCTTAAACTCACAAAACCATGAGATCATGACCTGAATGGAAGTCAGAAGCTCAACAGACCAAGCCACCCAATGTGCCTCAGAAACACTGTTTTTTTGTTAGCTTTGTTCCTGATCCATTGTGAAAACATTTGATGTTCCCTTATGAACATCACTGTCATAATTATCAGCAGGATTGATTTTTACTTTCATATTTTGTTCCTGATCCAAAGAAGTCTGTCCTACAAATCTCAGCTTCTTATTTTATTCACTGAATCTCACTATCCTACTTGTTTCGGTTTTCTCTTCAATGGCACTATCCTTCTGTTTCATTACTAAAGACCCAGCACATGCCTCTGAATACCATTTGGCTGGAGTTGCAACAGTTTTGAACATATCTTCCTCATGCTAATGGCTTTATGGGACTCAGCTGCCAAACTGTGTCACCTGCCAGGACATCTGCCTGTTTTAACTGCAGAATATTTTAGTTGCTTAAACTTCCTCCATCGTCTGCTTCAGGAACTTTTCCTGATTTTCTGCCTCATCATTTTTGTTCTGTTCAGCCCCTCTTGCCCAACCACCAACTGGACTCCAACAGAAACGAAGAAACACAGAAACAGAAAGTTGAAAATTTGGTCCAAAAAAGGAATGTTTCTAAATATATAGGTGTTTGGCAATTGACAATTCGTGCTACAGAACACACCAGTGAATATTTTGTTGTTATCGTTATTTGCCTTTAAATATGAGAACAAAACACATTAAATTAACCTAAAACAATTAGTGATGAAAGGGAAGTGTTTCTTCTTTGTTTCAAAACTGAGCCAAGATAACTTGGGTTTAAGCCTATCTACGCTTTTACTGCCTAAGCAACACGATTGTAGAAAACAATTATTTAACCTCTTTGTGCGTTGATTACCTTCCTCTGCAAAAACAGATACAATAATAGTCTCACCTCATAAGATTGTTGATATCTAAAATACATTGTGTGGCACACAGTACCTTGCCATTATTATTATTTTTAATAAAGGCAATTACTGAAGACGATGTTATTGGAGGGAACAACATTACTGAGACCAGCTATAAAATTAATATTAGGAATATTTCTGGAAAACATGACTTAAAAGGTTTATTCTTAACATTTAAATGATTCTCTATGGTTAGTGCCATTGAACAGGAATATATATGATGACAAGAATGAGAATAATTCAATAACGTAATTTCTGAGATAATACACCTACGGTCTGCCAATGTGAGTAACAGTGGTGTTGCAGGGCTAACACAATTCTTAAGTGCCACTGTTAGTTATGCCATTGTTTAAATCATGTAGCATTTTGTAATTTACATGTTCCTAGAGATTTTAAAAGTAAGTGCACGTTATAAATCAAAGGAATAATAACAATGACCATAGACATTATCTTTATCATCAAATAAAATATGACTACTGGATTATCTTAGGCACTTTCAAACTAATACTCATGTATAATGTGTTATTATTTTGCTTCCCTTAAATATTTGTTTTAACCCAATATTTCATATTCCATACTCATGCTTAATGTTTTGTGTAAAAATATCGGAATCTTTTGCCATCCAATGGAGGAATCATTTAAATTAGACTACTTCTATCAACCTTATATGTTTTTTTACTCCCAATATTGCACTGGACACAGACATGTAAAACATCACTTCGTCAGATGGAGATGGTGGCAGCTTTCTGAGCCCCGTTTAGCAAGCCCTCAGCACGACTGAACCCCTTCATCCTCGCCTTATATTTGCTTACACAATTTCATTTTCTTATCAGCCAATTCAACACAGTCCCTAAACCTCGGAACAGAAAGCTTCTATTGTACTTTTTACCTTTATCGAACTCCAGCAAGCATTCTCCACCTAAACATTCTTGAAAATTAACTTCAAATCTTTGCCTGAGGGGATTTCTTTTTCGCCTTCCAATTTTCCACTTCTGTGGTCCTCTCTTTGCTTCAGCATATTCTGAAATGTGTGCAGTTGATAGGAACACATTGGAAAGCCAGTGCCAAGGAGCACCCCACTCCTCGGCTTTTTCCAGGTGGCTGCTCTGGTTTCCTGTGCTGTGTGGTCTGTGGTGGTGGTATATGCCTAACGAGGCAATGGTAGTTGTCTATATATTAGGTGTCTTGGTAGGTTTCAACATCTAGTCTCTCTCTCTCTCTCTCTTTTTTTTAAATTTTTTAACACTGAGACAAATTGTCAGGGAAATGAAATTTAAATAACAGTCACAAAAACTCTCCAATGTAGGTGACATAAAAGCCACTTACTAAAGTAAATCATATCTTGGCAACTTAATGTCTTGCAGTAATGAGAAAATTTGAAGTCATTCCTAGGAACGATAGATCATACAGCTCTGTCCTTAACAGGAGCTTAAGATAAAATGGCGGCGGGGGGGGGGGGGCAATAGCCATTAATACAGGAAACAGCTATGAAAATAAAACTTACAAGAAGATATACTAAATCAAGATGTGAACATTTTAAAAATAGTGCTGCTAAAAATGGGAAGCAATTTTAGGCATAGTAAAAACCTTTTAAAAAAAATTGAAGTTCGCAGTCTTCAAACCCAGCTTCATGTGAGGCAAAGCCCTAAAACACACAGAGAACATAGTATGGTCACTAAGATATATGCAACCGAACCTTAAAAATTGAATGTGAAACTTGCTCCTTCTGATTGGCACTTACCTCTATGAAGTGTAGGTACATTATTTTATTCATCACAAGGAGATGCTTTAGAAAATAATTGATCACTTCTAGAGAACTGATTTTATCAATTCACAAGTAGCCATCAGATTCAAAGACATTATCGATAGCTAACAAACTCAACAGGCACTGAATATTAAAGTTGATGTCAATGTGTCAATTGAATCCAGGCAAGCAGAGAGGGCAGTAATGTTCCATGTATTTATTCTTCTCTTATTATCAATGTAGGAGTTGTTCATGTAGACACTCTAAAGAATATGGAGAAATTGAAAACAAAAAATGAAAATCAACCACAGGTGTATCACCCAGAGAGAACCATCGCATGACTTTGTAGTGTCTTTTCAGCTTTTTTGCATATTTTTATATATTACTTTGTGTACGTGTGTGTTTTTATTAAGTTTTTTAAATTTTAATTCCAGTATTGTTAACATATAGTGTTTTATTATTTTGGTTAGGTTTTTATTTAACAATATAAAATAAATATTTTTGATGTAATAAAATATACTTCTAGAAAAATTGTAGACAGCTTTAATACTGCATTGTTTATGCGGTATTTGAAATCTAAGAAGGTAATGCATCTCAACAACTAACCTTAACTCAGGAACCTCAACTTTCAGTGATGGTACCAAATCTTAATCATAGAATTAAAGAAAACTGAATCTCCTGTGGATGAGATTTACATCACATTCAAGATTCTTTTTTTTCCTTTCTGAGATGTTGTTTGTATATTGGGAGAAAGTTATGCATGGTGGACATATATGCATGACTATTGGGTTAGAGGTAGTTTATAGCTGAATTCTTACATGCCTCTTCCCCCCAATCTGGTCCCTGGTTCTGGCAGAGTCCACTGTTGCCTACAATTTCAACTTGGCACACATGAGTGGAAAAAAGGTACCTAGGTTCTAGATTTGATTTGATCTGATATCATTGATTCTTGCTGCTTTTGTGGTTTTGGCAAGGATAATGCCCATTTCCTCACTTTTTGGAGGATCCTTAGCCTTTCTCCTTTTGACTTCTGTCAGCATCAAAAGCTGAATCCTCAGAAGGTCTTATGCATCATCACTTGGCTGAGTGAATTCAGGCTTTGGTTCTTCTCTCTGATTGTAAAGAGCCTGGTAGGTTATCATCTATACACATTGACATCCAAGGACAACTGGTAGGGAAAAGAGGAAGGAAGGAGTGTGCCTTCCTGGCTCTCTAACCTCAGCAGAACAAATATCCCCAAGCCACCCTGGAGAGTATACTCAATGAACCCCTATCTTTAGAAATCTCCAGTCAAAGAAAGGCACTTTATTTTGGAATCACTTCCTTATGTGTAACCATGGCTGGATCACAGTGCTCAGGTATCTGGCCAAACATTCTGGAGGACATTTCTGTGGAGGTATCTTTTGAATGAGATTTACATTTAAATCAGTGAATTTTGAGTAAAGAGGTTACCCTCCACAATACGGATGAGTCTGATCCAATCTGTTAAAAGTCTTAAAAGAACAGAGGACTGACTTCCCCCAAGCAAGAAGTTCTTCTAGCAGACCGCCTTTGGATTCAGACTGGCATTCTTCCCTGGGTCTCCAGCCTATTGGCCTGCCCTGCAGATTTTGGAGTTGCAACTCCACAGTCTCATGAGCTAATTCCTTAAAATAAATCTCTTGATGGCAGATGATAGATAGATAGATGGATACATAGATAGATAGATAATATCTCTACACACACACACATATACGCACACATCCTATTTGCTATTTCTCTGTAGAATCCTGACCAATATGCCATACCCCAGAAATCAGAGAGATTTTTTGCCTCTACTTCCACCCCATCTTACAGGATTGGGAACTTGGTTCTTACTTTCTCCTCCCCTTAAATTAAATGGTAATGTAATTTATCATTAAATTGCCATTAAATCTCCAAGCTCAACAGAACACTACACTTCCCCAAGCTATCCTGGAAAGTATACTTCAATGAATCCCTGACTTCAGAAATTTCCAGTCAAAGAAAGGCACTATTTCTTTATTTTGGAATCACTTCCTCTTTAGTGGCTAATTTTATGTGTAACCATGGCTGGACCACAGTGCTCCGATATTTGGTGGATTAAATGGTAACACTCCCCTGTCCCCAAAGATATGGCCATACTTTAATGTCTGGAGCCTATAAATGTTATATTATTTGAGAAAAGGATCTTTGCAAATGTAATGAAGTCTAACCTGTATTATCTTGGTGGACGCTAAATCAAATGATAAGGGTCCTTATAAGAGAAAGGCAAAGGGAAATTTGAGACAGATAGAAAAGAAGGAGACGATGTGATCATGGAGGAAAAGATTGGAGGAATATGGCCACAAGTCAGGAAATGTGCACAGCCGCTAGAAACAGAAAGGAACAAGGAATGAATTCTCCAAGGTAACCCAGAGGGCTGAGGGAACACTGAGCTGCTGACACGTTGAGGTCAGACTTCTATCCTTCAGAACTATGAGAGAAGAAATTGCTATTATTTTAAGCTACCAAGTTGTGGTCATTTGTTATGGCAGCTTCAAGAAAGTAATATACTCTTCCTCTTTGCAATTCAGCTTCCCCTTAAATTCCTTTTTTTTTTTTTTTCCTTTCCTTCCAAGCACACGTTATACGGGAAAATGGAAGCAAGTGAGATAGAGAAGCAGATTCTTTTGGAATATATCCCATATAAATTTCTAGTCACTCCTCACCTACCCTTGAATACATGCAATAGTGGCCAAGAACAGAGAAGGAATTTCTTTAAAACAAAAAGCTAAAGAATGTGGCATCATTTAAAAATTTTCCTGTCGACCAAAAATTATCTTTGGTTCATATACTTTTACCATATCAAGTTAACCAATATTGAGGTTGTCGGGTATTTATCATAAAGAAGATAGCCGCAAATGATCGTATTTTGGCTAAATCCTTACCCACAACAAGGATGGGGAATTTTTAAGTGGAGTGCAGAGTTGTAGAAACTGCAAAGATTAAAAGATTCTGGCGTATTTATTATGCCTTCTTATTAGTCTCCCTGCTTCTGATTCAGTGTTTCCCAAAGTGTGTTAACAAGAGATATTTATTCCAAGAAGTTATTAGTGAATAGGCAGCAGGTAGGAAATAAGTTCTGTAGTCACATTTCTGGATATTCATTATATAGTGGTAATTCACCATGTTTGAAAGAATCTATATTTTAAAGTCCTTCAACAGGACTCCTGCTTCCTCTTTCAGAGTCTGAACTCAATTTCTCGGTCTCTCTTGCATACTGGATGGTCACATTTACCTTGTCTCCTCCAACCAGATGCACGTGCATAATTAGTTTTAGAAGAGAACAGAGTGAAATTACACATAATTATCAACTTAGCGGTGGAGGTGGCCAGCTTTGCTCGAGCACTTTTAGAAGAATTTCTGACATGAAACCTTAACTCTCACTGGTATGAACTGAGATCATGGACTTTAGTCGCAATGTTTTGCCTTGAAAGCAGCCCGTGTGGTATACCACTGAGGTTTTTTCTTACTCTAGACCTTACAATCCTTGCTCTCAGGACCTCTTGGAGAATCAGTTAGTTGGTTCATATTTTTTGATAACTAACTTTCAGCTTAAACTCACTAGTGTGGTTTTTCCTTTTTTGTGATAAAAACATTGACCAACAACACATTAAATAAGTTTGAGAAACCCAGGGTTAAATTTTCTCTGCAGTTTTCTTTACTAAAGCCAACTTTAGCATATTTATTGTGCATTCTGACCTTCCAGGAAGATAAAGTATGCAGCTTTTCCTTAAATCTATTTGACTACAATATACTTACTCTGAGAAAAATCATATAAAACCCATGTCCCGTGAAAAATTTTTTGAGAAATGTTTCAGGTTTCTCCAATCTACCTGCCATGAGAAAGACAGAGTAAGCTTGCCAACATGCAAATCTTATCATGGCTCCCCTTTCCATAAATTCCTCAATAGTTTTCTATCGGCCTGTAAGATAAAAAATGTAAACTCTTCAGTGAAACATAATATTTTACATATGCCTTTATTTATTTATGCCTTCTGACATTTAATTCCTGGTTCTGGATCCAACCGCATGACCCTCCTCTGTTATCTCCTACTTTCGGTTTGACAATATTGAACTGCCTATAGATTCCAGAAAAAGCCTTGCTCCTCTCTACCTTTGTATGCACTGTTCCCTCTGCCTGTATCTTCTCCTCTGAGGAGTCTAACCAACTTTCTACATCTTAAAACTCTCAACTCAAATACTATATTCCTCTGTAGCATTGAACTTGACATCCCCAGGAAGATTTAGGTTCTTCTTCTCCTATTGTACTTGACACACACAACATTAAAATGATTGCCTTATGAGCTCCAACTGCTTATTTGAAGTGTCTGCTCCTCGGTAAGCTATCATTCCAAGAGGACTCAGGCAGCATCTTCTTTCTTATATAAGGTCATTTGCGTGGAAAGGAGACTGGAGTACAGTTCTTTATAGAATCAAGTCTCCTGTCTCTGCCAGTGGATAAATCAAGTAACCTAATTCAGACTGATATACAGAGAAGTTCTTTACTTCTGGTCAAAGGTTTCTCCACACAGATTCCATTTTGAATGGAGGATGACAAGACACCTATAAGGATTATTCAGCTCACCTACCAGTTCCTTCCTGAACATGGAAGAATGATATTCTCCCATATTCTTAACTCCAGTACACTTGGGAGAATTGCCTTCCTGTAAATTTCTATTTACCCCTTCTCCACATGCTTTGGAGTCCCTTAAGGAATGTTGCTCCCCTGATTCCTGCCCTGTGCTCTTGCCTCTTCTTCTCAAATTCCATTCTTGGTTGACAAACCTTCCCTTTGACCTAATATTTCTTAGAATGAAATGAAAAGTTTCAGGTCTCTGAGATTAGGGAAAATACTGAAGGAAAGAATAGCTGTGTCAGCCTCAGGATCAAATATCAATAAGAAAACCAGCCATTTACATTGTCAAGCAAACTTTCCATAGCATAACTATTGTGTTTTTATGCAGAGAGAGATATTTCTTTTTCCTTTCTTTTCCCTCTAAGTTGTATTTAAAGGCCCATATCTTTTATTTTACCTCATTTAAGCACCCGGAAGGGATGCATTTTATGCCCAAGAAAGTGATAGTGATGCATTGGTGGAAAAACTCTCTCCTGCCATCTTTGCAATCTCAATGTCCAGCAGGACGAGGACACATATTACATATATGTAATTGTCTTTTACATTATCACAAAAAATAACAACTGAATATTTCTTTTTGTTTTGTTTTGTTTTGTTTTGTTTTAATGTTTATTTTTGAGAGGGAGAGAGAGAGAGAGAGAGCACACAACAGAGTGTGAGCAGGGGAGGGGCAGAGAGAGAGAGGGAGACACAGAATCCAAAACAGGCTCCGGGCTCTGAGATATCAGCACAGAGCCCAATGCAGGGCTTGAACTCACTAACCATGAGATCATGACCTGAGCCGAAGTCAGACACTTCACCAACTGAGCCACCCTGGTGCCCCAACAACTGAATGATATTTCTAAGTAAAGAGCTTAAGTGTATAATAAGGTGTATATTAACGATAATTAGTATCATGACAAGTGATTTGATACTGGAAGTTCCCCAGTAGAAACAGTATTTAGGTCACTTTTCAAAGCTTTTCTCAAAGTGGAACAAAGCAGCATTTGGAAGGACACACAGGGTCAGAAGTTTTCTTATTTGCTTGTTTTCATTTTTGTTTTTTAAGATAGGAAAGACATAAACATATCAATAAATGAAGGGAAAAGCTCTTTGGGGAGTAAAAAGCTAAAAGTCTGAAAATTGAGGGCACAAATTAGGAAGTAATGTCCCCAAGAAAAATGAAGGGAACATGATCTTGAACACACATAAAAGGATCCACTTTGCATAAGAGAGACACTGTCTTTCTATTGAGGATGGGGTGGATGTGAAAATGGACACAGAGGCAATTAAGTTGATCACAGATCAGTAATTTAAAGAAATTTGAATCCGAGAGCTTGTCTCTATTTAGGCATATAATATATACGTATTTTTTTTGTTTGCCAAGAGTTGACTAAATTTAACTCAACGTGTGGTGGCACAGACCCATGTAAGTTTCCTTTTCCATTTTATTTATCCATCAGTTTCACCCTTATTTCTACTTTCACTCATCTACTCTGCCCCTATTGGCACTTGTTCAAGTGTCTTTTACTTATGATATTTATCTATCTGATGAGGCATTATTCCTAGCACATGCATGTGTAGATGCAGCTGGGGAATACGTCAGTGAACAAAACAGAAAAAAAAACAACAAAAAACGCCCTGCCCTTGTACATTCTAACATGAGGAGAAGAAGCAGAAAAAGAGAAAACAAAATAAGTAAGTAAAGCATATAAACCTTAGATGGTCATTAGTGCTATCAAGAAAAAAGAAACCAGGGAATAAAAATAGGAATGCCCAGGAAACATAAGGTTGGGGTTCCGATGGGGCAGTCGGAGTATCACTGAGAAAGTGACATTAGAACAAGTACGTGAAGATTTGAAGCCAAAGATCCTTAGAAAGGCCTGCAAAGCCCTGTACACCTGCCCGCACTCTACCTCTGTAAATGTTTGACCCACTCTGCCTCACTCTTGAGGTCCAGAAACAGTAGACTCTGTGCTGCTCTTAGAACACACCAGTACCTCTTGCATATGCACCTGCTCTTCCTTCAGCTATGACTCAGTGCCTGCAAATATCCAAACAGCTCACCTCCTTACCTCTTTCTACTTTTTCCTTAATTGTCACTTTCTCAACAAGGCATTCCCCGGGGAATGCATTTAAAATGAAACAGCTAGGTACCCTGAACAAAAATCGGAGACACATTGTGTCTATGCTTAGGGTGGATGGGAAGAGGGTTCCCATAGGTACAGGATACTCTCTGTTCCTTTTAATGGCCCATACTGAGACAACAATTGCCAGATTTTCTTCCCAGCTCTCCAACTATGAGGTCCTGCTACCCCCAGGAAGAGGGAGTTAATAAAGTCATTGGGGCATCCAAAAAGTAATACATAAATTAACATACCTTCTACCCCCCATGTCTGCAGTCTCTATCCCTCTCCCTGCTTCATTTTATTCCATAAAATGTATCTCTTTCTAAAATGCTATAGAAATGGCTCCTTTCATTTATTATCTGTCTCCCCTCAATTCTCCTCTGCAGCCCCCCATGGGCACACACACTAGAAAGTGACCTTCTAGGGAACGGGACAAGGAGTATTTCTTTTCTGTTTTATTCACAGATGTATTCACTGATCACCCACTTCCTCCCTGCAGTACCCAGAAAAGTAGGCTTTGAGTAAATATTTAAGAAAGACATGAGCAGAAGGAACAAACCATTGGATATCTGGAAGACAGCTGGGCGATACCCAGGGGGAGCGGGCTGAGGGAAAAGTGTTCCTGGGTTGTTCAAGGAAAGTAAAGAGACCACTATAGCCCAAATAGATGAACTTGGAGAGGACAGCAAGACAGTGGGCAAATTGTGCTGGGTTTTCTTGGCCCCTGAAGGATTTGGAAGCTTTGGGAGAATTTTAACAATTGGCTGTCATGGGCCAAGGGCTAAAGCTGGGAGCTCAGTCAATAGAGCAGTGCAACAAGCCAGGGTAAATACGATGGAAGAAGCTTAGCTTCTTATAAAATGTTTGGTGTCATTTTGTGCTAATGCATTTTTAATGCGTACAAATATTACTATGATGTTCTTCCTCTGTCTTACTTTTCTTTTTTCAGTCAGCAATATGTTTTCATAATCTGTCTATGCTGATGGGTGAGCAGCTAGTCAATTGCCTCTAACTGCTATGTGTTATTTCACTGTCCGCATCTATATCATTTTTCCTAACATGAACTAGAAACATGGCTAAGATTGGGATAAGCTGTCATTAGGGGAACAGTGTGAAGAGAATAACGGTAAGGAGACAATTGCCAAGGAGAAGGGGAGAGTGTGAGCAACTCAGAACAGAAATGGGTTGGATTAAGTTAACAATGTTGGAATTTGCCAGATGGGGGCAGTGAAGGAAGGCAAAGGTCAAAGACCTAAAAGAACTGGTAAGAAACTGACCAAAAGAATAAACCCTGGGCCCTTCTGGACACTAATAATAATAACAACAACAACAACAGCACCACTAACAATAAGGTAGTTTTCCCTAAATACTTTCAGTACACAAGACACCAGGTAGGTATTCACATGCATTAATTGAGGAATGGACTAATACATTTGAAGAACAACAAAAAATCAGGTTTTGATACCGCATTGAAATGAGCAAAGCACTTTAGTGAAAATAACAAAATGAAAGCATTAGAAGTATAGAGTATGATATTCAGAAGTACTGATACTTAATTTTCCAGAAGCAAATACTTTCAAGACTACAACCAGGTCTAGTGAATGTCATCACAGCTGAATGAGAAACTAAGATATGTTAGCAAATCATGTACGTGGATGTTGATGTACTCTGAGGTGATGGTAGGAAGTACGGTGGAAAACTGAGACGATCGACGTATACTGACTGCAGTTGTAATTGAGAGATAGACAATGACATCTTAACTTCTGTCCCATTGATGGGCAGGGAGGAACAAGAAGCCCATGCAGAAGATGGACCATGAGAAAAGCAATACCACTCGAGGTCAGCAGATTTAAAGCAACACAGAAGGAAATCAAGGGCGGACACTGAGGTAGAAGGCAGTTTCTTGACGGTGGCACAGGAGGCTCCAAATTGCACAATAATGAGGTCTAAATGAAGATAATGGGAGAAAGTACAAAACCATAGCGGGGGTCAGAGGAGGGAAGAAATGGCTGATAAAACAGGACTTGCAATTAGGCAGAGAGAGCTCATAGTTCTAAATCAAATAATGGCAAAGTTTTCCCAGTTAATTAAATAATGAATTTAGAGTGAAATCTTTAAATCTATCTAGACAAGTGCTTTAGCTCCCTGAATGTAACCTATGCAGCAAGCATAACTTCCCGATGAGGAAAGACAGCCTAATTCCTCCAGCCCCCCTCGCCTCCCCACCCACCACCCATATATTCATGCACATATACAAAATAAAATAAAAACTTCCTATTTGATCAATTGGAAAAAATATAAGATATCATCTCAATAACTATATTAAATGGCCTTTGATTCTCCTTCCACTTTTTAGAGCAAGTAAGAAATTAAATTAATCTGCTTATGACATTTAATAATTTTAGCTTTTAAAAATTTTTTCTGGTTAGTCCTTTGGCTCACAACTTTTAAAGTAACTTTTTCTTCTTACCTACATAATATTTGATACACACACAAGCCATTAACAGGCCTGAATTATAAATAGATATGCAGATGTCATTCTCTCACCTCAGTTTTTGCACATCATTCTAAAAGTAAAATGTGATAAACTAGAGCAGTTTATAGTTTGGGAAATCACAGTGTGTTTATAATTCAAGTCATAGGATTCGTTGTTTAAAGTTAAAAAAACTGTATTATTTGACTTCTAATTGTAACAATGGCTTAGTTGTTATATATGTAAACATATATATAACATGAATATATATAACATGAATATATACACATACACATGTTCATGTTATGTGAACACGTATATTAAATGCAGGAGTCAAATAAACTTCCATCTTTGAGCTTTGTGTCTTTCCTTGTCTCTGGTGACATTAACCAATGCTCACATACACTTTGAAGTGAACTTGGGCCCAACGTTGTTTCCACATATGTTATAAATCTCCCATAAGACTGATAGTGACTGGATTATGTCCTAAGAGGTTTCAGTCCACAGGGGAAGACCCTATTCTCTATTTTCCCAAAACCCTAGTAAAGAACATAGGTAACTACTCGTAGGGTGTGAAATCATTCCCATTGCCAGAGAATTGCCATGTAAAGCAGTTTACTAATGAAAGCATTCCACGGTGCAGAGACACAAGCTGAAGAGTTGGGCACCACTATATAACATCCGTTCTTGTTTACCAAATAGCACTGTGAGCCAGATGCAGGATGCAGGGATGAAATGAATGAGGAGTTTCCCTGTAAGAACACACAGTTCATTGAAGGAGACTGATGCATAAACAAATATTTATAATAACAATAGTTAATACATGTACGTTCTTAGTTGTGGCCGAATAATCTGGAAGAGCAGGAAAGATTTTCCATTAATGGAAAGAAATCTACCTTATTAGTAATCACTTGTGAACAAAACAAAGTCAAACATGTGATAACAAAACCTTTTTGCTTCCTCTAACCAAGAAAAGTTCAGCCCCTTTAAAGTTCTTTTCAGATGGCCATCAGGTGACTCTTTTCTCCCTGGCTGTCCTCTCTGCCTGCATTTTTGTGGGTCTTTTCACCTTTTTGGATTTTCCTGCGGAGTCCTGGTTCTAGGCTGAAAAGATGGTAATAGATCCTTATTGGCCTTCGTACACAGAAGCTTTAGTCTTTCAGAGTCTCCAAAATAGAGGAGATACAACATAAATCGTTATTAGTGTATGTACTTCCACACCAACATTGAAGTTTTAGTGTACTTCCAACACTAATGTGAAGTTTCTCTAGACAAAAGTGTTCCAGTATCAATGGACAAGGTCTGATAATGTGAAAAAATGATCCAGCTCACGGATTCTGGAGTCGGATTGCCTGGGTTTGAAACGCTGTTCTGACAGTATTTAACATCGTTCCTTTCCTCATAACATTGGTTGAGGATTAAATTAATGGATAAGATGTGTAAAGAGCAAGAAGAAATTGAAAAGCAAAAAAAAAAAAAAAAAAAAAAAAAAAGCGAGAGAAACTGCAAACCTCGTTCTGCCGTAGAAAAATAAATATGCAACTCTGGAAATTCAGGGGGCATCAGGCACACTGGTTTTGTGTGAATCCTCTGTCCTGGTGTCACAGCTCCAGACCTCCTTCTATCTGGGAGAAATTCCAACTGTTCCGGTCTCCAAAAGGAACTGCCTCCCTAGGGCTGTTATTCCTGTGGCCGTCTACATGGAATTAGTCTTAGCAGGTTGATAAAATCTTCTCCAATCATGTCAAAGTGGAGAACTGACTCACCCTCTGCCTCCAGCTTATTTGCCTTTCCAGGTGGGTAGGTTCTTCCCCATAATGGTGACCAACAGGTTCCGAGAGCCCAGGACTCTGATCTCTCACCTCTCATGTCTGCAACATGCTCAGATTCCTTATTGGTTTCCTTTTCTGAGACTAATGGATGGAGGCTTTGTTTGACCATTTTCCCAGCTGAAGTTAAAGCAAACAGCTTCTATTTCAGTTCTGTGGAACCCAAGGACTAGTCCCGTGTATGCAGTTTCCTCATCCAGAGATACTTAACTGAGCTATCTCATTCCATCACCTTCCTGGCCACGAGAGTCTAAGGTCACCCCAGGGCAATTGGTTTACCTTGTTAATGGGAGCACATTTTCCATAAACATGGTAAGAGGGAGGTGCTAGGGAAGATGGAACTGGGCTGTCCTTTCTCCTTTGGCTGGGTGAATGTTTCTCAAATCAGGGCCCCCATCTCCATTCTTCTGAAAATTTCATTTTTTTTACAGCTTTTTAAAGTTTTGGAGCCCTCATTTGATTATCGCCTCCATAAAGTGAGGCATTTACAATACAACCCTCAGCTGAGCACATAAGATCACACAAAGACTGTGGCTAGGCACTTTTTTGTTTATTTTTAATCTAAAATCTCTGAGAAATAGCACATGGAGAGTTTCTTCTATAGAGTAGTAGTATGTGCAAGGTCACAAGGAGAGTGTTCGATAAACTTTTACTTCTAGCAAGGAAAACTGCATATAGTCTTAGAAATCAAGATTTTAAAGAAATCAGTCCCTAATGCCTCCTGGTCTAGAACAAATGGCAAGCAGAACATCACTGAAAAAATTTAGTCTTAAATTAGTGAAAATGAATTAAAGCGTGTCTCTTAACTAGCTTCTGATCTTGAATTATTTACCATCTCTGAGGCTTTGTCTCCTCATCTATAAAGTAGTTATACTTATATCTTCTTGATATGACTTATGATATAATAAAATGAGAAAACATGTAAGCAACTAGCAGAGTATGGTGATCATCATGATAAATCACAAAAACCCTCTTGTTTTTCATTATATTGAATTCAAATAATAATCATTGAATTAGTCAACTGTAATTTCCAAGAGTCAGTGTGGAATTTCCTACAAATTACAAAAATAAAATAAAATAAAATAAAATAAAATAAAATAAAATAAAAAGGCAAGTTAATTTACCTCTCTGGAATATTTAAATATAGCTCCTCTGAAGGAATTCAATGATTGCTTAAAGAACCGTGTCTGGTGGAATTAGATGATTTATTTTGCTCCTTATCTTAGATTTCTATTTCCCCAAATAAAGAATCACAAAAGATTATGCTATTCCTGTAGCTGCATAATTAGTACCCACTGAAAATGTTTGTGCCATGCTCTATAATGAATGCATTATTCTCTTAGTTGCAAAAAGCTCTATCTATAAGAGGCTGTATGTTTTTTTCCAGATCATGGAAGTGTTGAAGTCAGTAATTGATATTATTAAATATGTTTACTGCTGATGCAGTGACACAGCTGAAATGTGCTTGCTTTTCTATGCTGAAAATTGATGGGATATTGAATTTGATTTCAGTTCTGCAGTGGATGTCAGCAGAACTTCAACATGTGAACCAAAGAAAGCAGGAACAGTTGATAAATGCCCTTTCTGAATTAGTCTCAGAAATGAGAGCGAATCAAATGCCTGTGGTAACATATGCTGCAGTTTCAGACAGAGTCGGCGCATGAAGCCATTAATAGCTGGTTCAAAGCAGGCTGTTATCCACTGAATGGATAAAGCAAAGCCCTGTGGAACCGGAAGAATTGGCTCTCAGCCGTATCTTCGGACCCAGGCTTGCTTGGGGCCTGGTCTATGCTTGTAGCTGCCTTCCTCAGAGATACACATTTTCTTTGCCTGGAAAGGTGACTTTTGTTTTGTTTTGTTTTGTTTTTTCTCACTACACTGGATAAATGGTAAAGAGTGTCAGAAAAAAATAATCAGGCATATATAGATGAGAGAAATATGTTTGTAAAATAACGGCCAGAAACATGAGGTTTATGTTAGAAATAATGTAAAATGGATATTTCTTTTTTTTCCCTTTGCTTCTATGGTACATTGTGTCTAAGTGTGCATTATTTAGACAAAGATTTATAAATGGATATTCCCTTCCCAAAGAAAACAGCATATCCAATGTTTTCTGTTTCATAGTTTTCGTTGTTGTTGTTAAGTTGATTTATTTATTTTGAGAGGGATAGAGAACACACAAGCAGGGGAAGGGCAAAGAGAGGGAAAGAGAGAACATCCCAAGCATGCTCTGCACTGTCAGCGTGGAGCTGGATGCAGGGTCCGAACTCATGAACTGGGAGATCATGACCTGAGCTGAAACCAAGAGTTGGTTGCTTAACTGACTGAGCCACCCAGGCTCCCTGTTTCATAGTTTTAGATGGAATCTTTTATGCATATTAGGCTACTTCCAGGAAGGGTAAACATTTATATCTATTTTTATAATATCATTAATGCTGTAGCAAAAATGCTTCATCTTATTTAGTTGCTAGAACAACCATGTGACCATGTGGCATGGCATTTTAGTCACCATTTTACACATTAGCACACTAAAATTCAGGGTAGGGAAATGACTTGGTCAGTGTCAAATAACTAATAAGTATCTCAGTGATGGCTCTGTTTCATCTGTTCTGATTTCAAATTGAGTGGTTTTTTTTGTTTTCGTTTTATGCTTTTGTATATCAGAGCACCTTTCCTGCTTGCTTTGGACCATTTACCAACATAACTCAAAAGAGAAGAAAACTACCAAATTGTCCCCTCTATTGTTTCCTTCGTTAGATATGATTAACATTAAGGGTTGTGTGCTCTCTGAGCTAGGATCACAGAATGTTAGACTGGCAGATGTTAACAATGATGTAATTCAACCCTTACACCAGGTTTGCCAAATCTTTTCTTCATCTACACCTCTGTACACTTGGCAGGACTTCTCCATTGTTCCTGTTCTATGGTTATCAACATAACAATTTCCAACTTTACTTATGAGGTATATTCCCTGGGTCTGTTGCCATCTTTCCCAAATAAGATGTTAACAAATCAACTGGGTAATTGAGGTCATGTTATAAATGAATGAATTATAAGGCGTGGGCAGAATAAAGAGGACTAGTGTGGTACCCTGGAATCATTACCTCTGGGAGGCCTAAAGGACCCAGGGACAGGACAGACACTGGAAGCTAGAGAGCTATAAGAGAGGGCTGGAGTGTAATTGGCAAGGCTGAAGATAGGGAACCAACACACCAAACTCTCTTTCTTCTGAACCACCTACTATCATGCTATGCCTCCCATTATCTCATTTCTTTTTTGGTAATTATAAACTGGAAACCAGATGATGTATTAGCCAAAGTGTATTTTAAACATAGCTTATGCTAACATATTCTTTGGAAAGCAAAGGTAAGGGAAAAAAGGAATGAGGTAACAAAGGGAGAGAAAATATTTAAAACGTGCTTTACTAAAATAGCCCCATCTCCATAAGCTGCAGATTGCTTGGTTCCACAAAGTATCTCCAGAGAACTGCTATGAAGCTGTGATGTCTCTCAGGAGTCTAAAGGGGCCCATTGGCTATTAATAGCCCCATGAAGTGTCGATGCTTCTGATCTGGACCATGTCATGCATGGGCAGTAACTGGTCTCACGGTGTTTTCCACTCAGCAGCAATGAGGAAGCTGTAGGGTACAAGGAAAGAAGTGGCCAGCTTAAGCCAAGGTTCTATGGGGTGGGGACAGTGACAATCTAAAGGAAAGTGAACCATCAAAACAGAGGCACCTTGGGCCTTAAGTGGGAGGAAAGATCTATCTCTATGATCTAAAGAACAATGTTAGCCCTCACTAAGGCCACACCACTCAGAGAGCAAACAAGGCAATGGTGCAGATCTAGGGATCTATGAACTGGGTCTGGTACAGAGGTAAGAGTGTCCATAAAGACCAGCCTCATAGGATGCAAAGGGAAAGCAGGAGTTGGGGGAGAAGAGAGCAAAGTGGGTCTGGAGGGAAAAACAGAAAATATACATCGCGTAGGTAAAAAATGGGAAGATGTTTCTACAAACTGGCCACGACATATTTTGCAAAACTGTATCTCCAAACCTTATTCTTTTTAAGATTCCCAAAGTTAAAGTGGCAAGATAGAGTGGTCTAGCGGTAGAGTCTGATTGCCCTGAGTGTAGTCTTACATTTTGCTCTGTCTCTTTTAGTGGTTGATTTTCATCCAATTGTGGTTGGATTTTCATCCAATCAGTGGGTGATTTTTCATCCTGTAAAACTGCATTGTTACACACAACTCACCCTCACCATTTTCTCAACACTGTCATCTCTTGCTGGTGCCTTTGCTTATTGCCACACACCTAGGACTCATTATATTCCTTCCCACGTCATTCTTTACAACGATAACAGGATAATCTCTTAAAAACACAAAACTGATCATATCATTGTCTCTTTTAAAAAGACTCTACCATCTTGTACATAAATCATCTTGTAATTTAGTATTGTAAAATAGTATGCCAGTTTTACATGAAGTTTTATTTATCTCAGTCTCATAAAAGGGTCCAATTTGGTGTCTTTATAAGGGAGCAATATACTTTTCAATTTTTAGTAGATCTGAGCACAAGGAGGGCATGAATTTCACTAAAAAAAATTGAGTGTGAGCATGCCCGCTCTAGAGAGAGCACGCATGCGTGTCCCATGTTACTCAATTGATTGCATTTTTTCCACTCACATTCTCTCTTGATGGAAAGGTTGTCCACTCCTCCTGCTTAGACAGACCATTTACATACCTTCATGATAGTTTTTGTGACATAGTTCAGTAATTTTCTCTAATTATCTCTCTTCCTCACTTCTTTAAGCCCGACAGCGAGTCTTAATCATGTGAGACTCTCAATAGTTGCTACTCAGTGAGTGGTTTTGATTGAAATATAGAATCGAGTGTATTAATAGTATAGGTTTTGCTTACGAGCCTATTTATTCTTCATTTTATTTGTATCTACATATATTTACATGTGCACTGATATTCCATTTTGAACACTGATTTAATTTAAAGGCATAGGCTTTCAGTAGTAAAAACAAAAACCAAAATATAGATGTTTATTATTTAATTATACAAAGCACACCCAAGAATATATAAAAAAAAAGCCATTCAAAGAAGGGTTTTTGTTCTTGTTGTTGTGGTTGTTGTTTTGTTTGTCAAAGCTACTTCTTTTTTTAAATTTTTTTTTTTCAACGTTTTTTATTTATTTTTGGGACAGAGAGAAACAGAGCATGAACGGGGGAGGGGCAGAGAGAGAGGGAGACACAGAATCGGAAACAGGCTCCAGGCTCCGAGCCATCAGCCCAGAGCCTGACGCGGGGCTCGAACTCACGGACCGCGAGATCGTGACCTGGCTGAAGTCGGACGCTTAACCGACTGCGCCACCCAGGCGCCCCTCAAAGCTACTTCTCTAGCTTTTTAGGTATCCTATTCCTGAAAGGCATTAAATAGTTTTTACCACTTAATAAAAGCATGTCAACTCACCAGCTAGTCTGGCATCAGTTTCACAGTCTGTGAAGTGGGAGGAATAACATCTATCTCCTGAAGGAATGTACATAGCATGCCTAGCCTCGTTCCTTGAAAGACTATTGGACTCCTCTACTCACTCTGTTGAAAGTTAATTTTTAACAATGCTTGATATATATAAATTTGGCAATAAAATGTAAATATTGGCCAGAAGTCGAAGAATATTTTCATAATTGTAGAGTATGGCAAAAAATATTTCATTTTCATACCTTCAGGTCTTTATCATCATCTTCAGAAAAGGGAGTTAAGAAATGCTTTATTGACTTATTCACTCACTCGGCAGATATTTGTGGAGTTTCAAATTTGCACAATGCATGGAGCTGAGCACTAAAGATAAAAAAAAGAGCATTGGTTCAGGTGTGGTCTCTTCCTGCCCCTTAAACAGATATAGTCACCCAAGATCTACTGGCTTGTGGCAGCACCTAATTATCCTTCATGCCTGGGACGTGGAGTGTAATGTTCCTAATCTCCTTCTTGCAGAACTTGCTTCTGGCCTCCTCACCTCAGTGTCTATCCCACCTTGAAAGTTTTACCAGTGTTAGAGATTTATACATGTGTTTTAGTATTTAATTCCTTCTTATACATTGCCTTATCATATTTAACCCACTAATTTTTTTTCTTTTTGATAATTACAATAAATTTTAATTGTAATCACTAGTTAAAGAGAATATCATTTCCCCTTTCCAATGTTGTGGAAACTAACCTGACCTAGAAATGTATTTGCATTTATTAATGTCAAACACCATCTAGTTATCCGTAATTGTGATTGGAGCCACATGGGGGGAAAAGAAGTAAAAAAGGACTTGCCTACCTCAGCTGTCTAAACTCAGCTAACAATTAATATTTGCAGGTGCTGGAAAATGTCTTATAAGGTTGCTGCCAGGGCACACGTTGATTCACCCTTGAGGCATGGCATTAGGCCTCCAACTACATAACCCAGAAAGGAATTGTGCAGAGATACAAAACAAATACACAGATGAATTGCCCAATGCTTAGTTTTGTACTCCTCTGATTCTAAAGACAATGTCATTGGTCTTTAGACCATTGTATTAAGGTCTTTAGACATTGTATTAAGATAAAGATCTAATTATAAGTAAAGACTAGAAAATATTATAGAAGCAAAGGATATTCAACAATACGAATAATACATTCTTGAACAATCATAAATTATTCTGATGTCTTTCCTCATCCTTGTCCTCACCAAGTTGCATATGTAAGGCTACCTTTGCAAAGATGGTACATAAAATTCCATCTGTGTGATTAAATCTTTTGGTATAGACAGGAGTGGATATAGTACAGAATAATGTTTTTCACCAGAACGTTCTTTTTGTTTAGGTGATGAGGGAATAGGGAGTGTCTGCAAATAGGAAATTTTCAAGAAGCTTAGTTCTTCCTTGCATGCATGACAATCACCCTGGCAACAACCGCAATAGCTAAATACAGAATGATAATTTCTTCACAGTAAGGAAATAAAATAAGCTATTAACTCCAGAACTAATATTATGTTAGAATAGTTTAAAAAGTACAGTTTTAGAAGGCAAGGGCACAGTTTTGTAAATGTCTTCCTCTTTTGACATTTGAACTTTGAGGCTGAGGGTAGATGGTACAAGTTTCCAGGATCTGAGTTCTGGAACAGGAACTAGACTCTAAATACATTGCATGTCATTACCATGCCCACAGTTCTGTTTTGGTTTTTTGGCCCTGTTACCCTTTCTGAGGTCTAAGACGGTTTGTTTTCTTTTGTTTGTTTGTTTGTTTGTTTCACTAGTACCAGAACCCATTTTTGGTCATGTACCGTATTGCTAACGTTGATCTACTCCAAATCTGTGTAAATAAAATTGGAGCACATTTTCACATATCTACTTTAGAATTGCAGTTCTTCAAGTAACACTGTAACATGAACATCATTATTGAATGTTCATGGAGAATGAAAATTTTCTCAATACTACCCTAAGTCTAGATTATTTTCTCCTAAAACTGGTAAAATCAAAAAGAAAAAATCAAAGATTAAAATTTCTTTAAAACACAACATTAAAAAATAAGTTGAGTTATGCTGCTAGATTGATCCTTAAAGGTGAAAACTACTATCTTAGCCCCTCTTTGTTTTTATTGGTAAAGAAGCTAAGGTCTAGTGATGTTAATTTAATAGGGCAAGAATAGAGCGAACCAAGAAACTATGAATGGAGCCAAGGTGATTTGTTTCTTTTTTTTTTTTATGTTTATTATTTTTGAGAAAGATTGACGGAGAGCAAGCAGGGGTGGGGCAGAGAGAGAGGGAGACACAGAATGGGAAGCAGGCTACAGGCTCTGAGCTGTCAGCACAGAGCCCGACACAGGGCTCGAACCCACAAACCACAAGATCATGACCTGAGCTGAAGTCAGCCACCTAACTGACTGAGCCACCCAGGCACCCCTCAAGGAGGTTTGCTTCTAATTCCAGTACCGTTTCACCACTCCATGCTGCTGGATTCTATTTAAGTCATAAACCAGTGTTTTCAAAATATAGACCCCCAGTGTCTACCTGCATCATCGTGATGCTCCCTAGCTATAGTTTCAAGACCACCTCCCGAGATTAATTTTGCAGATCTGGAATGAAGTATTTTGAATGACAACCACCCAGGACATCTGATGCACACTAAGATTTTAGAACACTGCCCGCAATGTGATACCTTGGATCACTATGTAGACACACAATAAATCCTGACTACCCGCTTCCCATTCATTTCCACTCAAATGTGCATGGTATCTCTAATTCAGATATTGGTACTGAGCCTCTGATGGAAAAAAAATTCACATGTAAGACTTATCTATTTATTCAGTGAAGCAATAGATAGAGTGTAAGATTCGGTAATACAGATTAACTCTCATTCTATAAATGGTGTGCACTGAGTCAAAATCAGCTATTGCATTTTACTTCTTCACAGAAGCTGGCAACTAGCATCAAACAGGATGGAGTGGATGTATTTTTCTTTAGCTAAAAGCCGAATACATATGGGAATGGTGAGATCCTCAAGAAATATTCATTCAGCTGGCAGCACTTGATTATATCCAGCCCCAAATTCAGAACTGGTGACATTCTGAAAAAAAAAAAAAAAAAAAAAGATGGGAAGTTCCATTTACCAGCTGAGAAATGACACTGCCGAGAGCCAATATTAATATTATTATGATCATCGGCAACATGCGAGTACCCATTTATTTGTGAAAGCTGTGATGCAATTTTCAACTGACAATGTTCAACAAGAATCAAGATAACATTTTTCATGTCAGGTTTTGATTTTGTTTTTGTTTTTGTTTTGTTTCAAGAGAGTGAGGGAAGGAGGGGACTGAGAGGTACTTCATATTGAAGTTTGATTGAAAACAAGCAAATGCCTGCACCAGTCTACATACAAGACGAGGCCTCAAGTTTTCTCATTTCAAGCCTGAGTAATTTAGATCATCTGGAAAGCACGTGGGTGCAAGGCCACGGATTCCAGTCAGTGTCAGTTGCCTTTGTACAGGAGACAATCAAGCAGCAAGGCACACTGTAATTTTTCTTTTATGTTTCAAAGGGTTCTTTAAAAAGATTGTATTCTTCCCTCACATTTTCATTGCCACAGCTGGTGACTCCCTTCTAAATGGTATATTAGGGCCCTCGAGCACTTGATGTCTATCTTCTCTTACTTGACTGACATGATGTGTGTCAAAATGTAAATAGTCTAATGCAGAAAGCACATGAGTTCAAGGAGAAATTACAAAACTGTTCCTGAAATGTCTCTGAGAGGCTGTGCTCTGAGAAATTTCAGCCCTGTGACCTCCCAGCCTTCTCTAATTCTAAGCTGGTGGATTTACAAAGTGTGCTAATGACCACACTAATCTATACCCACTGAAAGGACCAAAATGTTCTATTTCCTCTACTTGAATACACAGCGCTTTCTGCAGTGATCTAAAGCAGATTATTCACAGCTTGCGATATAGCCCTACCGTTCCTGAGAGCTAAATTAAATTAAGCCCATTTCAGATTCTTTTACTGGTTATTAGGAATAGTGCATTTCATGTTTGGAACCTTGCTGTAATGAGAGTTCTGTTGTTAATGAAATCATTACGCACCGATAATGCCGTCTGCATCTGACCAACAGACAATTGAATGTGGTCTTGGCATGCCGGAGATGGCAGGAGGTGAGAGACGTAGGACCGTTTAGTTGGGCCTCCCCTCGCCATATTTTTCAGATGCAGCATTCTGTGCGAGCTGACGTTAACAGCTAATCCTGCACCTGCTCCTGGGAGGCATCTGCAGATGCCTCCCCCTTTTGCCACAGAGCCACTGCCTTGAAGGTGAAGATGGACCAGAATCTTTATGAGTCCTGGTGGCAGGAGTCAGATTCTCTTGGCGGGTCAAATGCAGGTCTCAGAGTCTGTGATTCTCTCCTTACTCTCATCTCTCTTACTTGCCATGTTGATTGACTGCCAGGTTTCGTGAGGTACTCTGCTAAAGATAGAGTTTTGGAGATGAGCAAGAAATTGCCCTCAATAAGCTAATAAGTAAATAGTTGTAATCGTTTATTAGTGACACCAGACAAATATTAAAAGAGACACCGTGAGGATGAAAAAGTGAGATTCATTTGCATGATGATGGCATGCCCCCGTCTCTTTCTCCAACCAGGTAAAAGATCACTCCTTCTTCTTCTCTTGCGTTCTTACAATACCTCCCAGCTAATGGTTTGGCATGATCAGAGTGCTCCTACTCTCTCAAACATGCCTTGGCATTTCACACCTACCATCTTTTACAGGTTTCTTTTTTTTTTCAGGGAATATTACATAATGTAATGGCCAAAATGACTTCTTCCAAACATGGCCATCTACTATTTCCCCACCTCTAGAGCACACAAACATCCTCCACACACGCTCACTAACCCCATTTTCTGTGGGATCACAATGTGCTTCACTGTGAAGATAATACACAGTAGTCTAATTTGCAGAGATTTAGATCATTTTTTGAACCCATGATTTATGTCTGGCTTTTTTGAGTAATATGATAATTTAAGCCAATCTCAAATTCTGTAACTGGCCAGGTTTACCAGATCAAAAGATTGTTGCCTTGTGTCATCGTATATTTTACAGAAACACATTCCATCTAAGCTCTGAGATCCTGGTTTCTAAGTCATGTTGTCAAAACCAAACTTTGCATACTGAAGGGTTTCAACTTGCAAGCAGAAAAATTCAAGGCTATAGGAGCAAAGAGTTTCAAGTTCCTCACAGACTAAGAAATTTTCATGGACTAAGTATGAAAGTTACTTGTTTTTTTCAGCTGATTTGTTGCCTAGTGGTCTTCTTTCTTATTTGGATCAGGGTGGGTGACTCTGGGGAACAAGGATACCTAGAGATGATATGAACAAACTTGGCATTTGAGGATTGGCTGGTGTCTTCTGCTGATTTCTGAGAAAAGCTGTGAATTCCCGTAAGGTTAAGTTAATTTTCCTTTATGTACTGCATTGACTGACTCCATTGTGTTCTTAACCTAAGTAATTCCATTTTACTTTGTTTCCACAATATGCCTGTAACTTGTGATAAAGATAATCCATCTATTGAGACCCACGAAATGGAGGATGCCCCAGTAGTGTTGCCCATATCACGAATCAGCTGACATATAGGGAAATGCCTCACTATCAAGGAAATCTAAAATACATCTCAATACTCCAACTCAGCTTTAACTAGCTTACCTTACCCTATAATATAGACTGGATATATATAAAATCTCTGATCTTCCAGCTAAATCTTGTTTCCACGGTGCCACATCTAACATTCTATAAAACTCACTCTTGCCCCAAATCCCTGTGAAACAAGTGCTCATGAGACACTCTACTCCCTAATTCCATGGATGGTTTTACCTTAAACACATGACATCAAACTCATTATTAATTTTTTTTTATTTTTGTCATTTGACAGCTGTCTCCTGGTGAAATGTGTTTATTTTTGAATTTGTTTTTATAAATACATTTGCATATAATGGTGTATTTATTTCTAATTGGATACAATCAGTTACATTAGGACTTCAGTTAATTTTTAAAAAGTTAATATATAGCTTCAAATAGAATATTGGAATCATGTCCTTAAATCTCCTAAGTCACTATTTTTTTTTTATTTAGATAGGGGCAATGTTATTGATGGTTAATTTTAACCATTACATGTTAATTCTTTTTAATTCCACTCATGAAAAAGGTAATCTAATTTCATAGTTCTAGGAACCTATTGTTGCCTAGGATGGAAATCTGAAGGGGCATAGTAGGATCCAATATTAAGCAGTTGCTTCATCACTTCATAGTGCAAGTTTTACATCAATTGAATAGGTAATGCATGTATTTCAATGCCAATAGGATGATAAAAATAATCCACATTTGTACAGCATTTTAAATGCTAAAACAAATACCAATTTATTTCATTCTCACAACCCTATAGATGGAAAAATTATTATCAGTAGATAAATCATTGATGTTTCTCCCAATAGTAGAAAAAAAATCCCTCATATAAAAACATTCAATTTGCCTAAAAATGAGAATTCCTGGAATGTGATTTGGGTTTGTTTCTTCAGAGCTTTGAAGAAACAGCAGAGCCCCGCCATACCAGGTAGAGGTACCAACACTCACAAACTCCGTAGGCAGGGATATTTTCATGCATATGTACATCACCTCATTCTTGCTGGTGAGGGGCAAGGAGTGTGTATGGATGATGTAAATCCACAAATAATCAACAAACTTCTTTGGCTCAAAGGGTTTGCACTTTATCCCCAAGGAGGCTTTGGTCCTGATCTCTACCTAGAAGGAAAAATTGACTGCTCTTTCTTCTTCCTTAGATCCCCTTCTCAGCTTGTGGCCATGAGACTCCCCTCCAGGAGTTTATGTAGTATCTCCATTGGAGGTCATCTTTTTTTCATCACCATCTGGAGGTCTTTTCCCAGGCACTTTGGTTACTCCTCCACCTGATTACAATATCCCACTGATCCTGTTTTGCACTCTCTGCTTCTTAACAGGATCTCTCTTTGGTGTCCCAACACCATAAAGAAGTTAATAATGCATAATGAGCTTGGACATCAATAGTTGGAGCTGTCGTGGACTAAAATCACCCTTCTCTTTCATGTCATCATGAAGGCAGAGTCTGATCACGGGCTCAAGTGAATTCCCATGTTGTCAAGACAGACATTGTTGGGTGCTTTGTGAACAACAGTAAGCATGTGAGGATAGGCCATAGCAAATGCACTTCTCTCCCTTGTTCTATTCATCTGGAAAACTGATAACTTTGCGTCTGTCCTTGAAGAACCAGCAACTACTAGTCTGGAAACATTACCTTTGTCTAGTAAAATGCACAATATAATCTTGGCGGTTTCCTCATAAATCCAACTTGCCTTTCATTGCCTTTGGTTTCGTGTTGCTTAATAAATTATGATTAGCATGTTTAGACACACTTTTTAAAAATATCTATTTTCTTTAAGAACATAGCAGAGTCCTAGCTTAGATATGTCAAGAGCTTCTAAAATCATATTATTTATTTTCTTTTATTACGTTACTAGAAAGGAAAATAATGTCTGCTTTATGAATTGATTGCTTGGAAAAATAAAACACGCTTACAAAAGCGAGTTTTTGTTAAATGAATACATGAATTAACTAATCCTTTGAAACAACTTGGGTACATGGACAAAACATTTGGTTTGGGGAGAGGACAAGAAGTAGGAGGCAATTTGGGATCAGTATTTGCTCCAATGAGTGTAATTATTGTGTAAATTGTGGCTCTTGACAAAAATCTCTGAGTCCTGTGGAGATGTTGTTAATGCCCCGGGAAGAAGCCTGCCTTCTCTAGTGTGATTGCTTACAAAGATGCTGCTGCCTCCTTCCTCCTTTTCCCACAGGAGATGGGCAATTTGCCAGTGTTTCATTTTCAAGTGCCATTGTTCACCTAGAGCTTTAGGAAAAGCTCCTGCTTTTTGATTGTTAATCCAAGCCTAAATGATGACCTTTAAAAAAAAAATCCTATAACATTGTATAACAAATTTATTAGGCACTGACATTAGCCACTATGGCACAAAAAAGCTTTGCCACTTATTTTTTAACTTAACAAGTCATTTAGTAATTTATGCAGCCTGGGAATTACTTTATTGGTTTACGAAATCTCCCTTTATGAGTAATTCATTGGAAAAATTATAAATCTAGAGCCGCTTCAGCATTACCTTTCAAACATCATGCTCCGATTACGATTCTGACAACAAAGCGGTGTGGTCATGTTTATTACATGATTTAATCCTTTTAGTGTCTATATTTTACATTGCATATGTATATGACACTGAAGAAAAACAGTCCAATTGTCCTACAGTCTAAGGAAATAAGATACATTTATTCATTAAAGAAATTGAAGAAAAGGTTAAAGATGTTAATGATCATCGAATATGAGCTCATGCTGGGACCTTATGTGTATTAGATTTGGCAGTCTTGGACTAATTCTTCATATTTAACACACACTACACATTCGGGGGTAATTTCCTGTGTTTTATCATAAAGACTAAAGCCTGATCGAAATGGATGCCAGAATTTGAAATGGTTCTAAATGGTTCTATGCAAAAATGGAAAGCAGGTAATCTTTGCTATTATCGCTCTACATCCCATTCAGCACGCTTGCGCTCCCTCCTCCTACCCTCACTTCCCATAGCCTGCACACCTTCTAGCACTTGTGGTCTGTCACTCACCAAAGCCCCTACCATGAGGGCATCGTTATGCTCCCAGCCTTTCCCATTTCCCACACCCTCAGTTCCAAAATTTGCTCCAAATGTTACATTCTTTAAGAGTCCTGTCTACTCTAGAGAACAAGAACACTGATTTGTCTTTAGGAGTTAATCGCTGGTAGTAGCTATTAATGTGACACCCTTCCCAGATATAATTTGCATTTAAACAGCTGCCTTTAACTGAAAGGAGTGGAGAATGCTGGCAATTCCAGACTCTGAGGCAGGGCCAGTGAAAGTGACTTTTTGCCACCAAGCCCGTCCCAGTACCCCTCAGGTGCTTAATCTGCTTAGGTAACATTAGAAGGCAGAAAAACAAATAAATAACATTCTGATTTCATGCCCAACTCTGATAATTACTGGCTATGTGACCTTGAGCTAGTTCTTTAGTGTCCTCAATCATAAAATAGGGCTAATAAGGTTTTATGAGGACTGAGTAAGATAGCTAAGACTCCTAAAAGGTTTACTATTTATTGGTTATAAATGACAGAAATTCAACTCAAATCAGACATTCTGATATAGGAGGAGTGGGTTGTTGTCTAGGAATGTGTATTTTTTAGCAAGCTAAACAAGGGTAGATTCTGATCTGGGATCACACTTCAAAAACCAAAAAGCACTGTTTTAAGGGATCAATAGATGTAAAAAAGAAGAAAAGAAAAGAAAAGAAAAGAAAAGAAAAGAAAAGAAAAGAGGCAGGAGATTCTAGACAATATAACGGTCCAGATCTAAAATCATCTGAAAGAAGGTGATGGAAAGCTCAGTAGGTCAGAGTACAAATGAGATTGAAATGCCATGCCTAAAGTAAACTGAATTATTCACTAAATATTTACTCAGGTCTAATCTTTGACAATGGAATGAACTGAGTTTAAAGAAATATAGAAATTACTTATAATCAGGGAAAATAGTCGGACAGCTGTAACTGCGCTAACACGAGGTCGCTCCTTGGTGAGCCACAGATGGAAAGTGCACCAGGTATAGTTGTCACACGAAGACAAATTTATTTGCAGCAAATAAGAAGATCACAGGGAATGACTTCCAAAGCCATGATCCCCTGAACATGGGTGAGTGAGTTCCTTTTATTTAGGGTTAGGGCGAGTACTCAGAATTCGTGTATAGAGGCGGGTAGAAGGTCGCACATGTGCCTTGAAGAAACATGCTTATACATACATTGTATGTTATGTAGATGAGGTTTGTGTTCCTCCTCAGGTGGAGATTGTAGTATTATAATGAGGTAAAGGTAGCTGTCAGTCACTCCATGGGTCATTCCATGGTCCATCTGCGCAGGCATGAGGCGGAGGTTGAGCTCAAATCAGGTGGTCTGGGGCCACCAGAACTCTTCAACAGGGTAGTCGTTATTGCTTGAGGGGTAGTCTCAGTTTCCATCAAGGGATGCTCTGCCTGTCAGATCTTTGGTCTGAGTTAAGAGACAAGCTGGAAAGAAGAGCTTAAGAAAAAATGTGGGGCAAAGTTCGTAGGTATAAGCAGGTGGGCAGTAAAGGTCAGGTTTTGAGGTCTAGCTAGTGACACTACTATCAGTAACCTGACAAAAGGAGCAGAAAATGAAAGAGGTACCAAAAGACTGGAGATGATAAAATGTAATCCCATTTTTCTTTAAAACGCCAAAACTTGGATTTTTCCAGATGCAGAGCAATGAATCTTGATGCCAACGTCAAGAGAGATTGCTAGAAAAAAAAATGTTGAATGAAAGATGTTTTCTAAAAAAAATTTTTTTAAGTATCTTTTAACAGTAAAATTACTTGTTATGTAGAATTGGAAATCTTCACTCTACATTCTTAGAGAATGAAAGATAAACATAATGTCTTAGTATTATTAAAATGTAGTTTGGGGGTATCTGGATGGCTCAGTTGGTTAACCAACTGAGTCTTGATTTCAGCTCAGGTCACGATCAGGGTTCGTGAGATTGGGCCCCACACTGGTCTCTGTGCTGAGACCCTCTCTCTTTCAAAACAAATAAATAAACATTCAAAAAGTAATAAAATGTAGTTTTAACATTGCAGACCCACCCCCAAAAGATCTGAGAGAACCCCAAGGATCTTGGATTCATTTTTTGAGAGCTATTACTTCATAATTTTTAGAAGAACAGTATCATTTAACATAGACAAATAAAACAATATCTTTTTGAAGTCAGAAAAAGTATGGGAAACTTAAAATGTATTCTGATAAAAAAGTTAAAAAAAACTGAAGAGTACATTTAGCAAAGAAAAAAAATAAAATTTCAGGAATCATGATATTAATATTCAAATATTTAAAAGGCTTAACAAAAGTGAAGACTGATTCCTCTCCCCTTGAATTCACTGGAATTTTAGTGATTTGCTTCTCATGAATAAATTGAAGAATAAGTGATACTGAATAACTTCCACAGCTAGGTCATACAAGGAGGTAGAGCTTACCTGATCATCTCTCTGGACAGTCATCCTTGGAACCCTGCCAGTATGTTGTGAGGAAAGAAGCTCAGGTCACATGGAAAGACCACATGCAAATGCTCTGGCCACCAGCCCAGGATGAGGTATAAATCAATAGTCAGAATCAAACACCAGACATCTGAGTGAATAATGCTTCAGCAAATCAGTCTTTGGACCCGTCCGGCTGAAGCCGAATAGAACAGAGACAAGCTGATGACTGCCAAGCTCTGACCAACTTGCAGATCATGATAAAAATGTATGTTTTTTTTTTTTTAATTTTTGCTTTTGTTTTTGCTGCTTTTTTTTTTTTTGTCACTAAGCTTTGTGGGTGGCTTGTTATGATGCATGAATATCTGAAACAAAGAATAGTTACTTCTTGAAGGGTTGCCACTAAATTTTTGGTGACAATTATACGAAGTCCAATTTTGGTTGACTATAGGAAAGATTTTTATGATGAAAAATCTATCCAAAAAGTACAACCATAGAATGCAAATGTTTAATGTTGATAGAATTGTACCTTACAGTTATGTCCAACTTTTTCATTTTCCAGATAAGGAAATGTGGACTCAGCAAGGGTACATGATTTGCTCCTCTATTCTTTAATGGATCAGCCAGAACTAGAACCAAGGAATCTTGAAACTTAATTAACTTAATTTTCCACTACACTACTTTTGTTAGGAAGTCTTGGTTTTCCTACTTCCAGAGCTCTTCAAAGATCATGACTTCCCACTTGTCAGGAGTGTAATAAAAGGAGAACAAGGATGGATTAGTGTTTTGACTAGATGATAGACAAAGACCTTTCTGGAACTCAGATGTTATGATTATATGACTTATAAAGGACATGTGTCTGGCGGCACCTGGGTGGCTCTGTCGGTTGTGCCTCCCACTTAAGTGCAGGTCATGATCTCCCAGTTTGTGAGTTCAAGCCCCACATTGGGCTTGCTGCTATCAACACAGAGCCGACTTTAGATCTTCTGTCCCCCTCTCTTTGACCTTCCCTTGCTTGTCCTCTCTCAAAAATAAATAAACATAAAAAAAGGCATGCATTTGCACATTTTTGAGAAATAAAGGTCTTTCCTAAGCACACTACTTACACCTCTCTGTAGTCCCTGTCTCCCAAACTAGTAATTCGTATACTTTTTTATAATTTTAAATATTATAGTGTTTCAGTTGTTAATTATCATTCAAAGAGACTGAGAGTTTCAGCATGCATTTCTGTACTAATCCATTCTACTGATATTTGTTAAGAGCCCACATGTGCTCCATGTTTTACACATTTAAAGAACTAAGAATATTAATTTCATCCCGTCCAAATCTAATTGTTCCAAATGTATTTTCATCTAATTTAAATTACTTTTTGTATTTATTCTATTTTTCTTTGTGCTAATTTTACACGTTTGAAAAGGGTAAGAATTAATTTGCTATTTTTGTTAAATTATAGATTAATTAGTAGAAAACATCAAAAGGAGTTAAATGGACATATATTGTAATCATAGGAAGATGTAGGGATTTTTGTCACAAGCCTACATTGTAAGCTGGAAATACATAAACTGTCACTAAATGGAGTATTTCCTTTCTTTTTCCATCATTGTAGCTGACGTATATGAGATGTTTAAGGTGAAAAATATCAAAGTAAAAGACAAGCATTTTCCAGAAGGAAAAGCACTTTAGTGTTAATTGCTATTTCCATACAAAACTGTGAGGAAACCAATGCAAGTTACTGGTTGACAGGGCAGATCTATAACTGAACTGCCTGGGTTCACATCTCAATGAATCCACTTCTTCATTTTCTTACTTGGGATGAGTTACAAACCTCCTTCTACTTTCTTCATTCATAAACTGAGGATGACCCTAATAGCACCAACTTCATGTAATTGTTACAATGGGTAATGTGGTTAATATTTGTAACAATACTTAGAACAATGGTGCCGTACAGTCATTAGTGGTTTTTTGTTCTTGTTGTTTGTTTTGTTTTTAAAGATTTTTTTAAATGTTTATTTTATTTATTTTGAGAAAGCACACGCCGGGGAGGGGTAGAGAAAGAGGGAGAGAGAGAACCCCAAGCAGACTCTGTGCTGTCAGCACAGAGCTAGAGGTGGGGCTTGAACTCACGAACTGCAAGTTCATGACCTGAGCTGTCATCAAGGGCCAGATGCTTTACCAACTGAGCTACCCAGGCACCCCTGTACATTTGTTAATTAAAATATGGGCACGTCATAATAGTTGGACTACTCTCCTCTTTCTTCTGATTAATTAAAAAGTTCAGTTTTGTAGATTTAACTAACATTTTAGGAGTAACAGTAATCTGCCCATTTATTTTTCCTTCTATTTTTAAATCCTCTAAAATCTTACAACTCAAATGGCTTACAATCATCATAGAACTATTTAAACTTAATCTGTATTGTTCATTTAATTTTACTCTAGTTAAATGCACCTCAGGATGTTTGCTTCAGGGACATTAAAAAAACATTGTTCACTCCAGAGGTAGAGTAAAGATATGCTCCTAAATTTTCATATTGACTGTATAACCTTCATTCATGTTTAATCCACCTAAATTTTAAATCTTTGAGTGGTGTAGAATAGACATATAATTTTTTATAATCCTCATATTTAGCTAGTTTCCCAGTGCCATATATTAAAGCCATCCATATAAAGAAATGTCCATATCTTTGTCATATACCAAATATCCATATATTCATGGCCTTATATTTGGACTCTTGAATGTAATTCATTGGTCTATTTTTTTTTCCTATGCCTTGCCAGACTTTTTTTACGTTTATAAATTTATAGTAATAGCCAGTCTTTACTGAGAAATAGTGTAGCATTCAGGATGCTAACTACCAAACTATAGAATGCAATGAGAAAGTTACTTTGACACAAGTGAAAGATATGAAACCACTGAGGAGTGAGCAGTAAGGCAAGAAAAAAGTGGATGAAAGAAAGCAGGAATCAGCAAACAGTCCTCAAATGAAAAGCTTATTAATTCTCAAAGTGAAACTATTGTTAGAATTACAAGTCTAATCTCCAAGAGACTGACCGTATGTGACATTCAGACAGCTGTTTTAGCCCATTTATAATCTATTTAAGATACTAGCTTCAATTACCAATGCAAAACTCGATCATTAGCAAAAATATCCTGAAGAATTAGACATCATAACATGGAAATTTTCAATGGGTCCAGGACGCCCTGGTGTCACGCTGACAGGTGGAAGATGGGGAGCGTGTCATTCTCACCTTTCTCGGGCTCGGTTGTAGAACCTAAGATAAGAAAGGGGGTGAATGAAGACTTTGACAAAAGAAACTAAATCACTTAAAAAATGTAAATAATCAGAAAGCTGCTTGAAATGTGACACAATTTTGTCTATACGCTGTTATCTCCAGACAACATTTTGAAATGTATCCCTTTCTGTTGGCTGCTAATATTGTAATCGTGCTTTATCCTGGATTTTCATAAGAATTCTGGACGATTTCAGAAAGACCAATTAATCAATGCCAGAGTGGATAATGATTTATGACCAGAGTAAAAATAGGAGAGCATACATTTCAATGTGGTCCCTTCTCTTGTTGACCAGATTTTTTTTCTTTTTCTTGGAATGACTCCAAACATCTTGCTGGCAAAGAGGATGTATTTTTTGAGATAGCAAAGTTGTTTATTGAGCCTCTGAGTTCAATCAGCATTAGTAACTCTCACAGTAGAAGGAAAATTGGTAAGAAAAGGCTTAGTGTAAATCTTTGAATATGGAGTAACCCATTAGCTGGTTCAGCAAGTCACAGAATGGGACTTAGAATGTGTGAACACATTGCATAAAGAATGTGTGTTTGTGTCTATTTTAAAATATATGGGATAGTCTCTCCCTATCCAAGCATTTTTATTATGCTACCATATTTGTACTTAAGTATTTTGATACTATTCCTGGCATAACACTTCCAGACAAAATGAAAGATATATACATTATTTTCCTGAGTTCTATATTGATCCTTCAAGATATCTGGTTCAGATATTCAATCAGACTTTATTACCTTTGTTTCCAAATCATAAATGGTTTAACAAATGCCCCATCATTGACGTGTATCATAGAATAAGGTAATATCTTATTTCTTTGATGAGTGATTATGGGATACTACCTTTATACACTGAGATTTATGCTACTCTTTTCAGCAAAAGCTAGTGTAGGATGGTGAAATGAACAGTAATAAAGTTGGCAGGCTGAAAGCTGCTATGTGTGTCTAATGTCTGAAAAAGGAGTCTGCTTTTATGCAAATACAAATTGGCTGTGAAGCTTGTAATTCTAGAATCCAAACATCTAGCATGTGTCCTCTGTGTGACCCAATGTGATTTGAAAGACAGAGCAGAGACAACGGGTGGAGAGGGCAAGGAATGAGAAGGAAAATATTAATGTCGTTTGTAGATATTTGTTAAAGGTCACTGCCTGTTAAGGAAGGAGACTCAGGAATGGAACTACCGCTAAATTAAAATCTTAGTAAAAGAAAAAAAAAAGAAAAGAGAACTGTTATTATTTTTCTATAGCAACGACAAGGGTTAATTAATATCTAACACTGCCTTTGGTATTGAGTAAATAGATGATTTCATTTTATCAAGTGTGTTGTGAATACTAACAGTGCTCCTTTTGTGAGAAGGAATAACAAAGAACAGGGGAGAGCTATGCCTGCTAGGTCCAACCTGTAAAAAGAGCCCCCTGCAATCTGAGAGTTGGCACCCTAGGACCATTCTGAACCATATTAAAGAGGTTATTGGGTCCCCAGTGACCACTGACATAAGAACTGGAAACTGTGGCTTTCTATATCTATACTGGGCAGCTTTTGCTTGTTCTGCCTGGGATTCCGTCTTCTAGAATTCTCACTAGCAATTAAGAGTTCTGTCAATGAGGGCTATGTTTTCATGACTCCATCTTTTAAGCACCTTCATTGGTGCAAGAGTGTAAATCTGACCAAAGCTGGTAGAAATAGGATTCCTTGATTCCCGGCTAATGTCACAGGTCCGGGCTGGGGGACTCCACCACCCAAGACCAATCAGATACGTCTGTCTCTGAGATTTAAAACTTTAAGATGAAAAACATAGAAAGTATTAAAAGCCATGCTTTCTGCCACACAGAAGATACTTTTGTACTTTTGTATATTCACAAAAATAATATAATTAGGCAAATGGAAGCCCAGCTAGAGTCCTTCAAGTCCTGTTTCTAGGGGTTCCTAAGCCTCAGCTGCATTCCCAACTTTCTTATGTACTGAATGTTAATTTATACCTTACATTTCTTGAGTTAAAATATTGCCTATGTTTTCTAATTAATACAATTTAGGATTTTGTTACTTGAAATTGTAAACCTCGACTAATATAATTTCCAAGGTCAATGATGTTCAGGTATTCTTGATTGAGGAATGGTTAGGTATCAATTCCAGTATATTATGTAAAAAATTATGGTGGCAGATTTCTGTCTAGAATTGATCAAAATTTTTTTAATAAAATTATTTATATAAACTATATTTCAAGGATTAAATAATGCTGAAAAGCCTCTGATAGTTAAGTGTTACACACATTAGTACAAGTATAAATTTAATCCCTTTATAATGTGATTACATCAACAGAAGATACTAAATCATTTCTCTTTTTATTCCAGTTCACCAAAAAGTTTGTAGATTTTCTATATACAAACTAGGTCAAACTTAGCTAGATGACCACTAAGTAAAAATAAATATGTAATATAAATTACAAATAGGTTAGATTTGTTTATCTCTTTAGGGATTTGTTTATTCTCTTTAACTATTTATATCTTTTTATTGAGATTCATTGATACAGCAGCTACCAGGTAGCGAGCAATGAAGACAGAACTAGTCTTGAGGAAGAAAGTAACATCAAAATCCAAATAGCACACATGCACACACACACATACACACAGATGAGATAAGAATATCTACCTATAAGGATTGTGTTGTGAAAATAAAAATAATTCAAATTCAGGAGAATGTCTTAGGAGAAGGTACTAAATGTATGCTAGATGTAAATGAACTCTTTCTCCATACCAGACTCATTCCTCACATTTGTGTTGATTTGTGATCTTTATATGCACCATTGTCCTTTCTTCCTCTTCTCTATCTTCTTCAACTTTTTATAAATAGACGCACTGATTTCCCATATGCAGATTCAGCATACCCAGTTTTCCTGAATTAGTCCCAGTTGAGCCAGAAAAAAAGTCCCCACAGCAGCCATACCGACCTCTCCTTAATTCCAACCTAATCAAATGGGGCTTTCAATCGTTAGGTCCCTATACTTACCATTAAAGGTCCAGTCATTATTTCTCTCCCAAGTGTCCCTTGCTGCTAATTTCTGTAAAATAGAAATAATGCTGTATATCTCATGGGGCTGCTGTGATTATTAATTTTTAAAATGGAGAGAAAATGCTTCGACAAATGTCCCTCATCGTATAGCTATATTTATGATTTTTATTAGTGATATCTGTATTTATTATGTGACTTTTTCCTATCATTATTATTATTATTATTAATTATTTGTAAGTATTATCTTCCAAGGCCTAATTATGAGTGCATCTATACCTCTCAAACTAACATTCTGGTGTTTGCACTAAATCTTTAGGATTGATATTCTTTCTATAGTCCACTATCTTAGTTCATTAGTTCAATAATTCATTTATTTAGTTAATATTTTTCAATAAGCAGCAGGTAAAAGAAGGCTTAGATAAAAGACCAGAGGTGAGGCAATTGGGGTAGCAAAACTAACCTAGCCAGTTCAGCTTTGGGAGAGATGGACGTAGACAGGATGGTCATACCCATACACTATAATAAAGACATGGGTCTTTATTCCTGAAAAGGGGTAAGAAAGACTAGAAAAGAGGTCAGAGTGTCTTATTAGGTTTTCAAACCATGTAACCATGATCTCTGACCTCAAGAACAATATAGGAAGAAAGACTGATATATAAATATACAATGTAATACAGTATCCAAAGTGGAATGCATTTACAAATAGTAATGCCAATAGCTAATAGTTATGAATATATATTATATGTGAAGCACTGTGTCAAACCTACTCATATGCTGGAGCTGGCTCTTATCTGCACAGTGGATCCAATCTGGTTCATATCTATTCAACTCTACTTCTACTTTCCCTTCCCTTCTTCCCTCCTTCCTTGCTTCCTTCCTTCCTTTCCTCTTTCATTCTTTCTTTCTCTCTTTCTTTCCTCTTTCTTTCTTTCTCTTTCTTTCTTTCTTTCTTTCTTTCCCTTTCTTTCTTTCTTTCTTTCTTTCTTTCTTTCTTTCTTTCTTTCTTTCTTCTTTCTTTCTTTCCTGGGGATCTGGTTGTTAAACACTTACCAGAATACACAGCCTAAATTATTTAAACCTATCATCTTACTATCTTATTTATTACACAATCCTGAGTTACTGAGTTACTCTCATTATTCCCTTTTTACAGATGAATTGTTTTAAAGTTTTGTGACCTTCCCAAGCAAATTAGCAATTGAGTCAAATTTTGAATTCAGTCTAATTCCAGAGTCTGCAGCTCTAAACATGATAATAGCCCAAAGGGGGTTGATATGAAGGTAAGACCTTGTGTAAAATGGCTTCCTAAAGTTGTGCTGGATTTTGTGTTGAACAGGAATTCAAGAATGGGCTTGGAAGATATGGGAAGCATAGAAGTTGGATGTTCCAGTTCTGATCTGGAGAGAAAAACATCTTAGATGCTATCACACTGGTAAAATTGACCTGGTTTTTACTTTTCTCCAGTTGCATTATTATGCATTAAAAAACACACACACACACACAAAAAAACCTCTGTTTCTACCTTCTCACTAACTGGCAATTCCTTCCTTCCAATTATCCAGGCGAATACCTTAAGGTTATTCTTGAAATCTTCCTTTCCTTTAGGTGTGAATCCATTTAATCAACAAATATGAGCTCTACTTTCAAAATCTATCCAGAATCTGACTACTTGATATCAACCAACAATGCTATCACCCTCACCTAAATTATCATCGTCTCTTGTTAGTCTCTTTGATTCCATTCTTGTCCTGTGGAGGCTTGGATTCATATAATGTCCAGTAAAGTAAAACCATGTAATTCCTCTGCTTAAAACTTCAATGGCACTCTATCTCACTCAGAATAAAGTACTAAATATTTACCACAGTAGGGTCTGCACAAACATACTGGCTTAGCTATTTGACCCTGAACATGAATTGCTCCTTCGTGACTAGGGTAGGAAGAAGTATGTCTAAAATTCAAGGGAAAATATAATAAGAATGGAAAGAGAAGTGTAGATGTACTAAGCAAAGTTTTACAGACAGAAATCCCAGCTCAATCTAAAAAAGCTAGCCTACAGAGTACATCACATCTTAGAATTGTCTAAGTCAAGGTGCAAGAAAGTTGAGAATTCATACCCTCATAACAAAATTATTGTTCAAGAGTTGTGCCTGGAGAGACATAAGTTGTTTTTTTTTAACATTCATTTATTTTTTGAGAGACAGAGAAAGACAAAGCAGGAGCCGGGGAGGGGCAGAGAGAAAGAAGACACAGAATCCAAAGCAGGCTTTAGGCTCTCAGCTGTCAGCACAAATCCCAATGTGGGGCTTGAACTCATGAACCATGAGATCATGACTTGAGCCAAAGTCGGACACTTAACTGACTGAGCCACCCAGGCGCCCCGAGACATAAGTTTTAAGGTGTTTCCCACTCTGTGTGAGTAAAATAAACTCAACATTCTGTGGACAGCCTCATGGGCAAGAGATGCAGGTTTTGACTCTTGGAATCAGAGTGAATGAACTGGTTGATTTCAGGGAATGTGTGTAAAATACAAACAATGTCTTATACAATCCACCCATTTCAGTAGTGAGATCCATGCAATCCTCACATTAAATTTACCGTACTGATTCCTCAAGAAGGTGCTTGGCAATACTTATAGAAAAAAAAAAAAAGAATTCTCAAAAGAAAGATCAGCAGGTTGAGCAACAGCTGCCACTGCTGTAATTGGTCTTGAGGCTTAGGTAATATTCATCATCTGCCTCTTTTATCTCACTCTTGGCCAACATTTCTCCTGTTGTGGGCTAATGAAATGGGTGACAGATCTTTATACCTCAAGAGACTGAGCCTTAAAACTTATTTGGCTAGGGTCTGTTCATGGTTAAAACAAAGTTTGAGATCACCAAGGATGCTGTAGTATGTCTCTAGAGGCTTGGATATACTACTTTCTGCTACTTTGTGTAGAAGCAATTCTACTTCCTCACAATGATCAGAGTCCATTACCATTGCCAATAGGGTAACATTCTCGTGTGCAAGTCTACTGGCATGAGGAACTCAAAATGCCAGGTAGAAGTCATAATTTTGGAACTCTAGATCTGCCAAATGTAAAATTGCAAGGGCAAGAGGCACAAATTCTCTAAATGGTTCACTGGGAGTGATGGCGAGAGGGGTTACTTCTGCTTCCATCCCATCATTTCTGGACTCACATAATCTAAGTATCAGAGACTCAGGACAAAATGGCTATTAGCTAAAAAGTATATACCATATCAGAAATCAATTCTCCAAACCGGCAAGGTATTATTTGCAAGTTGGAGCCTCAGGCATGCCTTTGAGTGGTCATTGCAGCATTATATTAGGCCGTCAGGCTTTGAGTCGTATAGAAAATAGTAAGGCTAATTATCCTTTGGGCCATGCTCAATGTTATGATCATTTTTCTGCAAAATGTGTCCTTTTATCTGAAGAAATATCATAGAAGATAAAGTGTCAGTAAATCAGACACACTGTAAGCCTTTAAATACTGACCAAGACACTAAGGGTAGGAAAGGAAAACACATACCAACACATGTGTTCATTACTGCCCATTCCAGGGTGGATGAAATCTGATGTAATCATCTTGCTATCAAGTAGTTGATTAATCTTGAGAACTGATAGCACTTCAAGAGCTGAGCATCAAACACTTTTGCTGACAAGTCAGACATTTAACAGCAATAGTGGCTATTTCAGACTTGTTAGAATAAGCCCATACTATAGACTCATTTATAGCTAACATCTCTTTTACCATGATTAGTCCATTTATGGGTCTACTTTGTGAGCACTGGCACAGATAAGTACAGAGGGTAGTTGACATACTGGATGAATCATCCTGCCCACAAGCTTATTAATGCCTCCTATGCAAAGTATTCTCTAGTTGACATTAATGTGGGCTACAAAAATCTACACACCATGAGTCCATCCATATGTCTTTCTCTAGATTTCCTCTTCAGTCTTGCTCTTTCCAAGCTACTGATCAATTGGCCCAGCCATTTACAACTGGTCAGGAATCTGGGTATGTCCTTACAACAGGCCACTTCTTTCTTTATGTGAGAGAGAAGAGTAGATGAACTACACAAACTCGGACCACTGGGACGATTTTTTTTCTTGCCACTGTCTTTCAGGATTCCTTATGCAGAGGACCAGCAAGATCCTCTTGGACTCTACCATGACATAGAGCAGGAAAGTTTAAGTATCATTGATCAAGCCTGAAATAGATATTAATTACTGTCTTCCCTAGCTGTAAATATATCCATCCCATTAAAAACTCCAAGTTTAGGAAATGACCACATAATGAACCCATGTTTTCTCTGGAATTGGACAAGAACTCCATTTATCACTTGGCATTCCTCTATAATAGGTGGTCACAGTGGGATTTGGGGTCCTTGATCTCATTATAGGTTGAACTTATAACTGACAACTTTCACAAATTCTGGGTATTCTACCACCCCCAGTGTATACAGATTCTTTTGGGGAAAGATTGGGTGAATTGCTATAGCATAGCGGGATCCTTCCTCAAATTAACTTGTATCTTCTTCAGTCAAGCTCAGGTCTCGAAACTGGATGAGGAATAATAGTATTTCACCAAGGTGGCTAATATCAGTTCATCTGCCCTTAATCTTTTTTTGATTATATATATTAAGCTATACTTTTTTGATTGTCCATTTTCCTGGCTCTTGAGAATACCATGGTAAATGAGCCATAAACATAGATCCCTGTGGGTCAGCGCCCCCAGGTTTCTATTCCAACCTTACTACCCATAATGCTAAATATACTCAACTCTGTGTCTGATGATTAAATGCTACCACCTAGCCTCTGCTTTTCTGTAATCATATCATCCCCACAACAGCAGATGCAGTTTCACAACATTTCTGCTTATTAATATTGGTCTCCAGTAGATAGCCATCACTCCACCACTGAGCTTCCATTTCCTAGTTGCTTGCAGACTTTAGAGTATAGACTTTCCAAGGCTATGAATTTATCATTCTTTGTAGCTCTGTAGGATTCACCATTGAGTTCTAGGCTTGAACCTCAGTGTGGGGCTCACTCTCTGGCTCTAGCTGAGAAGACCCTCTGTTAGTGCTGCCATGGAAGAAACTTTCTTTTCTTTCTTTCTTTCTTTCTTTCTTTCTTTCTTTCTTTCTTTCTTTCTTTCTTTCTGACAGTGAGACAGAGCATAGTAGGGGAGGAACAGAGAGAGAGGGAGACACAGAATCCGAAGCAGGATCCAGGCTCTGAGCTGTCAGTACAGAGCCCGACACGGGGCTAGAACTCATGAACCTCAAGATCATGACCTGAGCTGAAGTCAGACACTTAACCAGCTGAGCCACCCAGGTTCCCCAGAAATTTTACTTTCATATTACGAATTGGTCATTGACTTACCTAAACTTATCACTCTCTTTTTTTAGTTCATCAGTGACATCTAGCAAAAAAAGCAATCAATTCCACAATTTTAAAAATAACCATTACTCTTACATTACTTGAATGCTAGAGATATTGCACAAGCCAATACACCATCTCCCACCTTCAACCCATTCTGGTTTACCAGAAAGGAAGGTTTCAGTAAATGTAAGAAAGTTTTATACCAGGAATTGCCATCCATCCAATTTTCACCAGTATTGCATCTCTGTTACCATCTGGTTAAGGGTAACCTCACTGCAGAATTCCCTTCTGCCCATCTCTTTTTTAAACCAGCTCTGTTAACAACTATGCTATACTGTATTCTCCAAAATCATATTCTGAGACAAGGTTTGTAAGTTTGGAGTTATTAGAAATAAATAACTAAAAAAATGGCATAAAAGTGGGGTAATAAGACTTGAAAAGGGTGATGGTCGGGGCGCCTGGGTGGCTCAGTTGGTTAAGTGTCCGACTTCAGCTCAGGTCATGATCTCGCGGTCCGCGAGTTCGAGCCCCGCCTCGGGCTCTGGGCTGATGGCTCAGAGCCTGGAGCCTGCTTCCGATTCTGTGTCTTCCTCTCTCTCTGCCCGTCCCCCATTCATGCTCTGTCTCTCTCTGTCTCAAAAATAAATAAACGTTAAAAAAAATTAAAAAAAAAAAAAAAAGAAAAGGGTGATGGTCAAGCAAGGGTATGCTATCAAGAAAATTCTTTTTTTTTCAATATATGAAGTTTATTGTCAAATTGGTTTCCATACAATACCCAGTGCTCATCCCAAAAGGTGCCCTCCTCAATACCCATCACCCAACCTACCCGCCCTCCCACCCCCGATCAACACTCAGTTCTCAGTTTTTAAGAGTCTCTTATGCTTTGGCTCTCTCCCACTCTAACCTCCTTTTTTTTTTCCTTCCCCTCCCCCATGGGTTTCTGTTAAGTCTCTCAGGATCCACATAAGAGTGAAAACATATGGTGTCTTTCTCTGTATGGCTTATTTCACTTAGCATAACACTCTCCAGTTCCATCCATGTTGTTACAAAGGGCCATATTTCATTCTTTCTCATTGCCACGTAGTACTCCATTGTGTATATACACCACAATTTCTTTATCCATTCATCAGTTGATGGACATTTGGGACCTTATGAAGATAAAAAGCTTCTGCACAGCAAAAGAAAATTCTTATAAATATCAAATTAGTTTTCCATTTCTATATAACAAATTGCTACAGTTTAATGACTTAAAAAGTCCACTTATTAGCTCAAACTTCTGCAAGTCAGAAACCCAGGCAACTCAACTGTATTCTCTGCTTAGGGGGTTACATGGTGAAAATCAAAATTACAGGCAGGTAGAGCTCATGTGGAGACTCATGAGAAGAACCTGCTTCAAAGTGTATTTAGGTTGTTGGCAGAATATAGTTTCTTGCAAGTGTAGACGCCGTTCATTCCCTTGTTGGCTGTTGGCCAGGGGGCACTCACAGCTCCTAAAGGCTATTGTGCACCTTTGCACATGGCCTCTTCTATCTTCAGTGTTAGCAATGACCCTTTGAACCCTTCAAGTACTTCATATCTCTGACTTTCCCTTCTGCTACCAACTGGAGAAAATTCTCTGCTCTCAAAAAGGACTTGTGAGATCAGGTTAGGCTAATATGCTGTATAGGAACCTAGTTCCTATGTGATTTTGAGGCTGGTTGATAAAAAGCTGCTCTATAATGTAAGGTATTTGTCTCTCATTTGGTTTATGTAGTCTTGTTATTCACTGTAACACATTCTAGTTCCTTGACCATCTGCGATGGAATGTCTATGTCTACGTTCAATCAAAACTCAAATTAAACCTGACATACACATAGAGTAGTTGGAGTTAATATTTCTCTCTAATAAGGTCAACTGATTAGGAAACTTAATTAAATCTTGAAAATCCCTTTTTCCATGTAACATAACAAAGTCACAAACATAACACTATGAGGCAGAGATCATGGAAGACAGCTTAGAATTCTGTCTACCACAGTCTGCCATAGATTGCCATCAATAAATATTTGCATCAATTAATTTATCTATAAAATAAAGCTAATAATACCACACAATCACTGGGTTATTGTAAAGATTAGAATAAAAAATCTATTTAAAATTACTTATTGTAATAGTTGGCACATAGTAAGCTATAACAATTCACTTATGTAGTGAGCGTATTAGATTCTCTAAAGATGGACTTCAAAGGACCAAGCCTCCTAATATTCATGCCATGTGTAATTCCTTTCCCAGGAATCTGGACGGACTCTTATGACTAACTTGTAAATAAATAATATGTGATAGAAATAATACTGTCTGACTTCTGATGCTAGGACATAAGAACTCTTTTTTTTTTTTTTTAAGTTTATTTATTTTGAGAAAGAGATTGCAAGCAGGAGAAGGACAGAGAAAGGGAGAGAGAGAGAATACCAAGCAGGTTCAGCACTGTCAGTGCATAGACCGATTCAGGGCTCAAACTCACCAACCATGACATCATGATCTGAGCCAAAATCAAGAGTCAGATGCTTAACTGACTGAGCCACCAAGGTTCTTTTTATTTTTGTCTCTTAGAATTCAGGCTCCAAGGAAAGCCAGCTCCCTCGGACTTCCATGTTCTGTGGAAGCTCAAGTTATTCATGTAAGGAAGGAGCATGGAAAGAAAGATATCTGGTCAGTCCTAAGGTGTCCCACCTCAGGCAAATGATACACCTGTTATTGAAGTACACATCCTGTATATCCATCCTTCAATGTTACAACTGAATCTTTAGCAGAGTCCAGACCCTTCCAATATCTAACTGCAGTCTCATGGGAGACTCACAGAATCAGTAATGGTAATAATAAATTGTTGCTTAAAACCATTAAGTTTGCCATGGTTTTTTATGTGGCAATAGATAACCAAAACAGAGTTTTAAGCAAGTTACTGAATTAAGTTCTTATTGTAAGATTTCCTTGTAGTTACAATTTGAGTTCTATCTTTTCCTGATTCCTACATGGTTTTGAAGCTGGTCAGTATAAAGGTTTTCAGTCTCTCATTTGGTTTATGTAGCCTTATTATTCACTGGAACATACTCCCGTTCTTTGACCATCTGTAATGAATGTCTGTGTCTATATACAGTCAAAATTCAAATGAAATCTGACATACACACAGTGGTTGGAGTTAATTTGTCCTCCCTTGGCTCCCACTTATTACAGAAAGACCTGTTCATTTAAGTGTTTTCAAGCTACACGTTTCTGTAGTTGGAAGTTATTACATGTTGATAGTTATCTTCACTGACATTCACTAGACTTGATATGCCAGGGAATTTTAAATGGAACTGAGAAACAAAGGCAATACAGTTATGCAGACACTGGAATGTGAAATAACACTCCAGTGACTTAAAGAAATGGGATCAACGTAGCCCTAATAAAATATGAAGGCTTTCCAGTCCCAGATCCTATTATCTCCAGTGATACTCTAGTTGTCTGTCTTTTAAAAGTGCAGATGCAATCCAGTTAGAAAAATGTCACAGCTCTCCTGCAACAACAGCATGCTCAACACTCACAGCAATAAAGATTTTCCCCATCAGTGAGCATTGTTGTCTTTGGTCCCTGGCACTGAAAAGTTTCCCCCAAAATCTCACAATCAGTTTGTTTGACAAGTGGGCTGATCTCAGCCACAATAGCAGCAAATATCTTCTTTCACTTTGGTAAGTTGCCAAAATTAAATGAAGGAAATGATCCAAGAAGAGCAATAAACAACAGAGCCCGGTTGCTAGTTGAGTAGCCTCGCTTGGCATCTATGTCCAAGCAGAGTGCCTACATGTACTATTGTCAAGGGCTTATTGATGATAAATGGCAGAGAGGTCATTATTTCCCTGAACCCAATTGCAAAACCTCCTCATTCTTATAAGCACAGTCATGCCTGAAAGACATTTAAGGATATTTGTGACTGTCTAGAAGCATGAAGGCAGCAGTGCCAAGCTTAATGGGCAGAAATGTGCACGGAAAGAAATAGCAAAATTACCCAAAAACCCAAGACTTCAAAATGTATGACAGTGAAATAAGAGAAGTTAGATTCATAGAAGTGTAAGACCCCCAAATTAAGAGGATATTGTTTAATAGGTTCCTTTATAGCAAAACTGTTAGCTGCACAAAGATTGTGCATCTAGCTAAGTTAGAGATCCATATTTCTCCTAATAAGGGACTCTTTTTTTGCCTTGATTGCTTTCCCATTAAATCACATTCTATAAGTCGTTAATAAATACAGCCATGGTGTATGTGCCTATTTGGAGGAGCTAGCGGGAATAGATCAACAAATAATCACAGAACTAGAAGAGAATCTAGAATTTTACTAGTTCAATTCTATCATTTTACCTTTCCCTCCATGATACCAGACCAGAGATTGCGTTAACTGAAGCACACACAGCTCATTTGTGACAGTCGGGACTTGAAGAGAAGTTTTTGCCTCTGGGTCCTTTGGTCATCCCATTGCTTTTCCTTGATGCTGGATATATCTATATCACATGCATATGCTTTCTCTTAACTTTAATTTCTCTATAACTTTTGGTTATATTATTCTTTATGTAGCCAAGGTCCTAGCATTGATGTGATGAGAGAGAAAGAGGAGGAAGAAGGGCTCCTGTTCTACATTTACTGGGTTTTAAGGAAAATGGTGCAAGCAACAAGTTTATGAATAAGAGAAAACTGCTAATGTTCCAATAAGGACATTCTATAGAATGTTAGAGATTGTTGACAAGGTATCTTACCGAATCTTGAAGTTAAAAGAGTATTAGTCTATTCCCTACTTTTTAAAAAAATGTTTATTTATTTTTGAGAGGGGGAGGGGCAGAGAGAGAGGGAGACACAGAATCTGAAGCAGGCTCTAGGCTCCAAGCTGTCAGCACAGAGCCAAAGTGGGGCTCCAACTCACGAACAGTGAGATCATGACCTGAGCGAGAGTCAGATGCTTAACTGACTGAGCCACCCAGGCACCCTTAGTCTATTCTGTTTTGAGGAACAAAGCCAATACTTGTACATATAGCCAAAAGGGGCTTTTACAATCAGACCACAACTTTACTTCTAGACTTCATTTTAAAGCTCTCCCTGCCTTTCTTCCCGAAGACTGTATGTTCTAGCCATATGTAATTTTTTCCTATTCCCTGTTGGTTCATCCTTTATTCTTCCTAACTTAATACTTTGGGGTTTTTTGTTTTTTGTTTTTGTTTTTTGGGTTTGTTTTGTTTTGTTTTGTTGTTTTTCAACACAGCAATGTTCTCAGCTAAATGTTTGCTTTCCTAGACTGTCTTGTTGCTAACAGAGGTGGTGGGGTAGAAGGAAGATGAAAGGGAATGTGTGACTTTAAAATCATAGGAGAAGGGAAGAAGGTTCTAGCAAAGCTCTATCTTTCCAGGTAAAATAGGATGGCTGGTGTCACCATTTTGTCTTTTCTCTTCCTTTTGACTGAAGTTTGTGTGTGATATTTGGAGCTCTAGCAGCCTCCCTACCACCGTAAAGGAAAGACATACCTAATTCCCTGAACCATATCCAGCAAAGACCTATTGAGACTTTTCTTCCTATGTAATAAAACAAAACAACAACAACAACAACAACAAAAAACCTACTGTCATTGAGTGTTCTGTTACTTGCAATGGATAACATTTGTAACTGATACATTCTTCCACAGTGCCATTATTTTCCCATGCCTTTTCATATACTGACACTTTTGAAATGTTTCCTCTTTTTATTGAAATGTGTTATTTTACCTTTAAGAAAGTGATTAACTATAGCATTTCCCGTTTAATCCTTCTTCAATCCTCCATGAGTTGTTAATTCCAAACCTTTATGTGTCCTCATAGCTGTTTGTACTCACATTCATTAGGTATTTCTAATATGTTTATGATAATTTTGTATATAATCTATACAGTTTCCATAGACTCCATAGGGGTTGTATTAACATTAATATTCATTTGTTATTTCAGTTCTCTCACATTTATGATACTGCAAAGCAGGAAGTTTCCATAAGCACACCACACTCACTTCTCAAGTATTGTGGACATCACATGTAGGCAAAGATGAGTCTTTGACTCTGGATTATACTGTTGTTGCAGTCTCAGGCCTCTCCTGGTAGAATCTTCTGTTCATCAGGCCTTTGTTGGATCTAATAAGTATTTTAGCTCTCTGCTCTACCTGCCACAAAAGCTCCTTCTTCCTGGGAAAATGAAGTTCTGATCTGGGTACAGAATCTAGGGCAGCCCTGAATGGCATCTGGCATATGTGGGTCCTCGAACAATGTTTCATGAATCAATGAGACCAAGGAAGGCTAAATGACAATGTGCAAAGCTGTTTGGCTAGTTAATGGTGGAGCTAGAAGTTTCTTAAGCCCACACTCCTTCCTCCAGATGACCTTAAGGAAAACTTGGAGCATAATGAAAACCGAACGGATAACACTGTTAGCAGTAGCTTCGATTCTCCAGGAAAATCTCTTTTTTGCAGTTAAATCTAGGATGTATAACTTAACAAACAGGAAGCCATCATATCCCACAGATGATCTGTGCTCTGTCTCACACTGCTTGGCATGCCATGTGCCTTGAAAGCCCATGGATAATCCAAAAAAAAGCACAGTGGAGGACAGCTCTGCTTCTGTTAGAGAATTTACAAGGTCCCAGTAGAGTTCGTGTTCTACTAGTCATATGGGGAAAAATCAAATAAATAAGCATGGTCAGATGAGTGCATGTGACTCAGTCACTCACTTTCATATTCATCTATACACATGCACACACCACACCTACATATCACTTCGTTTAGATGTATGTCAGCAAACTCAGAAGATAGGGCAAAGGGAACTGACAGAAGCAAAAAGACAGTAATCAATACTTGAGTTGCCCTGGCAACTGGTGGAGGGGAAGAAAAGCTACTGCCAAGTGATTCTTATAACAATAGTCTTCCAGGAGAATCCTGCTGTAGCACTGTGAACCATCTGGCTTAAAAAATAGGGGAGAGTAGTAGTGCCAGGGCATCACATTATTTTATTCCTGCTTCACCCTACCCCCCAAACCCAGACTTCTGACAGAAACTAGTACTGATTCAGCTAAAAAAAAAAAAACAAAAAAACAAAAAAAAACTACATAGGATGTATTCAGGTGAGGGAGACAGGAATTTTTTCTCTTTCTCTTTTCATTATCTGAAGTTTTAAAATAAGTCTTATATTATCCTGCTCAGGCTGCCATAATAAAATACCACCAACTGTGTGGATTAAACAACAGAGATTTACTTTCTCATAGTTCTGGAGGCTAGAAAACCCAGCTTCAAACGGTCGGCAGATTTGGCTCCTAGAGAGAACTCTTCTCCTGGTTTTCAGATAACTGTCTTCTTGCTACTTTCTACCATGGCCTTCCCTCTGTGGCATGTGGAGAGAGAGGGAGAGAGAGGGAAAGAAATCTCTTTCTATTATAAAATAAACAACGATGTCAGATTAGGGCTCCACCCATAGGGCCATATTTAACCTTAATTACCTCCTAAAGGCCCCTTCTCCAAATACAATCACATAGAGGGTTAGAGTTTTAACATAGAAATTTTAGGTGAGAATTCATTTCATATCTTAAAGTTTGTACCTTTCTCACATGAAAAATACATTAATTTTACCTCAACAGCCCAAAAAAGTCAACTCACTTCAGATTCAAGTCTAAATTCTAAAGTCCAAGGGGCGCCTGGGTGGCTCAGTCAGTTGAGCATCTGACTTCGGCTCAGGTCATGATCTCACAGCTCGTGAGTTTGAGCCCCGTGTCAGGCTCTGTGCTGACAACTCAGCCTGGAACCTGCTTCGGATTCTGTGTCTCCCTCTCTCTCTGTCCCTAACCCACTCACATTCTGTCTCTGTCTCTCTCAAAAATAAATAAACATTTAAAAAGATTACTTTAGAAATTCTAAGGTCCAAACTCCCATCTAAATATCATCTAAGTCAGGTATGAATGAGACTCAAGGTATGATTCATCCTGAAGCAAAATTTGTTGTCAGCTCTGAATCTGTGAAAGCAAAGTATGTACTTCCAAGTTACCATGGTAGGAGAGGCATAGGTGGGACATTCTCATTCTAAGAAGGAGAAACTGGAAAGAAGAAAGGATGACAGGCCCCACCCTAGTCCAAAACGTGGGAGTGCAAATTCTATTCAATCTTAAATCTCAAAAATAATCCCCTTTTGTTTAATGCCCTGCCTTCCAGGCCTACTGGGCTGCAGTGTCACCCTCTGACTCTTTAGGGCATCCTTCTTCCTTTGCTGCTGGAGTCCCATCCTACCCATGCAGGGGGGCTTGTTCATGCAGTTATCAGTGAAGGCCTCCTTGTCCAATGAAAAGTAGGCACAAATAGTCTTGCCCCTGGGACTATCGTGGGAATGGCATCTCTCATGATCTCTGAGCTGAATCTCGGGTCAATCTTCCTTTTTCTCAAAGTTTAACACATATGTTCGCAGCTTTCCTTCAATCCCTCCTATTTTCTGTTTCTGTCTGGTGTTTCTGCTAGCATAATGCCATCTCTGATCCTGCCTTCTACTGAGATGGGTGATTAAAATCATGCTTTATACTTGTAGAGGCCACTTTTAGACAACAGTCTTGTGCGATGGAGACCTGAATATGGTAAAAGGACCCACTGTAACAACCGCTGGGCTGAATACAAACAGGCTCATAAGCTGACCCACTTCATAATATCCATAAACCGTAGCTGACAAATGGTCTACTTACAACCAGGCCCAGGTACCAAAAAAGGAAAATCCCATATGTTCCCATACCTTTTCCCGCTAGACACAGCCCCCACCCCTGCCACATGGCATACCGTCTCTCCTTTGGTGTCCTGCCTGCCATTCCCTTGTAGTGTATTCAGTAAACTTCTATCTCCATTGTTCTACCTTGGGTGAATTCCTTCACCCAATTGGGTCACCCCACACTCAAACTAATCGCTTTATCAACTGGTTTTTGGTCACACCCTTCGTGTTCTTTTCAGAACCAACTTTCTCATTTTTTGCAATATACACAGGCTGAGAATTTTCCATATTTTCAAGTTCTTGTTACTTTTTGCTTAACAATCTGTTCTTTATTGCATCTCTTTCTCTCCTTGTGCATTTTACTATATAAACAGTCAAGATGAAGCAAGCCACTTCTTCAATACTTGGATTAGAAATCTCCTCCACTAAATATCTAATTTCATAACTGGTAAGATCTACTTTTGACAAACATTTGAATATCCACACAATTCCACCAAGTTCTTTGTCATTTTATAATGATTGCTTTTCTTCCAGTTTCTAATAACCTATTTCTCCTTCCCATCTAAGATCTCACCAGAATGGTCTTTAATGTCCATATTTTGACCAACAATCTGTTCATGATTCATGTCTTCTGTAAGAAAATGGAAACCTTCTCTCCAGCTTTCCTCTGCTTTGTTTTTTGAGCTACCACCAAAATTACCTTTAGCATCAAGATTTCTATCAACAGTCCCTTCTCCTCAATCTTGGCTTGTTCTAGCATGCACCTCAAAACCCATTACTCAGGAGAACCTGGGTGGCCCAGTAGCTTAAGTGTCTGACTTCGGCTCAGGTCATGATCTCATGGTTTGTGAGTTTGAGCCCTACGTCGGACTCTGTGCTGACAGCTCAGAGGCTGGAAACTGTTTTGGATTCTGTCTCTCTCTCTCTCTCACTCTCTCTCTCTCTGTCCCTCCTCCGCTGGTGCTGTCTCTCTCTCAAAAATAAACATTAAAAATATTAAACCCCTCCCCCCGCCGCAAAAAAAAAAAAAAAATTACTCAGTTCCAAAGGAACTTCCTTATTTTTAGGTATTTATAATGGTAGGACTCCATATCTCAGTCCCCAGATCTGTATTAGTTAGCTTTGGCTGTCATAACAAATACCATAAATGGGGTGGCGTAAATGATAGAAATATGTTTTTCACACTTTTGGAGGCTGGAAGTCTCACATCAAGGTCCAGCTAGGTTGCTCTCTGGGGAAAGATCTCTCCCTGGCTTGCAGCTAGCCTCCTTAATGCTGTTTCCTCACATGGCCCTTCCTCTGTGGCAGGCCTCTTTTCTACCCTTCTACTCTTCTTATTAGACTACCAGTCCTATTGGATTAGGGCCCTATTCTAATGACCTCATTTAACTTCAATTACCTCTTGAAGGCCCTTTTTCCAAGTACAGTCATATTGGGAGTTAGGGCTTCAATATATGATTGGGAGAGGAGGGGACATAATTCAGTTCCTAGGGAGACATACAACTTTTTCTAAAACACAACTTGATGAAAAGGAAACAAATATTTCTGGGGTTTAGTAAATGGACATGAACAGATATGAATGGATAACATGATTTACTTTTATTATAATAAATTATTCCAGGTGTTAACCAACTATTCTAGCTAGTCAAGGTATTTTAATTAGGTGCCATTATTAGCCACAATGAGGTACAAACCTATAGTTCAACTGGTAGCTAAAATAATTTCTTCTAACTATAAAAGAAGTATGATGCAAATTTCTTTACAGGAATGAAGAAAATATAAACTAGGTAATGCAACTGAAATTTACTTTGAAATTATGGGTAATTACCCAGAGTTAAGAGATAATTAAACCTAAAAAACATGTGTCCTCTTACCTCTTGGGCCATCTTTCTAGACTAATTATACACTTTTGTTCTTCTATGGAGAAGGCAGCTGAGTTGGTTACTTTATTCTCCAACTCATATATGTTATAATTCTCTCTACAGACTAATGACAAGAGTTTTGTGATTGATTTTGCAGAAAAAAAATAGATTTAAACATGTAGGGTGTGAGGATTAATATATCCACTGTAACAAAGTCTATGTTGTATTTTTCTTCAAATGTAACATGTAGTAATAGTTTTCTTCTAACAAGTGTACCTACATTTACAACATGCCTTCAGCATGTACTTCAGTGACTTCTCTTAAAAAATGGTGGGCAGGGCGCCTGGGTGGCTCAGTCGGTTAAGCGGCCGACTTCGGCTCAGGTCATGATCTCACGGTCTGTGAGTTCGAGCCCCGCGTCGGGCTCTGTGCTGACAGCTCAGAGCCTGGAGCCTGTTTCAGATTCTGTGTCTCCCTCTCTCTCTGACCCTCCCCTGCTCATGCTCTCTCTCTGTCTCAAAAATAAATAAAAAAACAAACAAAAAAAAATGGTGGGCAAAACTGCTTAACATATCCACATGAACTTGGGCTCTACATTGCTGTCTAACCATATCTTAAACCATATTCATTCTATGCTCTCTGATATTGGCATTATCATAATGGGCCCAAATGGGAACAATATGACAACTCTTAAAACAAGATAATTCAATGACGGCTCAGTAGAAAAACTATATACAAATATGTAAGACAGATTGAAACCACACCCAAAAAGTGCTACCATACTTAGGACCAAAAAAGATTGTGGAATAGCAGTGGCTATGGAACCTGGGAAGAAAGATCCCTTTGGAGAAGACTTGAAAGAAAAAGTGGTCTTTAGTGGAAGGACATTGCCTGACGCACCTCCATAGAAAGGGCCAGAGAAAAAACTATCCTAACTTCTTTATTCTTCCCTCAACTTTTAAAAAAGAAAAATCAGAGCTCTGCAGTGGCCAAATCTAACTACGAGCCAAAGTTAAGGGAATCCATTGTTATAACCTATACCAGTCATCTACTGGGGCAGAAAGCTGGATGGTGAAGAGTATTTTTGAGGGACAATAGCAATATCCAACAAATGGGGTATCATTATGTTGTGTTTGTGATTCTCTCTCCTCACTAAGGGTGTTAGCATATACCATTCCTTCTCCTTGAGCAATCCTTCTATTCACTTTGCTAAGTATTATTTATTCTTTGGATGTTAGTTTAGAAAGTGATTTCTTTAGTTAAGCCTTTTTTAGCTCTTTATTAGTCAGGATATTTCAGGTGATACTGTGATAATAAATAACACTAATGGCTTCATGCAATGAGGTTATTTCTTACTAGCAAGGCCAACTTCATGAGCCTGCAACATAGGCAGTGACACAGGACCTCATGCTCAAGAAGGGCCAATGTCTGGTTTAACTGCTTTAGTCATCTTGGTATTCTTAATGATTGTTTTTAAATTGTGGTAAAATATACATAACATGAATTTTTGCCATTTTTAAATGTACAATTCAACGGCATTCATTCAGTACATTCACATTTGCACCAGGCCCTACACACTGTATAGCCAGTTCTGTTCACTAATGGCATATGTCCATCATGGGAATCTGCTCCAACTATTCACTGAGTCATCCAGGCCTATGGGATCTTCAGAATCTTGTAACTTCAATCCCAGAAACACATGGTCCCTCCAATGCCTCAGTAGGAGGAGAACAGTCCAATAGGCACACCTGTTCTTCTATTCTGCCTTACAAAGATATGTAGTTGGAAAATAGTATTTTAATAGTCTTTTCAGATAACAATGAATAGTCTTTTTGATAACATATCAAACTTGACAAGTGGAATTTTCTGAAATTAAGTTGCAACGTAAAATTTGTAGCCATATCACTGAACTTTTAAAACTCTGTTACATTAAAATCCATTAGTCTATCATGCACTTTGAATAGATCCTTTGTCTATACAAAATTTTAAATATCAAGCTATGGCCATTTGGAAAATATTGACTCACTGAGTTAGGCAGATCTTCTAATTGCAGCCTCATTTTGTTACAGATCAAAAATCATATATACTAATATCATTGCCAGTATCACTAGAAAAGCCTTTAAGGTATTAGAAGGTTGTCAACTGCATGGTAGCCTGGGCAAGTTTTCAAAAATTCTAATTTTTTCTTGAAAGCTCAAATGTTTTCATTAATAATACTCTCATATTTGCTTGAAGTGTTAGGCTCACTTCTTTCATTTTTGAAAAAAAAAATCTGTTGAATGTTCAAATAGGCAGTAGTTATTTTAAGTCAGTATGTTCTATTTTAAAAAGTGGTTACTTCAGTCCCACACATGGTTGATCTTGGAACTCCCATTCATATGTTGATATAAAGCCGAACTGCTTCGTGGGTACTTCCTATCCACTGCATCACATATAACAAGATGGCGTACTCAGGGTTTGAGATTTAACAGAGTTAATACTTTTTACTGCATCATCAAATACTCTTATTATTATTTTTTTTTAATGAGAATTGTGTGATGGTGAATATCATGGGCTGAATTCAGCTCCCCACCCCAAATGCAAGTGTTGAATTCCTAAACAGTAGTACCTCAAAATGTGACTGTATTTGGAGATAGAGTCTTTGAAGAGGTAAATAAGGTAAAAGGAGGAAATTAGAGTGGGCCTTAATCCAATACAACCTGTGTCCTTGTAAGTGGAGGATACTAGGATACAGAGGGAGGACCATATAGAGACACAAGAAAAAGTCAGCTACCCACGAGCCATGGAGAGATGGATCAGAAGAAACTAACTGCCCATATTTAGACCTTGGATTTCTAGTTCTCAGAACGGTGAGGAAATAAATTTTTGTTTTTAACTCACTTAGTCTGTGATATTTTGCTACGGTAATCCTAAGAACTAATACAAAAGCTACAGTGAAGAATACAATGACTTTTTATACAGTTTGATGCTACTAATTTGATTTGTGCTACAGGGGTAACAGACCTACCTCTACTTTTGCATTCTCATTGTAAGTATAGACTCAATGAAAAAGACAAATAGCATTTTAATGTTATAATAAAAATAGTGTTGACCTCACAGTCTCTCTGAAAGTGTCTCAAGAACACCCCAGGTAGAACCACTAGGTTATCCATATTATACATTTTATTTTATTATTATTATTGTTGTCTGGTCCCTCTAGCAGCCCACTAACTCCATCTTTTCTAAAATGTCTGATGATTCGCATAAATCTGGAAAGATCTCAAGCTATCTATTTCTGCTAGAATTTTTCAGAATTTGTATGAAACATGATCTCTTGAAAATAATTAACATCACATATAAGTCTCCTTTTGTATGATTGTATCTCCAAATGAAAAAAAAAATGTTTTGAATATAACTTTAACACTCTGCCATTTTTTTTACTTAATTTAATTAGAAAGAGTGGGTAGGACTGGAGCAACATTATTCCATAACTAATTATATTTATTTTGTTGCCAACTCATTCATTGCATCTACTCTGAAACTATTTGCACATTGGCAACGTGTTAAGTTATATTAAATCTGTATTTTTAAACCATTTTGGGGGGAACATATTCTGTCTGCATCCAAAAGCTTTATCTGATCCAGGGGTATTCTAATGACAGTTTTGAAAATAAAAATTGTATTTTTTCTTATAATTTACTTCTTGTGTTTAATATGAACCTTAACAACTTGGATTGGCAGTTAGGAAAAAGAAATTAATACTCTTATGATAGTAATAAACAAGAAACCAGAATTGAAATGTTAATAAGGCTGAAACCTGCTCCCTGTTTTTCCTGGTAATTGCCCCTGAACCATCCTGTACTGAGGAAAACCAGTGTGTATATGGCACATTCATCAACACATGTATGGAGAAATGTAGTTTCACTCATTTCATTGATGAGTGTCTTGTTTCCTGAGTATATTCAGTGACTTCTTGGGGTGGGGGGATGTTCAACGAATGTACTGCATATTCCATAGCATAGCTGAGTTCCTTTAGAAGGAAGTTCTTTTGTGGGAGCATATGCCAGTATCATTTTTAGCTCAAGGACAATTTCTTCCATATAATGCCACATTCAGGCATTTGGTAAATGCTTAAGGTGGTGCAAGGATCTTCTCATAGGAAAATATTGACTCTATTTGCTCCCTAAGTATATGCTGCTTAAGTGGATTGACCTCCCCAGGTATAAAAAAAACTGGTCTACCGCCTACAGTTTAACACCACCAATAAAATTGCCTTGAATACGTAATATTTACTGTGACTTCAACCCTCAGCTTGTATAAAGGGTTTATATTAAAAAATGATCTCTTTGAATAATAGTCCTCTGACTTTTGCAAAGCTGCAGTCGAAGATAGTGCTACTGGCTTACCCATCATTTATACAAAAAATCTCCTGCTAAGTTTTTGCTTGCTTGAGATTTTAGCAGAATAAATGTTTGTCTCTTCAGAGGAATTTTATGCTATTTACTTTGACATAAAGAGGTAAAATGATGCGGTATGATGTTGTGCTCCTCTTAGGTGGAGTTAAGTCCAAACTTACCATTCAACAGCCCTGTGACTGGTAGCTTCTAAACACATTTTTGTTGCCTTCCATTATGTTTCCAAGACTAATTAGCTTATTTTGCAAAATGTTTAGACTTTAAGCTCTTAGGGTATTTAGTCAAATGGAATAAATGCTTTTACAAGGAAAGTCACAATGCCATTCAACTTAATGTGGTAAAATAATTCAGTGGGTGCCAGGATATTCAAATCAATTCAATATTTAGGCAGCCCTTCAATTCAGCGTTGTGTCAGAAACTGGCAGTTGCAAAAGGAGTAGAAGCCATGGTGTTTTAGTGCCGTATATTTTTAAATTTTTCACAATCTTTATTTAGAAAGTCTCAAATGGTTGGGAAAATAAATATACATGTCTTCAAGGGGAAAAAATCATCTCTAATAGCACTAAATCCAAACACGGAAAACTTGAAAATCCCTGATGACAAGCTAGAACTAAAGACAGATATCAAATAAAGTGTGGAGCAGGTATAGTTTATGCCTGGGGAGCCAATCCAGCAAACTCACATTCCAGAGTAGGTTGAATATTGCCTCTAAGTCTCAGAGCAAGTATATTTGGTCAGAAAATAGTTTTGCATGCTGTTTGTATGTGTGTGTTTATGCATGTGGGTGGGTATCACAACATTAAAGTTCTTGTGCATTTTAAAACTATGGAGTCATCTTAAAAGAGAAAGTTGCAGGGAATTGATGATTAATTATATTTTGCCATTTCATAATTATCCATACTTAGTCCCATGCTCTAATTATTTTTCACGTTTCTAAGCTTTTCTGTAGTTGGTCTTTAAAAAGAGATAATCAACAACTCATTAGGATCCTGGGGGAAAACAGAATGGAAAGGAGGAAAGGCAGGAAGACCAAGATTTACTTTCAAATCTATTTTTCCTTTCTAAGTTTTATTGCACATTATCCTTGTTTTCATTCATGTATTCTTTCCAGGATATAGTTTTATTTGTTTTTGCTCCTTTTGTAGTTGGTCCTCAGGCAGATTATTGTTGCAAGATTTATCAGCATTGTGTATTGTCCTTAATTTTCCCTAATGAAGTTCCTATTTGAGCCCTGGGGTCTGGCTTGGCTCTGCCGTGTTCAATTGCGTATGTGTAGAGAGTCGCTCTGCCCCATTTGGGATTGTATTGTATTAATCATAATTGGTCTCATTCTGCTTCTGTCTGGTATTTCTCGTTATTGTTTACATGAAACTATACACTTTCTAAATGGGGATATTTCACACTCTATTATAATTATGATATTTATTTTGTTTGTCGATTTCAGCTTATATAACATTCTTCATTGGGAAACATACCACGTGCATGGCTAGTTTGGATACGTAAAATTTGGAGGTAGAATTGAATTTTCCCATTTACAAAAGCACAAATCCCCTTTGAGGATGAGGTGTCCTTACATCCCCAGAATGGAAAAGGAAGCATGTGAAGGGGTCGTAGGAGACTGTGTTTTGTTACGTCTTCACTAAGTGTAGGCATTCTTAGTCTACCTCTTTTCATCCCATTCACTCTTTCTTCCCCAGTGTATCTTTATTCTATTGTTGTTTTCCAAACATTCCATACTATTGACTATTCCACTTACCATTTACTATTCTGTATTTACAATGCTGTAGCATCTCAAGGCTCCATGCTTTTGCAGAGGAAAGTTGAGCCCTTATTTATCTCCTTTGTCTAGAAGGAACAGAGACTGTCTGAGGCATTATTCAGTCTGGGATGCCTATCTTAACTCCTGGAGTCTGAATCTGAATTAGGTACCCACCTTCCATATGCCACAGTAACACTCTGTGTATATTTATCATACTTTGCATTCCATCAAATTGGAAATGTTGATTCAGTTCACTGGTTATTTCATTAGACTGTAGTTTCCTGTAGGCTAAAGACTGTATCATGTCTGCTGGGTCTCCTCCAGCCTATCTTCTATCAAATCCTTACAATCAATAGCAACTCAAACTCTTTTATCACTGAAGTCTCACGTGCCCATACACATCCTCTATGCCTTCTCCTACCTGTTAACTCCTCAAATTGATTTCTAAAACACTCACTATCTTATATGATTTGCTTCACTTTCTACTTCTAATAAAAATGTTCACTCTGTGCTTTATATTGCCCTCCAACTAGTTTATGAGATTCTATTATTTGTTATTGCCAGCCCCCACTATATTGTGCCAAGCAAAATACTGTGTATACAACATTTGTTTATTCATCTTAAAACATTTGGTCATTTGAACAACAAAATACCCATTCTTTCATATATACATATGTATGTATTATATATATGTGATGTATATAATACATATAAATATAAATACACATATAAAATGAGAGTATGTATACATATATGCAAATATAAATGCATATATATAAACATAAATGCACATAAAAATGTGTATACGTACGTATAAATGTGTATGTAATTTGTCTAGAAAAATAGAGATTATCGGAAGAATTGTTCTGTCTGGAATGCCTATCTTGACCCCCATAGTCTTTGTTGGTGTCCGTTTTTCAAAGTCTGTGAGTCTATTCATCATATCTTAGATTCTACTGAATTGAAAACTATTCATATATGTACATGTGTATATATGCATGCGTGTGTGTGTGTGTGTGGATATGTGTGTGGATATGTTTATGTGTTTGTGTACATGGATGAGTGAATTTCCTATGACATGCATTGGTTATACATTTTAAGTTTTATAATTCTTTTTATTTGGCTTATTATTAGAACAGATCCATTGATGAAAACAGTTCTTATCATCATTATCAATTTTAACCTTTTTAATAACTATTCAAATGATTTTAGTAGGACTTAGATGGTATTAGATATTTAGCACACATGTTCTTTAAAGTTGTCATACGTATATGGGTGTTTGTGTTATACTTTTTAGGTACAGTTGTGGACTATGTATCAGGAAAATGTTAGGAAAAAAAATAGTATCACCAACATTAATGAAAACAAGGTGTAATCCTTGGTGGACAATTACTTGCACAAGAAATGTTTGCACATTTATTGAAAATGTTTTAATCCCTCTTTTTAAACTGAATGTTCCTCTCCGTTTATGTGTTTTTTTTGTTTTTTTTTTTTTTTTTTGCTGCTTCCATTTGTCTGTTCCATCATTTTTATTAGAATAACCATTACTCACAGGCAATTACTCTCAAATCACCTATGTTGGGGCATTTTAATCTATTGGTTGCATTCATCTATCATCTCAAAATTAAGTAAATTTAAATCCTTCCTTCCTACATTTCACTTTAATTTATCTTATATCATATTCCTTTATACTTAATGCTGGCCACAGTTCCTGTAACGATAATCCTCAATTTCTCTTTTGTACTTTTATATTTATCTATTTCTGAGCCAATTTTCATCATTACTAATTGGCTGCATTTTGCTTTCCACCGGGACTTAGTTCTTCTGTATTGTCTTACCGAGAAATCATAAGTCTTCTCTCCCTAGTTTTTTTTGGTATTTGTTTTGTTATGAAATTATTTTTAGCACCATTTGAAGTAGAACTTTGCAATAATCAGACAGTAGCCTTAAAAAGGAGTACATTATCCTTTTGTGAGAGTTAGGAGCTGGGTGAGGGGAGACAATGATTGTATTTTTATGCTTTAGATTTAGCCAAATGATTTGGAGACTTAGCCTACAAAAGGATTGTGGAACAGTGAAAGAACATAATGGAATCATACCTGTTGCCCAAGTGCTAAACACTGATTTCAGGTAAGTACTTACACTTTGTCATAAATGGGAAGGATACATGCAATTTCTCACTGAATACTTTTTCTCTGTTATCTCTACAGAATACCTGAGATTCACACATTTCTTTGTCATGAGTTGATACCGACTTTAAAAAACCGCAAGGGAAACAAAAATGGCAAAGGTACTTTGGGGCCATTAATGCAGAGCCTAGGGACAGAATGAAGTATGGTGATTTCTAGGAGAGTATTTCTCAAAGTTAGTGTCCCAAACTACTGGTTTCACAAGATGCCTCAGGACAAAGGGTTCTTATGTTATATAACATTTGAGCAACTTTGAAAAGGAGTCAAGTAATAAAGAAATCTCTTTATATGTTCATCCATTCTTTTCTTATTTTTAAAATACCTATTAAAATTCCATAGACTATTTTGAGAAAGACTGGGATATGGATAATATGACAGGGTGAGGGGGTATGAATGAAGCTAATGCAGATTTTATTGCTTGCGAATATATTTAAAAGCCTTGTTCATTGTCTCTCTTCCCTTAGCTCAAAAACATTCATCAAAAAGATACTTTCCTAGAGATCAGGGCTGTACTTAATAGAAGATACTAATCTCTTTATGAAGGCAAAAGCTATTTCTGTTTTAACCACGTTCTATATTTCTTAGCACAATGTCTCAGTACTTGCTTGCAAAACTAATGAATAAATAGCCAAAACAGCAACAACAAAAAATCCAAACCGTTTGTCAGAAACAAATTATTGGTAAATGTTGTCTAGAGAAACACCATATAAAAATTGTCCAAAAAAGTCTCCTACCTAGAAGCTGCATCCATTAACGTATTTTCCAGGCAAAGGGTGCTATGGTGTTATGAGCTAAGGGCATTTATAGTGACCTGCCAATTCCCTATCATGGACATTGACTAGAGCCCAAGGTGAGTGTATTTGAATTATAAAAGTGCCTGTCTCTGATTAATTACCAAGATAACTGAATATATATATTTCTTGTAGCTTAACTGCTGCCAGGAGAAAGTGTGTAAACTGGGAGATACAAAGGCAGGTCACACCCAGCCATACAATTGTCTTGCATCTGTCTCTGGGATCCTTGACAGCTTTGCATTCCTCTCTTATACCAAATTCCTTCTCTGCACCTGAAGGAAATTCCCTCTAAGGCTGAAAACCAAAACCAAGACTGCAGTAATTCATCGAGGTAAAAGAGTTCCTGAAACTTTTTGGAGACAACGTATTATCTTCCTTTCCTGGTAAGTCTTTCCATGTGTCTTTTCTTTTGAATTCTTACAACGTGCTTTTCAGTTATTGCAGTTTTATTTCACATCTTTGTTAGGAAGTGAGATTTAGCATGAATTTGGCTGATACTCTCTTTGGATGATATAAAATACATTTTCACAAATTGATGACATTGTGTTATTTCTTGTTAAAATGCTTTCTTACAACACGGATATATATTTTCTATGGTTAATATATAATAGTGAAGAGAGCGTAGTGTATCATTTTAATAAATCTTTCTGATAATTTTGTACTTTTGCCATTTTCAGGTGTTTCCGTAATGCACCCAGATTCAATAAAGCAATGATTGTTTTGTAATTCCTCTACTATTTGTCATATAGGTAAATGATAAATTTGTCTTTAATCACACATATTATGGATTACCATTGTATTATATTAATGCGACATTATTTGTGATTCTTCCAATACTGTTTTATTTTCATGTTAACTTATTTTAAATGAAACTCTGAAGTGTATTACCCACTTACCATGTGCTTTAAAAATAGTTTTTAATAAATTGCTTCAGAGTTCAAGAAGTTTCTTTTTTCACTTTTACTATTATTATATAATTTTAAAGAATGCATAACCTTCTTTTTTATTTTTAGAAATAATTTGATCTTGTAAGTGTAGTTAGTGAAAAAGAATGAAATATTCATGGAGTATAATAAAATTGGGACTTTTTCTTTTCTATCCAGACTCTAAGATCACTTTCCAACATCCATCATCTTAAACAAAGTTATCATTAGCTACTCGAAGGCAATTAAGAAATATCCACTTTCTTCCAATTCTCATACTTATTTATATTTAACAAATGATTTTTAGGGTAATTTTGTAGACAAGAAGTTTGTATTCTATCCATCTGCAGGTCTTTATGGGGTGGGGAAGGTCAGATCTGGAAAGGAGGGCGTATAGAGTGGAATCTATGATTTCAAATGCTTTTTTATATTCATCAGTGTCATTAGTATAGTCATTTATATAAGTCAGTTCCAATTTGTATTTACCACTCCCCAACCCATTACCACAAGAGAAAATAAGATTTTGCATTTGGTCACAAAATATTAATGGGAGTTGCACAAGTGACAGTATGGTCTATTTTGATTATTCTACAAGGCAAGTCTGTTTTACATAAATGGCTTTTTTACAAATTTGAAATGTGAATATATTTTATTTTTTCCCAGTGAGTACACAATACACAATTCTTTGACAATACTATTAACCAATTTTATGCCAATTTCTTTTCTGGTCTAACAACATCAAATGAAACACATTAAGATTTTGGACGCTGTTTGGTGACTTAAACAAACTAGTTAAAAAAAAGTCAATCTATAAAACAAAGTATAAAAAGTCTACCCACGGCCACAAAATCCCTTATCTTGCAACACTTTAAAGTCACAATAAATGATTTTGAAGATGATGAGATAAGAAAAATCAGTAAACTGAAATTCATTTAAAAAAGGTATGGGGTTCCATTTGAAGTACACATTGTAGAGAAGCAAAATAAAAGTAACTTCATCTCTAAGATAATGTGGAAAGACATGTTGCTTTACACCAATTCTTGGCATGTAACTTGATAAATACAATGTACAGAAGCAGATGTACAAATTAGTGAATGTCATGGATCTGCATATCTTTAATACTGATACACAATCACTTTCCAGTGGCGAAGATAAACCACAGTTTAGAGCTCATCGGCATTGTTATAATTATGTTGTCAATGGACAATTACCTAAATTTGTTGAACAGAAATTGGAGGTGTTCTATCAAAGCTCATATAAACTTTCAACTTGAATCCCATTGAAGATATATTTAAATTCCCAGAGCATTAAACTATGACAAAGAACACCATTTTATCTGTTTTGTTAGAGCAAGTATACGTACATTTTTACTTCCCTTTGGTTATATGATATCTTAAGTGTTGGTCTTGATTTTCCTATATGCTCCCTTGTACTGAGTTCGAATCCTATGAAGGAATCCATTGTTGTCAAGTCCCTGGACTATCCCACTTTAAATACATCATGGAAAAGATCTGGGGAGGGGTGGGGCCACACACTGAGGCATTCCTGAGCTGGGACACTGATGGGTGTTTCCCCAATGGAGACTTTGCACGTTGAGAATGGAGCTGTATTGTTCAGGGCCTGGCTGCACCCTGGCATTGCCTGTGAGCGTGAGATAAGTTTACATTCTCTCCCATCCAGATTTCCCTCTGACAACTTATACAGGCCTTGTTTAGACCTGAAGAAGAGTGAGCTCAGTGATTTCTAATGACATTCATTGACTGGGCTGCAAAATGAAAAAAATGACGTTCTCATACATGTTTGTATTTCTTTAACGACATTCTGACTTACGCTGATTAGAAGCTTTTTACATATACCAAGTTGTCAAAAGCTTTTGATTTTTTTCCCAGGATTCCTGAAGTCATTTGGATTGTCACAGCATTTGATCTTGTTCTAAATCTGTGAGGATGATATATTGGGTGCAACATTTTACTGACCAATTTATTTAAAATTAGATTTAAAAGGGTATGTGGAGTATTCTAAAAGAACATTCTAGGTAACCAACCATAAGGTCTCTGTTGCCAAAAGCTAACCAGAACAGTTAATTTATATACACTGAAAATAAGGTTTAAGGCTATGTCCTACGTTATTCCTGAAGTCACTTGCATACACGTAATCTAATTTTGAAGTCTTGGTTTATTAGTCACATACACCTTTTACCAGGGTACAAAGTCTATGTGTAATAAATGTAATGAACTAAAGCTTTAAAGTGGGTTATAGAATAGCATAAAGAGGGAACACGAACAAAACTTTGTTTTTAAACGGAAAGAGGTGAAGTAGGGAACCGCATAAGTAGAAATTAAATTCCTCACATCCTACTGTTGTGAATGTTACGTACTCATTCTTCACAGAAACTTTTCACCTTCCGTGGACAATCTGACCCAGAGAAACCAAACCGCATTCAAATCAGGCACTGATTATAGAAAGTTGCTACAGCATTTAATAAGTATGTTTGAGAATAGTTTTTCTCTTCAGTGAAGAAATGAACCACATGGCACCAAAAACATTGGGGCCCATTAAGAACATTAGTTTCCTCCACTCTTGCCTGTCGTGATGCAGTCTCAGGAAACAAAAAAGGGAAAAATCAAATTATGTTATCCCTTTGTTATTACAAATATGACATAGAATTGGTGACTGAGCCAATAATGCATGGAGTATGAATCATCACTCAAGCGGGTCCCATATTTCACGATTGATTCTAATCGTTACATCGAATATTTTTCAGAGTACAACTACTGAGCACATCATAGGGAAAACATGAGAAAGTATAACTAGAAGTCGAATTTACAGCTGTTGTAGGCAGCACATGGAAAAATGTCACAAGTTGGAATTTCAGGGAAGTTTTCTTCTACTGGACTGCTTCACTATTCACGTACAGTGGCTACGTATATTTCAAAGCCATATTCATTTTGACCATACATGACTGATGTTCAGGAATTTCTTGTTCTCAAAGTCGTGAAAACAAATGAGGCAGGACACTGTGATTAATGTCCACTTAACGAGGTTTGGTTTTATTTAAAAAGCGTATAAACATGCATTGTTTCTCCTTTAAAATTTTTCTTTTCAATTTACTCATTCAAAATGGGTCAAACATATTTTAGTCGGTAGCCAATTTCTGAGACTGTACCATAAAATGTTTCTTTCGATAAATCTACTTACTGTGAACTGAACATACTCTGAGCACTGCTTTTTAAGCACTTACAATTTGGCTATACATCTGGTGGCATGAACTTCACCTCTTAATCAAACAAAACACAGAATTGTCTATAGACTGCATGATTTTTTTCAAAGTCATAAATTTAAGCGATGCAGCTCTATCCTCTAGTGTGTACTGAACATGTATTAGAAAGATGAAACAAGATATTGCAATAGAGTTTTTGCATTTGGAAGCAGCCCGAGTATGTCCTAATAATAAATTGCCTCTTTATTTGCTAGATATTCTAGAGTTCATTTTGTTTGTTTCCTTGGGGAACTTCATATTAGATCCTGACTTAATGAGTTGGAGAGATTAATTATGGTAATTCAGAAAATGCTTCTTGAAAACACTGTAATACAAACACAGCTCTTGCGAAACACCTTCATTTCCTTTTGCTTGTTATAATTCTCAGATGGGTCAATTACAATGACAGGTAAAGTTGATGCTACATATAACTTTCATTTTCATTTTCTTTTTCTTTCTCTTTTTAGCGAGTTTAGTACATCTTTGCTACCTGTGTATTTTAATACCTATTTAGCCTTAAGACTTAGATTTCCTTCTTTGACCCCTGCGTTTTGTCAATAGTAAAAGCCACCTTTCTGCTTTTCTTTTTATTGACTCAGTCCCTGGTACTCAAGGAAGACTTCGCCAACACCACTGTTCCTTTGCATCCTCCTGTTTCTACACCCCAACTGCAAACCATCTCACATGATTGGTTCCAACCAGCATATCCAGCCTAGCTTACAGTACAGAAACTCCCTTCACATTCAGTCTTGTTCTTCATGTCACGAGGAGTAGAGATTTGTGCTTATCACCAAATAAAATTGCAGTGCAAAATTTAAACATAAAAGTTACACAATTAAAAGTTAATATATGGCACCACAGCCTATTAATTCACATATAGTACAACAGACCAATAAAAACAGACAATAGTATGAACAGAGCTAAAAAGAGTGAGCTTGCATAGCAACGCACAAAAGAAATTATATACAGAGGAAAATCCTTTTCTTCCTGGAGGGCGAGTTTTGTTTTCTTTCTTTTGTATATACTCCTGACAAGAAAGAGTTAAGGTGGGTGGTGTACTTAAGAGAAGAACACAAGTAAAATATCTGTGGGATATGTGTGGCTGTGTGTCTTTACATTGCATTTACAGTCTTTTAATAGTACATAAATAAAGAAATTGTTCATTGCACTGTTTAGTGTCATCACTTCCATGAGTTCAGACCTGGTGGTCCTTCAGAGCAGCTTTGCATGTCTCCTCTCAGTTACTCTACAAAGAGATTAAGAAAATCAGAAATAAGTTTGTATTGAACGTAAGTGGTCTTTCATCCCGACCAGTATAACAAAAAGTGAAACAAACAGATAATCAACGAAGATAACATCATCGGATAGCCTTGGTGAGGGTGTAAAGTTAAGAAAATGGACTTAGGGAAAGGGAAAGAAAAAGAAACTGCAAAACTTGGAGATTTAAAATCCAGGTAGAGCTATTTCTGCACTTCTTGCGAATCTCTAACTATTCTAAAAGTCAAAGAAAAATCCAAGTAGTCATGAATCAAATTAAAAATTATAAACATATCTTACTAATAATCAGATTACTAATAGAAAACAATAATGTTAACTCTAGTCAAGAAATAACTTACAGTCTGAAAGTACTTTTACTTTCCATTATTTCAAGACATCCCCCAGTCTGTGATGTAAGCATAATAGTAATGCGATTTTTAAGATAAGGGGGTGGAGATTAGGAAGGTAGTTTACTTGTTCTGGGCTAAGACTGGAACCCAACGCTGTTCCTTCAGCATTGCTTTTAAGCTGAATTCAAATAAGCAGCTGAAAATACTCAGCAAGTATAATTTGGACATTGGATAGCAGAAGTGGTCAATTTCAAGAAAAAAAATTAACACCAAGAGTTCAGTGCTTCTTACTGTGACATATTGTGACATCCTATCTTTCTCTGTCAGCTGATATTATATTTTTATAGATTAGTTGTACTAACTATCATTGCTGGCTCTTTATTCAAAAAGAAAATTGTGTGTGTATATATATATATATATATATAATATGTTATTATAATCAAAGTACTTCAAATGAACTGAAATCAAAAATCAACTTTAAAAAGTTGACTCTTAAAATAAATAAATAAAGAAACAAATAAATAGGGGTACCTAGATGGTTCAGTCAGTTAAGCATTAACTCTTGGATTTGGCTCAGGTATGATCTCAGGGTCATGAGATCGAGCCCCGCATGTGGCTCCATGTGGAGCGTGGGTCCTACTCAAGATTCTCTCTCACACTCTCTCTCTACCCCTCCCCCAACCCTCTCTATCTCCCTCACTTGCACAGGTTCTCTATGAATACATACATACATACATACATACATAAATACATAAATGAATAAATGAATAAAGACAGACATCAACTAGGGAATGAAAAATTCTTGAGGTTCTTTAAAAACTAACAAAGGGCCAATATGTTTCCCTTTCTTTATATGCTCGGTTAAAAAGGTAAACAAAACTACAAATAATTAACTTATAAATATTAAAATTAATTGCCTAAAGATAGGCAATTTTTGTATAGTATAAGTCAGACTTGAAATAGAAGAAATGCTTATTTAATAGACAGCTGGAAATAGCAAAGGTCTACATTATGACCAAAACTGCTCAAAGTCATAAACATTTTTTTTCTCATAGCACAGCAAGATTTCTACTATTCTGAAATTTGTTTATTGTGCCAATATTATTGTTGAGGTTCAGGACATACTACTGCCAAATATGACACCTTGGCACACTGAATATCTGAAGCTGAAAGAGTTTGAGAAACCAACAGAAGCAGGAAGGTCACTCTGACCTCCCTCCCTCAACCCAAGTTTTTTTCTCTGAAACAGGTCCTAAAACTCCTACGTGAAAGATACCCTCCTTGTACCAGGAAGAAGGAAGATATTCTTATTCCCAGAGACAGGGAGTTTGGGGGCTGATAAACTGTGCAAACAAACCTTTTTAAACTAACCCTTTTCTTCTGAGTTACTTCTTTACCATTGACTGCTCCTACCCAAACCCTTCTGTCTCCTAAAACCTTCACAAATTTATTGCTTCTTTGTCTAAAAGATATAATAGGTTTCTGCTCTGGTCACTACTTTGGGTCATGGCTCATTCTCTTGTGAAGGCACCCATGTACGCTTTTCTCCTGTTCATCCTTTTTTTTTTTAAGTTTTTATTTATTTATCTTGAGAGAGAGTGTGTGAGCAAGGTAGGAGCATAGAGAGAGGGAGAGAGAGAATCCCAAGTAGACTCAGCACTGTCAGTGCAGAGCCCGATGAGGGGAAGGAACTCATGAACTGCAACATCGTGACCTGAGCCAAAATCAAGAGTCAGATGCTTAACTGACTGAGCCACCCAGGCGCCCCTCTCCTGTTTATCTTTATCAGTTAATTTTCAGACCCAACCAGGGACCCTAAGAGGATCAAGGAAAACTTTTACCTCCCCTGCATTATTAACCCAATGTTAGTTCTGAATCACCAGAGCCTTTCAAATGTCCTAAAGCACTTACATAATTCACCTGTAAACTGTCCTTGACTATTTGAGCCCATGTATCCTATGTCAAGAAGGTCGCTGGCATTGCGCTGGTGACTTCCTCTCAAAGCTTCGGCTTTCCTAGGTCCAGTGGATCCTTTAGAAGAAGCTGTTCCTGATGAGCTGTGACCTCCTGGAGATGGGAAACTGGGCTTGCTGTAGGGCACCAATGTCTCCTCTGAAAAAGAAATACAGAGTGCTAAGCTAAACAACATGGAGACAAAAGAAATTTAACTTTAAATATTAAGACGGGCTATTCTACCATTTCACTCTTTATTAAAATTAACAATAAGAGGTTTAAGAAGGCCCGGATATTAAAAGAATTTCCATGTGCCAACATTTCCTATAACAGGAACTAAAACAGGATTGAATCAAAGGAAATTTGGGGATAAAAATATAATATTACATATCACTTTGAACATTTAAATTCTTTACAAAAGAGAGCTGCAGACAACGAAACCTATTGTTTAACTAAAGCGTCTTTGAGCATAATTTCTGGAGTTCAGTGAGGCTCCAATTAAATTTTTCCATGAAGACTGAATAAACATGGTGTTTTTCCGCTTTAAATTATAGCGACATTCTCTCAGTCAATTAATATGAAGAACCATGTATTAGTTAAAATAAGCTCCTTAAATTTTTGCCGTTTCTTGGGATATAAACACATTATTTTAAAGATTGTGTATTTACTTAAAAGAAAAAGAGAGATACACATTTTAACAAACGATAAATAGTAAATATAAAGTTTTTTTAAATGCAGCAACTCTCTACAAATAACTCGTTATGTGTATTATTAAATACCTAATATTTTTGAAACATTTTTTTCTTTCCTTCTTTCTTCCTGTCTCCTTCTCTACCTCCTCTTTTTTTTTCTTTCTTTCTAGATATGAGCTACAATTACTGTGATGACTGCCACTCTGTTTAGATGGTCTTTATGGAATCACAATAATAATTTGTTTTTCTCTCACAGCCTGCATGATGTAACTTCCTAAATATTTCACTAAATCTCGACATTCAAGTTGACATGTTTTGGTTCTTCCATATATTAAATTTTCTCAAACTTTGAGCACCCAGTTGTGATATCATATAATTATTAAAAATGCATGGGTAGAGGATATATCTAGAAAAGATGGAGTCCAGGTTCAAAAATCAATGTATAAAGAAACTCTCAAATGTCATTTGTGTTTGTGTGTACATTTTAATACTCAATGAAACCTGATACGAGAAGAAATGTTCCAAAAAATGTATTTCTATAATAGGCCCAAACAACCACCACTCCTCCAAAAAAAAAAAAAAACCCAACCACAAATAATGAAATTTATTTTGTGACAATTCCAGGAAGTTTGATTCATAAATAAGAATATTTCCCAGTGAAATGTTAACAACCCACTAAATTTAACCAGCTGGAGAAACTGTAGGCCCTGTTTAAGCTCTTTTTTTTCCTGAGAATACTGTGACTGGGCATTTCAGTACAACTTTTGTTATTTCAATGAATTCAACAAATTGACCGAAAGGAGCTCTCCTTTCAAAATGACTAGTTACTTCAGTCAAAACGAAACTGGTTAAAGGCAGAGATTATAGTGACATTAAGACGAAATTTGGAGGTCTTAAAAGCATTCAGCATAAACATTACAAGGCAAAAAATCAAATTGTCTCCTGAACAATCCAGGTAAAAAAAAGCTTGGAGGTCTCTTGAGCTCAGACCTCTATGCAGAGGGTAAGGAACAATCCCCATGGGAATGAGACTTAAGATGTGTCAGTGAGCTCTGCCGAGGAATCCCAACTTTTTAGCGATTCAAGGCAAACATATTTCAGATGCTCTTAAACAACTGCCATTTCTAAGTACCTGGTAGGGGGGGAAAAACAGGTAAAAGTCCACACTTTCTTAGGACTGTGCAGAACACACCTGGTCCAACACTTTGTTTGTGTAGGGCTTTCCGTATATCTTCTTGGCGCTCTGTGGAGTTTATCCATTCTTGGGTTTGTCGCTGCCACTCTAGGGATGCTCTAGCTGGACAATCCAATGAGCTCTTTGTGTCTTCTAAGGTGGATGCTTGTGGTGTCTCCAGAGAGCTTCCTTTTCTCTCTGTTGAGGTTTCCACGTTACCAGCATGCTGGCTCGGGCCTATTTGCTGCCTTAAACCCTGACCTGGAGGGGGATCTGGTGGTGGTGGAAGATCTAAAAATTGTGAATAATGTTTAGAATGGACTATAATGTAATGAAAAATACAGGTTCTGATTCAAGATGAAGAAAAAAACCCATGCCCTCGTAAAGGTCTCACTCACGCAAAATAAATTTGGTGGGGGGAGGCAAAGGTCAGTTATTTCTTCCTAAAATGCATATTATTGATCTCTTTTCTACCTTTTGATCACACTGTATTTGAAACAAAATTGACTAATTTCAACTATTATATGTGGAGAGTGTTTTCAATTGCACACTGAGGCTAATGTTCAAGGTATAAAGGGCATTTTATATTTTCTCCATAGTTTATCCAATGTTCACCCCCACCTCCCCAAAGTAGAAATATCATGACACAAAATGACTAGACATTCTAGCAGCTGTGTTAATAAAAGGCCCCTGGAAGAATAAAAGCTGTCCTGCCAATCTCCATAGGAAATGTTGCCCTCGGGAAATTAAGAACTATATGCCGTATCATATGCAACATATGACTGCCTTTACCCATGTATGTGGTACATTTAGCAACAGTCAAAGGGTTAAGCTAACATTTATTAAATGCAATTAACATTCTGCCTGACAACCAATTCTGGCTGTTCGTTTCATGAGTTAGCTAATGAGTTACAACTAATACATTATAATCTTCCAATGTATTAATTTTAATAAGTAATAACCACTGTTCAGAGTACAGATAGAATATGCCTCATGGTGCTAGAGTAGACAATGCATCATAAAACTTTGAGATGTAGTAGAATAGATAACTTTGCCAAAAAGCTCTTTAAATTAAATATAAGATGTGAAAAAACTAAAAAGTTCAAATGCTTAGCCAATTTTTCATTTTCCTTTTATTAGTTAGCTGTTTGGATCATGACACCTTTATACTTTGATTTGTCTTCAACTGTGATATCATAGTCTCTTCTTTCATATTTCTTTAAGTATTATATTAGTTCTATTATATGATTTATGCCATTATACTAGTTCTAGAATTACTTTGTTGAAGATTTTGAAATCTCCTGAACATTCTAAACATTTTTTTGGATTATTATCTTGTAATTTTTCTGGTATACTACTGCAAACTTCTCTGTTCATCCTCAGAATATCAGTGATTACATAATGTCAATTATTATTGATATAATATTGATACAATATATATTGATATACTAATTATATATATCAGTGATATATAATTGGTTCATAAAATCAAATACCATATATAATACACATATTTATATTATTAATAGGTGATATTGCATATAGATAGTCCATTATTTCCCACGCCATTGTTGTATTTGTGCTCTTATTTCTAAGAGTACTGTTTGTGACACTTAAAAGGAAGAAGTATAAATTTCTTGTGTACAAAAGACAGGCTTCCTCCAGAAAGGCTAAGTTGCTCTCTTTAAAGACTTTATTAAGAAGCCTTATACCTTCTTTCTTAACGAGCAAAATGATATTGTCCTCCACTGAATTGACAATAACACTCTCCTCTGCATCTGCTTTGGGAGTTCCCATATTGAAGCAGCATTCCCAATTCATACATATGTCCTCTTGGTAGATTATGAATTACTAATTATTGAAGGGAACAAGATTTCCATCTGGGAGAATACAGTTGCATTTGGAAAATTTCTTCCAAAATGAAGAGCTAATCCAATATCGTGATATCTGTTTGTAGAACAGTCCACCAAGGGGTGTAGTGTTTCCTTTATATTCAATCTGACTTCCTTCAGTATGTATTATTATAAATGTAAAGCAATCATTTCATTGGAGTGTTTGGCCTTAAGACTGCCAGAAGGGGGGAAATTATTACATTTGCTTTCAAAATAACATATCTTGTCATTGATTTTTATTCTCCATCAAAGGAGCTTCATTTTTAAAATGGACAAAATGGCATCTGCTTATGCTAGCTGAAATTCTGATTACTATTTAATTTAACCTGAAATTATATGGCTACATAATTAAGTCATATACTTGGAATTTGTATACTTTAAGAAGAAAGTACATGGCGTGCACATTGAAATAAACGAATTGGAAAAAGATGGGATTAAGAATGACTGTGGAAAAAATAAAAATACGTAATCAAATATGTTTACTTAAATTTTTATTAATTTCCATGTTGATTCATTTTGACTAAATTAATTCATTAACGAGTCTCTTACTGGCTTACTCAGGATTTGCTGTTATCAGGCACACAACAATCCAATGAAATATGTGCCATTATTATCCACTTTTTAGAAAAAAAAAAGGCAAAAAGAAATCAAATACCTCCAGCTTGGATCTCTCCTTCCATCAACTTCAGACTCACATGACTAAATCCACACTTAGGTGTTCTACTTATTTAGAAAGCATCTACTTTCACATATCAAAACTGAGCCCTGGACCTTCCTTGACAAAACATGCTTCTTCTCTAGTGTTCATCATCTCAAATAGTAGCAATTGCATTCTACAAGTTGACCAAAACTTTGGCATAATCGTTGACCTCTCTGCTTTACAACCTGTATTTAATTTCAGTAACAAATCCTGTGGCACCAATCCCAAGCTATAGCCAGAATTCAACCTTTCTCATTGCTTCCACTGATTCTACCTGGGTAGAAACCTCTGACATCAATTCCCTATATTACTTCTACAACCTGCTATGTGGTTTTTGTGCTTCCACAGAGAAGTGCATTTAATCTGTCTCAACATAAAAACGGGGCGCCTGGGTGGATTGGTCGGTTAAGCATCCTACTCTTGGTTATAGCTTAGGTCATGATCTCATGATTTGATTTGTGAGTTTAAGACCTGCATCCAGATTGGGATCCTGCTTGGAATACTCTCCCTCCCTCTCTCTGCCCCTCCCGTGCATCCCTCCTTTGGGAGCACATGGACTCTCTCTCTCAAAATAAATAAACTTTAAAAAAAAATAAAAATAAAACAAAAATATAAGTAAGATCATGTTACTCCTCTGCCTTAAACACACACACACACACACACACACACACACACCCCTTCAGTGGTTTCCTGTTCAAAGTAAGAGCCTTGCCCTTATAGAAGTTTAAGGTCTTTTGGTGCCTGGGTGGTTCAGTTGCTTAAGCATCTGACTTCAGCTCAGGTCATTATCTTGTGGTTTTTGGGTTCAAGCCCCATGTTGGGCTCTGTGCTGACAGTTCAGAGCCTGCAGTCTGCTTCAGATTCTGTGTCTCCCTCTCTCTCTGCCCCTCCCCTGCTTGTGCTCTGTCTCTCATTGTCTCTCTAAAATAACATTAAAAAAGTTTAAAGCCCTACAAACACTGGTCCTTGCTTATTTGTCTAAACTTACATTTTATTCTGTGGCTGTCTGCTTCAGTCACACTGCTTCTCTTACTTTTTATCAAACAAGCTTCAGGCTGGGGCGCCTGGGTGGCTCAGTTGGTTAAGCGTCCGACTTCGGCTCAGGTCACAATCTCGTGGTATGCGAGTTCGAGCCCCGCGTCGGGCTCTGTGCTGACCGCTCAGAGCCTGGAGCCTGTTTCAGATTCTGTGTCTCCCTCTCTCTCTGACCCTCCCCCATTCATGCTCTGTCTCTCTCTGTCTCAAAAATAAAAAAATGTTAAAAAAAAAATTAAAAAAAAAAACAAGCTTCAGGCTTCCAGTTGCTGTTCTCAGTTTCTGGAATGACTTTTCCTCGATATCAGCATTGTTTTTTCCCTTTTAATCTTTTAGTCTTCTCTAATGTCATCTTCTTGGTCAAGCCTTCCTTGAGACTCTACTTAAAAAAGACCTCGCCTAACCTTTGTATTTCTCAACTACCTATGTTTTTTCTCCATGACACTTATGACCATCTTACCTACTTTTATTTTGTTTGTCTCTATCTTCTCTCAACAGAATGTAAACTCCAGGAAGATAAGGAATTTTGTCTGTTTGGTTTCCACTGCCTATCATTTGTTATGTGCTTAGTAAATATTTGAATGAACAAATTAATAAATACAGAAATTCGCTCAACGGTCCAAGCCAGTCTGTGGCAGAACTAGGAAAGTTCTCTAACCAGGACATTAGGAACGAGGGGAGAACAGGCTAGAAGCAGCTGATCTAGGGAAAAAAAGGTTGATGGATAGAAAAATACTTCCTCTGCCTTCTTCCTTCAGTATTGGTTAATATATTGGCTTGAAAAGGTATTCTTTGACTTATGCACGTAGAAGAGAAGATTTGGATGGAGCCATTGCTCCATTCGAAGAGAATTCAAAGGAGCAAAATGTTCCTTGACATGTGTGTGGGTTTTTTCATAGTCTTTAAGACAGAGACTTATGTTTACCACCATTCCCAATTCCTCTTCCTAGACACAAGAGAATATCACTTTCCCAGTAGTTAGTCTGATGTCATGTGACAGTGTACTTGTCAGTGAGATGATAAGGGATATGCACCACTTGCAGGCCTGACCAGAGAACGTCTCAAGTGATCACTCAGAAGCCATAAATGTCGCACTGTAAAAATAATGGTATCCCACTACTGAAAAAGCGTATTTTCTTACATTAGTACTTAGAGGAGAGACACCTGACCTTGATAAATTATTATGTTCATGGGAAACAAACTTTTGCGGTGCTGAGCCACTGAGGGATAGAAGTTCTTTGGTATAGCAGCTGGCGGTAATTATTCTGATTAATTTGCTCACAAAACACAATTTTAAAATGTATAAAGCAAAAGTTTTCGTGTAAAAATGTCTAGGCACTAAGTGCTGCTAAACAGCAACCTGCCCCAAAAGAACGGTTTGATTTCACATACAAATAATAAAAAAATTATTACCAATGCCTGCATTGATACCATATAAATGCTATGACACATACATTTGCTATAAAATAGCAACATCCTTAAGGATAATCTGTAGACTGTCATCTACAATAAATGCCCTCATATCATAAATAAAACATCATTGGATCATACACTTGTGAAGACATGGGAGCCAAAATTCCCTTTGCAATATCACTACTTCCAAAATATTTCTACTAACAACACATAATCCATAACCTGGCTTTGCAATGCTGGCAAGTTTAAAAGTTAGGAACCTATTAGTTGTGAGAAAGATAAGCAATGTATTGATCATGCTTTAAACTAGGTGGAAGCTTGCTTTAACCAGACATTCTGCTAAAAATTGCAAGAAAAGAATTTTAGGAAGAAAAGGAGAGCTTTCTATTTTGTTGATTTATATTTTATGCCTTCCACATATTCTGGATATAATCTTCAAACATTTCAGAAAAAACGTTTTTCTTTTCTTTTTCCACAACATTCGTAGCAGAAAAACTATACAAAATTATTAATTCTGAGATTTATAAGTAGCATACCAGTGGGAGTGGTCCTTTTTATTTAGAGAGTATAAGATCAACACTATTGACTGCTTTAAGTGCTCAACTAATCTTCAGACCATCTGAGGCAGCGAGGCAGCGGTGAGCATTTTTGTTCAGCACAGGATATTCGCTTATAAAGCACCAAAATCTCAAGTGTACCTTTGCCCTCATATTCCATAAAACACTTCCCAATGAAAACAAAGTAACAGGAAAGATAAGGAAACCTAAAAGCTTTTAGAACAAGTTATGTTTGACTTTTAAAATCTTCCTTGCCTTAAAAAATGACAAAAGAAATCACAAAGATGGCTGCCAGATACAGACCTCCCCCACCCACCCAAACTAATAAAGAACAGATGTTTCTTTCCCAACTAGGCCTCATTCTGTCCTATAATGGTAAGTCCAAGAGAGTAAAATGAATGCTAAGGACTCACTTACAGCACCTCAGTGCTCGCTGCACGTTAGATTCACTCGTGGAGCTTTAAAAACACTCATAATTGGTTTTCACCCAGAACAATTAAATCCCAATCTCCAGAGTACAATTTAAGAGTTCCCTAGATTGTTCTAATGCGCAGACTGGGTAGGTTCACTCTTGTGGTGTTTAGTAGAACTACCTCAAGACAAACTCTGTGTGTTTACAGGGGATAGTGCTGAGAAGAGGGAACAAATTTACCTTTGGCTCAGACATCAAACTAGGCTCTTTACATATATCATCTTAAATATTCCTTAGATAAAACTTCATGATAAATAGTTGTATTCCTACATTTAAATGTATGAGAATTAAATTGAACATATGGGAGATAAATCCTGCTCTGTAAAGCTACTGAACTCTTCTTTATTGAACAAGGACATGTCCCAGGAATATTGTGCTTCCTGAAACCAACAGTGTTTGCTGTGCAAAGACTGAATGCTATACATAAATAAAAGGATTGGAATAGATCAACAAATGGGCCATGGGCCAAATTCAGCCACTGCCTGTTTTATCAATAAAGTTTTATTGGAAGTCAGTCACACCCATTCATTTATTTTTTTCTGTAGCGACATTCAGACTACAATGGCAGTGAATAGTTGTGACACAGACTGTATGGCCAGCTAAAGTCAAAAATATTTACTATCCGGACTTTTATAGAAAAGTTTGCTGACCCATCCATTCGCTGATCTGTAGCTAGCTTTTAGGCCTGAAATTCATGAAACTAAAAAAAGTTACTAAGTTACAAATCATTTCATGGTCTTTTTCAAAAGTGAAATACCACTGAAGTTACCTTAATTTGATATCAGAAATGTTCCAAATTTAATATCAGAAATGCATGCCAAGTGCCCATGCTATCTATGTTTTTTTTTTTCCTAATCTCAAAAGGGAATGTTCACTAAAAGCATTGATGGAAAACTCCAGAATGGTAGCAAAATCAACATTGGAAAGTGGTATGGCATACATTTCTTGGGGCTGGGTAATATAGAAATAACTCCAGATTGTTAAAAAGAAAAAAAAGAGGGTGTTTTATTTAAACAAGACCATATTGCTAGATTTTCTGCCTTGTTACGTAATGAGGCAATGCCTAATCTACCATAGCTACTTTAATGTAGGTTAATGACTTGCACAGAGCACACCTCTTCAGTGAGGAGACAAGAGACAAGGAAACAAACCTACCGTCTGTCATTCCTTCCCTTCGATGAGGCAATGCTGGTTGTTGGTCCATTCTCCCTCCCTTGTGTTTTTTAGTGGGCCGAGGCCTCTGACTCTGACTCAGGGCTGCACTGGTATTACTGTCAGTAGAAAATGGGCTGGTTGGTCGAGGTCTTTGAGAGGAGGTAAAAGCTTTGCCTAAAAAGAAAACAAAGGGAATGTGGTACAGAGGATGTTACAAGGCAGTGATTGTGCGTGTCTTGTATTTCTGCTCTTACTTAGACTAACCTATAAACTTGCCTAGAGATGCCATTTGAAGATACCAAATACTGGTGCATCTCCATAAAAAAACGCCATGTTGCATTCATTTTATCCAATTTTTAGTAACCAACACACTGCCCGCTGAAAAAAATTTAATAAATGAATAAAAAAACAAATCCACCAACCAAAAGCTTGAGATTACTTGGTTTATTATTTAACCTTGATGATCTCAGTGATATTTTCATGGATATATGCAAATTAATGCTGCTTTTACTTCTTAAAATTAAGGAAGTTATTTCTGAAATGAATTATGTACTGTCTTATTTGCTTCATCAAATTTTATCCTTGGAATCTTATAAACTCACTTTCAGCACAGGAGAAATGTGTTGAAGTAAATGCATTTGAAAATTTACATGAAAGGTCTGCTCAAAGACATATATTAAACTGACCTTATCACCCATATAAATACACGATGAATTTTACTTCTTTTACAGAAACTCAATTGTATTAGTGTATAATATAGGATAGATAGCAGGTTAAAACCACCTTGCATATCCAAAGTGCAATAGGTATTTTCTGATGAATATTATTGTATCTGAGCAGACTCCAAATTCTCATTGCAAAATGAAATTGTGTTATGTCCTTTTTTTGAGCTTTAGTACATACCCAGGGAAATTTATTTTGTGAAAAGGGTAGCTAATAAATTTTCAACATCTTATGATTTCAATACAGTGTTTATTATGGTGAGAGAGGGTCGGTTTATGTGCATGTATTTATTCTCTTGTGCATGTTTTCATTTCACACAAAATTATTGTATGTAGTTACATTTTCTTAAGTCAATGTGACATGATATTGCTTAATGCTTTATTAGATATTAGCATACATGCAAGAAATGCACTTATGCCTTCTAATTTATTAGTTTCCTTGCACTGTCTCACTGCTGTGCTTACAACTACCCACAAAAAAACACTCAGGCAACATAAAGTTTCTGACTTATGCCTTATAAAGCAAGAAAACTCAAATAACCATTATATTACAACATACTTTAGTTTGGATGCTATATGAAAAATAAACCTCTGCAATGCTTGGAGAAAATTTTTTATACCATTTGATGATTTCTAATGCATACTCAAAAGAAATACTGATGTTATAATTCAAAGAAAATGTCCAAGACTGATTTTTATAACCTGAGAGTTTAGTGAAGGGTCAAAATCGTTTTTCTTCACTTTACTGTTTGAATACTATTAAGATTTCAAAAATGCATTTAAAGTTTCATTAGTTTGTTTTGTAAGGTAGTTCAATTTAATTCATATAGTAGAACCTTCTTATATGTGCATTTAAGAATTACAGTCATATAAAAGCATGGATCATGCCAAAGTTATTTTTTTTTTCAGTAAAACAAACACTTACAAATTACTGATCTATTATGAGAATGACTCTCATATTCATTTTGGGGAAAATAATCAGATATATGAAAAATTATACAATTGGTACTCGATTATTCTCAGAAACCCAAAGTAGATTATGCTACAGAGCAATACGCATGCAGTCATCATTTTATTCAAGTTGCAAATGCAGTGGGTGTATCTTTAATTAGCATCCTTTAAAACAAATAATACATTATTGGGTTAAAATTTTAACAGCCAAACAATTAATAAGACCATCAGCCATTTGAACTGTTAGACTGACAGACTTAGACCCAGTCACCCCATGCTGAGGAAGCCTTCCCAGAAAACGCATTTGCAGAAAGAAATGGGGCAAAGGAAAGTAATGGAGATAAAAGCTGAATAATTTTAATCACTGGGCACATTATTGATTGTGTGAGAATTTTGCAAAGTGTGAGTTATTGAAAATTTAATGGCAATCTCAGTTGCAGCTTGGCTGTAATATAGAAAGGAAGCATATTCCAATTAATCAGCAGAGCCATGAAGGGAAAGGGAAATAAAGGATAGAAGGTGGTGAGTAGGAGCCTATTCTCGGCTCTGCAAAAGTAGCATCCGAAGAGAGTTCTGGTAATTGAGGATCCCAACCGTGGTCATGCATATTAAAGAAAGCCCTGCCGTCAGACTCACTGAAGAGAAAGAACAGGAGAAATATAGCTCGGTGTCTAAAGGACGAGAATCTCTCATGCAAAGAGTGTTGACTCGGAGTCTACCAACCTGTTCTTGTAAGGCTGGTTCCATCCAGCCTAAAACCAGCTTTATCTGCTGCTGCCACCAGTGCTTGTGCAAAGCTGCCGCTGGCAAAGATGGAGCCATCTGAGGAGCTACCTACACTAGATCTATGACTAGAAAAGTTACGATCCTCATCAGATGCAGAGCCCCATCCATTTACCATTGAACCTAAAAACAAATGTAGTTGTCTAGTGAGTGGGATATAGTGGATAGCCCATCTGCTTGCACACACTCTGCTAAGGAACAAATAAGCTGCCTCAATTCCTCACTCCTCCTTGAGGCAAGTCTGGTTTCATCGCCACTTCTCTAGCCACATGCAAGCATCATCCATGTTTTACACATTCCCAGCGCGGAAGAATGAGTGTTATTTAAAACCTGTGTCTGTTTGCAACACGTGAACAAAACATGTTTCACAGGGTTCCACTCTTACATTGATTGAATCATTACATAATCATTTTCCAAAAGAGAATTACTATGTATATCTTGTGTCCTACAATTCAGGGAGGAACGCTTTTGTGGAAGTAAATTATAGTGCGTAAACTTATCAAAGACTCAGATGAAGAAACAGTGTGAATATATCGTGAATTTAGTGTTGGCTTTAATGATAATTTCCATTAAATATACGCTTGTATACTGGGGAAGTGCTAGAATTATTCCAAGGATTTGAAATACAAATTTAAATAATCAGGAAATATAACAACAAACATTATAAACCAAAAAAAATGTATAAATGATAATCAGAGCAAATAGACTTAGAACAAAAGGAAAAAATGTATCTTTGAAAATTTCTATGAATTTCAAAGCTCAGGATACTTTGTTGGTATTTTAATTGTTTTAAGAATTCTAGTTTTCTCTTTGTTGGTAGTCTTTGTCTTAGAAAATTAACCATTATGAAGAATACAATTGGCATTATTATGGATTTTTCTGCAAAATACAACATGGTGATAGAGGAAAAGAATCACCCTTTGATGTGCAAAATATGAACATACTGAGAAATAACTTTCATTCTTAATTTTTTGGCAAGTTATTTACAATTTTATATTTTTTCCTCGACCAAGTAATACTGAAACAGTAATCTATTACATAATATAATTAACATTACAATATTTATTTAAGTTGTATACCATTACTTCATGACACAGTAAAGTGCCAAGTGTGGCTTAGCCTAAGTTTTATAAAGAGAGAGCAAAAAGAAGTATTTATAAGAAGTTAATTTTAGCTTTTCTAAATAAACCAATCACATATTCACATAAAGAGATTAAATTCAAGTGCCAGCGATTCCCTCCCCGGCCCCTGCTTTTTCACCAATGTTTAAGAGACAACAGTATAGTTAGGAGTGTTGCTGTGATGAAGTATTTGTATGTGTAGTCTGGGTCCCGGGATACAGTAACACGGGTTCATGCACTTGCAAGAGAGAGAGAAAATAGAAACCAAAGGGGTTAGAAGAATCTGAGAAGCTAAAAGGGTGTTAAGTGTAGCAGAGAAAGATAAGAGCTTTGATTCTATTTGCCAAAAGCACAGGGATACAATTCTTATTTTCCAAACAAATTCCCCTGACACAGGCCACTGCAAGGAAGCGCAGATAACACCAGCAACCGAGCCTCCTCTGAGAGAACCATTTCTGAGTTAATAATCGCAAGTCAAGGACCAACAGCCCAAAACGAAGGAAGAAATGATGTCATGGGCTTTGCAGTATAATGCTATGGTAGATAAGAAAAAAGAAAATCAAAGTGATTCAGTCCATGATCACCAGAGAATATGAAACCCTAGAACTGAGGATAGTTTTGAAATACATGAAAGCTCATTCCTGTCCCTGCTATGTACTGTTTTCTGTATTTCTAAAGGTCTGCTGAACATCTGCAAATAAATCTGTGCTATCTGAAACTCACTCTCCAAACAAGCATCTCCTTTCCTACATCTCCAATTTCATTCCTAACCTCCTCCTGATTTCCTTCTGGTCCCTTTTATCTTCAGCGTCATCTGAACTACTTTTCTCATCTATCACATAACTTGGTTCCTTCACTCACAACCTTACCTTGTTTGCCAGCGCCACATTCAGCTAACGAGTTAAGCATCTGAGATCCTTCAATATGTAGTCCAGCCTCCCTTTCCAGCCCCAGACCCTCTTGATAGCCTGTGTACTCCCACCGCCTGCCCTACATAGCCTTACCTCTCATTCCTTAACACATCTCTGGATTGTCACTAACTCTATGGACCATTGTCAAACTTTAAAGTCCAAATCAATATCCCTTCTATCACCTTGATTCCATCTCACCTCGAACTCTGTCTTAGGAAGAATCAATTTCTCTGCTTCCTGTGTTTTTCAAACACTATGCATACAGTAGCGTATCAGGTCTCTACAAACTATAGTTTGTTTCATATAAAGGTTTCTTCTTAGACAGTGGAACTCTAGAAATTGGGGACTCTTACTTATTTTCATATTTTTTCTATAGGTGCTTTTCTATAGGTGTTTTGTTTTCTATAGGTGCTTTCTATAGGTGTTTCAACAAACATTAGGCATACTGGATTAAATGTCTTCAACATTCTCATTACTCAGCATAATTTCTATGTGATTCTATCCCTTGTGCCATTTCCCAGCAATGAACTTATGATACTTATAGAAAAAATGTGCTCAAAAGAACTTCTAAAAAATATAGTAAACAAGGAATATAATGTCAGTCAACTTTTGTTGATAACTTGGAAAACAGGAAAAGAAGTGAGTTATTACCCAAAAGGGAAAATTTTAAAAATGATTAATATACATATCTTGGCTATGCTTTGATACAGTTGAATATAGATATTTGTCAATATCTTGATCAAAGTAAGATAATAATGTTATATTAAGTGGCAATTTACTTTTTTTCTCCTGAACTATCTATCCACACTCAACCATCTATCTTAATGTATTTAGTCCATTTTTGAAATAACTGAGTCTTTTTGTTTTTTCTCATTAATGTTGGCTTGCTGTGTGGTTCCAGCTTGAGGATTTGACATTTTGACAAATAGTCTCTGAACCTGAAAATGTAGGAAAAATCCTATACCACAGCAGTGCCACTACAGAAATGCCACTTAGGGACATCTCTTAACAGAGTTAGCTTGACTTTTTCAAAAACACTCTGTTCATCTCCTGTGATAGTGAGTCCTTCATATAAGGATTTCAATGTACAAGTTTGCCAGTCCCTAAACATACCAACTACTTTCCTGCCTTTGTGTCTTTGCTCTGAGTTTATCTCTATTGTTAATGCAACTTTCCATTCCCTCAGAAATCCCAGTTATTCATGAAGTTTTCTTTGGTGCTTTCTTTTTTCTTTCTCTGGGAAAAGAGAGTAGCATGGAAGACATGGCTTCAAGTAGGTTTTGGTCAATATAGAAAGAACACCACTTCTGTTTTCTTTACTACTCTATGTAAGAGCTAAAAAATTAGATAGATGACTTCAGAGTTGAAGACACATGTGTCATATAGATTTGGCCATGGTGGACCACAGGAATCCTCATCACTAAAGAGAGGCAAGTGCCCTCAGGTTCCTATAGTTGAGTTCACCTTCAAATGGAGAGCAAGAAGGAAACACATCAAAAGAAGGCAATAAATTTTCTTTTTTCTTTGTCCCTTGGACTTTACCTTCGATAGCCCCTCTTCTGTAGTTAAATGTGATATATGGAATGGGTGCGTTTGTGCAGATCATTTTTATAGAAAATTGACAATACATCATGAATTAAAAACGTAGAACATATATTAAATTTCATCCATGTTGTAAAATTGTTTTTTAAATATATTTTTTCATGTTATTTATTTTAGAGAGAGAGCATGAATGGGGAAGAAGGGCAGAGGGAGATAGAGAATCCCAATCAGGTTCCATGCTCATGACCTGAGCCAAAATCAAGAGACAGATGCCCAACTAACTGAGTCACCTAGGCACCATATAAAATTGTTAAAGTTTATTTAGCAATCACTGATTTACCCTATCTGTGGCTACCATGCTTGTTCTTTCTTTAGATTTAAGCATCAAGAGTGATCTGAACATATATGTAAACCATTACAAGAAAGAAGACAATGATAGGAGGAAAAGAAAAACATTGATTCATGAATTAGAAAGTAAGCAAGTTTGGGGATAACTGGTTTACTTTCATAAAGGTAAATATAAAAATTAAAATTAAAATAAGATAAAAACAGAAAGGAAGGCAAACCATAAGAGACTCTTAAATTTAGGGAACAAACTGAGGGTTGCTGGAGGGTGGGTGGGGGAATGGGCTAAATGCGTGATGGACATTAAGGAAGGTACTTGTTGGGATGAGCACTGGGTGTTATATGTAAGTGATGAATCACTGGGTTCTACTCCTGTAACTAACTTGCATGTAAATAAATAAATTTTAAAAAATTAAAATGAACATGAAGTGAAAGAGTTCAGGTAGAGATTCTTTACAAATTATACACAATCCATCCAATTTGACATGTTATAGCCCCAAACATAATCAATACATATTTAAACATTTAATGAAAAATGAATTTATGCCACATAGCCAAATTTATTTGTGTTTACATTTTCAATCTTCTGAAATTTCTCAGGCTTAAAGTTGCTGAAAGGCCAAAAAAATCTCAAATTTATTCAAGCTATTAAAGAAGAACTGCATATAGGACATTAAGTTGTTGCTCAAATGTTACTGAGCAGTAAAATACCATGATAAAGTGGCATCTTTCTGTGTCTCTATTACATCTTCAGCACTAAAATTAATTTATGATCAGTCATCAATTCATTTACATGTCGTTTTATGCTAAATCCTTCCTTGCTGATAAATGCTTATCCTTAGATCCATTAAGCTAGAGTAAAGTCTGTGCTTTATAATATGACCCTGCTAATTGTTGCATTACCATTTTTATGAGATACAAAAACTGGCTGTCCCCCATTTTTTCAGCCAATATTTAATCGAGGAACTCTTCCTATTAAGTGCAATCAGTCTAACTATGTGTTAAGTAAAATCTTCAGCTATACTTGTCTTTGGATAAATCAATCCAAATATTGACCTCTGCTTAAATGGAGAAAAACATGTCTAATATTTAGAAATTTTTCTCTCCCTCAAACATATTGAATATGCAACAATTCCACCTGCATTCCTCAGAGAGAGAAAGAATGTGTAATATACATGAAAGCAAAATAAGCGATTAAAAAATGTCTTCCTTGGGACATAGGACACCTGTTAGCTTGCTCCACTCAGGTGAATAAATGATGTTCCCCTTTTATCTGTTAAACCTGAAGTAAATATTTAATTTCTTTTTAAATACATCACAGTCTAAGATAATGATTTCATTATTTTTGGCATCATCTCTGAAATTCTCCTAGTACTACAATATTTTCCTTAAGTTTTTGCAACAAAAACAAGGCATCAGGTCACACTTTTAAGTGGCCAATTCTGTAAAAGCTGTGTGGTCGAGTAAGGTGGTGAGGCTGCCAGGTTTTACTGTGTTCAAAATGATCTGGTTTGGGAGTTCCAGTAAAACCTCCAAAGACATAAAATACAGAAAATATAGAGCCGCGATTTCCTTTCAGCCGTGGTATTTATGTGGGGTCCAGCAGTTAAGGAAACTTTTATTCATTTCACTTCATGGCTTTCCCTCTTGGTTGTACTTTTGGTGATCAGTGAAGCAGTTAGAATCTTGGCTTCATGCTCAGGACATTTTCCTTCTGTCCTCTCTCACACTGCCTTCTGTTTCTTTTTTCCTGTGGCGGACTCATTAAATGCAGGAAACACTTACCCTTGACTCCCATCATGGAAGATATAGAAAGAAGTATTAACTCCTCTCCCTACCCTGTTGCCCAAAAATGGTGGATTTGGCATTTAGGAAGACATATAGCAAGCATATTCCTAAAGACTGAAATAATTCTATACGTTTACTTTCTAGCCCAAATCAGTGTGATGTGCTATAATCAAGATAGCTTTAGACTTTATTACTACCAAAGAGATTTAAATTATGCTATAAATAAATTAAAAATGAGATTCCCCACAAAAAGTGCTGATACAGATGATTCTTGTTAGCGAGAGTCACCATAACTGAATATAGAACTAAATGTAAGATAATAAGTAATAAAGGTTACAGCTAAAAATTAATATTTTTTACTCTTGATTAAGTGCATGGGGGAAGGATTAATGTTTCCAGAGATAAAATTATATGTTGTATTTGTATGAATATATATTCATATATGTACACACATACACGCATGCATGCAGAAAGGAAGAGAGACACAGAAAGACAGAGATAGAGATCTGTATGTTAGGTAATAGACCGAGAGATCATTTTCCTTTTAAATATGTTAAATTCAGAGATGAAAAAAAAAGTTGGTCATATCCAGAGCAAGGATCATGGTCATTTATCTTGAAAGTAAGATACTTATTTTGAAAATTCTTTTGCCACCTATCAGGTGGGTATAACCTTAAAAGATGTTAAACCCCTCTGTGACCCAATTTTCGTATCTGTAAAATATGAACTAAAATAGGTTTGTGATAGGTAAGGGATTTAATATATGTTAAAACTTTAGGACAGGGATCAGCAAACTTTTCTATAAAGTGCCAGATACCAAATATTTGAATCTTTGCCGTCTCTTTTCGTTTGTTTCATGTTCTCTTACAATTGTTTAAATATGTAGGCAACATTCTTAGCTCATGGAGTCACAACAAAAAATCAGGTCACTGCTTGAAGAGTGCCTTGCACTTACTAAGGGCTATATATGCACAAGATAGTATTCTTCTTGTTGATGGCATTATTATTATTATCATTATCATTATTATTATTATCATATTTAAATTCCTAGCCAACAGTTTGGAAGGAAGAGACATTTGGTAAATGTTTGTTGTAGGAATAAATAAATAATATAGTAGACTTGCAAATACATTTTCCACATTACTGTTTTAGAAACTGAATGTTTATTTCTCCCTAAAATTCATGTGTTAAAAGCCCTAACCCCTAATGTTATAGTATTTGGAGGTGGGGTCTTTGGGAGGTAATTAGGTTTAGATGAAGTCGTGAAGGTGGGTTCATCAGACAGAATTAGCAAACTTTTAAAAAGAGACCAGAGAGCTTGCTGTCTCTCTTTGCCTTTTGAGAACACGCGTGGAGATACCTGGTTGTAAGCCAGGAGGAGAAATTCACCAGGAACCAAATCTCCTGGCACCTTGATCTTGGACTTCCCAGCCTCCAGAACTGTGAGAAATAAATGTTTGTTAAGTCACCCAGTCAATGGCATTTTGTTAGAGCAGCCTAACAAGACTAAGACATTGAGATTATGGAATAGGAAACTGCTGATATTTTCCTTTCTTCTTGCTTTTCCATTCATGGACCATTATTTCAAAATTTAAGATGTCTATCACAAATTACTTAGTTGTTTTGAAAATATCTGGAATTTATATAATTATTTCTTTATAAAGATGGGCTCTGCACTTATTCCTTAATGTGATTAAGTGTTGGAATGTTATATATACAAGTAAAATACACACCGGCTTTTTAGCCCATCTCTGGGTTACCACTGGACTATCATTCTGCTTGGATTTAGAGTCTCAGGGAATGGAATATAACTTTTTGTCGCATTTAATAAAAATGGTTCTTAGTTTCATGAAAATGAAAATCTCTACCAAAGAATTTAGGTGAAAGTAATGACTGAATTCCTCACATCACGTACGAATTTAGAACCCTGAGTAAATTACAGTAAAATCAGAATCCTCTCTGTGGGCACTTACCATCTTAGAAACATAAAAAGCCAATGGCAACAGTGTCTGTTTTTACTGCCCACCTCAATTAAGGCCATTAAACTAGGTTTAAGGGTCTGAAGAAAACATAAACACATTAGAACAATATTCATCAGCATGTTGATTTCTGTAACATTTGGTCCATACATACATTCACCTTAGGGCCATCCCCATGTATGCTTACATGTGCATATGTGCACACACACACACTTACACACTCACATATGCTTACAATCCTATTTACACCCACACACACCTACACACACTCACACAGAGCCCTAAATACACTCACACATGCAGTTGTAATCACAAACCCTATCAATATTCTTTCACACACACATCCCACCCTCACTCACACTTCCTACACACACACTTTTTAAAGAAAATATATTTACTTTTGATTTATATTTACTTACATTACACTTATACACTAGAAAACAAAACAAATTACATCTTTGGTCATACCTTCCCCACAAAGTTACTGCAGAGCCAAAAAAAAAAAAAAAAAAAAAAAAGGAAAAAAGAGGAGAAGAAAAAAAAGAAAAGAAAAAAGGAAAAAAGAAAAAAAAAGAGTTTCCTTTGGCTACTTCCTGTAAACCACAACTTCTTTCACTGAGAAGATGCATTATTCATAGGGCAAATTCATCATGTAATACACACCTAAACACCCTGAGGTTTTTATATACAGCAGTAATTAAGCAGTGAATTCAAGTAGGAAAACAGACTGTTTTCTTAGCAATAAAAGCTTCATTTGGAATGAACAGTATACTAGCTACAAGGAGAAAGGCAGATTGGTTTTAACCATGTTCACATTAGACAGCCTAACAGGTGAGCATGTAAAAGTGCGAAATGGCAATCTTCTGATTTATAGATATATTTATCATCTTTGACATTATAATATTTAATAAAAGGACTACATAGGCTATAGCTGCCCTTTTTTGTGTGCTATTATTGCAATTCTTACTGCATTCCTAATGGAGAGGAGTTCAGTATCATTAGTGAGATATGCAAAAATATGCAGAATTTTACCCTGAAGGAGATTATGTTGGAAATTCAGGCAAGAGGGCTTAACATAATAGTGCACTAATAAGTTAGCTCTCTGCATTCAAAGACTCAAACTTTTGCTTTGCCACCTTCAGTTGGATCTCGATTTCAAATCGCAGCAGTATATCTGGAGTTCTTAAATCTTAATTAGCCTGGCAAGCAGACAGCCCCCAGGTAAGAAGCAAAACAAAAAAAGTGGGCTGCTGCATCACACATTGTATTATTCAGGAAGGCATAGAGAGGAAACATATAGGTCCTCATCCTTTTCCATCACTGTCCTAAAGAAGTTTCCATCAGTGTTGGCTCAAGTCAGAGTGACAAACCTTTGCAAGCTGGGAGCATACACATGAATTAAATGGGACCACGGTACACGCCTCCTAGGATGAAGATGATATTATCCAGGTAAATAGAGACATGGGTGATTTTTCTGAGAAGACCCAATGCCTGCAAAAGCAAGATCTACATTTGGGGTAGTTGCGTCTTTACAGTCACATGAGAGACATTTATGTATGTGTGTCAAAGAATGGATATCTACTGGAATAGAAAGACTACATTTTTACGTTTTCCCAGATTCATTGTGTACACATTAGGATTCAAGTTTTTTCAACAAAATTGGATAAACTTAAATCCTTTCAAATAGGTTGCAGTCCTGGGATCATCTTAGGAGTGTAGCAACTGCAACATTTCACTTAGTGAACAAAGCCAGAGGACGCCAGAAGACTAAACTGCAAAAATAACTGTATTACTTGGGAGAGGAGCAATTACCGAATCCAACGATATGAAATGCGTCAATGTATGGCTTATCTCGCCATACATTTTCTCCACACAATACCTTGTGCAACCTTAGAGAGGCTCATTCTGAAGACTTGCTTATTTTCATCAGTGAACGATTGTACAGAGTGAAATATCAAAAAGTGTTTTGAGATTGCGTTCACTTTGTATGTTGCTCCTGATATACAAAATAGATCATTTCTAAAAGTCAAGGTTTTTTTTTTTTTATGTAATAGACTTGGTTCCCCAGTAGAGTGAACTTTTCTTGAAAGCCCTGGATATAATTGAGTTTTCTTTCATGTCTTTAAGGCTTTTTAAAATTCATGAATTTTCTTATCATTTTTGCAGCAAAGCAAAAGTATTTCCAAATCCTTTTTGAATTTTGTGTTTAATATTAACATATTTAAAATGTTATAGAAATAGCTGGAGTGGAATAAATCTTACATAAGAAAGTGCTTGATTTTTGATGCATTTGAGTGTAATAAATAGGTCAGTTATTCCTATTAAATCAGTTACATTACCTGTCACAGAGCTGTCTAGATTGTCCATACTGGATCCGGGTGTCTGCTCTAGTGCCCTCAGGGGCCTGGGGATTTCTAAAGCTTCTTCCTCATCATCAGCATCATCATCTGGAACATCTGTTTCCAAATCGGAAATCAAGGCTCCGGACATGTAACCTAATGGTGGAACCGGGGGCTGTGGAGGTTGATTATTGCTTTGAATGTGCCTAGAATTCAAATGGGAGGGAAAAAAAGAGGGAATTCATTAACAACCCACAAAATTATAATTACAATTAAACAGCATGTTGCAGCGACTAATTTTTTCTTCTTGCTTTCTATTAACTAATTTTGGAGCTTATGATGGTTTCTCAGAAGAGACAATGGGCTATGTATACATGACTAGTCAAAACCATAACCATATAAACTATTACACTCTTCTATTGGTATTCATGGGGTAATATACAGAGAAAAAATATACAGACCTAGTATTTTTGTGTAAATAAATCATCAAAGGAGAATAGGAATGTTTGCACAAATACTTAAAGTTGTTTTTGTTTTTGTACCATAAGAGTATAATAATTTTGTTTCCAGCTTAGTGTGGAAGTTGTATTCAGCCTGTGTGGAGGCCATATGAAGAAAAGATGTCACATGAAGAGTTAAATCCAATAACCCTTCTCTCAACCATGAGCACACTGCCTGACCTACAAGGTTTTCTTCCTGCAGGCTCCCCCATGAATCAGGCCACTGGTTGTTTCCACTTTAACACAGTTTAAAGTAGGAATGACTACTTTGTGTTCAGGTTACTTATTTGTGCCTCTGTTTTACCTACTGAAGTCTAAAACACTTAAAATACATAAAAGGTTCATCTCAGCATTTTCTGTGTTTAGAATATCAGGTGTGCTAAACATACCCTTTGCAATGCATGTGTATCTTTAATCTCAGCCTTGTGAAGTAGACAGAATTCATATTTTCAGCTCTTAGAACCTACCCAAGGGATGTTCAAACTTAAGTGACTTGTTTCAAATGGTATGGTTAGCAATATGTAGAGTTGGACTCTAGGTTCAGTTGATTCGCTTTGTGACTACTTAAGAATTTCTTCTAGGTGCACCTGGGTGGCTCAGTTGGTTAAGCTTCCGACTTCAGCTCAGGACACGATCTCATGGTTCGTGAGTTCGAGCCCCGCATTGGGTTCTGTGCTGACAGCTCGGAGTCTGGAGCTTGCTTCGGATTCTGTGTCTCCCTCTCTCTCTCTCTACCCCTCCCCTGCTTGTGCTCTGTTTCTCAAAAATAAACACTAAGAAAAAAATATTTTCTTCTCAATTATAAAATGTCATTATATATATGTATAACAAATAAAAATGGCATATATATAACATATATATATAACAAATAAAAATGACATATACATGTATCACATATATATATAACAAAGAATGACATATATACATATGACATACATATGACATATGTATATATGTCATTCTTATTTGTTACTTGTTAGTTGTTATTTGTTCCTGTCATTAGGGAGTGAATATACCACATATCTTAATACAGTAAATCTTTTTTTTTTTTTTTTGCCTTAATACAAAGTATTTAAAAGACGTTGGCTATTTAAGGCAGATGTATAAGTGTTATGCATTTTCACCCAAAGATTTTGAATTAGAAATACAAGGTTATTTTTAATACCTGCATTTTGGGGGCAATTATTTCACTCGTCCAGAATTTATTTAACATCCCTCTCCCAAATGCATTCTTGAACTGGCAACCAACTCCAATGTTAGCAACATTATAAATTTTTCAATGGAAAAAAACCCTTAAGATGTTAGTTCCAGAAGCCACCTCAATATCATCAAGTGCACATCTTTAACTTAATGGGTCAGGAATATGAGGTCCCAAGTCATCATCTGACATTCATTATAGCTCATTTATGTAAAAATCAGAAAGTCTCTTAACTACCAATGCAGAATATCTTGAGTGTTGATGATGACATCCTGTAAATGTTGCCTCAAATTCTGTTTGTGAATCAAGAATGGACTGAGTCAAGTCATGAGCAAGAGAATACAAGGTGATATTTACATATATGATTCCTTCTCTAATGGTGTGCACTTTGGTCCTGGAAGGTACCAAATAAACTGACATTCTAGTCTTACATCATTGCTGACACCTCTTGAATGGAACAAATATACATTAATGTAAAAAAAAAAACATATTTCTTGAATTCAGCAGAATTAGGAGATAAACTAAAATAGGAAGAGGGTGCAAAACATTTACAAATATCTTCTAGTGACAAGCACTGTGCTATGCACTACATGGGTCAATATATACAGAGTCCCTGGAGGTGGATCCTAGGAATTATTATTTCTTAAATATTTCTCCTGTGATGTTGATGTACAGCTCAGATGAGGAGCATATTCCATTCCTGAAGGGTGAGATCCTGTGTGAGTACATAGAGGTTCATAACTTTTACATAGGGAGTCAGCAGTGACACTCTGGAGGATTGTTGGACTGAACAGAAACATACTCAGAGAAAGAAACAGGGTTTTCCCTATGGGTACTTGGAGCAGGTAAAGAAGAACTAGTTTGTTCACTCATTTAGCATATATCTGTGCAACACTCACTAAGGGTAGTGCTCTTCTAAGGGTGGAAATACAGCAGTGAACAATTTAAGTGAAAACCCAAGCTCTTCTGAATAGCAGCTATATTACAGCTAGATACTGTACTTAGTCTTGTATATGAGGAAACTCATTAAATTCTTTTTTTTAAAGATGTTATTTTTAGTAATCTCTAACATCCAATGTGGGGCTCGAACTCATAACCTCGAGATCAAGAGTCACATGCTCTACTGACTAAGCCAGGAAGAACTCATTTAATTCTCACACAATATGATGTGTAATAAAGAATTTGACCTTGCCCAAAGAAAAGCTAGGCTTTTGTCATGTGCTCCAGGGAGATAATCTCTAAGTTCTAGAATATCCTACCTGATAGAAGTGTCTTGTTCACCTGGTAATCTTAGGCTTTTCCAGAGAGTCCAATAACGTGATTTATGGTAGGGGCTTTTAGTCACATGGTATCAGTTTGCGTTCTGGAGGAGCTAGAGACTGAGGTCAGCCATGCAGATAGCTAACAATGTCTATGACAAAGGTGCAAGAAAGACCATGAAGCTCAAGGTTCACGTGAGTTTCCCTGGTTGGTAATACTCCATGCATATTGTCACACGTTGTTGGTGGGAAAGTAATGCTTTCCACAACTCCTTTGGGAGAGGGCGACTGGAAGCTCTACCTTTGGAACCTTCCCAGACTCTGTCCTGTGCCTCTCTTCTCTTGGCTGATTTTAATCTGTATCTTTTCAATATAATAGACCGTAACTTTCAGTATAATGGCATTCAGTGAGTTCTATAGTTCTTTCTAGTGAATTACTGAAACCAAGTGGTCTTAGAGACTATGCTCTTAATGAGCTAATTGTATTATCATCATCATTTTACAAATGGGAGACTGAAGCACAGAAATGTTAAGTTGCTCAGTGTCATATAGCTTGTAAGTAGTGACAGTGCTACTTGTCCCAACCTCAACTGCCCTCAGTCAAATCCCCGATCAGGCAATCTGGAATATCTGAGAGTGGGGACTACACATCAATATATTTTAAGGTTATCCAGGTGAAATGCAGGTGAATTTGGGAACACCTAAGCTATAATCTGTGTCTTAAATTACTGAAGTACATGGCCACATTAAACTGAAGGAAATCCTCTGGCTCTTAAAGCAGTCGGCTTCAACTCAAATAGTGGTATTTTATGAAGCAGCCTGATGCAAAATAATACTGTTTAACAGATTTGCTTTGACCTTTGAAAACATATCTGATGATTGAGAAAAAAATGTTTAAAAACCTCTGGTTCTAAGAAAAGATCCTATGCTCATAAGAAGCTTTAAATAATACTCTTGGTTTTAGTATCTCTTTGTACATTTTGCTGTATTTTTAAAATAAATAGTTCAACACTGAGAATGAGATATATCTCATTATCAACTATCCCAGTAACTAAGACTGTCAAAAAAAGCAAATACTATTTCATAAAAAATTAACTTCAAGTACATCGTGGAAATCAACAGAAGATAATCAGAGGTATGTCACTGAGATTTCATTTTCAAGAGTCAGACTTATATGTCACTATTTGAGAGAAGAGAGCGCACATAAAAAACAAAACAGAACAAACAGACAAAAAAAAAACGATTGTACAAAATTGTGAGAGCCGGTCCCACTTGTATTTTTTCCATGCTTGCACAGGATATCTAAGTAGATTGCCATCAATACCTAAGGAAAGGTTATGAGTTGATTAGAAAAAAGGAATTTGGTTATTCTAGGTTTTATTTTTTAATGCACTTACTGTTACTAATATTGCTGTTTTTTCTTCCTGTCTCATTTTATTCAGCCCAAGGATCTTTGAATAACTGACCATATGTGATTTGTAGAAGCTTACATTTACATATTCATGACCACATACAGAATTAATCACAGGCACTTTGAACAATCCAAAAGGAGCCTTATATTGTAGCACTGGAAGTGAGTTCAAGGATAAGCTAATCGAAGCTAAACTGTAAATCAGAAAAGATTCTGGTGTAGCCAAAAGCACTTTAGCATGCAATTCAGCAGATCTGAATTCTTGCTCCGGGTCACTCCTTAACCAGTTATATGACTTTGATCCAGTTATTTAACATTTTCTTGGTCAATTTCTTTATGCAGATGATAGAGGAACTGCAAAGAAGAATTTCTAACCTCAGCTGTATAGTTATATGAGAACTCCTTATGAATTTCTTGCAAAAGAACACCTCCTCTGTCCCTGTGCTGAAGGCATGGGTCTCCTGTCCTAACAAGAATACATACCATGTTTGCTTTGCTATATCAAACTGATAGGCTCTGGTCAGCTCGTCCAGGTGAGCCTGCAGCATGGGCTGCATCTCTTCCCGTGGGGATGGAGTGAGGGTTGCAGTGGACTGCTGTCCAAAGGAAATAGCAGGCGAAGAAGCCACGCCTCGGACTGGAGGTGTCGGGACACGATCATCATCTTCTTCCAGTTCATCTTCCATACCCTGGTGTAAGTATGTTTGCACGGGTAATGGCGGACACCAGCTATCGCTGTCATAACTGAAATCAAGTGAGAAAATATAAACTCTATCAACACATACATCCACATACACATACACACAATCATACTGGCAATAAATAACAACCACCATGGGAACAACAGCACCTAAAACGTTCTCTCTATTTATTTTGTCCTGATTTCAGTTTGTTGGTGGGACCATGGTAAATCACCTGGCTGTTATCTTAATTTCTACTCACAATTACTACTGCTATCTCAATATCTCAATCTATTCTTACAAGATCTTATTAGCTAATTGTTACCCCACAGTTACAAAAGGCAATAACTTCCTAACAAACTTACTCATGTGGAAAAGCCAAATTGCTAATTACAGACAATTAATGAATTAATTTAGTGCCTTAGTGCTTGTAGATTTAATTACTTTCTTCTCCTGTTCATCCCTGTGTATGCCAATATTGATCATCAAAGAAGTGTCTGAGAATTTTACTTTTATTCTAGATCTATGCTAACCTTTCACTCCATATGACATGTCAGTCTTTAAGACTTTGTGCTACGAAATGGATTCAATGGCCCTTTGATGCTCCTGATTCTCTAACTTCCTCAGTAAAAACTCATGCTTGCCTGTATCTATAAAACAGACGTTCAAAAGCTAGCCTGCAAAAATACATATTAAAAAGAAAAATAACAACTTCTAAAGAGAGTATTTTTTTTAGGGACTCTGGTAAGGGAATATAGAAAATTAGCCCAAACAGTTTTCATTGTGACACAACATCAGTGGCATTTCTATTTGTACCTTCTCCATATACTATCATTTTCATAAATCAGAAAGATCCCAGTATGCTTTAAAAAGGAGACTTAAGAATGGGATAAATAATATCATTGAATAAAATATGTATTGAATGTAATATTATTGAATGTCCTATAAATTCCACTTCTACTGAATCTTTCTCCAATACTTCACCTCTACTTTCATAATCACAGATCAGAATCCTTCTGATGTGAACTAGCTCATTAACTTGCTTTCCTAGTCTCCTGGGATTTCATCTCCGTCTCTTCTATCCTATCTTCCATGCAGACAATGGGATTATATTTCTAAAATCTTCATTCACATTATACCTAGGCTTTGAATTATTGAGTGATTATCACTATTATAAAAAAAGTTCAAATTCAATAGGAGGAACTAAAAAAAAAAAAAAAACCCTTTCCCATCTGATCAACCTATCTTTCTACCTATTTCCCCAACATCAGCCTACTGTATATTTTTTTCTAAACTCTGGGCCTGTATATGACTATTCTCAAATCATCTGCCTGTGAGTTCCAGTTCTTCCTTCGGGTTCAGTTCAAATGTTGTCACTTTTATGAGGTATTCTCTGCCTCTGCCATATGTAATTGATTGCAACTCCAAAATACTTACATTGTGGTACTCCCCATATTATATTGGGATTACTTGTTTCATGTCTATTTTCTCCTACTATTCTACGAGCTCTTTAAACTTAGAGCTCCATCATTTTCAACTTTGCATTTCTAGCACCTGATACAGTATCTACCATATAGAAGTTTCATTAAAGAAACTAAAAATAGATGACTATTACAAGTGTATATATGTAGTCCTGACCTCCCTAACAAATCCTAATTTGTAAATGTCTAGATGATTCTCGAATATTTTTACTCAAGTGTCTTCATGTACCGTTTAAAGCTGAATTTATTAAAAAAAAACTACACATGGATGTTTCTAGCAGCTTTATTCATAATTGCCAAAACTTAGAAGCAATCAAAATCTCCTTCAGTAGGTGAATGGATAAACTGTGACAAAATTCATCCATAGGCAAAATTTGAAAATTTTCCAAATAATGGAATATTATTCAGTGTCAAAAAGACATGAACTACCAAGCCATGAAAAGAATTAATGGAAAATTATATACACATTACTAAGTGAAGGAAGCCAATCAGAAAAGGCTATGTACTGTATAATTCCAAGTATATGACATTTTGGAAAAGGCAAGACTATGGAGATGGTGAAAAGATCAGAGGTTGCCAGAAGTTAAGGGAAGGGAGGGATGAACAGGCGGAGAATGAAGGATTTTTATGACAATGAAACTGCTCTCTATGATATGATAATGGTAGATGCATCTCAGTGTACATTTGTCCAAGCACACAGAATATACAACTCTAAGAATGAATCCTAATGCAAACCATGGACATTGGGTGATACTGATATATCAATGTAGGTTCATCAATTTAACAGTGTATCACTTTAGAGGGAAACATGGGTAGTGACTGAGGTTATGCATCTCTGGGGGTAGGGGGTATAGGGGAAATCTCTGTACTTTTTGCTCAGTTTTGTAGTTAACCTAAATCTGATCTGACAAATAAAGTCTATTTAAAAAATCCTTGAATCGATAATCCATGTACTTGATAGCCATGTGCTAGGTAACTGCATCTACTTACAGAGCATGCAATCCGGTGGGGCAGACTGATACTAAGCAAATAATCAACAATGCCAAGTACTATAGAAACAGGGAGGAGGGAGAGTGAAACTAGTTTTGGGGTAGGACAAGGCTATGCAGACCACAGAAAAAGGGGATATTCTAAGTAACACATTTGGTGGCCCAGAGAAAGAGAAAAGATAACAATATTTGAAGAACTCACATAGTTCCCTAACTGGTAAGAGCTGGAAAATAAAGGGAGTTGCCCAGAGATGAGGCAGGAGAGGTGAGGATGTGCCAGATCATGCAGGGCCTCATCAGTCCTGAGAAGGACTGTAGGTGATGGATAGTTATCCTGAGAGGTTTTTTTACCGGGAATAATATCAGCTTTAGCTGCCAATTTACCTCTTTTGTTGAGGCTACCTCAATAATCTACCTCAGTGAGTTGTAAACTGAAGACCTTGTTTGGACGCCCTGTTACACTCTGATAGGAATATCCCTTCAAAATATTGTTTATATTGTAGTATAAACAGGCACACTTAAATATGTTACAGACAACAATTTTTGTTTTGTATTAGGAAATTCCATTGGTTAAATTTGTATTCTCATCTATTGACTAGGTAAGTACTTCTCTGACTTGAAAAAAATACATTGCTCCAAAACGATGCCATTTTGACCTGTTTTATATGTTGGAGATCAGAGTTAGATTTCATTAAAAAAAAAAGGTTCTTTTGTGTACAAAGTTTGCAACTCAAGGCCCCAGCTGGATTCAGTGCTTCCAGTTTTTCCCATCCACTAATCAATCCCTCACGCCACTTACAAACTGGTCTATGAGATCATGAGAATTGTTTGAATAAAATATTCATTTCTGTTTATTCTATTCTGTCCATTATATATGTCTAAGCCTCAATCTTTTTAGATGGGTTTTCCAGTTTCTCAACGAGAATCTCCTACTCAAAATAAATTGGTTTCCTTCTTCTCCTATTCCTTCTACCGCTCTTTCTCCTCCTCCTCCTTATTATTTTTTTAAATATACTTTTCCATTCTGGTCTATTAGTTTAAAGAATTCAACTTATTTTGAATAAGCTGAACTCCTCCAATTTCATCTACCTTAATCTTATGGATCCTTCAAGCCACAGGCTATATCCCATATTTTTATAAAGATTGCCCTGATAAGGCCAACTAGCACTGATATATTACTCTTCTGAACTTGAACTGACATTTTTGCACATTTACTTGGAAATTGATTATGCACAATGTTATGCCATTTCCAACATTGGTTTATTTAACTATTGTCTAATTTATTTTAGAATTTAACCTTGCACATGTTGATAGTGTCTTTTCCTCAAGTGGATTTATGCTATATTAAAATTATGGCATTGAATTACTTCTGTTTGGCCACACCTGCCATAATACTTTAAAAATAGTAGATGAAAAGCCTATTTATTGATTTGAAATGAAAACACATAAATTGATTCATTAATAAAAACACTCATGATGTTCAATGACATGGATAGAGGTACAGAGCATAATGCAAGTATAATGAAGTAAGTCAGTCAGAGAAAGATAAATGCCATATGATTTCACTCATATGTGGAATTCAAGAAACAAAACAAATGAGCAAAGGGAAGAAAAAAAGGAGAGAAAGAGACGAACCAAGAAACACTCTTAGTTGTAGAGAACAAACTGATGGTTACCAGAGGGGAGGTGCATGGGGATATGGGTGAAATAGGTGATGTAGATTAAGGCGTGCACTTGTGATGAGCACTAGGTGTTGAATGGAATTGTTGAGTCAGTATATTGTACATCTGAAACTAAAATTACATTATATGTTAATTATATTGAAATTAAAAAAAACAGGATGTTTAGGTTTCTTTTATTAACTTAATTTTTGACTTTAAATGGTATATTATAAAGTCAAACAAAAATATATATAAGAATCCTAAAAAAAAAAGGACAAAAATGAAACACCTGCCCATTTTCAAGTATGAAATGTGAGTGCTATTATACTTCATCCATAGTTATAATTAAATTTACTCCAGGGGTGCCTGGGTGGCTCAGTCGGTTGAGTTACAACTTCAGCTCAGGTCATGATCTCACAGTCTGTGAGTTCAAGCTCTGAGATGGGCTCTGTGCTGACAGCTCAGAGCCTGGAGCCTGCTTCAGATTCTGTGTCTCCCTCTCTCTCTGCCCCTCCCCTGCTCATGCTCTGTCTCTGTCTCTCTCTCTCAAAAATAAATAAACATTAAAAAAAATTTACTCCATAAAATATCACATTTTTTTTTGTTCCGTAAGTTAGAGCATGTATTTCCTTTGTTTACGTTGGCTTATTGCAAGGGATTTCCTACATTTGAATAAATAAAGAACATGTTTATATATTCAATCTTTAATTATTCTCTAAAATTACCCTACTTCATAAGTAGTAAACTATCCTTGCTGCTAATAATCTAAAGAGAACATACATAGGGGCACTTGTACCCCAATGTTTATAGCAGCACTCTCAACAATAGCCAAATTACGGAAAGAGCCTAAATGTCCATCAACTGATGAATGGATAAAGAAATTGTGGTTTATATACACAATGGAATACTACGTGGCAATGAGAAAGAATGAAATATGGCCTTTTGTAGCAACGTGGATGGAACTGGAGAGTGTGATGCTAAGTGAAATAAGCCATACAGAGAAAGACAGATACCATATGGTTTCACTCTTATGTGGATCCTGAGAAACTTAACAGAAACCCATGGGGGAGGGGAAGGAAAAAAAAAAGAGGTTAGAGTGGGAGAGAGCCAAAGCATAAGAGACTGTTAAAAACTGAGAACAAACTGAGGGTTGATGGGGGGTGGGAGGGAGGGGAGGGTGGGTGATGGGTATTGAGGACGGCACCTTTTGGGATGAGCACTGGGTGTTGTATGGAAACCAATTTGACAATAAATTTCATATATTAAAAAAAAATAAAGAGAACATACATGAGGAATGAAAATATGTAGACAGCATAAGAGAAACAAGAAATAATGTTATATGTATCATATGTTAAGTTTACATAGAAAAAAATTGTAATTAGTTGCACTCAACTCATTTTTTTGTTATTCAAATACCATCAGGCAAAAGAGAGCCTAACCAAAAATTATACAAACACATTGCATAATGTATTAAATGACTAAAATATTTTCCAGTAGCTCTTCTTAAATAGAATGGGTGCTTATCATCACTTTCAGTCTTTTCTACAAAGGTAATCTAGAACGGGTGAGAGCAAACTCCACCAATGCAAAACATAGGCAAAACTGAATATGGGATTCATCTCAGAGGTTTGAGCAAGAAGACAAAAATAGAGAGATGAGGATAAAAGAAAGACTGGGAGAAGGATGTGGCAGAAGAGATGAAAGAAATTTGGGACACAGAGCACATGATGCAGCAGGGAGGGCTTTTCACCATCTCTGAGGTATCCATATCTTAATCCATTCCAGAGCAACAAATGCTAGGTGTCAGGCCATTTCTGAAGGGCAAGGAAGTAACAAGTGATTCTATAAAGGTTATCAAAAGTGTAGCTTTGTTTTTAGTATTTTCTTCACATTTATAGATATATATCTTATTTGAGTGATGGAATTTCAACTTTTCCTAGCAGTAGCGTAAAGAAGATTGTGAAAATGCTCCTGATGCCAAACTAATGGTCTTTTGGGCCAACCATTCCTAGAAAAGATTTGTTTTGTTTTGTTTTGTTTTTTGTTTGTAGGTTTGGTTTTTTACTTATTTATTGTCAGTGAAGTAAGAGGCATCAAATTATCTGTCTTGCCTGGGAAATAATGAGAAAGATGACAACAAATCAATGTTGCATGTGAACTAACTAGTTAAAGGCCAGATACAAATACCGAATTACTAATAAAAATACAATACAGTTCAACACCCGCAAAAGCTTGCCAATCTCTAATTGTAGCTACAAAGAAAAGCATCAGATTTCTATTGAATCCTTACTGAATTCTTCCTGGCATCATATGAATGCATTAAAAATACATTATATTTATAGCTAAGGGTGAATATGTCGTGATACATTTTTATCAAGCCGAGAGGGGTATATCGATGACAGAACATTTACCAGTTTTGTTATCAGACTCCCTATATGACATACAACTCTCCACAATTGGCCTTAGGACACCTCTTCAGATTATCTCCTACTATGAATATTTCAAACTCAACAAATCTCATACCAGTTGCTGAAGGATACACACAAGCAATTAGAACGCAATGTGATGTAGTACTGACTACAATAGAGGAGGAAGCTTAAGGAATAAGAAAATTAAGGAAAGGCAAGTAACCTTAACTAGAGTAGGATGGGGTTTTGAAGGAAGAGTGGGAAGTACTGAAGGAAAACTAATGGGGCTATTCATTTTCATTCTCATCTTTTATTTCTTTTTTCTTTTTTTTTTTTTTTAATTTATTTTTGGGACAGAGAGAGACAGAGCATGAACGGGGGAGGGGCAGAGAGAGAGAGGGAGACACAGAATCGGAAACAGGCTCCAGGCTCCGAGCCATCAGCCCAGAGCCTGACGCGGGGCTCGAACTCACAGACCGCGAGATCGTGACCTGGCTGAAGTCGGACGCTTAACCGACTGCGCCACCCAGGCGCCCCTCATCTTTTATTTCTATTCTTTCCCCTTTGGCTACAGAAAATTCTCTCCATCTGCACAGCAAATGGTGACATTAATAACATTTAGTTGTAATCGTTTGTTAACAGTTTATTCTGGAATCTAGGCTACTTTAGGTTAGGGACCACTTCTCGTTATCTTTGCTCCTTTTGCTTCAGAAAGCTCAGAGCTGGCATCCAGCAACCACCTAACTCTGGGTACAATTATTTGTGAATAAATGATTCAAGATTCACCTCAACACTGAACTATCAGATGGCTCCAACTTTACCTGGTATACTTGGTTATCCTTTCCTGAATGCAAATTATTATTTTGTATACATTGCTCATCTAGGGCTTATCATGCAAAATAGTGCGTGTGTGTGTGTGTGTGTGTGTGTGTTTTCTGTTATCTACCTACCACTCCTGTGACTCCCTAGATCAGAGATGAGATCTTCCTGAATAACTGTGTGTTTGTTTCTTTCATTTCTGTTGCGTTTCTTCCTGACACTGGGCTTAGCACTTGTTATGTACTTGAAAAAAAAAATGTGTGTTGAATAAGTTCTCAATTATGATATATTAAAAACAACAAAAATAAAAACTATGTATCTCCATAAGAAGTAGAGTTGCAGAATTCTTTTTTTTTAATTTTTTTAACATTTATTTATTTTTGAGACAGAGACAGAGCATGAACAGGGGAGGGGCAGAGAAAGAGGGAGACACAGAATCCGAAACAGGCTCCAGGCTCCGAGCTGTCAGCACAGAGCCCGACGCGGGGCTCGAACCCACGGACCGTGAGATCATGACCTGAGCCAAAGTCGGACGCTTAACCGACTGAGCCACCCAGGCGCCCCAAGAATTCTTGATTGTTAAAATAAAAATTATTAAAAACCAAGAGGTGACATCTACACTTTTTGCTGTTTGTGTTTCAAGAAAACCTTGGGGCACCTGGATGGCTTAATCGGTTAAGCATCTGACTTTGATCTCAACTCAGCTCGTGATCTTACAGTTGGTGCAATCATGCCCCACATCAGTTTCTGTGCTGATAGCACAAAGCCGGCTTGGGATTCTTTCTCTCTCTTTGCCCTTCCACCACTGGTTCTCTCTCTGTCTCTCTCTCTCAAAATAAATAAAAACACCTAAGAAAATAAAAACTCTTAAACCTATATGAATTTCAAAATAAGCCATAAAAAATTCTATAGAAGAACTCACTATAAAATGTTCAATGTTAATATCACGAATAGCAGATTATAAAATAATCTAGGAAGTCTTTAAAAATCTTTCCTTTTCAATATTAGAAAACAAAAAAGTATAAATAGAATATCAAGAAATGGGCAAAGTCATCACTAATCTACTAATTTTAATTTACTCTTGTCATATTGATTTTAAATGTGTTGTCATCACCAACAATTGAAAGAAGAACTTTGAAATATTAACCTTTGAAAAATTAAGTCCAGGGAATAAGAAAATTGAATTCTGCTGTCAGTTTACTGACAGATTAGACTTTAGAATATTTTTGTTAAGAGTGATAATTTTTATTTTAGGAAATACTAGGTACTTAACACAAATAACTCAAAGGTTCTTGAAAACCAAACTATAAGCTACAAAGACTTTTGAGTAGATATAATCAAAATATATATTTCTTTACCATCTAAAGTATCCAGTGGATTTTTATCAATCTTTTACAAAAATGGGATGCCTGGGTGGCTTAGTCGGTTAAGTGTCCGACTTCGGCTCAGGTCACGACCTCACGTTCGAGAGTTTGAGCCCCGCGTCGGGACCTGTGCTGACAGTTCGGAGGCTGGAGCCTGCCTCGGATTCTGTGTCTCCCTCTCTCTCTGCCCCTTCCCTACTTGCACTATTTCTCTCATGCGCTCTCAAAAATATATAAACATTTAAAAAAAATTTTTTAAGAATTTTTACAAAAAAAAAGATTTTATAATATCATACACCCTGACTAAATATTAAAATAATTTGGGTAGGAATGCCTATATATTTTATAGCTTGATGTTCAGAAAATAATTTATATCAAAAAATAAAAGTCTTCGGCAATATGTAATAATTCATTCATCAAATGAATATTTCTAATTCTACTGCTGGGCAGTAAAATCAAGTGAGACATTTAGCATTTATTTGGAACAAATAGTTTTATTTCAATGGGTAATAGCTATCATAGCCTATTTTTAAGGGGACTTAGTGGGAAAAGAAAAAAAAAGATTTCAAATTATCTAAAATATTCATGTGATCTGAGTTCAAAATTTTATGTTTATCCATGTTTGTCAGTACTATTTACTCTTCCCAATTCACAAATTCTATTTTCCCATTTCCTGAATACAGCCTTTAAAATGAAGATTCCTGAGTCCTGGATAATCTCCTCTTGTGGAAAGTACATCTTTTTTTTTTTTCTTTGACAGGCTCCTGTGACCTGGGTACATTTACATTATTGATATGTATTGCATAAGATCATGTGCAAAATTTAACTTTTTAAAAAGTCAGAGAAAATTTATTTCCTATTTCAAATGTGAACTTTTTAAAAATATAAAATAATAATGATATGTATATAAATGGGAATTATAATCCTACAGAAGCAAGTAAAGCCCTTTTTGAGGAAGAGAAAGATGTAGAGAATAAAATATAGAGAAGTATGTATATGAATACATAAGTGTGTGTGTGTGTGTGTGTGTGTGTGTGTGTACATGCATATTTACCTACATCTCTGTGTATAATGTATATATATATATTTATATATATGTAGTATATATGTACTATGCAATCAAGAAAAGGTAAATGAGGTATTTTGAAGGAAGCAAATGCTGTGACATAGAATGTTCCAATTAAGAAAATTAATTTGGAGATATCTAAGATAGCAATCTGGAGTTATCTAAGATAGCACTTATTTAAAAAGAAAAGGACAGGGCACCTGGGTGGCTTAGTCAGTTACGTGTCTGACTCTGGATTTTTGCTCAGGTCATGATCTTATGGTTCCTGAGTTCAAGCCCCACATCAGTCTCTGTGCAGACAGCACAGAGCCTGCTTGGGATTCTCTCTCTCTCTCTCTCTCTCTCTCTCTCTCTCTAGTTCACCCCCCACTTGTGTGCTCTTTCTCTAGCTCTCTCAAAATGAATACATAAACTTAAAAAAAAAGATTAAAAAAGAAAGAAAGAAAGAAAAGGAGGGCATCTAAGGTGTCTCAATCAGTTTAGCATCCAACTCTTGATTTGAGCTTGATTTCAACTCTTGATCTCATGATTCATTAGATCGAGCCCCACCTCAAGTTCTGCTAAAGATTCTCTCTCTTTCTGGAGGAAGTGTATGAGAAGACTAGGAATTGTGAAACTAGAGCATCTGTTTCAAAGGCATATGAAGGGGCACCTGAGTGGCTTATTCAGGTGAGTGTCCGACCCTTGATTTCAGCTCAGGTCATGATCTCATGGTTTGTGGGATTGAGCCCTGTTTGGAATTCTGTGCTGACAAGCATGGAGCCTTCTTGGGATTCTCTCCCTCACTGTCTGCCCCGCCCCTGCTCTCTCTTTCTCTCTCTTTCATGCATGTGAGCACACGCACTCTCTTAAAATAAATAAACTTTTAAAAAATAAAAAGAAACGGAAATGAAGCAAAAAAAATTTGTGCTGTGATCTTTACAAAAAACAAGACAGGGAATAAAACATTATTCAAATAAACTGAGGTGTCTTAATATCTAAATATGTTTAAATTAAAAAAAAAAAACTTGGAAAAAGAAAAGCTGCCTTATTCTGCATTTTTCAGTTTCAGTCAAAAGCAGTAATGACCTGGGAATTGTGAGGAAGACGGAGCAGTTAGAATTATTAAAATAGAAAAAAAAAAGACTGAGTATATTTCTCCTCACTTGCTCTTTTATTAGAGAATAAAAAGTATCAATGTCTTTCTGCTTTAAACTCAATTAACACTTAACAGAGGCGAACTAACTCTTGAGACATATTTGGGAAAGAAAAAGGAAACTGGTCACATTTAAAGGCCCTTGAAGGAAATTTTCTAACTTGAGAGAGGTTTTGTTACAGAATGTGCAGTGGCTTGAACCTCTTTCATGTTCCAGCCCTTAAATTCCCATCAAAGCCGATGATTAAATTCTCTACAATTACACCATGTGATGGAGCTCAACAGTAGGTGCTCTGCTATGGCCAGACGAGTCATTAGAAAGCTGTGAGAGATGATGAAGCAGGTTATTTTAATTCCCTTTTCAACCCTGCTCAGGAGTGGCTCTTTAGTTCACAGAGCTGTGGACATTTGCTTTCAAACTAACAAGCAATATTATAAATGGAGGCTGCATTATCATGATTGCAGACAATCTAAGGCACTTGACAGCCAAGGATTCTAGGTTCTCAATATGTGCTGTGTTGTATTTATCAGCTAAAATACAGAGATGGTGCAAACAACAGAAGTGGGGTTGTGGGGAGGGCAATGAACAGGGTGGGAAGGGGGCAGGGAAAAAAGTAAGAGAATCCTAGATAAAGACAAAGAAAACACAATACAGAGAAGAGGAATGCCCTGGGCATTCTGTTGGTATAGAAGACAATTTTACCCATTTTCTTGCTGTTCCACTGCGTAGTGTTCCAGCTCTGTTCCAGGAAGGGGCTGGACCGGGGGAGGAGGTAGAGGAACATTGGCCCAGGTCGATCCATTGTTTTTCTGAGGTTTAGAAGAGTTTTTAGTTTTCTTCTTTTTTCCACCTTTCCCACCTGCAAGTAATAATGCCTCTATTCAGATATACCAAATATCAGAAGAAACACAGTCATTGGGTGGGAAGATGGATTTATGTTTTTGAAACACCACAATGAGTATATTACATTTGTTAAACGCCATAAACAATGAATTGATCTAATCAGAAAATGTTTTTATAAATCACTCAACATTATATTGTGTCTTTCCCAATGCATGAACTACAGTGCTGAATAAACCAAAAACATGGGTCCTGTAGCAAAAGCACACTTATTGATTTATTCATGTCTGCTGCCTCTATGTTTTCATTGTTAGACAAAATAACGGGCCATAACAAATTCTTCCAAATGTCAGATTTTAGTGCGTTCATAATGCTCTTTTGCATAATCTCTCTCAGTGGAAAATGCAGTGTCTAAGGATACAGGCTAAACTTTTCCATTAGAATTTACTCTAATTAATCCAAGAGAGTACAGTTTTCTCTCAAAAGTGACTGATAAAAATCAATCAAATATAATCTGGGTACTTATAAATCTTTCACAATGAGAAGTTTTATAGAATTTTAAACTAACGAATGGCGTACTTATTTTTGCTTATAGTGAGAGTAGTTCCCAGATGTTTTAAGCACAGCATTTTCTAAAATTCCAAAAAGAGGGGAAAAATTAATGAAAATGCAGTGATCAGTTTCACTACTATTGTTAATACAAATTAGTTCATGCACAAAACACGAGCAAAAAATGACTTGGCAGCGTGTGAACCAAATCTGGAATTACTGGAGCTTAATGAAATATAAAAATCAAATTCATCATCTGTATAGTGTCATAGTTTTCACTCTTCCAAAATTGAAGTAAATCAAATTTCTTCCTAGATGTGTCATGGTTGATTGTAAGAATAAGTACTTCTGCAGCAGCATAACAAAGGATGTTGTTCAATAGAATGCAAGTAGCTTTCTTCACTCCTACTATGGCTATCGTTATATTTCCAAAAATAATGGTATTGACCCCTTGGGCTTCATCTTTCTGGACCTGAAAGTTGTGAGCATCAAATACTTGCAGCAGGGCTCTCAATAGACAGACATAGTACCAGAAGTTCCATCTCCTTTCTTCAACCAACTGTTAATCTGCATCAGCAACTGGCATCAGCTAGTTGATGATCAGCTAATGGCATCAGCCAACTCAGAAAATTATGTCATTCAGTAATGACTTATTGGAGTGTCAGAAGGTAATGTAGCTGGTAAGCTGGGCAGAGACACTGTTGCCAATGATGGAAGGATGTCTGTTTCCTATGTCATGAGCACAGATTTAAAAGCTCATCCCTACAGACAGAATGCTTTCTTCCTTCCTTTCACTTCCTGTCCTGGGCAAAAGGAGAGGTATTTAAGAGAAAGAACAGCAGGTATCTTCTGTTTTGAGTATAACAGCTTAATCTGGGGTTGAAGACTCATTTCTCATGTATCTGTATAAATTACTCAATAGATATCACTTTGATTTATATCTGTAAAACAGATACAAATTTCCTATTTCTTTGGGGTATTTTGAGGGTTGAAAGAGACAAAGCATGTAAAGGGCTCAGATTGTACAGAAAGCTCAATAAATGCCACTTATTATTACTCTATTTCATTGCCTCTGCCTTAGAGCAAACATGGTTCTACCTATTTCTACAGCCTTTGTCAAGCCCGACTTCTCCAACCCCAATGAGTCTCCCAGAAATAGTCTGACTCTCAGAATAAAAATAATGAAGTTGCTTAAATATGTCTATACTTCTTGATATAAGTCTATAATTTTTGTGTTTAAGATGGATGAGCCTTGACCCTTTGTTTCCTGATCGTGCACCAAAATCACAAACCAGGATCATATCTTTTGTGTAGTCTCAGAATTATATTTTAGTAATTAAAAGAGGAATGGGTCGGGCTATGTGTTTTTAGTGGCTTTTCCCCTAGTTGGGCACCCTTTATTCCTTATATATTTATATGTGTACATTGGTTCCTTCACTCTTCACTTCATGGCACTTTAGAAAATGTTACATGATCACCACCAGAACTGAATGACACAAATAGTGAAGTTCTTACATCTCCAGAAGCAAATTCTGTAACAGTAAACTTAATTCGACTAAACTGAAAGGGAATAATCACTTCACTCTTCACCTCCAAAAGAATGCTTTCTATCACCAATTTAACTAATTTTGTATTCAAATGTAGATGAAATAGTTAATAGATGATGAAACAGAGTTCTTTCTGAGTGTTATTTGGTCCATATTCACACAGTAGGAAAAAAAAAAAGAATGCAGCAGCTTTACTAGAAATTACTATTACTGGAGTCTGAACCCAACTCTGCTGAGTTCTTTTCCAAGTTCAAAAAAGGCATTATCAGTTATTCCAAATATCAGACTTAAAAATGTTTGGGGAGAGGTACCTGGGTGGGTCAGTTGGATACATGACATGGCTCTTGACTTGAGCTCAGGTCACGATCTCATGGTTCCTGAGATGGAGTCCCAGGTGGTCCGGCTCTGCACTGACAGTGCAGATCCTGCTTGGGATTTTCTCTCTCTCTCTCTCTCTCTCTCTCTCTCTCTCTTTCTCTCTCTCTCTCTGTCTCTGTCTATCTCTCTCCCCCTGCTTCCCTGCTTGCACTCTCTCTGTCTCTCACTCAAAATAAATAAATAAACATTAAAAAAATGGGGAAACAAAGCTGATGCAAAGAGGGAATTTGTGAGGGCTTTCAATCCAATGTCCACTTTCTCCTCTTAGGGGAAATTTCTGCTCTGTCATTGTGTGGAGTCTTGATGGGACTATGAATCAATATGTTTTGTCCTCTCGGGGAGGCTGGGTGGCTCAGTCCGTTGAGCATCCGACTTCAGCTCAGGTTACGATCTCGCAGTTTATGAGTTCAAGCCCCATATGGGGCTCTTTGCTAACAGTTCAGAGCCTGGAGCCTGCTTCGGATTCTGTGTCTCCCTCTCTCTGCACCAACCATCCCTGTCCCCAGCCTCGCTCATGCTCTGTCTCTCTCTCTCTCAAAAATAAACATAAAACAAATTTAAAAGAATATGTTTTGTCCTCCTTTATCAATGAGCTAAGAGGTGGGCTCTTCGCTTGGTGGTGGGCATATGATGTAGGCTAAGGATATTGTATTTATCTAAGATCTAAACCTTGAGCTAAGCGAGCCACCACAGCTCACTGTTGTTTCTTGCAACCGAAGATCCCCAAACATTTTAAAGTGAGAACTGTCTGCAGTATGTTTTATGAGAACATATTTTGAAGACCGTCAACTATATTTGACCCATTTCTCTTCAACTCAAAATGTAAGTATTTAAACTGACATTTATGCTGAACAAGTAACTTCTTTGTATAGAAAATTATAAAAGTAGCTCATTTTCAAGTTAGTAAAACACATAATTAAAAAAATACTGGTGTATAAAAATATTTCATTACCACTATTGATATTGTGCGCTATATATATGTGTATATATAATTATGATTTCATATAGGTTTTGAGAAATCTGAGTTTTCCTTTATATTTTTTTAATGGTTAGATTTTTAACCCAAATGCTCAAAACTTATGTATGGAATAAATTATAAAAGTGTTTCAAAGAGGATGAGAAATTCACTGAAATAATTCAGAAATGTCCAATTTTCTTTATTATTGTGATTATTTTAAATTGATTTCACTGCTGTGTACAAATTAAGAAAATCATATAATATGATATGATTAGATATTCACAGGGCAGTTTGATCTTAAATTTGAGCCTTAGAAAACATATCTATGATTATAAGAATAAATCAAATTCTGTAAGATTAAACTCAATTGGACTAAACTAGAAAGGAATAATCACTTCACTCTTACCTCCTAAAGAATGCTTTCTATCACCAATTTAAGTAATTTTGTATTCAAATGTAGATGAAGTAGTTAATATAATTCATAGATATATATAAATGTCACTCAGGAGATTAATGGATTAAAAAAAGCAGTAAGCACTATTGTGAATCATGTTCTGCTTACAATTACTCAAAAGGTAACTTTTAAAACTCAGTGTCAATCAACATATACAGAATATTTAATGAGAGATTCACAAAAGGTCTTATGTAATTCATGGCTTAATATATATAGATTTTTAAAATATGTATACTGCTTGGGACTTTACATATCTGGAATGAAATAGGCCTAGGATACATTACTTTTTAATTATTCAGTACAATTGTGGGACGCGTTATAAATAGATGACAGTATAAATGACATATAAGGTTATTCAAAATAGCCTTCGATATTACTAAGCCAGTTTAAATTCATAACAGATGTTGAAAATTTTCTGGATTCTATAATGTATCTAATTCTACCAAGAGCAAATGCCTCATTGTGGAGGGAAGAGAGAGCATTAACATTTCAGACTGAAAGGGTTCTATCTCCTGAGGAAAAGTCATTTAGTAAATGTTACCCTAATGATGTAGAAGAGTTAACTCTTTACGGCTTGGTAGCTTGTGACATATCATAATACACTGTAATCCTTTACTAAGAACTTGTAGATTAAAAAAATTCATAAAAACAAATGGCATACCATTAATATGAAAAAATAAGCAAACGTAGTGGTGCGCACAATAGAAATGTGCAGATAAAGCCATCAGTCGTACAGTGTACATGATATGCTTGGAAGTTAGAGGGTGTCGACCACAACCTCCTTATTTTAGACGAGAGGATCCTTGAGCCTGGAGGATATCAGTGCTATTCACTACAATAGACATATATTTCTATCCAGTGAAAATTGGCCCTGACTTGTGCTACACAATGCCTACATTGTAGATTGTTAGTTTGTCTGTTATATCTCTGATAGATATTGACATTTACTATATAAAAGAATTATCGATATGAAAGATCATATCTTTGGGGGAAATCAATTGTGAAGAATAACGTCTGATATTAACATTCTTGGTTAGCACGGTAGAAGCACCTTACTCTAAATACTATCATTCGATAGATAATAAATCCTAATATTTGGGAAAAAATTGTCCAAAAATAAAAAGGCCCATCCCTGGAATCTTAGGATTATGAAAAATGTCCCAAACAATTTGCATTTTAGCTGAATTTATCGTTGCTGACCATGTCATGGAACTGACTTTCCTGTATGATCTTTTTTTTTGTTTTAAAGTTCTCTTGGCTTTTAGGTAGGGTTTACGGCAGATCAAACTCATCTGCTCTTTCCTAAATAATGGTAAAATGATACACTATTTTTGAGTAAATATGGTGTTGTACCCTTAGTACATAGTGACAGTGATTTTTATTCCCCCGCCCCTTCCCAAAGCATGATTTCATTAGGATACACTGCGATTGTCATTTGAAAGATAAATGCCTGACAGTGAGTTGTGATTCAGTATTTCTTCACGGTTGTTAGGAACACAGGTCATATGCTGGTGACAAACAAATATTTCTCCTTACTGTGATGAGACCAACCTGAGAGACTGCCACTCCTCTCTGAGCTGTTGTGAGAGCTGGTGGTGCTGAAATCCTGTGACTGGTTGTGTGGCATTCTATTAGACAATCCCTCAGCCAATCGGTAGTCAGGGATGTAAAGTAAGGCTAAGGGTTAAAGGGCAGAGGTCATAGTGGCATCATGTGATTAGTTCACAGCACAAGCCCATGCAGAACATGCAGTTAGCAATTCAGAAGCAGATGTCGTGGGACAGTGGAGGAATGTTTCCTCTATCCTGCCTAATGGAAGTTGAGATGGATTACTGATCACTCTATTGAAAAAGAGCTAAACGGATGAAACCGATTGGTGTTGGAGTGTGGTGGCAGTGACGGTGGCGGTGGTGGTGGTAGGGATTGTGCAAGGTACTGAATACATGCCGATAATATTTTTTTTAGTTTAGGTGGTGAACCTGGTAATGAGCCACTAAACTGAACAACAAATACTAATTTCTATCTCATGCACAAATGATGTGAAGATAACTCCTCGGGTAATAGGAACCTGACTCACCATTGTTACCTTTGTTCTGATCAGGTAGAGAATAACCAAATCCCATCAGATCTGTTTTTTGCTGAATCGAGCTTTTCCATTGTGGGTCAGGCAGATCGACGGCCAATTCATGTATGCTATTGGAATGCAAGATCTGTGTTGTGGCATATGGGGTAGCCTGTGTTATCTGGCTGGAACTGTTGTAAGTGGTTTTGGTCGTGAAGTCAATGCTGCTATAAATGGCTCCATCTGAGAGCATTGTTGCTGTTTTATCCCCTTGGCCTGGAACTGGTGGCAGCACATCTGTGGTGAACATAGGGAAATGAAACAATTTAATGATGCGCAGGAAGCCCCAAACTATCAGGATTGAGGATGAAAAATAAATGTGTCACGCCGCACGTTTGCATTTCAGCTGAGATGGGCTTTATGAGCCAATGAAGGGGAGATGATGTACAACCGTCGCCAAGCTATCAGCCTCAGTGACAGGCAGGCCTAGCGCTCGCCCTTCACGTCTCACTGCTTAACACATCCCTTCCCCCATCTTCTTCAACCATGAATGAGATGTTTGGGATATTTCACTACAGAAAAATGCTTTCGGTTGTGCATAGGGCTTTTAGAACCAATGGAGTCGTCAGCTCTTTACGGAAGCGATGATAAAAGTGATTCTACAAATTGTGGATGAAAACATCTTTTTCCACTTTACCCCAAAAGATATAGAATATAAGTGCTGAATAGACGCAAAATTTCCCAAAATTATACTAGACAAGCAACGATGGGATGCATTTTTCTAAAATCCCAACTTGCTGTTTATCTGATTTGGTTTCACATTTCTAGTATGGAGTGGAACTGATGGCAGTCTTTTTTTTTTTATGACAAAGGAAAATTTTCATGAATAAGTCATTTTCACAATACAGCAGGATTGAACTATAGGAAAAGCAATCTGAGTGATCAGTGAGTTTAATTTATGCTACTAACTCTCAGTGAGTTTAATTTATACTACTAACTCTTAGAAGTGGAGAATTACAGTTTCAAGTTTTAATACAGCAGGAATAAAATGAAATTTTAGTAACAACACTGAATATCAATCAGTCCATTTATCTTTTGGTGTGCTGAATTATCTTTACACGATGCTTTCTGGTTCAGAAGTGCCATCTCTCTCCTGAGCTCTAATTTTTCCTTTTTTAAAGAAGAAAGATACTAAAATTAAAACAACAACAACAACAACAATAATACTAAATGGCAGATTTTCAATCATGTAGAGTTAAAAGTGAATCTAGTTATAGTATGTTCCTTAATAATCTATGTTCTGAAAGCCACACTTCATAGGACTTTGGGTCATCAACCCACTTGATTTCTTCAATTATAGGAAATTTTCAACTAGTTATAGTAGTGTAATATTAAGTAATAAACCTAACTATTGTTGCACCAAAACTAAAATATCATCACAAGAAAAAGTGGAAGTAGATATTTAGTCAAAATATCCTAAAATTTTTAGATTTGATGATACCTAATAGTACTTGAAACAAAGATTCTTATAAAAATAATAATTTGGGGGGCACCTGAGTGGCTCAGTCAGTTGAGTGTCTGACTCTTGATTTTGGTCACAATCTCACAGTTCGTGAGATCGAGCTCTGCAACGGGCTCTGCATCTGTCACCACAGAGCCTGCTTGGGATTCTTTCTCCCCCCTTCTCTATGCCCCTCTCCTGCTTGGACACTCTCTGTCTCTCTCTCAAAATAATAAAAACAAACATTTAAAAAATAATAATGATAATTTTTAAAGCTAAAAATTATCTTCTTTAGCAATGGCAACAAGACATGTATGTATGTATGTATGTATGTATGTATGTATTTTAAGTTTATTTTTGAGAGAGCATGAGCAGGGGAGGGGCATAAAGAGAGGAGACAGAGAATCCCAAGCAGGCTCTGAGTTTCCAGAGCAGAGCCCCATGTGGGTCCTGAACCATGAACTGTGAAATCATGACCTGAGCTGAAACTGAGAGTTGGATGATTAACCAACTGAGCCACCCAGTCACCCCAGGAATAAGACATTTATAATGCATTTTGTGCACTGTATAATTTAGGTCTTTCAGAAGTCTGGAATTCCAACTTGCTTTACAATGATGTGGATATATACTTTATTGAAGTAAATATTTTAAATGCATATCAGTGGATTTATTAAAGATATTCAATATATAATATTTCACGAAGTTGTACAAGCAAGTAAAATTGTTTTTTGATTTCCAGATCCCTTAACTATTTTTTCCCTTCTTGCTTTCACTTATAACTAGGAAATTTGATAATGAAAAAGTGTACTTCATTCTCAAATGTCAATATCATTTTCATTCTCAAAGACATTTCATATTTAGTAATATATCAAAATTATGAAAATAGATCCTTCACTCTGCAGACATTTTCAGAGTGTTGTTTCTGCCACCTCTCACACTGTTCATTGATAATATTAACTGGATAGCCAGGTTTCTCCGGCATGGACCCCAATTCCCCAAAACCTTGAACTTGAGACCTTCCAAAACTTTGTACTTAGACTGTGAGCCAGGTTAACTACAAGTTTTTGAAATGGTTGCATGCTCAAATGTTTAAACATGGAAAAAAAAGTTGTGTGAGGATCTAAACCTATAGAATGTTATTCTGCAACAACTAAAGCTGAAGTGCTAGAAATAGAATCTTTCTCCCCGCTGGATGAAATTAGCCAGGCTTCAAGTCTAAGTGCTTCTCTATTGATTTGGGGGCTGCAGATTTCCTTCAAATATTATTTGATCACTCTTACATTTTCAAAAAATCATCGAATTATATTCAAACGTTGAAATATTGGAAGACTATAGATGAATATCTGGATGTAGGGAAGCATCCTATAATATCAGCTGGTTTGGAACTCTGGACCACCCTTCCTCTAAAAGATAGGACATGAATCCGTGCTTCCATCGTTAGGCAGGACCTTCCATTTTCCATTTCTTACAGCTGACATCTACCTTTCCTGAGTGCTTTAGGCTGACTTGCACTTGTTAACGGTGGAGTTTGAAACCTATGAATTACAGAAACCCTTTCCTCCAGGTGGAATCAGTCATGATTCATTTCTCAGCTTTTAGCACCTTAGTGATCCATGCATTTTTTCCTTTTGGCCTGGTACACTTGCATACATGACTATCTCCTTCCTGGTATTGTAAGATACTTAGGAACAGGAACATATGGGATTTATGTCTGAATTTCCATAAATTCATCACCTAGTGTTTTGCAGAGAGTAAGCACCCCCTAAATGATTAAATTAATATTTTATAGTTTGTATTGACAAAATGCAGACTGATGCAATAATTAGTAACTTTATTTTTCAAAATACTATTTTCATTACATTTCATCATGTATTAGTATTCCATTCTTAAAAGGGAAATGTCAGTATCCACAATAATTCTTTTAAGTGAACATAGTTGTACAATCATACATGTGAATCCCACCTTGAGAATTGCAGAACAGTGCATACAAAAGAATGTAGACTTTAAAATGTGTTAGACCTATATTCTATACCTAGATCTGAAGTTATTCATTTTGATAAACCTTAGTTTCTTGGCCTTTAAAGTGTAAATATGATTATCTATTGTCTATGCCACACATTTATTATGCAAAGAAAATGAAATAAAATGTACAAAAAATCCTACCTACTCCTGGTACACAGTAAATGCTTAAAATACCTATCACACTGAAAGGAAACAGAGTAAACCTTGCAAAAACTTCGTCTTGGCCTTGATGTTCACCTGTGAAATATTTCATAAAAATGAGGTGGATATGGAAGATAAACCTTGAAAATCTATAAATGTATCCTTTGACTAAATTAGACTGAGACATTTTAGATGTTAGTGTAGCCTGCTACAAACTGAAAAAACAAAAACAAAACAAAACATATTTTCCACCTTTAGGCATTCATTTGTTGATGTAAAGAGAGAATGGTGCACTAATCACCTACAAATATAGTAAGTAAAAGAGGCATCTAATCCTTGATAGATAAAAACTTTCAGAACAGAATTTTTTTTTTTTTTTTTTTTTTTTACAAAATCATTCTGGGTAAGGTAGACAGGAGTCATCTGCTCTCCTGGTGAGGAGATGCTCAGACATAGAACCCACTCATGGAAAAGTCATAGCCTGTAATTGCAGGGTTCAGAGTTTGGTCACTAGGGGAGACAGCCATTTTCAGAGGCTTTGGCGAGTAAGAATCCTAAATGGGGTGGTTACAGAAGCTAAGAAGTCATACAACAATATATTTTTTTTAATTTTCTTATTTACTACACTGATGGTGGGCACTGCTTGTATGTCACGCTTTGTGCTAAACCTGTATATGTAATCACCCATTTAATCCTTATTATATACCTATGACACGGGGATTGTTATTGTCTGTATTTTATTTGAAGAATGAGAAAAGGCTCCCTTTCTTAAAGTTGGTATTGACAGAATGCCGACTTATGCAATAATTAGTAGCTTTATTATTTGAAATACTATTTTAATTATATTCAAGCATGCATTGGCATTCCATCTGTGAAGAGAAAATGCCAGTACCCATAATTATTCTTCTAAGTCAGTATGTTTATGCACTCATGTCTGTGAAGTCCCCCTCTGAAGCCTATAATAGTTTAGCCTAGCCCTGGGTCCAGCATTAATTCCACCTAGATGTGTAGAAATCCTCTAGCAGATTGAGCCACACTTTCTTGGCTCATAGCACCCCTTTCCTAATTAATCACTCCATTTTCTACCCTAACTCCACTCATCACTCAGCAGAAGGCTGGATGACTTAACACTGTACTTGGATCCTAGCATTCTCCTCTTACAAATTCATTGATGCCTTCTGACTACCTTTTGGACAAAGTTTAAAGTCTCTCTGTGACTTAGAAGGCCCTCTGTTATCTGTCTCTCTGTATTTTTGTTGTTGTTGTTGTTTGTTTGTTTGTTTGTTTTTTACCACTTCTGCTGCCTACTACTTTATATTCACTAGGAAATTCATTCCTTTGTCAACTAAGTCTATGTCTTTCTTATTTATAAACCTCAAATGGTTGTTTCCTCTCTACACATTTTTCCCACAATTCTGACTAATCTCTACCCCTCCTTCAGATGTCAACTTAAACAACACTCCATTCATAGAACTTTCTTACTCCCAGTGGGCAGCTTTCTCATGCTGGGTACTGGCAAGGCAGCTCCAGTGCATTTACTATCTACAGAACTTTCCACCAATGGAAAAGTCAATTATTTCTGCCAAACTAAACACTGAGACCACAGACTTCTCTTGTCTCATCTTTCTCTAAACCCACCACTCTCCTTTTGAATGGATGAAAAGGTAGCAGTAGGGAGGCTGGAATTATTTATAGTAGGTCAAATTCTGCCTCCTTATAAAGACCTACAGAGAGGATCGTGGCAACAAATTTTGAAGACCTTAGCATATGAGCTACTTAGCACCTTTTTGTCTTTTATTTGGGCCACTCGTTAACAATGATAGAACTAGATTTAAGTTATCTCTCAACATGTCAACTCTCAAGAACTGTCTACTCTATAAGATATATCATGTGAGGATAAGGACCATCTCTCTTTATATTGGTATTTTATTTTTAATATCTGCCATAGTGGCAGGAACACAGGACATACTTAATAAATCTATGTTGAATGACATGTAGAGAACTGAAATGACTAGTTCAAAATCCTAATTTCCAGTTAGCAGCATAGTTCCTGATTTCACTAATTGTGTATGAATAGTCCTAAAAACAAAATGTATTATGAATATTGTCATTGTGGTTAGTAATGACTTCCTTAAAGCTTAGTTTTATTCAATATTCTCTAGTACATGCTTTTAAAAACACTTAGGAGGAGCGCCTTAGTGGCTCAGTCGGTTGAGCATCCGACTTCAGCTAGGGTCATGATCTCACGGTCCGTGAGTTCGAGCCCCGTGTCAGGCTCTGTGCCGACAGCTCAGAGCCTGGAGCCTATTTTGGATTCTGTGTCTCCCTCTCTCTCTGCCCCTCCCCCGTTCATGCTCTGTCTCTCTCTGTCTCAAAAAAACAAATAAATGTTAAAATTTTTTTTAAATTTGTTAACGTTTATTTTTGAGACAGAGCATGAACGGGGGAGGGGCAGAGAGAGAGGGAGACACAGAATCCAAAATAGGCTCCAGGCTCTGAGCTGTCGGCACAGAGCCTGACACGGGGCTCGAACTCACGGACCGTGAGATCATGACCCTAGCTGAAGTCGGATGCTCAACCGACTGAGCCACCCAGGTGCCCCCCCAAATTTTTTTTTAAAAACACTTAGGAAAGCCAAGAAAACAAATGACAACATTTTGAATAGCACAACTTACCTCCACGTCCAAAATTCCCAATCTCATTCGGGCCACTATTGCTATTGTTTACTGGTAAACTCGTGGCTGGCCACGAATCTGCAAGCCATGGATAACTGGGATCACCAGCATTTAGAAGACCAGGACGGCTAAAACAGAAATTAAAGGGAAATCAACCCATGGAGCTCAATGAAAGATTTGGACACTTGTCTCATGCACAAGATTAAAGAATTGAGGAAGCTTTTAATTCACTTCAAATGAAAATGTGTAGGTTCTCGAGAATTAAGGAAATTCAGTGGTTAAGACTATATATAGCCTGTCAGTAGAAGCAGAAGCATTCTGCCTGGGATTCTGCTGACATCCAAATGAATTTAGTTGTCTGCCCTGAAACTGGTGGGAATTGGCAACATAGCAGGATCCTGAAACAAGGTTTGATGATAAATTGGCACCTCCAGGGAACAATTGCTCAGAGTGACTGCTCAGTATCAGCCATTTCCAGGACTTTGGGCTATTGCTTCCTCGATTCCTGCAGCCCCCATATTTATCTGTCCCCCGTAGGCTGTAATCCCTGTTATGAGCCCTCACGCTTGATTTAGAGGCAAAGAACTTGAAGAAAATTAATGAACAGTATTTATATTGTTCCATCAATAGCACATTTCCAAATTCTCCAAATTGCAAAATATTAGGGGTATAGGAAAGATCTTTAAGGTAATTAAAGATTCACTGTGATCTCATCCAGCATGTGAGTAGAGACTACGAGAAAAACTTCCCTCACATCGTATTTAATAAAGAATTCCTATTTTTGATATAAAAGATGGGAATCCGATTCCTTTCCAGATTATTAGCATATTTACAAAGAAACAGCAACATCTATAATCATTGTACTTTATTTTTGATAGACCATTTCTGTGCAGTCCCTAAGAGAAACATGTGTTTCTATGGAAACCGCAATAAGAAGATCCCACTGCTTACTTGCTACATGCACTAGCTCTCATTAGACCTAATCTCTTTTTGCTAAAATATTGATTAAATGGGAGATTGGAAGTTATTACCAGAGCCTAATTACAATCTCCATATTGGCAAAGGGAAAATAGATGAGGATATATGGGTTTGTTATCAGCTTTTATCAATTTCAATTGAGTATCCAAAGTTGTGGAATCCAGTCCTATCAATCTACAGCCTATTCATCATCCATGAATCATTTACTTTGTGATCGATTATGTGTAATTGTTCACTCACAGCAATTTAGTGAGAGCCAATAAGGAGTCTTAAACAACAGCAACTTCATTTGCTAATGTCTAATTAATGCAATAAACATCCTGCTAACAAATGAACACATTCCTTGTGATATTTACTACTAATTTCTTCAGGGGCATCTGGGAGATATGAAACATCTGGACTTGATTCCTCTAAAGTGCACAACAGATAGATCATTAAACCTTGTGGTAAGCCATTTAATTCCTCCTAGAATTCTCAGACTTGTAAGTGATCGTTTATTACAATAATAGCCTTTACTATAGCGTTCTCAGTCCTGATTAAACTAAGAAGAAGAAAGAATCTTCTTAGCATACCTCCCATTGCTCATTAGTCCTCCATCTCCTCTTTGAAATGTAACTGTTAACAAAAGAAAGACACACACAAGTAGTCAATATTAATTACAATTAATAACAGCTACATACTGGTCCTTACTTTAGGGCTGAGGCCTCTGGGATTGTAACAAAATATAAGTAACATAATCATACAGAGAATAAGAAGCAGTGGTTTGGCCCAGGGCAAAGCCATCGTTTAATAAGACATCTAAAAATACTTCAAGCCAATTGTATGGTTAAGTCAAAAGGGCAATTTGTACTTAGAGGTCAAAAACTGTTACAACTGGAATATATAGTGGCAGTGGAAGATTACATGCATTAATGGGGGATTATCAAACCATGACTTTTAATCTTAATATGTGGGTGTCCTAATTAGAAGGCACAACATAAAATGCACATAATAGAAATTGAAGCAAAATCATTCATGGGGCGCCTGGGTGGCTTAGTTGGTTGTGTCCTACTTCAGCTTAGGTCATGATCTCATGGTCTGTGAGTTCGAGCCCTGCGTTGGGGTCTGTGCTGACAGCTCAGAGCCTGGAGCCTGCTTCAGATTCAGTGTCTCCCTCTTTCTCTGCCCCTCCCCGCCTCACATTCTGTCTCTCTCTGTTCCTGAAAAATGAATAAAACTTAAAAAACTTTTAGAAAGAAACAAAATAGTTCAAACAGGCAATAATATTCTGCCAGTGAAAAAGATAAACAGGTATTGATTGACGACATATTCCTCATCATCACAGATCCTTTGAAGGACACCATTAATCACTATGAGTTGAACAACTACAGTTACAATAGACATAAACTATAATTAATAGAGAATAATGCGCTGAGTGCTTTGTTTTATCATCCAACCTTCACAAAAAATAAAATCTTCAAATATTTGAGACTGAGTCTATTTAAATTGTATGTAATAATTGTAAAAACTTAAGTCCTTTATAAAACTCTTGAACTTATTAGTCACACCAACAAGCATCCCATAGAATTAAAGCTGGAGAATCTACTCCCTCCAGACACTAGATTCCATTCCACAAAGCTATCAACATAAAAATGGGTTTCAAGGATTGGCCAAAGAATGTAAATATCAGTTAGGATCCATCATTTCTTTTCCAAAACCTTTGAAAAGCCAAACATATTTGGTATTCAAAATGTTTCAGATTTCAGAAAGGTAATATAATGCATTCTACAGAGAGGATCTAAGACAAAAACTCTATTCAAAGGTTTTTTTAAAATATGTTTGCAATAAAATACAAATATTCATGATTAGTGGGATAAAATCTATAAATAGTTTCACATTGGCATGGATCAAATTTTGCCTCTCAAAGAGTTAACTCTAAGATCATGGAAAAATTTTGCTGTTTAGTTTATGGATTGCAAAATGGCAATTCTGACTAAAATGAACATAGATCAGCTAAACCCATTCCTGGGGATGAAGAAAAAAACTGATGGCTACCAGAGGGGAGGTGGGTGGGAGGAAGGGGGAAATAGGTTATGGGGATTAAGGAGGGCACTTGCTCTGCTGAGCACCAGGTATCATATGGAAGTATTGGATCACTATATGGTACAACTGAAACTAATATTACATTGCATGTTAAATAACTGGAATTTAAATAAACACTAGAAACTTTAAAAAAAAAACTAAGAAAAAAAAAACATTGCATAGATGTGAATCCAGTATATCCCATATTTGGAATCTACAAATTATATTTACCACGATTTCCTAATGAGTAAATGTAAAAATAAAAGTTTATGAATTGATTCATATATATGTATATACATACATATATGTATGTATATATACACACATATATATGTATATATATATATGTATATATATACATACATATATGTATGTATATACATATATGTATATACACGTATATATATACATACATATATGTATGTATATACATATATGTATATACACGTATATATATATATATATATACATATATGTATATATATATTTTAATTTGGTAGACAGAGAGAGCACTAGTAGGGGACAGGGACAGAGGGAGAAAAAGAAGAAACTTAAGCAGGCTCCATGCTCAGTGTGGAGCCCAGTGTGGGGCTTGATCCCTAGACCCTGGGATCATGACCTGAGCTGAAATCAAGAGTCAAATGCTCAACTGACTGAGTCATAATGTTAGGGGACATTATTCCCCCCAAGAATTGATTCATATCTTAAATACATAGAGCCTATATTGTCACTTAAAATATACAGACAGTAAATCATTTTAATTTGAATAATCTCTCCATAATTCATTTTTCCTCAAGTTTTTGCTATGAAATATGATTGCTCTTTAAATTTTGTCAATTTTCAAATTCAGTTCCCCAGTCCCTTCCTTAAGGTCATCCAAGGACATATCTCTCACAACATCATAATTAGGTGACATGATCATGATCATGATTCCCAGGGTCTGTCAGGACTTCAGAAACATCTTGTTGGCACCTGAACTACATTGCCTCCTCAATTTTTCAGGTAACATCTCAAGTTCATTACAAAACAGTCCTGACATATCCTTTGCATCTGCCCAGAACTGGCTTTGGACATCTCCTCAGAGAAGATGAAAGGACACTGATCGCCACTCTATTTCCTGACAAGCTCGCTTAAGTGATGGGAGACAAGAATCAGCAGTGGCCCATACCACATTGGGTCCCATTAATAACCGCCTTTAACAAAAACAAAAAAAGGATTAATTTGAAACAATTGATAAAGAAAATATTGAGCACTGGAGATATTAAATAAAGTCCTGATTAAGGAAAAAAATGTGCACACAAAATGTGAAAACAGTACAGCTACTTAGCTTTTTTCCATGTGATGTGACTTTCTAGTTATGTGGTTTTTTTTTTAATGGGCTATCAAGTGAATGTTTTACTCTACTAAAAGAGAGTTAAGATAATGTTGTGAATATCATTGTGAATATGCAAATAAGCAGGCACTGATAGGCTACACCTCAAAATGTGCTATTTCAAAGATCTGTGGAAACAAGCTAAGTATTTTTCCTAATTTAGATGCTCCTTCGTCCCCATCCAAACTTTCCGTTATTGTTAGAGCAATAAGTGATATTAGAGGGAAAAAAAAGGCAACTGAAGCAGAGGCCCAAAAATTAAATTGCACTTTTATATACTACTGGTAAATTCTTCATAAAATATGAATTTTAAAGTTATAAGGCCACACTCAAAATTTTACCGAACAGAGAGCATTCAAATGGCCACTAAGCCCTGAAAGGATGCTCAGCATCACTGAATATCAGGGAAATAAAAATCAAAATTACAATGAGACACTACTTCATATCCATCAGGATGGCTACTATGCAAGACACAATAAATACCAAGTCTCGGCAAGGAGAGAAATTGGAACTGTAGTGAAATTGGAACGGGTGGCTCCTCAAAATTTAAAAATATAAAATTACCATATGATCCAACAATTCCATTTCTGAGTATATACCTGAAATAACTGAAAGCAAGGTCTCAAAAGATATTTGTAGACCCATGTCCATAGTACTGTTATTCACAATAGGTAAAACTTGGAAGCAATCAAAATGTCCATAGATGGATGAATAGATAAGAAAAGTGGTTTTATATACATACAATCCAGCTATAAGAAAGGAGAGAATTCTGACATGCTAAAACCTGGGTGAACTTGAGGACATTATGCTAAGTGATATAAATCAGTCACAAAAAGGCAAGTACTATATGATTCCACTAATAGGAGGAAGTTGGAGCAGCCAAAATCATAGACAGGAAGTAGAAAGGTGATTTCCAGGGATTAGAGCAGTGGAGGGGGAATGGGGTGTTATTATTTACAGGGTATAAAGTTTCAATTTGAAGATGAAAAAAATTTGGAGGTGGATGGTGGTGATGATCGCACATCATGAGTGTTTTTAATGATACCACTCTGTATACTTAAATATAGTCAAAATAGTATCTTTTATGTTATATGTATTTTAACACATAGAATACTGGGGAAATATCACCAAGGTTAAATTAAAGACGTGTTAGAGAATGGAGTCTATGCTAAGGACTCTATGCTAAATGTTGTGAGTAAAATATATTTAAATTTCAAAGCATTTAGGACATATCCATTTTCAATTTGTGTTCCAGTCATTATTAAAATACGTTTTCAAATGTTTCTAGACCTCTTTTGGCAAAATATTCCAAACAGACTCTTATCTTTGCACCTCTGCATACGAACTGTACAAAGGCAAAAATAAACAGGACATTATATAAATGCATGACCAACTTAAAATGGTCCAGAAGCAGAATTTGGTCTACATGAAAATTCTCTATTTTGTATGCTTCCATGACAAAAGAAACCCAAAAAACAAACCAAAAAAAAAAAAAAAAAAGAAAAAAAGAAAAAGAAACTCTAACTATAAAATGTTTGATTAGTTATCTTTGTAAAGAAAGAAAAAAAATATTATGACAAATATTCAAGTTTCCTTTTTACCACATACTCCAAACTTCTGGATTTGTTCCATCTTGAAAAGTAGACCAAAAGTAACTTTGTTGCATTAGACCATGAAATGAAAAGTAGACTAGAAATAAGGACAAGCAATTAGAACTCACAAATAGAAGTCATATATGGTGTTTTGATTTGCATTTTTCTCCTCGTCTTTTTTCATTTTCTTTCTTTCTTCCTTCTTTCCTCCCCCCATCCTCCTTCTTTCTTTTCTCCTTTCCTCCCTCCCTTTCTCTCTTTCTTCCTTCCTTCCTCCCCTGCTCCCTCCCTTCCTTCCTTCTTTCCTCTTTTTCTTTCTTTCTTTCTTTCTTTCTTTCTTTCTTTCTTTCTTTCTTTCTTTCCTTCTTTCTTTCCAGAGGGGGGAAAAATAAATGCCACAGAAAATTGCAAGCTATTTCTTCTGATTTGATTTGGCTTTCGTTTCAAAAAGATGTTGAACTTCCTTGAATTTAAAAGCAAGAGGGAGGGAAAGAGAGGTCGTTGGAAAATTTGGCTCTAGTCATGATTTTGATAATCACAGTGTAATAACTTTGTGCTTACCAGAGATAAATTTGAAATAAGTGTGAATCTTTACCAGGAACGGGTCCCTGCTAGTATATAAAGTTAAGAACTTTCAGGGAACAACATATAGAAGTTTTTTTTTTTTTTTTTTTTTTTTTTTTTTTAATCTAAGGCTAACTGGATCATGCTAAGATGTCCAAAAAGTTCTACAGACACCACAATCTGAAACATTTTAGAATTGCATTAAATATTTTGAATTTATTGCAATATTTATAAAGGAAATAAGGTAAAGAGATTTTGCAAGTTTATGTCATACAGAAAGTACCTCTATTATTATCTGACAGGATTAATCCTAATCTCATGCCTGCTAGAACTGAGGGGGAAGGGAAATGTAACTATGTGGTAAATTGACATTTTGAGGTAAGGAAGCTTTCAGAGTGCCTATCTCTAGTAGGCCACATTTTCCTACTCCAAATGGAAACTTTAATGTTGCCAGCCAAGCCTCATTCCCTCTCCTGATAAGCTAGTTCTCAAATATGAATGTAGATTAATCCTCTTTTAATAAGCATTAACTCAGCCCAGATAATCAGAGTATAAAAATTCCATCAAATCTTTTAGCTCTCTTTGGATAGTTTTGTCAAATAATTTATATTTTACCAACAGTTTTAAAGCTATGTAAGAAGTGTTTAGCATTTCATAATTTGCTTACTCAATAATATATTGTTTATATTTACTGAGTTTCATAAAGCCTGTTATTCTCAGAGGTAACATAATACTTATAAAGTATCATTCACCCCTTTAAAGGTGCAAAATATATACTTTCATTAAAAAGTTGATGACTTAAAAATTGTGAATAAGAAAAGTGAACAATGTAAGTTTGAAAAGAGTCATTAGCCTTCATGAGGATTATAAAATGGATATATATGAGTATGTATATTATATATACATATAGCAACATAGACCTCTCCTGTGAGCTACATGGTTTTTATTCAAACTTATGTTGTTTATTTATCTATTCACAAATACTGTTATACCTGTGATCAAACATTTACTCCAGATTCAAAAATCACCTCATATGCTCTGTTTTTTCTGCCCAAATCTTTTTACAATTCATTTGATGTTACAACAATTCAAGTGGTGAATTAGTCGAGCAGTCATGAACCTCACAAGCAGTGACAAGTAGACTTTTAGTGCTCAATGGAGCGTAAGATAAATAACATTGTATGATGCTGTATGAAAGTGTAAAATGATTTCACATAGAATATAAGGATTCCCTTTTTTGTTGTTGTTCAAGCTGCCTTTCTTTGCACCATATGCAAAGAGGTGACATGTGATTGTATCTGAAGAATTGGATAAATAGGAAACAATTGAATAAGAAGTTAGCATGTAACATTGCCCTGGGGAAATCTCCACTATCTGCTATGTAAAGAAACAAAGTATATTCAGGCCAAACTCTCCTCTCAGATCATTTAAATATATAAGTTTGCATTTAATTCATTATTTTAAGGTTATTTATTTATTTTGAGACAGCGGGAGTGTCAGAGAGAGAGAGAGAGAGAGAGAGAGAGGAGGAGAGAAAAGCCCAAGCAGGCTCTGTGCTGCCATTGGGCTTGAACCCAGAAATCGTGAGATCATGACCCGAGCTGAAGAGTAGGACACTTAACCAACTAAGCCACCCAAGCGCCCCTGCATTTGATACTTGATATTCATTTTTACAATGTAAGGTGTCATTCACTAGTATTCTATGATAAATATGTTAAATCCTCCGATATATGAAAAATATCAATACTGAGTAGCATGTTTTTATTTTATTTCCTTCTAAACATTCAAATATAATTTTCCACATGACAGATACACAAAAATTAGCTTTAAAAAAAGTCAGTAAGTTTTTGCCTGCACAGGGAAGGCTGCCTGCTGAGAGTTAGAATTTCCAACCTGAAAGATACTGAAATGTCTTCCCACTAGTTAAAATCTTCCCTGTTCTACTTCTAGTGGTAAGAGATTTGGAATGAAGCAGAGAAAAGGGAGTGCCGAAATCAAATTTTACCTGCTTTACAATTCTACTTAGAGTCAGTCAAGCTTTATTAAAATGCATGTATAGGGGCAGCTGGGTGATTCAGTTGGTAAAGCATCTGACTTCGGCTCAGGTCATGATCTCAAGGTTCCTGAGTTTGAGCCCCGCATCAGGTGAGCTTGAGCCTCCCCCCCCCCAACATAGGGTGAGTTCAAGTCTCCCTTTGGGTGAGCATGAGCCCCGCTTTGGGTGAGCACGGGTGCCCCACTGGGTGAGATTGAGCCCCGCGTCAGGAGCCTCACTTTGGGCTCCATGCTGATGGTGCAGAGCCTGTGCGAGATTCTCTCTCTCTTGCCTTCTCTCTGACCCTTACTCAGTTGCACCCTCTCTCTCTCTCAAAAAAAAAAAAAAGTAAATAAAACAAAATAAAATAAAATGTGTGTATATATGCAATTTCACGAAATATATATTATATCTTAATATATATATAAATTGCACCAGATGTTTAAGTATAATCCAAGATCACAACTGAGGTTGGAAAGAAAGGAAATATCTTATGTTGCAAAATTAACCTAAATACTTATCCCAAAATAGACTTTGTGTTTATTTAGGGAAAACAAATTACCAATGCTGTCATGAATTAACAATAAAGTTTGGACACTATATAGACATTACCATGCAGTAAAAATGTGAAAACAGTAGGCTTTCCATTTTGTGAGGAAAATGACATTGCTTTCATACTGGTAAAATTTAAAACATTCCCAGAGAAGTTTTATGAAAACCAAAATATAAATAGAACCAGTACTAATCAAGTATATTCCCTATAAGTTTTATAACACACTTCAAAGAAAGAAAAAAATAGCCTTGTATGAAATCTTTGTGCTCCTACAACATCAGAAATTTAAAACTTTGATACATATTCCACTAATCATTCCTATTTAAAATCCCCATTTTTAAAGTTGTAGAAGGACAAGAATATAAAAATTTTAACAGGTGAAGGGTAAGATGTATACGGACGGAGATTATAAAAAAGATCATAAAGTCAGATATACATTGCTAGGTACCTGTGGTTTGGATTTTCATTTGCTTCTCACTTAGCAGAGAACATCAGTTGCTAGAAGGCAAATTATTAGTTGAAGGTAAATCCATTCTGGGAGTCAGCCATCTATCAATTAAGTATAAAGGTTTTGGAAGGCTGCTCTCTGGCTTGGCCTTATTCCAAAATATTTGAAGGGCATAGCACCTTCTGAGTTAGCAGTTCCTCTACAAGCAGATGGATATCAATCACAATGAGAAATGATAATAGGAACTGTACTATTCTTGTCAAGCTCAAAAACCAACAGATATTTTCAAATTAAATGCATAGGTTTTAAAAAGAACTGATGTTAAAAAAAAATAAAAGGGAGAAGAAAAAGAAGAACAAGGAAGTCTGATATAATTTTACTAAAAGCACAAACCTAAAAGTTAAGAGAGCTATGTTATTTGTAAGGAGTGAGGGAATGAATGTGGGGGATAAAAATGCAATGCCTCCAATGTGGATATCTTAGAACTTTGCAGTGAAACTAGCACGGTCAATCTTTTATTATTTTCACTTAGGTCAAGCAAAGGGATAAACATAAACTAGTCCATGAGTTAAGTCAGTTCTTCCCTATGATTTAGATGATTTGTACGTGCATCACAGGGATGAACTGTAACATGGTGATTGATTAAATAGATGGGTTGATGGACAATACCTACAAGGAGTGAAAGTAGAGGACTGGACTCCAGGACAAGAAGTACATTAAATATCACGAATGTTCAAGACTCTGACACTTGGCAGTTATTACCTAGTATTCCTTGCTGGGAAGAATGCCTCCCTGATGTGGTGAGATAGCACTCAGAATGATAAAACACAAGGGAGAAACCATCAGCGACCAATGGAATATGAGAATGGGAGAATGATTGCAAGTCACAAAGTTTGGAATCCCCTTTTCAATGGATACACTATACTGCTTTCTCTAGTCTTTGAAACATATTCTAACCAGTAAATAATAAGCTTTATTTTCATAAGATACAGATATGAGCCATAACGTTAGAATCAAATCATCATATTTAAACACTGTTAAATAACCAGTAAGACAACCAAGTGGGTGCTATCCCTTCCATTTTGCAGTATTTAGACATTATCAGTGGCTTAGAAGCCTACAAGCTACAGCAGCATATAAGCTTAATAAACTATGAAGTTTCTGTCAAAATCAGTTATTAAGACATTTATAAACATTTAAACTTAAAATTAAAACTAGAAATAGAGGACTGAATAAAATGTGTCAAAAAATTCTAAAATGTTTGTAGGATGATGTTAAATGAAAATTATTCCCTTCTAAATTCTAGAAAGTGTGAAATATTGTGAGACAACTTATTTTTATGATTGTTGTTAGAGGAAATACTTAAAATGAATTGCAATTAAAATGATTATTAACTATAGCTTCATTACTGAGTTCACTCTTCTAATCACTGACTTGATAATTCCACCCCCTCCCCTATCTCCTCTGCCTCAGAAATGTTTTGAAGGTCACAATTTTTGACTCCTTGAAATTCTGTTTCAGACTCTAAAAAGAAAACATTTTTGCAAATAGAATATCTAGGATCTTCTTTTTCTTCTGCTGCTTCTTTTCCTTCTCCTTTTTCTTCCTTCAAAAATGATGATTGGTTACCTTGAAATACACACCCTCTTTAAGTGATTATTAAGTCATTTAATTCATGCCTCATCAGTCTTATTAATTGTGATGAGATTTTTTTTTGCTTATTTTTATTTGCCGTCCGGGACATGTCCTATTGTAATCTGCATCTTGAAATACTAAAAGCTATATTTTAAATATTTTTGTTCTTACTGAGCATGTTAGTAACGCTCTTGCCTAAATCCACTTCTCAAATAATGGCTGCAAAGCATGCAGTCTGTGTGTGTGTGTGTGTTTGTGTGTGTGTGTGTGTGTGTGTGTGTGTGCTGTGCTTGTGAGTGACTGTTTTGAAGAACTACTTGAGAAAAAAATGGTTACACATATCCATGTGCATTCTTGTTGCACTTCATCGGAGATACAAGCAAAAAGCTTGCCTTATGTTTATAACGTAATATGGTGAAAAGAGATGCATTAAAGCATGTTGTTTATAATTGCATTTTACAGAGCAGGTGTTTAAAACAAGCCCAAAACATCTATTCATTCATTCGTTCATTCACTCATTCGTTATTCAATTCCATTCCTTCTCTTTCATTTCCTTACATTCCTAAAGATAAGAGGTTTTCTTAGCTAGAAACAGTCTCTTACCAGCATAATTACTGAGTCCCTTTCTCTTCTTTCTTCGCCAATACAACCAGATGCTAAAACCCATCAAGATTACCCAGCAGGCACCACCAATACCAGCTATAAAGGCTGGTTGCTTCACAACATCAGTGATTTGTTCAGTTATGCTGTTATTGTTTTCAGTAATGACAACTTCATTACGTCCCCCTGTGGAAGAAATAATAGTTTTAGTAAACATTATTATGAAAGTAAACACAGGAATACATACATGGTGTACCAAAGGCAGAGAAAATTAGAAAATTCCTATGAAGGCAGGTAATAATTGTGCTCTGAGCCTGTCAAAATTATTGATAAGCGTATATTATACGTCTCAGAAGAAGAGTCAAGTTATGAGTTTAAAATGTGATTAAGAACATTGCTCCCTTATGCTTGGGGTTACTATGAATAGATTCAGAACTGCTTCTTGATTTATTGCCTTATAAATAAGTACTAATGCAAGTGCTAGTGGGCAAAATAACAGCAACTTTTCTTCAGCCAAATAAAGCATATTTTAATATAGTCTTGCTAAAATAAAATTTTAAAAAGCAACTACAACATTCACAGGGTATTTATAAATTGTCTTTCCTCTATAGCACTGCCTAAGTTGAAGTGTTCAAGATTTAAAAATAGGTAACTTAATATTATCCTTAATATTCTAACAGGGAATTTATTTTGATCAAACAACCTTTAATTTTTTTGGAATGTATTAAAACTACTATATAAAATAATGGCAATTATAGAAGTATATTTTCATAGAGATTAGTGTCTATAATTAAAATGTCACAAAAAGATAAGTCTCACATATTCCTTTAAAACTAAACTAATTTGAAAATCCACTTGTAGGTTTAATTAAAAAGACAACTTTAAAATTAACTCTAAGGTCTATGTTACTAAAGTAAACATTTACTTTTTAAAATTAATTTATTTATTTTGAGAGAGAGAGAGAGAGCAAGCAAGAGATGGCCAGAGAGAGAGGGAGGGAGAGAGAGAATCCCAAGCAGGCTCTGTGCTGTCAGCATACAGCCCAACATGGGGATTGATCTCAGGAACTATAAGATTCGGGACCTGATCTGAAATCAAATCAGACGCTTAACCAACTGAGTCACCCAGATGACCCACTAAAATAAACATTTAAAGGTCCATAAATCTGGACTATTATTCTAGAAATACTCATGTTTTTTGAGAATTTAGACCTCTCAGAGATAATTAAAATCTTAATCCACATTTTAAAATAGTTAAAAACTCATGGAATCATAGTATCACTTAAGAGCAAAGATTTAGGTTAGGTGTTTATATAAGAGATTAAGAAATTTACACACTGATGTGAAATTATTTGTAATGTCAACATCATATCTTGTTAATTACTAATCAAAGGCTTTTTAAAAGAAATTGAAATCGAAATATAAGTGGCTAATTTCAACATATTACATCCAAAGATGTTCATTGTTTTAGTTATCATGGCACTACAATATATTAGAAAGAACACGGTCTTTGAAGTTTTCTGTTTGAATATCATCCCTGCCACTTACTAGCTTAAGTAAGCAATAACCTCATGTAGGTCACTTAATCTTTTCAAGTACCTGTTTCTGCTAGTTGGCAACAGTCCTGTTTCAAATATTTGGGAGTGTTATTTAAGATAATGTATGTAAAGAGGCTGATAGGAACACAGTAGTTTGTTGATTCAAAATTAGGACCCAGGTATAGGTACAGGTTACTTTAAGAACCACTCACATAACTTCAGGGATGTAAGTTGTAAATTGTCCAGATGTGAGATCTGGAAAACCACAGATGACTTGTTTACTAGTTTCTTCTTTCTTTCAGGTCAGAAATTAACCTACATTTCCCAGACTCACTTGTAGTTGAAGTGAAACAAAGCGACTGAGTTATTGGCCAATAATACAGCAGGGGCACAAGTTATTCATACTACTTCCAGATCTGACCCAGACACTACTGTAACAATACTTGACATTCTCTTTCCTTCCTAATGTTAAATAGAAAGAGGGGATCTTTGGAGGATTCTGACCCCGCTCAAAGATGGCACAGCTAGTGACTGGAAGGATTGAAATTCCCTGAATAACTGTGGAGTAGAAGCCCCACCCATTCTGCTACTCCACACTAGACAGGGCTATGAATAAGAAAAAACAAACAACCTTTATTTTTTAAAGCCAATCAGTACATAGGCTTGTTTCTTACAGCTGCTAGTATTTTTGTTATGCATACTTATATTCTATTTCTGAAATGTCTTTTGTGTTAAATTCTAGATGTGAAAACCAGATTCACTTATGTAATAAACCTGGTTAATTTTTCCAACCTATTTGCCCTTTATTATTATATATATAAACTTAGTTTAAAATGTATTTAAAGGGGCACCTGGCTGGCTCAATTGGTTAAGCATCTGACTTCAGCTCAGGTCATAATCTCATGGTTCATGAGTTCAAGCCCTGCATTGGGCTCTCTGCCTCTCCCCTGCTCACTTGCCCTCTTTCAATTATAAACATTTTAAAACATGTATTTAAACTGAGCTCATATTTTCAATATGAGACATACACATATCTGGCGATTTTTCTAACTACTAATAGTTACTAAAAAGAAAACAAACACCTTATAGAACAAAGAGAAAAGAAAATGTGTCCTTCATTTGTGTAAAAGGTCCATAAAATATCATATTTGGTATAGTGTGATATATATGTTACCCAAGGTTTATTACTATTTCTTATGGTTCTGGTATTTTTGAAAAATGTTGTCAGTTGGACTAATTAGAGTATAGACAAGGGATGCATGTGACCTGTAACGCTCCATTGTTCTTGCAGACAAAAAATATAATGAAATGTAATGTCTTTCTCCCATTGGAGAGTAATGAAGAACAAAACTAATTTGTTGGACTAAAAATTAATTAGACACATCAGATTCGATTGTACCTATTACTGTGAAAGTTTGCAGCTGTTCCACATATTATTACCAACTATATAAGGTAAGCATTAAATGGCCAAATGATTAAAGAAACAATAGATATATTATTAAACAAGATTGCTTGAAAATTTTAAGTCAAAATAAATTTGTTACATGGCATACTCTTTGATGCTTACATATGTAAATATATGTGGTTGCATTTCTGTATCTGTAAATGCAACAGTACAGAACTATGGACACTTTGAGGTAAAAGTCATCTTACCAGTGGAAAATACAGACAAAAGAACAATATTGCCTTTAAACTTGTGTAAGGCTATTTATTATCTTTATACAATATTTTAATATTCCCTTAATGGAACTTTCTGGAATGAAAACTAAACTGAGAAGAAATAGATGAAACTGTGCATAGTCTGGTATGAGACAAATCTAAAGTTATCGCCATAAATTACATCAAATGCCAACACATGATTTAATTAAAGCAAAGTGGAAGTGCGGTAGAGCTTGAGTCCCTTTGAGTGCTGTTTCTAGTACTGACTAGAAAATAGAGAAAGCACAGATTGAAACAGAAAAAGAGATTAGCCATCCTAAATCACTTTTCAACTAAGGAATAACAGTTGTGTAGATAAGGTTATCAGACAAGATGTTAAGGTAGACGTGCTGGAGTAATTAAAGAAACAATTAAAGGCTTCTTCCGTACAACAGTAGATATTAAAAAGAAATAAATCTCTTGAGGACACATAGCCTTTTCTGCATTGAATTGTGCGTGTGTGTGCATGCATGTGTTTTTATGTGTGAGTGCATGTATTTATTTTCAATTCTATTTGATTATAGCTTGAATATTGCATATTCTAGCTGCTTGAACAGAAGATAGAAATAGTGTTTATTACATGTTTTTATTCATAGAAAATTTGGAAGCAGTTATATGATACACTAAAATAACCCAAAAGGTACTAGCTATACATTTGAACACAGTCCTTTTAAAATGATAGAAATTTAAGAAAACTTTATTTTTGATTTAAAATACTTTAAATTAGCTTTCTTTTTTAAAAATTACTATACAAATTGGATCCTGAGAAATTTAACAGAAACCCATGGGGGAGGGGAAGGAAAAAAAAAAAGAGGTTAGGGTGGGAGACAGCCAAAGCATAAGAGACTCTTAAAAACTGAGAACAAACTGAGGGTTGATAGGGGGTGGGAGGGAGGGGAGGGGAGGTGATGAGCATTGAAGAGGGCATCTTTTGGGATGAGCACTGGGTGTTTTATGGAAACCAATTTGACAATAAATTTCATATATTAAAAATAAAATAAAATTACTATACAATTGTTAAAATTCTTAATTGACATCACATGAGCTTGGTTAAATGGTATTCTTGTAATGTTGTACTTGCTTCCAAGTATAATAAATCCCCCAAATATGGGGAACAACACAAGTAGTCCTACAAAAAAGAAAAAAAAAAACCTTCCCCTGCTTGAGAATTTTACTTATAAATAAAGGTAATAGAAAAAACAGGAAAAAAAAATATAGATACTTGATAATCTTTGAATTAGACATATTACATTTCATATATGCAAGAGAGAGCAAAAAAACCTTAAAGCTTTGTTTACTTATCTGGAATTTCTCATAGAAAACAGTGCTTTTTTAAAGATATTTCATAAACATTTTTTCAGGGAAAAATTAATTGCATATATATATATATATGCATACACACATTATATATATGTACACACACACACACATATGTCAGTTAAATCCTTTTGGGTGTACCTGTATTTTTCTCTTATTCCAATTTATTTTAGAAAATCTCAGAAGGGCAAGACTGTAGGTTCCCCTCAGGTTAAGAAATTAATTCAGTCTGTATGACTAATTAAGAAAGGGAAGGCAATTTAAAGGAAAGTTAATACTATAACTTTTCTCTTTAATTCTTTTAATATATAAAAGAACAAAAACTTGGAGGAAATAAAAAATCAACAATATGACTGAATGTTAAATCTCTTCATATTCAATAAATACTTTGTAATAAGAAACAATTTTCCAGAAATTGGCAGTGTGCTCTGTGTGTATCATTTCAAAAATAAAACAAACAGAAATCAATGGAACTGGCATATTCTTTTTTTTAATGTTATTTTTCAAACAGGGAGAGAGAGAGACAGTGAGAGAGAGAGAGAGAGAGAGAGCAAGGGAGGGACAGAGAGAGGAAGGACAGAGGATTTGAAGTGGGCTTTATGCTGACAGCAGAGAGCCCAATGAAGGGCTTGAACTCACAGCCTATGAGATCATAACCTCAGCTAAAGTCAGACACTTAACCAACTGAACCACTCTGGTGCTCCCTGAGACATTCCACTGTACCAAACTCTCAGCAAATATTCTTAAAATATGTAAACTCTAGGAAGAGTATTTTTTTAAGAATTAAAGATACTAATAACCAAATGAAAGCAGAAAGAACTAAAAGGATTTGTCTCTTGAAAGCAGAGAACTCTAGGGGAAATCTGTACTTTTGAGGCTTTCTTTTCCCCTTGAAGATTTCAATCCCTACAGCGCTGGGCAGCTAGGACCCAAGTTGCAATCCTCAATTGTACTGGTCTGAGGTGTCAGAGGATAGTGTTCTGAAATGACAGAATGACTGAAAAATTTCACTGGGAAGCCATGTGAAAGAGCCACAGGAAAATGATGTTCCTAAATCCCCAATCGACACTCTTCCCCTCCCCCCACCCCCGCAGAATCCTAAGCTTAACCCTTAGTTGCATGAAGAATGAAGATTCCAAACATCTCATGAAAATCAAAAGCTAGAAAGCTGAAAAGGCTACACAGACTTTCAACAGATGTCCACTGCAAAGATTGTGTTCAAACCTCAAATTTCATCAAGTTGGGAAAACAGATAAACATATTAGGTTTTTCACTGAACCCTCCTGAGAGCCATGATTTAGAAGAAAAGATAATGTTGAGATTTTGCTTGAGAATAAGGTCAAATATAAACAGCCCTATACTAACAAATGTAAAATCCAAACCACCACAAGATCAAGATGATCAGCCAGTAACATAACTTACTTTAGAACAAAACCCAACTTTCTTTAGAAGATCACAAAATTTTACAGTATGCATCTGCAATATCTAGTATACAGTAAAAAAATACTAAACATGCAAAAATAAGCAAAATAACAGCAAAAGAAAGAAAGAAAGAAAGAAAGAAAGAAAGAAAGAAAGAAAAAGGCACAAACAACAGGAAAAAAATGACCAAAGGTCAAGAGAAAAGGTAATCAATAGAAACAGACCATAAGATGATACACATGTTGAAATTAGGAGACAAGGACATTAAAATGGCTATTACAATATGTTCATGGACTTAAATTAATAGAGTCATTATGAACGAATATATGAGGGATGAAAATGTAAAAGAAAAACAATGGAAAGAGTAGAACACAAAAGTGTATTATATAAAATTAATAATTCACTGGATATTTTCATTTCTGCCCATAAAGAAATAACAGGTATGGGACATGTAATCTCACCATAAATAAGTAGAAAACTAAGCAAATATGTAAAACAAAAGGGAAGCATTGTGAAAAAAGGGAAATAAACAAGGGAGATCATATTATTTTCATAGCTTTTGGTCAAATGTGGCTAAGTTAAAGAAATACAGGAATTCAGGGACACTAAGGAAATTGAATTTATGGAACAAAATATCTGAAAAAAAAATGAGTAACATAAAATACTTTCCTTAGTTTTAATTTACTTAAAAGAGAATTAATGATTTAAAGTGAAGCAAAAAGTAATACCTTAGTTTGTATATTGGTGTTTATTATATGTATAAGAGTAAAATTTTAACAATAGAAAAATATTGAGAGCAAGGAAAATGGAATTATATTTTTAAGATCCTTATAGGCAAATCCTAGAGTAACCATTATTAAAAAAAAATAGTGGATATAAACTATAATATAGAGAATTATTTAATTCATCCAAATGAAATTGGGAACTTAGGAAAACAGGAATAGAGTTAGATAGAAAACAAATAGCAAGATGGTAATTCTAAGCCAAAACACATCACTGATTACATTAAAGATAATGGTGTAAGCATTCCAATTAAAAGATTGTCATATTTTTAAAAACTTTTTAAATGTTAATTTTTGAGAGAGAGAGAGAGCGCATGAGCCGGGGAGGGGCAAAGAGAGAGGGAGACACAGAATCTGAAGCAGAATTCAGGCTCTTAGCTGTCAGCACAGAGCCTGATGCAGGGCTCTAACTCACCAACTATGAGATCATGACCTGACCTGAAGTCAGATGCTTAACCAACTAAGCTAGCCAGGTGCCCCAAGACTGTTATATTGAATTTAAAAAAGAGTTAACATGCAGTTTAAATAACAGAAATGTACAGTTTCTCTGTAAAAGGATGGAAACAACACAAGCCATACAAACACTTATAAGATAATTAGCTATTAGTATAGCTATAGCTATATAACACTTATAAGATAATTGGCTATTAGCTAGTATAAGACAAACTAAATTTCAGGAAAAAGATCTTACTGGCTTAAAAGTGGGACATTCCATTGTGATAAAGGGTAAGTTCATTAATAAGATATAACAACCCTAAAATGTATTCACTTAAAAGGAGTAGTAAAAAACAAAAACGTATAGATGGAAATGAGAAATACCCAAATCTTTAATTACAATAAATTTCCAGACTCCTTTCTTATTGATTGAAAGAATCAATAGGTAGAAAATCAGTAACGACCTAAATAATACTACCAACTAATTTGACATGACATTTATAGAACATTCCACTGTAGAACAGAAATATATACATACTTTTCAAGTGCACAAGGAACATTCATTAAGACCAAATGCTTGGCCATAAAATAAGTCTCCATATTTAAAGGCTAAATTCATACAATATACATTCCCTGAACTCATTGGAATTAAATTATAAATCAGAAAGAAAAACCTATCTGAAAAATCCCAAAACATTTGGAAATATAATGATATGCTTCCAAATAACCTCTACAAAGTAAAAAAAGTCCTTTGGGGAAGTGAAAAGTATTTTCAACATTGTGATAAATGGAAACATAACACCTCAAAATGTGTAAGATTCAGCTGAACATGTGTTTAGCAAGAAATGTATAACTTTATATATCCATATTAGAAAAGAAGAAAGGTCCAAATCATTGATATAAATATCTATCTTAAGAAGCAACATAAAAGTAAGTAGAAGAAAAAAGAGCAGAAATTAATTAGAAAGAAAATAGCAAAGTCAAAAGTTTCTACTTTGAAAAGATTAATAACATTGATAAATCCATATCAAGACAGCTTGAAATTGAAGGGGAGGGAGCAAAAAAAAAAAAAATGGAGGAAAAAAAAGAGAACACAAATTCTCATCATTTAAGCATAAAAGAGATGACATTACCACACATCCTGCAATCATCACAATTGAGTGTATTATAAATACGGAGGTAGTGCAAATAAGCATATGATTATAAATTCAACAATTTAGATGCATTAGACAAATTCAAAACCAAATGTCCATTTATCACAACCAATACAGGACTAATAAAATTCTAAATAAATGTAAATTCATAAATATAAATAGAATCCACAAAAAAAAAAACCTCTAGGCAGAGATATTATCACTGATTTCGACAAAATATTTAAGGAAAAAATAATTAAAAGGCCTACAAAAACTCTTACAGACTATAGTAGAGAAAGGAATACTTCCCAATCCCTTTTATAAAGCTAAACACTCTGATTCTAAAACCTGACAAAGACATTAGAAGAAAATAAATCTATTGATCAATATCCCTCATGAACATGGATGCAATTTTTTTTTTTACCAGATGTTAGCAATTAGATCCAGTAGTATCCAAAAAAACATATTTTGACCATGTGGGATTTAACCCAGAAACAAGTGCAAGATTTATTCACCTTTAAAACAATACAATAGAATTTACCATATTAAAACAAATAAGAAAAGAGATAGAATATTACTTGAATACACTCAGAAAAATATGTCACAACTATTAAAATAAATAAGTGAAGTGAGTAAGGTCAAAAGATAAAAGGGCAATATATAAAATTAACTTTATATATAATTTAAAACAGTTAAAAAAGGAAATTTTACAAACATACTTATAATAGTATAAAAAATCAAATAGGGACAGTTTAATAAACCATGGGATGATATACTTATTAAAATAAATAAGCCTCAAACCTCAAACCACATGCAATTACTTTAAGATGAATTATAGACATAATTATAAGAGCTAAAATTATAAAGCTGCTAGAAGAAAATATAAGAAAATGTCTTTGGTATGTGTAGGTAAGACACAATTTCTTAGAAAGCACTACACATAAAAGAAAAATGTGGTAAATTGTTGTTCACTAAAATTTAAAAATGTGCTGATCAAAAGACACTATTAAGAAAATAAATCCATAGACCAGGAGAAAATATTTGCAATACAAATATATGACAAAGATCTGTACTCAGAACAGAACTTCTTCTACCCAGTAACAAGAGACAAGCAATACAATTTTAAAAAGGCAGAGATTTGGAAATTTTACATAAGAAAATATGCAAATGGCCAATAAACACATGTAAAATTGTTCAACATCACAAGCTATCAAAGAATATTGACGTTTAAACGACAGTGAGGTAGTCTTTTAAACTCCTTAGAATAACTAAAATTATGGACTGGCAACTTCAAATAATGTAGATGTACAAAAAGTGAAAGTCATATTCTTTGTTAATGAGAGTATAAAATTATACAACAATATGAAAAAGTGTTTGCAGGTTTTTATACACTATGTCAATCCTATTACCCAGAAATGCCACTTCTAAATGTTTCCCTAAAGGAAATAAAAACGTATGTCCTCAAAAAGACTTACACAAGAATGTTCACTCTCTCAGGAGAAAAGCAGAGAAACAAAATATGATACATTCACCAGACTGAATACTGCTCGAAATAACACATATGGATTGCAAACCTGGGTAAATCTCAAAACACATTGTTTAGTGAAAGTTAGACACGTATTATTATATTTTGTCTGATTCCATTTAGATATATTTCAAGAACAGGCAAACACAATGCTACTAGGGAAAAATGTTCTGTAATGATGATAGTAGATTTGATAGGCAGTTCTTCTTGGGGCACCTGGGTGGCTTGGTAGGTCAAGTGTGTGACTCTTGATTTCGGCTCAGGTCATGATCTCAGGGTTTGTTGGTTTGAACCCTGCATGGAGCTCTGCCCTTACAGGGAAGAGCCTGCTTGGGATTCTCTATCTCCCTCTCTCTCTCTGCCCTCCTCAGCTCTCTCACTCTCTCTTTCTTAAAATAAATAAGTAAACTTAAAAAAAAATAGGGATTTCTTCTTCAGGATAATATCCTCTGATTAAAAAGTTTCTTCTGGCATGTTTCTGGTTAAATTTTGACATTTTCCTGGCTAAAAGGAAGTATGCAAGTTTGAAACATAATGCATTTTTTTTTCAGTAACTGCCTCATTTCCTATTATATTTCAACGACAACAAAATTATTCATGAAATTACTGATTGAAAATTATTTTCAAATTAACTTTCAGCATTTAAAGACTTAGTGCTAATAATTTAAAGAAGTTTGTGGGAATCTTAAGAGCACAAGAAATTGCTAATGATTTCTTCAAGAAGCCCTAGTGAGTCAGCCTATTTGCCTATATGATGAGGGCACCCTCTCAATCATTGCTGCATATCCACTCTTAGGATATAGGTTAAAAAAACCTACACACACTGGTACTTACCAATTATTATCGGCTGCGGTTCACTTTTTACTCCAATCCCTGCACTGGTACTAGCTGCAACCTCTACCCGGTATTGAATACCTGGGAATAATCCACCAATTATGACAGATCGAATGGCTGCATCCACAGTTTTGTTGATGTGGAATCGCGTTTCATTCCCCAGACACCAGATCTATAAAAATGTAAAGCGAATAACAAAAGAATATAAAATTATCCTTTCTGTTAAATTGATGAAATATTTTTTAGTAGTAACCAATCTATTCTCTAGGCTTATAGAAATATTTGTAAATGACATTTTCGAGAGCCTAATTTTGCAGTTTATTTATATATGTGTATGAGTGTTTGTGTGTGTGTGTGTGTGTGTGTGTGTGTGTGTGTATGTATTAAAGGAAGAACAATAATAAAAAAAGGAAGAACAATAAGGGAAGCTAAAACTATGCCATGTTCCTTTATACCTTATAATCAACACTGAATGCTCATCACACAATGATTCTTTTAACACTTCTGTAAAGTGGTCTTTGGTTACACACAACATTTGGGTATGGATTAAAACACATAAACTCCTCTGCTTAATTTATTTATCAAGATTTATTATGCATATAATCTATTAAAATACAGTGATTATGAGTTGTAATATCCAAGGTATATAGGCACACATCTAAGTAATTTATATTTTATTTAAGAAAATATTAACTTACCCAGAAGTAGTTAACAAGATTAATTGACCTAAGTTATAAGTATTGACTGAGATGAAATTAAAGCCAGTATTTACATCGACAGTAATAAATCTTAATATTGATCAAAACATATGTACACACACACATACACATGCATGAGAACAAAGTGGTGAAAAGTCTTTAAACACTGATGTGAGAGAACCTAGGCTTTTACCACAAGTAAGAATCACATTTTAAGGCATACTTTTTTTCTGGGATATGGGGATTTGTTACTGTCAAATGCATTACAAAAAGAATTACACTGTGAACATATATTTGTATTCGTAACACACAGTATTTCATAATCTACATATAGACACATAATTGGGAACACACATTCAGTTTGTTCCTGAAATGGGTAAATTCCTGACTTTTTATTTAAAATAATTCTTGTAAACTGTATATTTCTTTTATTTGCACAATGATATCTAAATTACTAATGTAGGAATATTTAGGCCTCACCAAAATATACACTTTGTTACCAAAATAAGGCAATCTCATATGAGTGAGAAAGGTTACAATTTAGGACAAAATTTATCATGTTATAATCAAAATCAGTATTTAAGTAAATGGAATTTTACTTAAATTTAGTTCCAGATAATACAAAAGTATAATCTTAACTTCACTAAAACACACACACGCACACACGCACAAGAATAGATCATACTTTGCTCTTAAAACAATGTGCTCTAATCCTTGTAAAACGTCATATATATATTTATAATTATAATTATGCTATTGTAAAACATATTTCATACACATGTTTCTTTATAAAGTGATGGGAATAATTTTAGAGTAAGTGCTTCTGTACATTGCTTGTTCCAGTAAGTTAACCTTTAACTTAGGAAAATTCTATTTTGAATTTATTATTTTTATTAGAAATAACAGAATTCAATCTGCAATGATTTCAGTGCAATTATTCAGCTTCATTTTACATAACAGCTATAAACTTTTGGGGTGAGGTGGGGTGTCTAGTTTTCTATTCTAATAGATCTATCTAGCATGTTAATTTTCAAAATTCCATAAATAACTATTAATAGCAAAAATCATAGTTTTGAATTTTTATAAGGTTTAATAAGGTGTTTTACTGTTGTATGTGTTCTAATCACATCACAGCTAATCAAAATTTTATTTCTCAAAGTTAGACTTCTTTTGTCTCTTAAACATCAAACGATGGCAAAAAGACAATGGATGTATACTGTTTCTAAACAGCAACAAATTTATCAGGAGCCTCCGCCTCCAACTTTCTAAACCTTGGAAGCATCTTTTTATGAGACCACAGTTTAAACATATCCCTGCTAAGGCCCATTACAAAGAAAGTTAATAACAATGATACAGGAAGTTTCTGGAAGGAGAGTTTCACTACCCACTCTTGAACCCAATCTCTCTAAATCTTTGAGGTTCTGAAATCATGCCATACTAAAAAAACCAAAGACCAAAAACCAAACACTCCACTGTTATGGTTTACTAGTCCAAGTGAGTTTGTGTATCTGTGTCTTGGGGTTCGTTTCTAACTCCTTATGCATTTGTTTCTTTACCTGTCATAAAACAATACAAAAATTACGTTACACACAGACTCAATCAGAGAGCCTTTGGAGACATGCTTCACACATGTGACACTGAGACTTGTTTGAGAAGCTTCTCTGTGAGCCTTTCTTCTTCACTCAGGCCCTACCTTGTATTCTTGGATAATTCCATTCTGATGGTCTGGAGGAGGAGGATCCCAGGAAACACTAATACTTGTGCTATTGTGGCTTCCAACTGTCAGCACAGTGACAGATTGTGGAGGGGCACTTGGGGCTGCAGAGGAAGTAATTAGAATAAACACAAACTGTAAGTCTTGATGTGCATTAATACCGCTTATAGAATATGAGGATAAGTAGCATGAGGTCTGGTTTCCAGTAGTTCTGAATTTGCATGTATTATTCAACAGTGACAGTTTTTTTTTAATGTCCTTTAAATATAATGGATAGATTTAAAGCAAATACAACAGCTGTGTTAATATGTGCTCAATAATAAATTTAACAACTTACATTCTAATGAGTGTTTTCTGTATGCCCAGTGCTGAGCTAAGTGTCATATTTAATTATCACACTAACCTCAAGAAGTAAAAACAACTCTTATCTCAGTTTTACAGAAAAGGAAAGAAGAGAGTACTGTCTAAGAAGAGAGCTGTCTAAGTCAATGGAACACCAAGGCAGAATTTGAACCCAGGGATGTGTGGCTATAGAACTTTGCTTCTTTTGACTCCAATAGGCTTTCTTTCTGGAACAAAACAAAACAAAACAAAACACCCCTTTCAAAAGTATTCTGAGAGGATGCTTTCCTCAAATTGTCATCAAACGTTTTCTCTGAGTGGTGTCATTAATGACAGTCTTTTTGTTTTGTTTTATTTTGTGTTTAATAAATCAAAATAGAAACACAGCAATAAATTTCACCAATATAAGAAAATATACTTTTTTTCATATTGGGAAAAATAATTAACATATACATAGTCTCATAACGTAAGATTTAAAACTTATATAGATGGGCAAGACTTTCTGAAGTTATAAATGAAAACAGTTCATGTTGGGTCAAATGTGAAATGGATAGGTTTTAATTTCCTATACTTCTCATTCTTTATGGTTTCTCCTATAACTAATTATAATCATACTGAGAAAAGATGAGTGAGAAAAAAAATTTCTGATTTTAGACTGCAGCATCTGCTCTCCAGTCTATCTGAGAGCTGAAAAATACTGATTTACAGGAATTTTATCAATTTTCAGTAAATCTCTGAGTAGGAAAAACAAAATGAAATACCATTTGAAACAAAAATCAAAGAATTTTGTGGCATTAAAGGATTTCTGTGTAAAAGGATCAATACTTTCATAACTCTAGAGTTTAATCCTTTGAACATATGTACAATTGAACGGTAAAAGATATTTTAAAAGCCTATTGATAAAGTCTCCCACGTTTAGTAAATTTGTCACTGAGGTATGACCATAGTTGCATCAAGATATTGGATATACACAGACATGGTAGCACAATACCACTCTTTATTATTCCTCTATAAGATAACATTGCTCCAACATAGGGCACAATGATATAAATCCAACCATGTGTTCACCAGTGTTGTGGTGCATTGAAAAATAACACTTTTGAAAACTGCTTTCTCATTTGCCTTGCTGCCTGCTTAGAGAGAAGAACATCATTCCTGCTCTCCTGACAGGTCAGTTATTCCAGGGCTCAGCTTCTTTCTACAGATGTGGAAGAGCCCAAATCACTGCTTGTCATTCCCACATGCACCCCAGCTGAGTTCCCGTTTTTTACCTTCCGAAGGCCACATGCATTGGAAATGAACGCATACCGAATGGTGCCAAATGTCTAGTCGAGAGGAAAAGTCTCACTACGGTGAGATTCATTTGTGGAAGGAAGTAGGCTTCAACTATAGCATTCTGTACCAAATTTGCCCACGGCACTCAGGAGTACTACATATTTTCAATATAAAGTAAATTTTAACGGTGGATGAAGATATTATTAATTTTTTAGGAATTTTTTCTTTACATATCGTACAAGTAGATTAATGGTATCTTTAAGATAAGTACTACGGCCCATGTCAGTGTATCACATTGTAAACCAATGTGAACATAACATTTTCACTGGGATGCTGATTAGAAGGTATGTATAACTTAACAGCTCTTTTGTCAAACATGAACATCTACATTAGCATAAGCAACCTACATACATTTTCTTAAGTTGTTCTCATATGGATTTATAAACAATGGCTTTTTACAGAGCTGTGCACATAAAATTAGTAGAAAAGCAGAAAAGGAGGGGGTTATTGTACTTGGCATCCGACTTTTTGTACTTTGATAGTACCATATATTATAAGCCTCTCGTTTAGTGAAGGGGACACTGGTAAATGATTCAAAACCACGTTAACTTCACGTCCATCACAGATTGACTTTAAAGTATCTGTGTGCAAGACAATTTCTAAATGGGGGAGGGGGAGGGAAAGTCACTAATAAGAATGCTATTGCAAACATGCAAGTGGCCTTCTGAATGAGAAATTAGGAGTCAGACTGGCAGAGCCCACAGGGAAGGAGGCTTATAAAAAACAAAACAAAACAGAACATACAAACAAACAAACAGACAAAAACAATGTAATGCTCTGGTACATCAGAAAAAAAAAGACAATGAATAGCCTGTGTTCTTGAGTTTCCAGTAGTCTGTCCCTTAATGAAGCCAAATGAGCTCAATCCATATTAAGAAAAATAATATGGGACAATATCATAATCAAATTCCATTGTACTGACAAACTTTGGAGTAAATGTTTACTGAAGAAAAATTCACATTACTTAAATGCCATTTTTAAAAATCTCTCAGATTCTATGGGATTCTCAGAAAAAGGAGAAAATGACACTTCCTGAATTCACTTTTTATATCCTCTCTTGATATTCTTCTAAGGTAGGTGGTAAATTAGAACTTCAACAGAAATTGGCTTCGTTATGTTTTAAGTTTGCCTTTTGTTAGAAATCTGAAAACTGACCTTCTTCAGTAGTACGAACTATTTTAGATTCACTATCCATTCCTTGGAACTCATTAAAATATGGTCGAACTTTAATTTCGTAAGTCACCCCCTTTTTCAGGTTGACTAAGACAGCGCTTCTCTCGGTTGGGACTTTGGCATCTAAATTCTGCCATGCTGACGTAGCCTGCAGGCCTGAAGTCTGACGATACATCACTCGATAGCCTTGAATAAACTGGGGCTGGCGATCAACCTGAAAAACACAGCATAAAACCAAATGGAAACATTTTAGATATGACAATGAACCCATCCTCATTTCTCTTGTACCTATTTCAGTCTTCAACTCTCATCTGGGTGACACCACTGCTTGGTAATTTATCTTCCTTCTTCTTGTATCCAATTCCAGTTCTGAATTCACATGGCCCTCAAGTTATTGTTCCCAAAATGAAGAGTGGAACAACTCTCTCTCCTGTTTAAACTACTCCATAGTATCTAAGATATCTACTTAGTTAATTCAAATTCCTTAAAGTAGCACAAAGGTCTGATAAAGCCCAGACCTGCTGATTTGTCTAGCTTCATTTCTCATCTGTCCATCCTCTTCCTATATTCAACAGTTCCCATTTTTATGATTGGATATGTAATGTGCTGCTTCTCAGGAATTTCCATTCTTATCTTTTGTCCATTCACTAACGTCTTTACTCACTCAAAACCTTTCTTGAACTCCTACTAATCAAGTTACTGGTCAAACTACATTTATAACTAATACACATAAAAAAATGCTGTGAATGAGATGGACAAGGAGCTAGGAAAACCTGGAGTAGAGAAGAAGTTGACAGAATCAGGAAGGGGAGAAAGCATTTCCCTGAAAAAGAGCAAGTGCTGGGATCTGCAAGGAAAGTAGGATCAATTATTCCTGAGGAAGAAGTGTAGAAACAGCATGTATAAAATTTCTACGGTGGGCTGCCTGGGTGGCTCAGTAGGTTTAGCATCCAACTCTTCATTTGAGGTCAGGATATGACTCCAGGGGCGTGGGTTCGAGCGCTGCATCAGACTCCATGCTAAGTGTGGTGCCTGCCTAAGATTCTCTCTCTCTCTCTCTCTCTCTCTCTCTCTCTCTCTCCTCTCTCCCTCTGCCTGTTCATGCACATGCTCTCTCTCTTTCTCTCTAAAACAACAAGCAAACAAACATTCCTATGGCTGGAGGAAGTATATGAGAAGACTGGGAATTGTGAAGCTAGAGCATCTGTTTTAAAGGAATATGAAGGGGCATCTGAGTGGCTCAGTCAGTTGAGTGACTGACTCTCAATTTAGGCTCAGGTCATGATCTCACAGTTTGTGGGATCGAGCCCTGCATAGAGCTCTGTGCTGACAAGTGTGGAATCTTGATTGATCCCCTCTCTTTCTCTCTGCCCCTCTTCTGTTTTCATTCCCTCTCCCTCTCTCTCAAAATAAATAAACAAACTTTAAAAAGGCATATGAAAAACTCCTACCCACTAGCAAATTATTAAATGAAAGACTTTAATTAATTTATCAGTTTCTAGCTCCTTGAATAGACCCACTATTGGCACAATTTGATAACTTTCTTGATCCTTTCATTCACTTAAAAGTACAGAGAATAAGCAGCTGTTTTGAATGAAAATCTGAAATTTTGACTCTGAAAACTCATACCAAATAAAAATTTGAAGAAGCTCTATTGTTCACTCATAATAATTACATGAACACTGAATACATAAAAAATGGAACCTACAAATAAAATATGTTCTCCTTATACATTTATTAAACAATCTCTATTGGAGTTTCACCATTATTTCATTTTCAGGGAGAAGAGGATTTTTAGCTTTTAAATATTTTTTAATGGCATTTTTTGTAAGAATCGCTTGATTTAAAAATAACTATCACAGCACCTTCTTCAATTAATTTTCCATAGATTATAGTTTAATAGCCATATTCTAAGAAGCCTTTAACTTGACATATTTCACTGTCAAATAAAGTATAAAACTTAATGGAGAAGAGATGGAAGGGCCTCATTTCAGGAAAAGTTGAGAGAGAAGAAATAGAGAAGATGAGGAGGAAAATGGTTATTTCAACTTTTTAAAAACTTCTTCATCCAACTATTAACACATGAATAAAAGGTATTCCCTTATGTATTAACTTCTAACATTTATTTTTTAGTTGCTGCATTTAACAATTATCTTTAAGTGAAAGCAGAAAATTTTAAAACACAGAACCTCAATCAAAATATAGTGGAACAAAGGGGCATTTTTCTATATTTAGAACATCCAAGCTAGAGAATCCATGAAGCCGGTGGGCTGAACACATGTGTTTCTATGTCTATCTAAGTCTTAACACCTTCCTTCATCCACCTCCATCTAACCCTCAAAGACTTTCTGGAATTAGTGCTATACTCATATGAGATTATGTCAAGAAAAGTTATCCCGGCTCTGATGCCAAAGCTCATGATCTTTGAATCTTTATCCATGCTTGGTGTTTGTACCAACAGGCATAATTTTTGAAGCGCAGAAGTTGTTCTGACACTACAAACAAGGCAACTCAAAAGCAAAAGTTAAATTGATGAGAGCCAAAGAGAGATGTCTTTAATCAAAACTGTCAATGTTCAAAAATTCCTTGCAGCATATGTTAAAACAACATTAAGCTGGCATTTTATAAACTTCTCTGCATTCGCTTTAAGTGAATTTATATACTGAAAGAAAGACATAACTCACAATAATAGCTTGTTAATACTGAAAGAAGCAAGCTGTGTTTTTAGGAAGAACATTAAGCAGCTGTTTCCAGATGAAGAGAGTGTGTAAATCAGGGTAAATTGGTTTTATCCATGTTTGGTTTTCATTAATTAAGTGTTTCAGGGACTTTATGAAGCTAATGTTTACTACACAGCATCGCCTTGCTCACTTCAGTGTACATTGCGTTTAACCAGTATATTCTCATGGCCTGCTTAATAACTGAATAGTTTAACTTGGTTTTGTGCAGTTGCAATATTCTTTTCAGAAGAAAATTTGTTGTTACAGGTGGAAGCAGAAATGAAAATGCCAAACATTACCTTTAAAAAACTAGGTGGGATTTGTATTGGATATGTGTTCTGTACCACTGACTTTTAGAGCACATTTTGACAGGTGGTCATTTTCAAGTTAAACCATATGCTTGTCACTGATTTTATTAAAATTCTGTTTATAAGAAGGAGGATTTTCTTTAGAGTTGATGATAATCAGAGTCCGGCCACAAAACCATGGGTTTACAGAATTTTAAAAATTTGTATTTTCTGAAATAGGAATAAAAAAGCGTTGTCTTCAGGAAAAAGTCAAAGGATGAAGCAAGTTTCCATCTTCCAATCATAAGGTCCCACATGAGCTACAGTTCAGCCTTTTAAATTTTCTAAGCCTCAGTTTTCTTTTCTTTTTTTTTTTTTTTAGAGATGATTATTGTTTTATTTATTTATTTTTTTTATATAACTTATTGTCAAGGTAGCTAACATACAGTGCATATAGTGTGCTCTTGGCTTTGGGAGTAGATTCCCGTGATTCATCATTTACATACAACACCCAGTTGAGCCTCAGTTTTCTTAATTTGCTCAAATAATATTCATATTACATGGGTCCAGATACAATTAAATGGCTATTATAAGTTAAAGAATTTTGTAAGTTGTAGGGATGCACAATGACAGAGCACCCTTGTTAAGTTAGGGATATGGTAAAGACAAAATAAAGGTCCATGTGACCCTCAAATCAGCATGCCCATAAATGTTTAAGTGAGATGCTTACCACCATCTTTTCAATTTAAAAAAAATCCACCTCAATTGAAAATTCAAAGTGAATTTTCTTTCGTGAGCTAAGTCTGCTAAGTGGCTGATCTGGATTAAGCTGAGATCTGAAATTCTAGTTTGCCAATGCACACTTTCTTTTTTTTTTTTTTTTTTTTTAATTTTTTTTTCAACGTTTTTTATTTATTTTTGGGACAGAGAAAGACAGAGCATGAACGGGGGAGGGGCAGAGAGAGAGGGAGACACAGAATCGGAAACAGGCTCCAGGCTCCGAGCCATCAGCCCAGAGCCTGACGCGGGGCTCGAACTCACAGACCGCGAGATCGTGACCTGGCTGAAGTCGGACGCTTAACCGACTGCGCCACCCAGGCACCCCGCCAATGCACACTTTCAATTTCAGTAGCTGTGATGTTTAAAGGGCAAAGGATCTGTGGTTCTTTTTGTCTTTGAACAAAAACAAGACAGACAGACAGACACACACACACACACACACACACATGAATAACTGTTTATTAAATAAGAGATTTATTGCTATTTTCTTTGTGAAACATTCATTTTCTTACGATTTTTGCCTACTCTCATTATAAGAGCAGTCATCTTTAGAAAGCACCCATTACTAACTACTCTTACTTCAAGATTAGTCTTGGTAAACCACGTCAGCTGGCCTCCAAATCTAAATACATGGGTTGGGGGATATATTTCTTTTCTCTAATATCACATCTGTAATTCAGATACTAACAGTGTAATAATTTATTTATTTATTTTTATTTATTTATTTTTTAACATGAAATTTATTGTCAAATTGGTTTCCATACAACACCCAGTGCTCATCCCAACAGGTGCCTTCCTCAATGCCCATCACCCAGCCCCCCCCCCCCTCCCACCCCCCATCAACCCTCAGTTCATTCTCAGTTTTTAAGAGTCTCTTATGGTTTGGCTCTCTCCTTCTCTAAGTTTTTTCCCCTTCCCCTCCCCCATGGTCTTCTGTTAAGTTTCTCAGGATCCACACAGTGTAATAATTTAAAGAACATATACAGTTAGCAGTTGAAAATATGACATGGAAGTAAAACATTTGGCTATAATTTCTTTAGCAACTGACCCCTCCCCCAGTCTGACTTTAGTTCACTAAAGTTACCTCTCAGATACACACTTACCTCATGTGTAACTACTGATTCGTGGGGAACAATACCCTGTGATATAACTGAACACTTTCTTTTTTAAAACAAAAATAAAAATGTATTAAAACAACTGATCTGATCATTCAACAGACAGTAATTGAAAGGGCATTCTGTAATAGATGCTCTGCCATGAAAACACAAAAATGAAAAACATGGACTCCAGACTCACAGAAGCCAAACTCATGAGAGAGAAAGATATGCAAACTAATAATGACAAGCTTCGTGGGACACAGAGATGAATATGACAAGGTTCCTCTCCTGGAAGAACTCCCAGACTACAGACCTGCAATTTTCATCTAATTTGATTTATTCTTTTAAACTCAGTGACTTTTAAAGTGATTAACTTCATAAACATAATGACTTTGATTCTTACTCAAACAATTTCCACATTTAGAAGCAGCTTAAAAGAAGTCCTTTCAAAACTCCCCACAGAGCTGAGACTTTTTCAATTGAGATTGAAGAAAAATCTGCTTTAAAAATACAACTATTTGCTTGGCATTTTAGTTTTATATTTGGCCAAAGTTACAGAGAGATGGAAGAGGCATGTCAGATACTACCCCTCCTGTGCCACTGGAAAAATGATGAGGTCATTACGTTCCTTCCATGGGAGTAGAAGAACAGAAATCATTATACACAGAAAACAGGATAAGTCTATGCAAAATAATGTTAAAAATGGAATCAGAAACAATGTAGTCTTAAATAATTATTATACACTTAGTTTTATTGTCGTTGAAGTGTTATCCACTTTTGTACTCATAGGCCAAAATTTTGATCATGTGATCTGGCTTAAGAAGTAACAAAATGTCCCCATCTAGGACCTAATGCCAAATCCACCATTAAAAGGTAGGCCTTCTGAATATATATTTGTCTACAGTTTATCTTTAAAGTAAAAAAAAAACACATACACAAAAGTATATTTAAAGTAAATAAATTCTAATCCTATTTTTACAGGTGTAGGATATTGGGAATATTGTCCAACCCGAATACATTGGCTTCCTTTTATAAAGTTGTAGAAGTACACTAACCAGCCTTAAATGTTATTTTGGGTTTTCCTGTTCTAATATGATAATGCCTTCATATTTCCCCATATAGTTGAAAATAAGTGGTGATGCTTTTTCTGGTGCCTGAAGATAGAGTTAATCACTTCTTCTTTGATTGAAACCTCTCTATAGGGTACATATATGCCTGTTATGGCTCTTATCCCTGTCTATTGTCATTAAGCATTTCCATGTTTTTCTCAAGTAGATTTATGTTTTTTTGATAGTTCTCCACCAGATCTAGTATAAAATTGGCCCACAAAAAATGTTTGTTGAGTTGGATTTGTTCAATGGATTTATTACTGAGGGGACACTGGAATAATTCTCTTTAATGTTATTTTATACTTCAAATATAATTAAGAACTGATGAAAAATAGCCAGTTTTCCTTTCTCAGCTCCCTTTTTGATGGAGTTGATAAACGGTTATTTCCCTAAAGAAACATGGACTTTAAAAGAGGATGGTGAAAATCCAATTTCTTCTTACTTAGTCATTCTTTTACTACAACAAAAGAGCAATAATAGTGACAAAATTATAGTCTCCCAGTTAATATTAAAATTAAAGTAAAAATTTTGTAAGTATCTGTACCTCAAATGTCCATTACTTATACAATACACAAGATCTATCACAGACATAGAGGGCTTAAAGAAGTTGTGGTCTTCTAACATCCTGATATATTATGGATTTTTAGAGGTTATAATAGAGAAATCTTAGATATAAATAAGACGTTGGCACTAACTATGTTATGCACAGGGAAGAACATTATCTGGCTCTTCTCAAAACACAGACACATACGTAGATACAAACACATATACACAAATGTTAGTATTCTCTAATATGACTAATGTGGCTATTTTTACACTATTTGTTGTTTTTACTCTAGTGGCTACCAAGTGATCAAAACATTTTGCATTTTATATAACAGTGGGTAGGTTGACATTTAACAATGATGGAATTGAATATTCCTAACTTATACTAACATATCAACTTGCTTCTTAAAATCCATTACTTTCTTACTATATATGTCCAATTATTAAAATCATATTCATGTTTTGGTGCTGCTACTTGAGATTCGGCTAAAAGAATGTACAGATGATTTATTTAAATTCAGAAAGAAACTCGGTCAAATTAAAAATTTTTGTGCTTCAAATGACACCACTAAGAAAGTCAAAACCAACCCACAGAAAAGATATTTATTGACAAAAAACATTTACAAATAATATATCTGATAAGTGGTTTGTATCCAATATATAACAAGCACAAGTCTAAAATAAAGACAAACAGCCCAACTTAAAAATGAGCAAGGAATTTGAACAGACATTTCTGTAAAGAAGATATACAAATGTTCAAGCACATGAAAAGATGGAAAACATCATTAGTTATTAAAGAAATGCAAGTCAAAACCACAAAGATATTCCACTTACACCTACTAGAATGGTTATAATGAAATAGAAGATAACAAGTGTTGAGGAAGCTGTGAGAGAAATTGGTGAGGTTGTGGAAGAAACGAATTTTCAAGCATTGCTGGTGAAAACAAAATGGTATAACCACTTGTGAAAACATTTTGGCAGTTGATCCAAATGTTACAGAGTTATCATTTTACTCAGCAATTCCTAGGTAGATACCAAGAGAAATTAAAACACATGAGAGAAATGAAAACATATGTCAACATGTACTCAAATGTTTATGGCCCCCTCGTTCATAGTAGCCCCAAATGGAAACAACTGAAAGGTGCATCAGGCTATGAATAAACAGAGTATGTGATGCATCTGTGTGATGGAATGCTATCCAGTAATAAAAAGGAACAAAGTACTGATACATATATTACAACCTGTTTGAACCTGGAAAACCTGACACTGAGTGAAAGAAGCAGGACACAAAAGACTACACATTGCCTGATTTCATTCATATGAGAGGAACAGGCACATCTACAGAGGCAGAGAGTAGATCGGTGCTTGCAAAGGGCTAAAGCAGGGGGAATGGAGGAGGCACTCCCAACGAACACAGAGTTCTTTCTATTTTCGGATGATAAAATGTCCTAAAGTCAGATTTTGAGGATGATTGCACAATTCTGTAAATAGAGTGAACACAGAGCTGTACACCCTAACTCTGATAGGTTAATTATATCTCAGTAAAGCTTTTAAAAAATAAGATGAAACACACCATAGTTCTATTGCAAACTATCTTACTCTTCCATTCTATTGAATATTTTTCTTTTTTGCCATTGATTCCACCTTGATTTAAATGATGAGGGCTTCTGTTACTATTTGTGTGTTGATTCTCATTTTCCTTGTTTGATTTGTTTTCTCAAAGGAATAAAAGAAAGTGCCATTAATACTGCCTTTGAAACTTACCGTCCACGTGACTTGAACAGTGGTGGGAGTCAACACAACTGGAGTATGGAGACGGACAATGACATCTCCCAGTTCTTTCTGTACTTGTCTATGGTCCACTCCTTGTGCTGGTGGGCTGATATCTACAGAGATAACCATTCCCAATAGTTAAAAATTCATCATAAAATTCCAATTTGTATTGTATAAGACAATATTATAGGTCATTAGAAATAATTGCAGAGGAAAAAATTGAAACCTTTATTGACAAACAACACAACAACAACATTAGAGCATATTTATGTACATACCACCCAGGGGCTAGGACATAATTTGAGAGATACTATTTATCTTTCCTAAAACAATATTAATAAAAGTGTTCATAATCTCTTACTCCCTTCAAATACATTGTTGTGGAAGATCTATTATTTGCTTATTAAGAAATAAAGTATATGCCATAAGACTTCTTTAGGAACATGAGTTTTCTATAGACGCGGGCATATGGAAGGACTTTCCTGAGTAGTTAAGGGAGCAATATCTGAAAACTGCTGTTTAGGAATTTGTTTAATCCCTTTTCCCAATTGGAAGACTGTGTGTTCTTACTCCTTGACCTATTCCAGACTGGAAGCATGGAAATAACATAATCAGGGGAAACTGAGAAGTGAATTATGTCACAAATGGTTAACAAACTGAGTGAAAGAAGGGAAAATGCCCCTCACCCTCCAAATTCACAAAAATATTTTGACTGAAAAAAGTAGAATACTGATAAACTGTTCTAGAGTAATAAACTTTGAGCAGGACTTCAATATCTGACAAATAAAAAAGGAATTCAGCTGCTTTTTGGAAGTGATAAGAGAGAGGAGAGGGAAAAATCATTGCAATATTTAGAATGATATACTCTCAGCCATATATTGTTTGGCCCTGTATCCATCATTCATATAATACTACTCTATTGTTCCATACAATGGTTTATATCCTATGTACCATTAAGAAAAAAACTAAGATAAATTACAGACATTCAATTCATCAAATTGATACCACAGACTAAATTTCACACATACTCAAATCAACTGCTTTAACTGGTGCACAGCAATATTAAGTTGAATTCTTTTTTCTCCAACTATTTTCTTTTTTTTTTCTTTTTTTTTTCTCCAACTCTCTTTCAAGGGAGGAGTCTAATTTGAAATAATTCATTTTTAATCCTGTTTTCTCCCATTTTCTCAGGCCACAATACAACACTCTTGCAAAAATATTTTTAAGTGCATATTTCAGTCATAACTTAAATTGGGTACACTAACTTAAATTGGGACATCAATAGTGAAGAGGGTGAGGGTTATGGGCAAAATGGGTGACGGGGAGTGGGAGGTACAGGCTTTAGTTATTAAACGAATAAGTCATGGAATAAAAGCTATAGCATAGGGCACATAACCACCAGAAAACAAATTGGCGGTTGCCAGATGGGAGGGGGATATGGATGAAATAGGTGAAGGGGAATGAGTACACATATTTTGATGAGTGATGAGTAATGTATAGAATTATTGAATCATAATATTGTATACGTAAAACTAATATAACACTGAATGCTAATTATGTTCAAATTTAAAAATAAATTAATATATATTTTTAAGCCACAGAATAGGGAACATAGTCAATGATGTTATGATAGTGCTGTATGGTGACAGATGGGTAGCTACTCTCGTGGTGAACATAGCATAATACAGAGATGATGGCTCACTATGTCGTACACCTGAAACTAATGTAACATTGTGTGTCAACTATACTCAAAAAAATTCAAAAAAGAAAATAAAATTCTCAAGGATCTTAGCATGACTTGGAAGAATGCATTAATTTGGCATTAGCATTTGGTATATAATTAAAGTGTTGCCTTTATTAGTATTTGGAATTTATATCAATAATTTACAAACTTGATTATAATTAAAACAGGATTAAAATATCTTAGAACTCTTCTGCTGTTTTCCAACCCTCTGTACCAATCCGAGTAAAGCACAAACTTATCTCATGACTCAGGATATATATTTGCTGCTATTATCTGGAAAATGTAAATGTAAGTAATAAAAAAAAATGAGTGAAAAAACCAGGACATTAATATTTGGGAACTACACTTTGGTGATTTTCTCCCCAGTTCCAGTGTTTTTCATCCTTAACATAAATAGCATAACTAGTTTTACTTCATTTAGGAAAAAAAACATATTAATAATATTATATGAATAATATTGACCTTTGCTGTCACATCTATGGTCTCCTGTGATATTGACAGGACAAGTATTTGCTGCCTTTCTAAAATAAAAGATTTCTAAGTTCTATGGTACTTAGTATCTTAAAGTATATTTAAAAATATCTTTAATATCTTTAAAAATGATGTTAATATCTTTAATATTTTAAAAATAAGAGCTCACACAGCAAAGTATTCTTTGAAAAGAAGTGCTTTGCTGAATGCAAAGCTGTTAAAAGTATGATGTCAAAAAATGATCCTGCCATTCAGACACAAAACATGAGTTTTCCTATTAAATATCTGTTAAGAGAACATAAGTCTTTTGCTCTATGTAGTCTCTCAACTGGAACAAGCCAGATCACAAACAACTTTTCATTAATCTTTTTTGACCTTTTCACCAAGAAGTTATTTTATGAGTCAAGATTTAGTGTCTGGCAGTTATGGAATGATCAAGAAGGTCTGCCGGATATAATCACAGCAAGAGTCTCCCCCATCCTGTTATCTTCCACCTTTCACTGCAACTGCACACAAAAACTGACTCTTTCTCTCCACACTAGTAAAAATGACCTTGTTACTGTAATTTGTTGAGTGAAAACCATATATGTCGTCAAGTTCAATAATTTAATTTACTCATTAAATCCAGACACACTAAAGGAGACTGGATCTAAGGAAGGTAAAATATAACCAGTTTCAGATCTTCAAATTCCTTGTTGTACTTTTTCTTCCTCTAGAGACAGGTTCTTTACCTACAGGCCCTTTATCATCATGGAAAATTAATCACATTACTGCTTAGAGAACAATAGCAAAGTGGCATTCCCTCCTCCCTTGACTGTCATCATGTCAGCAACGTTACAAAATCACGTGGTGACTTTATTTCACTTGATTCCTTGGCGCCCTTCTCTGTTATAATAGCACGCTAGTTACTATCACTGAACTACATTGTAATTATAATAATATTTTTATGGCTGTATGGTGCTTTTCATTGCATAAAAATACTACTTTGAATTATATCCTGTTCAAAGCCTTTTACAAATAAGAAATAATTAACCCTTTCTCAAGAACCCTGTGGGAAGCAGTTTGTAACAAATAATAAAGCCATAGTGTCTGCTTTATTATTTCCATCTACTACTAGTAGGAAGGGAAATTGTAATGCAACATCCTGTATTAACCCCTAGACTTCATGACATCTTAATTTGAAGAGACAGGCTAATAAAGATTAGAAGAAAAACTTCAGTTTTGAGATTATAATATGCTGGGTGGTTTTTTTTGAGTTTTTATTTAAATTCCAATTAGTTAACATACAATGTATATTAGTTTCTGGTGTACAGTATAGTGATTCAACACTTCCTATACAACACCTGGTGCTCATCACAGCAGGTGCATTCCTATATCCCCATCAGCTCTTTTACCCATCCCCCCTCCTAGCTTCCCTTCGGTAACCATCAAGTGATTCTCTATAGTTGAGTCTGTTTCTTGGTTGGCCTCCCTCTCTCTTTTTTCTTTCCTTTGCTTGTTTGTTTTGTTCTTTAAATATTTTTTTTATTAGCCAAAAGAATCACATACCTCACAAAGAAAACTTGATTTACTCCTTTCTGAAACAAATTGCTCCTTTAACCATCTGATAAAAGACACTATACGGATGCTTGTCAAACTTGACCAAACATCACCTGGAGAGCACCTTACCACAGACTGCAGGGCTGCACCCCCAGAGCTTCTGAACTGCGGATCAAGAGTCTGCCTTTCTAACATGGTCCTACGTGATGCAGATACTGCTTCTGTAGGAACTACACCTGGAGACTCTCTGCACTAAAAACAGAATTCTTGAACACTACGAGTAATGATGATATCCCTATCTGGGCATTGTATCCATTAAAGATCAGTTTTTGCTATTGCAAAATTAGTTTCAAAAGCGGCACATGTTTCCTCCCTTTGAAATATGGTAAAGCCCTAACTTAGGTGATTTACTCTTACTATGTATATGGACCCAATTATTTTGTTTATCTTTTACTAAACAGACCCTGACAATTCCCAGAAGAGGACACACTCACCAAGGTGAACAGCAAGTTCCTTTCCCTGGATCAGGTCTAATGAATCATTGTAATAAGTGATCAGACACATGTATCTTTCCTCACACAATCCCTTTGTTCTCAAAGATCTGCTTAATGCCTCCTTCCAGAACCAGTCATGTTTACAGCTATTGAAATTACCTTGTGTGCGCACAGGATCTGACATCGGGCTTGGGTCGCTCAGACCTTGGGGGTTGATTGCTCTGACCATGAATAAATAGATCGTGTTGGGCCGCAGGCCTCTCACTGTAAAGAGGGTGGTCTTCACATGGTTTGCCACTGTCTGCCAGCTATTGCTCACGGATTGGCTGAAACATGAACAGGACTTCCATTTAAAGAACTGTCTTAAAGGTATCGGAAATGGAGTTGGGCATCAATGACAAAAGTTAATGGCTGAAAATTAAACACACACACGCACAACACTTGAAGTGTTAAGCCCAATAAATGAAACATTTGGATGATTTCTGTTTATTCAACAACAAAGCCGAGCCCACCTAACGGAAGTGCCATGCACAACAAAATTAAACTCAGCCCAGGAGATGTGACAGCACTTTGCTAATGCACAGCAGCCCACTAAATGAATACCTGTAAAAGGAACAGAGGCCAAGATCACAACATCAAGTTTATACAATAAATATGGTCCTCGTAAATGTATATATATATATACCTTGAAAAGAATTAACCTGTAGAAAGAATAAATGGACTACAGAGTAAATTATGCCAATACATTTTCCTGTTACAAGGTGTGTTTTCTTTTGCATCAATTCCACATGCAATATTATAATAGAGCCTTCTAAAACTACATATCTGTAAAAGAAGAAAGGAAGCACGTAAGGAATATTTTCCCTTGGTCACATTTTTAATAAAATTGTACATTACATAGTACTGTGATTTCTCATCTTCAAATGGTGAAATACCTCTGAAAATATGTGTGGAAACCCCTTAGCAGCCACTTACAGATGGGATGCCCATTTAGAAAATTTTGTCTAGAGACAAATGCTGTTTTTGTTCATAACGAGAAGAAAATTGTGATTTTTTCAGGGCCGACCATTTACTTTTCAGCAGTTCTTATATATTAAAGCATGAAAATTATAGAAAAATAGTATTTTGAAAGTTGGACATGACATATTTATTGATCATTACCTTAAATAGATTAGGGAAGCCTAAAATGAAAGTAATGATTTGTCCTAATGCTTGAAAATGACAGTGGCTATCACTATCTTTATAAAGGCAAATCAAAGCACATTGAAACAATGCAAACTTCATTTTCTCATTTGTATAAATATTTTATTAAATTTTCATGGTGATTGTATCATGACATTTGCTAATTTATAGTCTATATCCTTACGTTGATGAAATTTTTTTTTTCAAATAGCAATTGGGCATATCTTTGTTTTAGCAACCAGAAGTACATGGAATCAATTCCGTAGCTGTAGTTTTTCATTTTAAAGGCATATCCAATTAATGTATTAAAATATAGAGCATAAAAACAATGGAATGACTTTAAGTTCTGCTTTAATTATTAGGAAGCAAGTTTCTAGGGTTTCATGCCTCAATAAATATTGCAGAACTTAAAAATGTCTGTGCCCAATTGAATTACTTTCTGCCTAGTTCTAATGACAATAATCTCATCTTAAATCTTTACAATGGTCAGGGTAAAGAAGGGATCTATATGATTATGTCATGAGCTAGATCCCCATAGGCTTAGGCATGGGTAATGCATAATTTAATCCTATAATCAACTTATAAATGAAAGAATAACAACAACAACAAAAAACTAGAGTATATCCTTGAATAAAATCAGATATAAAAGATAAGTACTGAAAATGCACTGTTAAACATGTTCTTAAGATAAAACAGCAGGATAGCTCACATGAGATTTTAGGATATAGGAGCTAAAGCAAAAACCCATGGAGAAAAGAAAAGGAAGTGTCCCATACCTGAAAGCCTCAATGATATATGCACTTGCTGGAAAGGCTCCAGGGGTACCTGGTTGCCAGGACAAGGTGACACTGTTCTTAGTAACATCAGTGACCTGTGGTTTGGATGGTGGCCCTGGCAGGTCACTTAAATCATAATTTTTACTGATTGTTGCTCCAGAGTCTATAGAGGACAAACAGAAAATGCTTCATTCCTGATTGCATATACTGACATAATACTTAAAAACAGGAAAAACAGTCTGTTAAAGAAATTGACCTAGACAATGAGCAGTTCATTTTCATGAATCAAAAGTATATAAATGAATATTTGCTTTTCCTACATGTTACCAAATGCTTACTTTCACATAAGCTCTAGAATTGCTTATTCTTCAGAGAGAGGTAATAAATACACTTATCAAGGACAAAAAGCAAGAAAATCTCTCCCCTTAACTATATCAGATTGCATATATGCAATGTTTTGTGGAGGAATTGAAAAGTGGCATACGACTTAGTTTTTACATTCAATGAATTTAAAATCTGAATCTGAATCTTCAACTGTTATTTGGTAATGGGCTAATCACTAAAATGGACTCGAGTTTTCTTCTGTTAAGGTAATTCCCAAGGACTCACCAGTCACATCCAGCACAGCACTCCAGGAAGTCTCCCCACTTGAACTTGTAGCCACACAAGTATAAGTACCAGTATCAGAAATCTAGTGTGCAAGGGAGGGAGAGAATTCAACTCTTTCAATTAATTTGTATTTCGTCAATCTCAACAAGGTAACATTTAATTTCTTAAAATGTGGTATGTCATTTAGCTGTCAAAATTATTCATTAGAATGAATCACAGGTACACATAAAATATTACAATAAACTCATATAATATATTATTTTATTCATAAAAGGAATTCAATGATTTTTTATTATACTTCTACAATTAAATGTTATTTGTCTGGTAAACTCTCTTTGACCCTCTTGCCTCTGTGGTAATGCCCTTATCTTTGTATAACTCCAATTTATAATGCGGCTTCGCTGTGTGAGAGTTACATGCAGGCAACTCAGGACAGAACTTTTCAGAATCTTATAAATATTCAGAGATGAGAAATGCAAAGCTGTCCTCTCTATCTCCAATACATTATGTTTCAATGGAGAAAATGTACTCAGGAGTAAATAAGCACTGAAATAACACGGGGCTGGTCTTCTTTTTTTTAAGACATGGAGAAAGTGAAGAAGGAAAACACACACACACACACACACACACACACACACACAAAACCTAAGCAACTAAATCTCTCCCCATAAATAAATTAGTATTCACTTATATTTAAGTTGTAGTAGTGTGACAGAGAATGAAATAAAGTTGTATCATTAAAAACCAAACCATGTCTATGGAATCATTGCACTTTAGAGCTGAAAGGGACCATGCAAATAACTCATTCATAACTCTTTGAAGCGTACTTAAAAATTGTCATTTCATCGGTCACTTAAACTGTTTTTGTTATTCATTTGAAGAGTGGCAAAAGATTTTTAAAGTAGTTGATAATACAATCAGTTTGATCACCAAACTGAATAAGGCAGGTCGTCTGACATAAGATTAAAATTCTCTGATAAGGATGAGTCTAATTGTTGATGAAATCTGAGAGTTCATGGAATATACCTGCTGGGTTCAAAATGTAAGTGTATTGGTGACTCAACCTTCCACAACTAAATCTCAGGTAAATTATTAGTGCATGGATGTTACTGCTGTGCCACTGTTTTAATTGATTTTAAATGTCATTATGTATTGTAACTTGAGTTTCAAAGTGCTCATCATTCGAACGGCACATCATTCTTTGCCATGTTATCTTCATACAATTGTCTTCTATTATACAGCAGGATGATGGGGGATAGCCACTGTAGAAAGAGCCATTCTTTCAAATGTGGCTGTGCATGCATTATAGTCATTAGAAATCTCTCCATTTAAGAAGCATCACTCACAAACTAAATATAATGAGCCAAGGTTGGATTTTAATGTGATGTTCATTTGAATATGGTCTGTGAAAGAGTAAAGAATTTGCATTTTATTATAGCTGTTGAACTAAAATGTAGCACTTGTTATTATGTGCAAATGCTAAAATAAGTGTATGTAGGTAATGCTTCTTAACTACATCTCCTTGTCATTGTGTAGAGACACGGTCTGACATTAGCTGTGGTAGGTAGGTTTTAATGAGTATGGGAATATTCTACTTCTCGAAAGACACAGATTCAGTTACCAATTAGCTGGACTATGAGAATACAGTGTTCATCACGTTATTTTTCCCCCCTTGCATTAAGTACCAGAAAGAAGAAAGAAAGAAAGAGAAAGAAAGAAAGAAAGAAAGAAAGAAAGAAAGAAAGAAAGAAAGAAAGAAACGGTGAGACACAAAGGAATATGACCTACAGAAACCCTCTCTTGACTGTACGAATGAAGTACTGTAAAGCACATTTTTAGCTCCCTTTAAAGACAGTCATTTTACAGAAAAAGAACAACATTTTCATACTGGAGTTTATCAAAAGCAATATCTGAAGCTGAAATATCATTGCTAAAAACTCACTCCTGCATTACCATCATCGCCACTACATTCATTTTTATTCCTTTAACTTTAAATATTTTCTTTTCAGGTACTTCATATCTCTTCTATCCTTCTCTCTTTATCTTTAACCAAGTGCTTTAAAAAAATTAATGTGCTGGCACACTCTATCACCTGCTTTTCTCCTCGTGTGGTTGGCTGTCGACAAGGCTCCAGGAGTTTGCATCCCAGAGAGACTGCTCAGAAGCCTGTCACAGGGCTCAAAGTTTGTTTGACATCATCAAGCACCTACCTTTAATTGCTTCTTTCAAACACTACTGGGGATCTTGACTATTCAAGCACACCCTTCAATTCAGCAGTACAGTGAAAATGCATTAACCTCCATGGCCCAAGACTGACTTTAGCCCAAAGAGAGAGGTTAAAGTGTTTACTCAAGGAGAGTTGGCATTAATTTTTTAATAACTCCCATTTGTTCAAAGAAGGTTAACAATTAATTTACTATCAATAAAAAGGCTAAAATCTGTACTAATTTACTTTTCTTTTAAGTTAATTTGACAGTATTTTTCTAGTTAAAGCGATAATTAATGCTTATGTCTTAAAATGAAAAAGAACTATATATTAATGTTATTAACAAATACACAAATTAACAAAAGTTTGTGTGTTTGTGTATGTACATACTGCAAAAAGAGTTCTTCCTTTTTTGTATATGTCTGTGTGATACACTGATAAATACCAAATTAAGAAGTGATTGTAAATGTATCTGTATTTTAAGATAATAATCCATGTCGTAATTGTTTAAAAATACATGTTACAAAAAATATTTTATCTTCTTCTCCTAGTTTCTGAATGCTAAAATTCAGCATTGTTTTTCCCACTTTTTTTTATCTTGATTCTACTTAAACATTTTTTGTTTGTTTAACATTTATTCATTTTTGAAAGGCAGAGAGAGACAGAGCGCGAATGGGGAGGGGCAGAGAGCGAGGGAGACACAGAAACAGAAGCAAGCTCCAGGCTCCGAGCACAGGGCTTGAACTCACGGACCGCGAGATCATGACCTGAGCCAAGGTTGGCCACTTAACCAACTGAGCCACTCAGGCACCCCTCTTGGTTCTACTTAGATACCAGATCCTACTAATTGTTCATCCACCAAATAATTTTTAATTAATTTTTGTTCATGCACTATTATATCTTATTTCTGGTTCTCATTCACAATCTTTTGATTATTCTAGCATGTTCTTCTATTTTAGTGTAGTGATTGCCACATGGAGGGGAGGCTGTCTACATTTTGTTGAATGAAGTGAATATACTTGTAGAAGGTGGGTGGTCCCCATGATAACATCCAACTGGTATTCACATCTTGTATAATTAAGTCCTCACCATGAATGTGTGTGGGAACTGTTGACTTGCTTCTGGACAAAAGAATACAGCAAGGGTGATAGGATGTCACATTTGTGATGCATAAGATGTCACATCTTATGTTACATAATATTATAATGCTTGTCTTGCTAGAAGGCTCTGTACTTTCTTGAGTTTCAGGAAGCAAGTAGTCATAATGGGAATATCAGTACGGCAAGGAACTAAAGGCAGCCTTCAGTAAACAGCAAATAAGAAGCTGAGGTAATCAGTATGGTAGCCATAAGAAACTAAATGCTGTCAACAATCATGTTGCTCAGAGTCAACCCTATCCCCAGTCAATCTTCAGATGAGACCACAACCCTGATACCCGATTGTAACTTTGTGACACCTGGAAGTAGAAGACCCGGTTAAGTCATGCCCAGACTCCTAACCCCACAGAAACTATGAGAGTAACTTTTTGTTCCTTTAAGCCTTTAAATGTTTGCTAATATTGTTAAATAGCAGTAGACAGCTAATACGATATTCAGAAATAGGCATTTGAGTTGCTTCTGAAGTATGTTTAATATGTTAAGTTGGCAGGAATGGTCATTCTCTAGCACATCATCTTCTGTTAAAAGAACAATGACTTGTCCTTGCCCACAGGTTTAAATCTATACTCCAGAGCAACTTAACCAAAAATGTAAGATTTTCCACCCACTAGCCAAAGCCACCTTTTATGTACTCAATCTTACCTCTAGTTTTTTCCACATAATAGTTTGGCCAAGCCAACTTATCCACAATTCCTTGAAAGCTTCCTTTACTCAAGAGGGTAAATCAGAAGCATTTGACACTTTCCAGTTATAAATATCCTATTACTATCATTAACTTCATGTATTTAAGGTTTTTAGCTTTATCATTTGGATAAGTGTGAGCTGGGATGAAAGAATAAAAAGTTTCTAGGTCTGTTATGAACTTATCACCAACATAAGGACTTTCCTTCTAATTTCAATTCATCATTTGTAAAATAAGATATAACATGGCCTACCACAAAAGGTAGAGCAACTGTTCTAGTCTGTGAGATTTTAAGTTCACAAAGCAATTTTTCCCTAGGGTGATGCTTATGCGGAAATGAAGATCCAAATACAAGTCAAACATTACTTACCCGTAAATTCTTAATCTGCAATGTTCCTTGTTCTTGTATAGTTGCTCTTGGATCTCTACCCAGGAAAGTAAATCCCTCCTTTAACCAGCTAATTACAGGAAGAGGGTCACCAGTTGCTTTACATTTCAGCAACGCTGTGCCATCTACTGCTAGTGTTTGGTTGGCCGGGCCTTGTAGAATTATGGGTGGAGGTCTATCTGTCAAAACTAAAGGATACGAATATTTTCAGGATATTTTAACTTCTAAGAAGTTATATTATACGATTAGATGTGAATTACACACATATTATAATTTATTCAGCATATTCTTTATCCATTATGTATTTATCGTCTATATATACTATACATACGTTATATTTACTGAGGACATACTATTATTTGTAACTAACTCTGAATTACCGACAGTAGATGACAACAAAATAAATTCTGACATTTTAGTATTGTTGAAAGTCTTAATCATATTGAAATTAAAATTAAAATATAGAGAGCTCATGGCAGTTATTCATAAAATGTCCATTTTGTCTCTTATAGGCATATTTAAGAAAGTCTGTGGAGTGTCATATGGGTATAAACAATTTTTACTTTTGCTTTTATTAAAATATATGCATAATACTTAATATCTCCCTTCAAAGCACCTTGCTGTATTCACATAGATTATGATATTTTGGTTGATGTAAGTTACTAGGTATAAACACTTTATTTCCAAGACTATGACACTGGGAGTTAGAGTATAGTAATCCAATTCGGATGACATGATTTTACTATTCCTCAGAATTAAGCAAAAAAATCTGTTTGTACTATATTTGCGGTATGAAAAAATAGCGTTTTCATTTCAAATAAGTGTTTACCTATATATCAATTTCTATGTTCATCTGGGTAAAATTTATACAATATCATAAACTTCTAGTTCAGTGTTTTTTAAAAAATATTTTGTAGCAGTATTTGCAGTGCCTTTGGAAGTATTTCATAATGATTTAGGAAGTATATCAGAATGTATAGTATGATTTAAATGGGTGATACAAATAGGGACACAATTGGATGCAAACTTTCATCCAGAACTCATTAGAACACTACATAATAAAGCTGACATGTCCATCCATGTCCAAGTGAGGCTTTCTTAAGAGAAAGTTCTGTATTCAGCATAGAGTTTGGTTAGCTACCCGAAATATTTATGTATGTTTCTATTACATTTATGATATAATTACCAAAAATCTTTATATCATATATAAACACAAACTTCCACAGAAAGGAAAAAAAAAGAATGGTGGATTTTAATGATTTAATGATTGCTAACCAACTATGAGGAGAAAGTGGCTTTGAAGAAAGTAATCTTGTGTTAAATATACATAATCAAAATATCATTTTGCTCATTAATACTCTAATATTCTTAGTCCACAGCTTTCATGAACAATAGTTTATATGATTAGCTATTTCCCAATCCATATGCATCATATTTACTATTAGAATTCATGGTTTGGGGGGAAAAACATTAAATTAACCAGCACTTTCATAGCCTACCACGAGAAAGCCAACAAATTTTAATTTAAAATAGAAGTTATGAAATAGATCCACTGCATGTCAAGATACAGTGGATTTTTAATCACACTAAAACTACTACCTCAAAATATATATTACAATGTGTGCTTAGGTCTGTGTGTGTGTGTGTGTATGTATGTAAATAAATATATATTTGTAAATGTACACATATATATACATAAATATATATATGTAACAACCTTATAAAAACCTAAGAAAACAATAAAATTTTGTTTTATATTATTTGTAAAGAAAAATTAGAACCAGTTATTTCCTGATTTTCTTGAACAAATTCTTCATTTTAAAAATAAATAAAATATCTTCAGATAGTGTGAAAACACGATATACACCAATACTGACTCATCTAGCAGTAACTGCACAAACAGATATTCAAACTGAATATTCATGGAAATTACTTTCTTTATGGGTCATAAGTAGAAGGCCAATTCACAAAATATTATAAATGATTTCTAAATTTAATGAGAAAAATGGGTCTGCATTACCAGGGTAGAATCTATTTATTCAATTTTAAATATTCCTACTCCTTTGTTTCAATTTAAATATCTCTACAGAATTCAGGTAATTTCTTATGACCTGTTTTTATTTTTATATCCCTGAAATCATTAGATACAGCCAAGGACATCTAATTAGTTTCTTTCTTTTTTATTGCTCAAATGAGTAGCTCAAAGTCTTTTTAATGAATTTGATCAATAAAGTAATTGAAAATCTCCTGGCCAGAAGGAATTTTCAGTTTCAAAGATGTTATGCGTGAGAGATGACCACAGGTTTCCATGACACTGAGGTCAAAGGTTAAATGAACATTTAGGGTTTCCAGTGATCTGTGAACAACTCCACGGTTTTCTCTAACTATGCATTATAAATCCTCAATAAACCATTCATATAAGATCATGGTGTGACATTTATTGTCAATATAATATATAAATACATTTCTTCTTTCCAGTCCCTTTAGATTCTATTGACTCTACTCAGAATTCTCATTACAATTTTCTCATTCTCTGAGATACAGAGCAAAAGAAAAGAAGAAATGAACAGTACCAATGAATTAATGAGAAGGTCTTCTAAAAGGATATTTTGAAATTCAAGTATATTGAAGCATCTTCATTCAATCTATAATCAGTAAAATTATCACTCAACAGAACATTTCATCACCATTAGCAATCTCATCTCATATGAACACTTGAGTTAAAAATACTTCCCAGAAAGGAGTTTAAGTGCAAAAATGTAGCAACAGAAACATCTCTATGGATGTTTTGCTTGTTTCTCTGAACACAACATACGTTTTTATTCTACACTGGAATTTCAATTGGCTCTAAATTGCCCTGGGTCACACCCTCCAAAAAATGTTCCAAATGAAAATGATAGCTCATGTACCATTAAATTGTTAACTAATCTGAAAAATTCAAAACTATGAATAGAAGCAAAGTCATCAGCCAATGTGGCAAGTTAATATTAAGAAACAGTTATTTATAATAATAGTGTCTGTGTGTGTGTATGTGTTTATGTCTTGAAGTTAGAGTTTTTTACTGTCAAAATCAATAACTCTATAACCTTCATTCAATGTTTTTGCAAAAGGATCTTTACTTTGTGATTGCTTACTTAAGTAAAAATCAATGTAGGAATTAATATTCATGCCAGTTGTAACAAAATGTTCACAATCATTTCAGTCATCAGGTTTAAACTTATTTATCACTCTTTTACTTTGAACCTCAGAAACAAAGCTAGAATAACTACTGTTCCATGAGATTACGTCATCAACCAACACCAGGAAAATAAAAGTCTTCCTTTTCATCGCATCGGACATGATTCGGAATATCTGTCCTATCAATCGGCTCTTCTAATTCATCAATTTTGCTTTCTAAAATATGGTTTGTCTTTTATATAACAATTTCTTTATTTAGAAATGTTTTAGAGTCTGTCCTTTGTAAAATAATATAAGCAGCTAGATTAAAGTGGAGGTCTTCAGGATTATGTTTGGAATATCTTTTATATATATCATATATATATCATTATATATATATCATATATATCGTATATATGATATATATCACATATATATCATATTATATGATATATAACACATATACAGTATATATGATATATATATCATATATATATAAAACAACTTAGGCTATGGCCAGAATATCTTGTTTTCCCAGTATATGTACCTGGATATTTTTGTTAATGGTAGAAAATATATGGACTTTAAAAGGATGAATAATTATCTTTTATTTCTTTTAAAAAATACATAGGTATTAAGGATCAAAACTCTTGCCCATATAAAGGAAGAATTTCTTAGCATTGTTACTCTTGAACCTGACTTCTTTCAGTTTCATGACAGGTCTCTGCAACATCAGCAGGTACAGCTATTAATGACTGAATGTTCCCTCAGCCAATGTTTGTCTGTTCCATTCATTCCTATTCCTAACAGGTGCTGAATCAGGCAATATCATGGACAGATATTAAAAAAAATATTTCCTTTCTATTAATTTTAAATTACCACATAATATACATGTAAGTTTGATTTATAAAAGTGAATCAAATTTCATGAGCAGAGAAGGAAGAAAATCAAAGAGGTCACAAACCAAAATTCTTGAATCTCAGAAGTCAGCATCAAGGGAAAATAAAAACCTCACAAACCTCAGAATATAGGAGAATAAGAGAGAATTTTTGTTTTAGTCATCACAGAACAGGGCTTAAATTCATACTCAGGGTCAGGAAGTATCTAAACCTGCCTACCTATCAATTGTGACAAATAAGCAATCAGGGGAGAAAAAACAGATTATGAAAATCGCTATATTTTTTTCAACTATCACTATAAATGTAGCCGTTTCAGTTAAGATTTATAGTACATATGTACAAATAAAAAATAATAATTTTAGGATCCATCAGTAGTTTGGAAGGTATTTAATTAATTTACCTTAGTCAATGAATAATTAAAAAGTTATAGGATATCATAATGTGATTACCTAACTGAAAATTCATCTGTTTCCATTGATAATATTAAACATGATATCTCTTCCTCTTTCATGAAATCAAATTATTAATATCCATCAGAAGCAATCATGTCAGCATAAGACTAAAAACATATACAGATGACATTATACACACGAAGTATGATGTCATTTATTTAAAATAAGGCATCATTTTATTTTTAAGAATAAAAGAGATAATCTTTGATATTCTTCTTTGGGAAAGCAAATGGTATTAAATCAAGGAGAACTAGAAACTGTTAAAAATGTTATTTTACCTAGAGTTAAACTTAGAAGATAAGCATTCATTTACATAGTTAGCAACCCAAAAATTTCACTTGGTTAAAATGGATCTTGAAACAAAAAGTACTATTTTCCTAAGACAAATCAAACAACAATATCGCACCATCAGTAACTTCCAGTTGAGCTTTTGCTAAAATGCTTCCAGCCACAGTTAGGGCCTGGCAGATATAATAACCCGCGTCTGATCGTTGAATGTTGGTTATTGTGAGGTCTCCAGTTGGCGAAACAGAGCATCTACTGTTGGGTTGCTGGGGTTGGTTTGGGAAAAGCAAGTTCTGTGGAAGAAACACAATCTCATCAATATCTTTTCCCATTCAGAAGGACAATTACATTAAAAATGGCTATTATGATTACTGGAATATTGTTGGGAAAAGAAAATAAAGTTATTATAAAAATATGGTGTTGAAATGACTAAATGCCACATAGTGTTTCACTGGGAACTTTTTCCAAATCATGCAAAAATAATGTGCTCTAAGAAGTCAACATGCTCTATTCTGAAGGAATAATCCTTTAAAATACCTGGATCTTTATCTTAACCATTTACTCTCTCCCTGACTTACTGCTAGTTACTCAATATCTTTGAAACATGATTTACTCATCTGTAAAATGGGCATAATAATGACTCTCATCAGACATTGTGATAATGTGGAATGTAACTTAACTATGCATGTGAATTATGAACTGCATATTACTAAGGAATGCAAAATCAATTTCCACTTATCATTTTGAATACTTGATGTAATTGTCTGAATTTCTCATAAAGATATTCAAAAGGGTGTGGCTGAGACTGACAGAGAGAGACAGCCAAATCTTCTCCTGCTATAAGATTTCTGCAGATTGTAACAGGTTTTTTTAAAATGTTTATGTATTTTGAGAGGGGGGGTGGGGTAAAGAGAAAGGGAGAAAGAGAATCCCAAGCAGGCTCTGCACTCTTAGCACAGGGCATGATGTGGGGCTCGATCCCACCAAATGTGAGATCATGACCTAAGCCAAAATCAAGAGTCGGACGCTTAACTGACTGAGCCACCCAGGTGCCCAAGTAACAGCTTTGAAAGGAGGTAGGTTTAAACAATACCATATATGCAAGATTAAGCAAATCATTGAAAATAAAAAGGAGATGCATAATGCTTCTGAAGTGTGCATGTGCCCTTAAAGAATTTCATAATATGGACTTTTTATGAAAAATTATTTTATTATACATCTCACATTAAACACAAGCAGCTTAATCATAAAACTTTGAAAGTCCCTATATGAGAACAGTAATGTTAACTTGGATGACCCATGTTGCTTTACTGTTGTTCAATTAGGTAAAACATTTGGGTATAACAAATCATATTGAGATATGTTTCCAGGTTGGATTATAAATAAGAACATATCAATTTTTATGTTGTATTTACTTACAAAAAAGCACATTATAACCCTCTGGGATCTGTTTCTCGACATAGTAATTAATTTTCCAGGTTTGTAATTAAACAGTTTCAATACGTTACAATCAGGAGGTAATAACATTCAATTAAAGGCCTAAGACACATTTTCACCTTAAAATGTTTTTACCCTTGAAGTAATACCAATGGAAGAGGATAAAATAGGGTATTAACACTTTTCAATTACGCTAAATGACTTTAATCCTACGAATGATGTCCTACTTTAATTAGAAGCTCTTCTCTTTATTGCAACATGATGGATGTCCACTTTATTAGATTTGAGTGTGACACTATAAGCCCACTTTACATAAACATTACCATGTTATTAAGCCCTTTCTAAAAGAACTGATGTTTGCAAGCATGTCAGGAATATAATTTCAAAATGCTATTGCCCTCCTATAAAACTTGTATTACTATATAAGGCTCGACATTTTCATGCATATGAAATAATCTGAGAACAAGCTAATTCTCTTGTGGAATCCAAATATATTACTGAAATAAACCACCTAAAAAAGAAGGGTCTAAATTTTAAAGCTACTTGCAAATGATACAATAACTCAAAGTATGCACTTTCCTGCAATTAGCCATTAGAATACTAATTTACATAGTACTAATACATCAGATAGGCTTAATTCTCTCTGGGATCTCTTCCTCTACAACGTAATATCAGTCCACCTTCTAAATGATTCGTTGACATGGAAAATGGCATATGATTGAGGTTAACCCATCATCTTTATTCGCTGCTTGTGTGACATAGGCACAAGAAAATGGATTGCAAGCAAAACCCAGGAATTCTACAGAACTCCTCTTGCCCTGAAGTGGCTGGGTATCCTATTAGTGCTAATAGGCATTATCAGCACATATTGAGGAATATGGACCATTAAGTCCAGGCTCTTAACTCTCTCCACTGATGGAGAGTCATAGATCACTGTAAAAATTGGATACTGGAGACAGTAAGACCGATTTATTTTTCCTAATATTCCAATTCATAATTTAAAACTTTACAATTTGCTCAAGCAATTCACTTTTATTCTCATTTACAGTCTCTCTCTCTCTCTCTTTCTCTCTCTGATGCAAGGGAGATAGATGAAGATAAGAAAACCAGACCTATGAACATAGTCAAATCAAATTATCTAACTGGAATTTTTTTCCAGAGATTAATGTCTCTGGGATTACATGCCACTTTGTCAAATAACAGAAAAAGAAGTACCTTAATGCTATTTGATTACTTTAAAAAACATTAAAGCAGAATGTAGCATATTTAAATATCATGTTTATTGGGCCACAGGACAAAAACATGTTCTGTTTTGACCAAAACATTATGATGCAATATCTTGTATCAACCTAGAGCTATTTTAGGGCATGATATTTACACATGGTATAGCTGTATCTATATAATAACAACATATATAATAATGGGATTTGACTCAATACATGGATTTAAAGTGTAAATTTGCAACAATCAAGTTTCTCTACATCATTATATTTATAAAATTGATAAATAAATAACATATTCATATCACTATGTTTGCTATCAGTGGCTTAAAGGAGTAACTTTTATGGACCCCATAGCCCCCCAGGGTGGGTGAAGGGAGGGAGCTACAGGAAAGAGAAAGGATCTTGTAGAGCTACCACGGCTCTGTAGGGTTCACCCATCCTAGGTTTCTCAAACACTGTGTGAGTCTGGGGCTTGGTGAGGGGCAGTAGTGTCTGGGCAGTGGGGAAGTTCAGGTCCTGGCATCCCTGGCCTGAGCAGAAGTATGAACTTGCCACTTCAGCCAGGATACAGGGGAGGCACTTCACATTCTCCTCATTTCTAACATCTTGTCAGACCTTCATAATGTGCAAAGCAGTTTCACGTAGAAACCAACTTAATCATGTAATCCTCATAACTTATGCAAAGTAAAATGTATTATTCTCACACTTTAGATTAAGAAAAGAAGCTTCAGCGAGGTTAAATAGTGCTATAAAGATCGCACACTCATAAGGAGGGAAAATGGCTTTTGAATTCTTTCCTTTTTCAAGGTGTTTGTGTGTGCACATGTGCATGCACACACATGTGTGATAACTCTTTCATGTTGCTTTATACTCACTTTAGAGTTCAGGATGTTTTCATCAAAAAGCAAATTTTAAGTGAAGAATCAAGAACTTTTGTGAGTAGAAATCTATTCAGTCACTAAGGAGTTAAAAAAATGAATATTAAAGCCTGGAATAGTTCTTTTTTTTAAAGTCTATTTATTTATTTGGCGGGGGGGGGGGGGAGAGAGGGAGAAAGAAAATTCTAAGCAGGCTCTGTCAGTGAGAAACCTGACGTGGGGCTTGAACACATGAACTGTGAGATCATGAACTGAGCCCAAATCAAGGGCCAGACCATCAACCGGCCGAGCTACCCAGGCACCTCAGGCCTGGAACATTCTGATGTGGGATAAAGCAATGGACAGCACTTCATCTCATCTTTCTATCACTACCTTTACATCCCATAAATCATAAGGGAAGTGAATCAAACAAGGAGCTTGAGGAAAGGGAGAAAAACAGTTTGTCTATCTTATACTGAGTTGCTAAAACTGCTAATTTTGGGTAGTACAGGAATGTATAGGAATCCATGGCATTTAAAGATGATGATGAAGTCAAACATCCTGATGCTTCTCTACTCAGATAATCATACATAAATTCTGACCAACAGGTTTTTTTTTAACATAGCCTAAAAATCTATCATCTTTGGCAAGGTTTTTAGATTTCCTCAGACTCTTAATCATGGTTTTCATCATTCCCCAGGAAATTCTTCCAGAATTTGGACTAACAATAACAGGGGCTGAAATCTCTTTCTGAGAACTGTATGCCTCCTTGAAGATGATTCTGGAAAGTCTACAACAAAAATATCTCTGGGTCCTTTAGGAACTCACTGATAAGTCCTTAGGCAAAGAACAGTTTCTAGTGTAAGCTAGAAATGTCATTCATTGCCTGAGAACCTAGAGGCCAAGTGCTTGTCCAAGTTTGGGCCAAGTTGTAAGTGAAAAAAAAAATAGTGTATTAAATTGACTTTGAGCAGAGAGTCTGAAAGGCCATGCCACCCAGAGATAGCCATGAGTGGACAAACCAGGGCATGGCAAAGAGCAGACAAGTGTTGGCTCTTTCTGGTATATAATGTGTTATATACCCCGCTATGAAGGAACCCAGAAGAGATGATGGAAGTAAATACTTCTCCCACTCTTAAATGGAAGTATCCTTAAGTTACTGGTAAAGAAAAGGTATTTATACTATCTATCCATGAAAGGGGATTGAAACTGGTTTCTAGGTGGACTGATAAAGGAAATATTGTTTGGCCGTTTTACATGTGCCTGGGATAGTCTAAGCACTTTTTATATACAAACTCATTTAATAATCCCAATTCCACTCACTGCAAAGAAGTAAAATTATTTTTCTGTTCAGAGATTTTAAGTAGCTACAGATGAGACTTTTTCATATAATTTAGTTACACAGAGTTGTACCTATTCTTTTTAAGAGACAAAATTTTGGACAACTCACACTAGACAATAAAGAACATTATATTTGAACATTGTTCTCTCCTTAGAAATAAAATAAATACATCATTGATAGCAAGAAAAGCCAGACAAAGTGAGGAGCACCAGAGATAGGAGGGGTTCAGAAGAGCAGTCAAAGTTCACACTCACCTGGCTGCCTTCTTTTTGCCAAAAAACAGCTGGCTGGGGGTTTCCTTTAGTTTCACAGGGAAATGTCACTGTTCGACCTTGAGCAACAATCTGATCTCTTGGCCTAACCACAAACTGTGGAGGAGCTATAATTTAAAAGGAAAGAAAGTATATAAATATCAACCATTGACAAAGAAAAAGATATCAGAGAAAATCTGGCAGTACATGGATGGCTCAGTGCCAGACAGAAGCTACAGTTTTTATTTTATTTTTTTTAATTTTGTGAAGCATTTTCCAAAACATGATGGGGAAAGGAGAAGAGCACTCTATAAAATATAAGGAAAAGAAAAGTAAATTTATCAGTAGACATTTTCTAAATGTATATTATTAATCCTGTAGCTCATATATTTGCATAGGAAAATAGATTTTTAATGATGTTCTAATGTTTTTAAGGAAAAACATGGTTTCCCAATTTGGTTTTGTGTTTTGCATAGATAAAGGTAAAAAAAAAATCACTTCATTATACAAGTATCTCTTCTGAAATTAGTCTATTCACAAATATTGGCCATTCCTATATTATTTGTAAGACGTTGTTCTATGTGCAGAGATACCAGAAAGCTTAAAATATAATTCCTATCCTCAAAGTGTTTATAATCTAGAATTGAAGAGTTAATGTGTTGAAGACATCAAAGGATTGAAGAGCTGGGAATTAAATACAAATATAACTAATGATATAATGTCACCTATGAAAGTAGTTGCTTCTACTTAATTCATTTCATTTAGATAAATAAGCATTAGTCAGACAATTACTATGTTCCCCTACAGGACACTAAAGATACAGAGATAAAAAGTATCTATCTTGCAGCTTTCAAGGAACTCACAACCTAAGGGGAAACACAAAACATGATGACAACAGCAAAAGGAAGGTAAAACAATGATCTAAAACCATGCTAAGTTCAATGATTGATGTGCTTTCAGAGCACAGCACAGAGGTATCCCATTCTGTTATGGCAACTACGAAAGGGTTTTTGCAGAAAGTGCACATCATGGGGGCATTAAGGAAAGGGCAGCATTTAGGTAAGTGGTGAAATGAGCACATTCCAAGCAAGGAGTTTACTGAGCAAAGTGCAAGAAGCAAGAACACATCTCGTATACACTGTGTAATCTGGCAGAAATGAAGGGTCCAGGTTTTGTAAATATCATTGGCTAAAAAAGATGGATTTGGATGCAGCCTAAGAAAGTCTTTGAGAAGCCCAAGTGGGGATTTTCTTCAGGCTCTTTCTACGCTAAGGAGTGCTTGATGCAAAGCAAAATCGTTGGAAAATTTAACCCTCTCAGGAATAAGATATGGATTGTGAGGGAGGCACATCAGTCAACAAAGTAGGAAGTCTGGTTGGAAGATGAGGGAAATGACATAGGCAGAGATAATGAGACCTACACATGAGTAGCTCCATTAGAAAAGAGAATAAAATGATGGGGGTAAAAATCCTAAGGAAGTTCAGGTTTAAGTTGGGAGTTAACTGTAAAAAGAAAGAAGAAAGTGAAAGACAGGAGACAGTATATCTGGAAGTTTTCACAATGACATCTTCTACATATCAAAGCCCACTCCTGTTGAAGAAAAAACAGCGTATTTATTCCATGACTTTTCTCATCATCTGTTTACACTTTAAATCATTGCTGATGCTGAAAAACTTAAGACCAAGAAAAAAACTTTAAAATCAATGTTAATTTTTAAAACCTGCTCTACATGGCAACCATCCTAAAATGTGAACTCTAAACAATTAGAACAAAAAAATGACATTCAATAAAGGTCTTTACCCAAAATTCTTTCAGCCCTTCAGGAGTACACAAGAGCAGGTCCAAGAACAGAGTAAATGTAGGGTAGCCTCACACATATAACAAATTACTCATTCTTACAAGAATGCTAGTATAGAAACAGCAGCCGCATTTTTTTTTTAATTCACTGAGATTTGTAGTGACTTATTTTTTGGTGTTCTATTAGACTGCCTCCCAACTCGACACATTCAACACATACCCCAGGGAGAGCGGGAATAAATCTACTAAGTGAAATTTTCTTCTATAACTATAGATAACAGAAGACTCAGTCTAACGGGATGGAGAACCCAGATTTATGGATCTATTTGAAGAGAATGTGGTTTATGTTGCCTTGCATTTTCAGGAGATTACTTGCCTCTTACAATCTTCTTGTTATTTCTACACAATTTCACTGAATCAGCAGATACATTGATTTTTGTTCCATGTTTTCTAATAGGAATGATAGATTAAATCAATGTTACAAAATTACTTCAGGGACAACTCTTAAAACATTGCAATGTCCATTTTTCAGGGAAGAGGTGAAACTACCAGATTATTTACACCAAACAAGACTTAAGATTGGTCTCTATTGTCTGTAATATCCAAGAAAGTAATGTATATTAAGTAAAATTTAATGATCAAATATAGTTCCCACTTCTTAGTAATCCTATGAAAGACAAGTTTAGTGCCAATATGGACACTAACTAAGCCAGAAGTATTGAGTAACTTAGCTTGTATCTCATTAAATAAAAAGTAGATTTAGTAAAAATCATTTAACAGTATGATAGAAGTCACATATTCAGCTTATTTGTTCATTTGTATTGCTTTGGCTCACATAACTAGTTAGTAAAATCTTACAGCTCCATATGTGCTATGAAGCCCTTTCCTTATATAATTAATTTTTAAAATGAAATAACCGAGAATACACATGATTGAAATCATCAAATGAAACACCAAATTACAAAATGAAAATATATTTTATAGTTTTCAGCATATTATGCCTACTCTGTATCTATCCATCTATTTCAGTAAAATGAACATCTATACTTTAATTATAACTACAGATTTCCTTAAATTTTTAAGCTTTTAAGAACTTGTTAGTAGATGAGTGATTTTGCAAAATGCTTTTGGAGTCTAGATCCTATAATTTTAACCAGCTGCTAAAAGATACCCCCCAAAAGGACTGGCAAATGACCACATCAATCTCTCCACTTTCCTGAAAACATAGGATTCATTCATTTATTCATTCAAAATGCATTGATTGACTACAAATTATGAGACATTCTGTTTGGTACAGAGGACGGAAAGCCAAATAAAAAATCAGCAGAAACTCCCAAGTAAATAAGTAAATAAACACAAATACAGAAGAGTATGATTTGTATAATAATACAAATAGCAGTGGGCATTGGGTGAGAAAGCTTGGAAAAGCAGCAAACAGACCAGGTGATGAACATGGAAGATGAAGATGCCAGAAAGGGCTATGGTTGAGTTGTGTTTTGAAGCACAAGTAAGAGTTCACTGGATGAAGAGAAGCAGGTCACTTGGAACAGACAGAAGCAGACATAAGGCAGAGACACAAGGGGCTGGATGTGTTAGTGGAGGGTAAATGACCTTAAGAATAAAAAGATGGAGATTCAAAAGTGTTAGAGGGACAGATAATTTGCGCTAAAATAGCTTAAATTTTGCTCTGAAAGCTATGGATACCTGTTCAAAAATGTTGATGCAAGAAAGATGTAATAAAATTTGTGTTTTAGATAGACTGTTCTTTGTAAAAGAGAAAGGACAGATGTGAGGCTGGAAAATCGTAGCAAGCTGGGCAGAAAATCCAGTAGAGGACCGTTAGTCATGGTAGCAACTAAAGAAAACATTTCATCAGAACTCTTAAAGGACAAAGAAATTCTGCAATATTACAATGTAATATTTGCTAATAATGATAGAACCTAAGAAGGCAGGGAATCCATTTTTTTTGAGTTTTTTCCCAATACTGAACTTTTTGAAAGACCTCTAACAAAATACTCTCAGCATTTGTGTTGTTCATGCTGTGAAGTACTCTTCCACATGATGTTTATTTATATTGTATTTTTATTCCAAATTATTATAAATATACTCCACTTCTAATGTACCAAATAGTTTCTTATCACCAGAACTTAAGCCACACTGGAATGGGACTCACCTTTATCATTTCTAAAATTAAACAAACAAAAATAAACATATCAAAGCCAAGCAAAAAAATTCAAAAGTATTTAAGTCTCTGAAAATGTACATCCTTTCCTATTGTCACTTTCATTTGGACCACCAAACAAATTGCATCAATCACTTTTACTTCTGTGGACTCTGTCTGCTCAAGATCTATATTGCAATCTTCTGTGAAGGGATATCAGCTGAAGGAATTTATTTTTGAGGTTTTAAAATAAAAAACTGCATCAATAATTCTTCTGCTAACATTTCACATTTTCAGTATTTCTGCCAGGTGGCAGTGAAAATGGTTTGAAAAGGCAGTGCTTGGCTGAAGGTACCAATGGGAGGGAGTAGACAGAGAGGTGGCATTTTATCAATACGGCACGGTAGCAAAAAGTGTGCTATACATAAAATGGATTTTCTATGATGCTCTCATTATACATAAAAAAAACATGATTGGGTCCTCAGGATGACAATTCAAAACACACATTTAAACCCAATGTGAATTAAAGAGGTTGAGTTATAAACTCCAGAAGAATATGCTACTTACAGAAATGGCAATTCTCTTACATATTTCTAAGACAGAAGACTATAAAATACATATTTATATCCTCTCTAAAATCCAAAAGCAGTAGACAAATCTTTTGTGGCTGCGATGTAATAACAGAGTTGCTTAATCTGCTAAATGATTATACCTTATTGTTACAGCTGTAACAAGAAGTGAGATGAAGAAAACAGTGGTACAATTCAGTGTTCAATTGATACTCACAAGTTAAAAACAATAGCTTTAGAGGAAGAACGTGTTGTGTGCTTTCCAGAGAAGTATAACCACATATAAAAAGGTCAATTAAGATTAGAGGTCTGGTATTGTTCACTTGAAACTGCATTTTTGAGAATTTAAATACAATGCACAGTAAATTAGATTTGATTTCTGCTAAATTATGCTTTGATACTGCATTCAGCCCAAGTTGGCTTCAATCAAAGTCACGCTACAGCTCTGTTATGCTAATGCCCCGCTGGTGGAAGTGAGTGGGTGTTATGGAAATCAGATGGCTGAACATGAGTAGGAAGCATAGGCCATGCATGAGGTGGGCTTGGGGATGAGGGGATGAGGGAACCAAAGGTTAATCACATCATGTTCCGAGTTGTTTTTACAGGAAAATATGACTTTCTATGGCAGGCATGAACATGGAGATAGTCATGCAGCCGTTGCATACATTAATATGTGACAGGATAGTTACAGGCACACTCAGCAGATCTTTCTTTGGGTGTAATTTTTGCTTGACTGAATAAGCTTCTTATTCTGTAATAATAAACATTTTGAAATATGTATCTTAAAGAAGTAGAACATGTTTTTTGGCTATTTAATATTTTTTTGCTTGTTAAATTCTAAAATATTCTATAAGCATGTTTGAAAAACACACTCATTTGTCATATGCTTGTGTTAAATATTTGTTGAGTCATAAATTGCTGAATACAACAATAATCAACATTAATTGAGTGCTTATTAAATGTCAGGGAGTACGCCAAACCATTTGCAGGCCTTGTCTCACTTAATATTCAAAGAATCCTATGTCTTAACTACTACCATTATGATATGAAGATCACAAACTAGATCCTATAAAGGGAACACAGGTTTTTAAGATTAAAGCACTAGATTGGAGAACAGGTTTGACTTATGGTGCATCTAACACCACTGTTGGAACTCTTAAACACTGAGCCTTTAGATTAATTTATCTGACTTCAAACCATGATCTGGCTAAAATTTGTCATCTCTAGTACCAAACAGAAAAGTAAGAATTATACGCTATGGTCTCCAATATGGTTTCCAATATGGCATAATGATGTTAAAATCATAACATTATGTTTTTCCTAAATATTTGCTTTGTTAAAGTAGCAGAAAACCTATGATCTTACTCTTTCTGTACTACTTAAAAGTACAACCTTTCTTAAGTATACTTATTTCACTTCATTCTTTATTCAAAAACCTACAGTGTTTTTTTCTATAGCTTGCCTTTGCAATGCTTGCAAATTATTCTCCTCAGTGCAGCATTCTGGCTTCCATTAACTGGCCCAAAATTTTACCATCCTGACTCTCATCCCAAACCGACTCCAATATTTCAGCAGAACAGCCTCCTTTCAATCACTCCCACGTGTATTTTCTTGTTCTTGTTGTTCACCCATCTTGTTATCTATTATCCTTTGATCCATTTTGTTAACAATGATTAACCTGAACACACTCTACGTTGTACTTTTCTTGTGTTCTTTCCACTTTAAAGTACCTGCTCTTGCTTGCATGGCTTTTTTTTCTCTATTTTTTCCCCTGCTTAGGTGTCTTCCTGGAATAGGGGAGGGGTATCATTTTGTGTTGAAATGGTATCTTTATTTGGCCTGGAAAAGCCTCAAATAGGGAACACTAAATGAGTGTCTTGGAAAAAAAGAAAAAAAGAAAGAGAGTTCTTGATCTCAAGCAAATACTCAATATTTTTTTCCATCTTATCATACCAGAAGGATATGACACACTCCCACCAGCGACAGTGACTCACTATTGTAGTAATTTGGGTGGAGGCATGCCAAAGAAAATATGTTGTTTGAAGAAAATCTCCCAACTGATTCTGATATGCCCCTCTGTAGAGAAGGCCCCCTATTGCACACTGGAAATTTATGACACAAAGACTATCAATGAGTAGCCACCATGTGAGAGTGATAAAAGCAATACAGAAAAACAGAGGAGTTGTGTAACAACCAATTCTAGATGTTGTTGCAAAATATTAGTTAATAGGCTTACCTCCCCAACAATAAAGAGTGAAAAGTCATTTCATTAAAATGCAATATGGAGCAGGAATAACAGATGAATATTTACTTAGTTTATCACCAGAACAGACTGACTTCTAATTGATAAATGATTGTTTCTTCAACCTATTTAATTCTGTTTAATTTTTACTATTTAACACTTCATTTGACTTCAAAAGAATTTCTGTTAGTATTATTGGAAATGCATAATGTCAAAAAATATTTGATTTGAAGCTTATTAACACATAATTCATCTTAGAGGAAGCAATGCATTTATAATGGAAAACATAAATTAGGGATATTACATTTATAAAGTTTGTTTAATCACATTTTATCCATTTGTCATTATTCTCAAGGAATACAAGTGATCAACTTGCTAAATTACCTACCTTTCCAGTTAATCTCTTTCTTGCTGAATCCATGGCAATAGCTCTTCTAGAAGAGTGCTATATCTTCTTTCTTAGTCAGTATCTTACTTCTGGCTAATGTTAAAAATTCTTATTCCATGCTAAAACGCCAGTATCTATACCTTTTATTTTAACAACAATCTAATAATCTAACAATTGTCTATCCATATATGTGCATTTCAAAAATCTAATATCTATCAATCATCTATTGATCATCTACATATATAGATATACTTCTTTACTGTCTAAATGAAAAGGTAAAAGTACTAAATGGCATGCTGCTTTCAGAAACATGAAAAGTAAATGTCCGTACACAATAGAATGACTACAGGAAATCACAATTCTTATGTTCTTCACCTATTCAGACTTTGCATTCTACTCTACCTATGAAAGGTCTCACATACACACATTGCATTCAATCCTGTATGAATAAAGACATGTAGCGATCATGAAGCTATTACTCTTTACATTTTTGAAGTGCTTTTATTACTCTTTAATTTTTGAAATATTCTTTAATTTATTGATTATGGGAAGACTACTTTTTGAGGATTCAAAAATAGCTAGAACTCTAAAAGTAACTCATGGCCATTCGAAATCTGATGATCAAATGAGGCCATTGAGTTAGTCAAATGAATTATACAGTGTGACTATAAAATCATGTAAGAGGCCTTCTATATATGTGTAGGAAGCAATTCCAAAGAGGGTTGAAAGTACCAACTTTTAGTAGTAAGTGTGACACCCACACAAAAGTATGCATGTTTGGTAATAGTGGTTAAAAATCATTTTTTGAGGGGCGCCTGGGTGGCTCAGTCGGTTAAGCGTCCGACTTCGGCTCAGGTCATGATCTCGCGGTCCGTGGGTTCAAGCCCCGGGTTGGGCTCTGTGCTGACAGCTCAGAGCCTGGAGCCTGTTTCAGATTCTGTGTCTCCCTCTTTCTCTGACCCTCCCCTGTTCATGCTCTCTCTCTCTCTGTCTCAAAAATAAATGTTAAAAAAAATAAAAATCATTTTTTGAAAAAATTATAGTCACATAATATACTTCTCCCTGAGAAGGAAAAACAATATCAAAATGAAATAATTCTATGATTATAGAGAGTGCCTAGAATGCCTTTGAAAAGAGTAAATTCATTTGGTTCAAAATATCTTGACATTTGGATTTTATGGGCAAGCACAGAAAAACAGTGTTATGATAAACAACTATATAAACATAGCTATTTTGGATTTGGTCCTAATTTTTTTTTTTTAAGACATCACACCATTGGAAAACACCATGGTAATAAAAATTATGCTAGAAATGAATTCAGATATTGGTTGGCACTTTCAACTCATAATACTATTCAATTATTTTAAACAAACATTTTTTGGTTTTATTTTATAGTGCTAGGAGCTGAAGGTTCTAAGATCTCTGTCCTCTGGAACTCACTGGTACCATGGAAACTCACATGGAAACAATCAAGTCTGATGCAACATGAGGAACATGAATGAGGGTTGTAATAAAGGATGTCCTACCATTATGACAATAACTTGACTCAGTCTGTCTCCAACAATTGGGGAAAGCATGAAGACAGGAGGAGAGAGAGAAAGAATGAGGGAGAGAGAGAGACAGGTTGAATTGTTCCTTGGAAATAAAGTAGATAAGGAAGGGAAAGTGGGATTCACAGAGGGAAAAAGGCATGCATTATATTACAGATATGTTTCTCAGACTGCAACAATTATTACCCTGACCAACCTACATGACAACCTTTGACAAATCAGTCTGTTTGTTGAAGTGAAGGATTATGTTGCTAGAACCATGAATTTTTTCCATGTAAATAATTTTCATTGGTTTTAGCAAGTCCAATTTAATCCTCTAATGGTATTAAATATTTCTGCATTGCAATAAATGTAATAGTTAATTCCAAAAGTAATAATTTGGACAGGCTCAAAGATAATTTTAAACTTTATTACATTCCAGATTACCAAAATAGATTTCATTCTGATTTTAGGTTAAGTACAGGAAATCATGTAACTACAGTAAATAATTCTGAGATTCAACATGCAAATTTCATAGACCTTCCAAATTCTACAAAAATTATAAATTAAGAATACTTACAAAAATCTGTCAAAATTTTAAACAAATTTTGAATTGTCGAGCACATGTTACTATATTATTCTGTCCATTACCAATAGTAGTTTTACTTTCGTACTTGCTTTCCTGATTGACTAAAATACTGAGAACAAAATAAAATTTTGTTTTTTTTTTCTAAAGGATTTCACATTCTCAAAAAAAAAAACTTTTAACTTAAAAGCTAATGAATTATCAAATAATGCAATATTTACATTATATTTTATATCTCATTTTTTACCAACACAGAGGGAATAGTTTAACAAGTAATGAAAAACACTTATCTAGATCCTAACCTGGGAAAACTAGACTTTTCACACTGCAGATAGAAGGGGCCATAAATATGGGGGTGAGGAGGAGATTCTTCAAATAAATGGTGAGACAAGACATCCATTTTCACTCACTTAAACTGTCAACTTGCCAGAACTGTCATGTCAGCACTTGAGCTAAACCATGAAGGCTGATCACATCCCATTATCTCATTTTTTTTAGAAAAAGATTGCATGAAGATGCCAATCAGAAAAAAAAAAAAAAGAAAGAAAGAAAAAGAAAAGAAAAAGAAAAAGAAAAAAAAAGGAAAAAAGGACTTGGAACCAAGAAACAAATGTACTGATGCTGAAGGGCTGCTTAGTTAACGGAATTTTAATATGCAACTGCAATGTTTCTTAATAACATTAATTACACGCTTAGTAAGGCACCATCCTAACTCATTAGTGCCTTCTTTTTGTTGTATTTTATCTCCTACCAGCAGAATGGGGACTATGTGATTGGCCTGTTACCATTAATGTTGCTTAATCTTTTTATAGCACTATTTAAAGCTGCTTGCATAAACATTTTCTAGGCAAATATTACCTATGTATGCATATGTGTGTATCAATTAACTGCACCAACATTTGGTGTGCCCCTACCACATGTAAGTGTTATGCTAGACCTAGAGGCAGCAGAAAGATAAATACAACAATGTATTTACTAACAAAGAGCTAATAGTTTTGTAGGACAGATGAAAATAATATCCCTAATAAATCTGGAAAGCAATGCTTGCCATAAGAGAGATTTTAAAAGCCATTCAGATATATTTTAACTCAAAATGTAATTTAACTTGGTAGCTTATATATTTTTAATGCATCTAATTATGTACTATTCCCTTGAGTGACATTTAATATGTTTAAATAAGTAGAGTCATAATTCAAATGTCATGCATATAATTTTTAGGTGTAATGCACATCATAATATCTGTTTTAAGGTACACATATACACACATATATGTATCATGATATCTCTCTCTGTCTATAAGTTACTATTACTTATATAAGTGAAAATTTTGACTTTCTTATAAGGTGAGACTAAAATGTTCATGCTATTTTTTTCTGGCAATAGACAGGGAAATCTCTTAATACTTATTTCCTAACGCTATTTCAGTCCAAAGTATTATCTTATTTTGATGTTTTGTATTTATAGTACTTTAATTTTAACTGCTAAGTTAACACATTTAGTGTTTATTTTATTCTTATTTGGAAAAACTCCAACATTAATGAGTATTTAAGTTTTTTTGATGCTTGGGTTAAGATAATAAAGGTTCATTGTTCCACTTTCCTCTATTTACTACAAGAGAAACTAATAATGTAGAAAAACTACCATAGTCCCAAACCACAAATGGTGAACTACCCTTACCAAACACAGTCAAGTCTGGAGAAAATGAGGAAGTTTGGTAAATACCAACTAGCCTCCATCCACAGTCTATCAATACCAATTTCACAAAAACTACGTCAATGGTGTGAAAGTCCATCCCATGGATCTTAGATGAGAAGAAGAAAATTTAGAATCAAGAAGGAGACTTGGGATATAGGAGATATGACTTTGTAGACAACCAGTTACAATTCAGAAGTTGAGGAGAAGGTACCAAAGGAAAGGAAAAGCCAAGCATACTGTTAATGGCCAAATTGTAGGGTGGCCTCCATGAACTTCACTTACTGGAGAAACTCCCATGATTATGTTATGTTACATGACAAAAGGAATTATGTAAATGTAATTAAGGTTACTACTCAGTTGACCTTAAGATAGAGAGAATAATGACCATGGGTCTAATTACACGAGAGGTTTCCATCAGGAAATTTTCTCTACCTGCTAACAGAATGGGGAGTCAGAGAGATATAGAACAAATCATATGAAAGATTCAACAGATCATTGCTGACTTTGAAGGTTGTGGGGGTCATGTGCAAAGGCTAGCAATTGAACTGTGAGCAATCCGTTGCTGGCAGTCAACAAGAACATGGGGACTTTAATTCTACAGACGCAAAGAACTTAATTCTGCCCACCAACCTGAATAAATTTTTGAACTGGATTCTTCAGGAGAGTTTCCAGAGAAGAGCTCAGCCTGGTCAAAACCCTGTTTATGGCCTGTGAGATGCTAAGCTAAAGACTTAGATGAGCCTGTTTCAACTCCTGACCTAGGAACTGTAGCCTAATAAATGGGTGCTAATGAAGTTGCTCAATTTGTGGTAATTTGTTATGCAGTAATGGAAAACTAATACACCTAAAAATCATTTTTTATTATGAAGCAGTAATTATGAAGAAAAATGAAGAGAAAATTTCATATGGAATACAGAGAGCTTATAACTTAAAAGAGATTTGCTGTGTACCACCAGGAACACCAGCATACCAAGAAGAAACAACTTCTTTTTTGATAAAATATTCAAGACGTCAGGCCTAGTACAGATTACTGAATGACCCTGGTACTTCCCACTTTCTCTTCTCCAAACATGCAAACTCTAATCTTCAGCAGTTAACTAAATGATTAATAATCAGGTAGGGCCTAAAACAGGATCTATATAGAACAAAATAAAACAAACTATACAGTAACTAAATGTGTAATTATTGACAGAAAAAAACATATTCAATTAATAAAAGAAAGAAAAAGAATCTCTATCGTCAAAAAATTACCCAAAAAAACCCACAGAAATACTTTATACTAGTTGTCCATAGACTAAGTGAAATTTCATACAACAGGGTCTCTCTTTTTTAAAAGAGTCAAATTAAAAAAAAAATCTTTGAAAAGGAATAAAAGAGCTCAAAGGCAACTGGAGGTGAAGACTATTATATTTAAAGTTAGTAAGGAACAAAAGAGAAAATAAAATTAAGAAATGAATATATTTGGAAGCACAAAAATGATAACTGAAGTTGAAACAGGGGGACAATATAGGAATTCAGAAATCAGACAATATGGGGAACCAGGATGGCTCCTGTTAAATGTCTGAGTCTTGGTTTCTGCTCAGGTCATGATCTCTGGTTCAAGAGTTTAAACCCCACCTCGTAATGCCAGTACAGAATCTGCTTGGGATTCTCTCTCTCTCCCTTTCTCTCTGCCCCTTCCCTGCTCATGCTCTTTCTCTCTCTCTCTCTTTCTCAAAATAAATAAATTAAAAAAAAAAAGAAATCAGACAATATGAAATAAAAATGATGACTGAACTGAATCAATTATTATATTGAACTGAATAAATATGGAATTAAGATAAAGAAAGCCAACACAACTCATGGGAAAAATTAGCAAAAGATAAAAGAGAAGAAAACACTCTTCAAATAGAGTAAATTACAGCATGAATCTGCAGGTTTGAGGGGCTTGTATTCTAAGAATGTTACTTACAGGTTGACCAGAACCAAGATATAATCCAGCAAAGTTATGGAAGAAAGGACTACACTGGTATTCAAATAGTAAAATGGAATCTCAGCCAAAGATAAAAATATTCTACAAGCCTCAGACTTCACTATAGTAACATTCCAATACTAAAGCAACCCAACATTTTTGCTAAGTTCTGAGAAAAAATATGACTCGATAATTTTATACCTATCCTCTTTACAGGCAATGAACAGACATTGTCCAACACACAAGGCCCTTGAAGAAGAATCAAGTCAGTGACTAAAATCATCCAACCATGAGAAGTAACTAGCACTTGCTTTTCACTTTAATAATTAGCATTAGCTTATTTTAAACGTTTCTCATTATGGGAACTGTTGGAATGTACAAGACAAAACAGAATGCATTATTTTTTTACCTCCTATTTAATCAAAACATATGGAGCAATGAAAACGCGATGCTCAATAAAAATTAAATTGGACTCTGCATAAGGTAGCTAATTAGCGCCAGGTGCAGGAAACATTAAGTGCTTGTAGGAGGGAGATGATTACCTCGGGTCATGGGGTAACAGCTTGTCCAAGGAAGAAAGTCTGCAGGGAATAAAAGTATAGGTTTCCTTTCAAGACACACTCAGGATGCCTTTTGCAGAAAAGTGGATCTTGACATGAAAGGGTTCATATATAATACCTACATGTTTTCTGATTTAAAAAAAAGAAAGCCTGGAATATTTCCAATACTAAGTTAAATTATTTTTTTTTTAATTTTTTTTTCAATGTTTTTTTAATTTATTTTTGGGACAGAGAGAGACAGAGCATGAACGGGGGAGGGGCAGAGAGAGAGGGAGACACAGAATCGGAAACAGGCTCCAGGCTCCAAGCCATCAGCCCAGAGCCCGACGCGGGGCTTGAACTCACGGACCGCAAGATCGTGACCTGGCTGAAGTCGGACGCTTAACCGACTGCGCCACCCAGGCGCCCCTAAGTTAAATTATATACAGCACATAACATTTTCCAGATTTCAAGGTGGGTAGAGGGTGGTGGTATCAAAAATATCAATTGCCTTATTCTGTAAGTAATGTCTACTTTATAATTTTTCCTGAATGAATTTTTCAATTACTCACTTTTATTGGATGTCTTGGTGGTCTCAGTAATGTGCTTTAGAGCATGTTAAAACAAAACTGCACTTCAGCTCAAAAGAGATTTTTCTAAAAAGAGGATAGAATTATTTTTGTGTTTAAGCAGTGAAAACATTGCAAAAGCAATGTGCCTATAGATTTTTGTTTAGAACAGTGGCTGCTTCTTTTAATTAATAATAACAACATGGAAATTTTGCCTAAAACATATATATTTCTAAATACCTACAAACTCTGCTGTGGCCAGTCATGTTCTTCCATCAAAAGAACACATCGTTTTGAGTCACTAAATAAGGAAATATGTAGACGATTCCATAAAGTTGTGTATTGTCAGTTTGTTTTTGATGTTTTAAGCAAGTTTCACCTGATGCACACAGCTTTTCGTCTCCGTACTGGAGGCAGTCAGCATCTAGCATATGGTGTACATGATAGAAAACGGAGCAGGGCTCAACTTCACAAGCAAGGCAGCTGGTAGATTTGACAGTTCTTTTCCAAATTACTCATCATGTTTTGAGTTGCTGCTAGGAAAAAATGTGTTGCCCATCTCCAAAATAGATGTTCTTTTTTATTTTTAAGCTTGAGAAAGGCTTCCAATAGAAAATAAGACAGATGGGTATAGGAAGCAAGTTATTTATCCCTATTTAGACTATTTTCTTCTGTCAGTTCCCTTATCAGAACTTATCAGAAGAGTTTTCCAAATAAATGGATATTTCCACATTTTTTGCTAACTGTGTCCTATGAGGTACTTTTGCATCTCATGTAAAGAATGACTCTGGAATAGTAAAATGTCAAAACCGCGGGAAGGGCTGGCAGACATTTGATAATCAAAGTGGCCTTTGTCTAGATTCTGTGGTAACCAGCAAATATGAAAGTGGGATTAAAGGACTCTTTTCAGACGTTGATAACATTGCAGGCGAGGAAGTGAAATCTGGAGAATACTCTTCTTCATTGGCAAGTATGTGATTGTCTGCTTTCAGTAATGTCTCCCACGCCAAGGATCCTCTAAATCAAGAGATATTCCTACAATCTCAAAAATAGAGACCAGAAGGTGTTTATTCCAACTGCAAATTGCAGAGTTGCCAATTCTTTAATTCCAATGCAGGTCATAAGAGTTATACATATGGACAAAACTCCCAGTTTGGGGGTTTATAATGATTTCTAAATGGGCTTTCCACCCATACTACCAAGTGTTTTTTTTTTTCTTTATCCTATATGTAATGTAATGATTGATTCTGAATCTTTGCAGATATTTTTACATTTTAAAAATAAAAATTTACAAATTAAATTTAATTTACAAATTATAATTTACAGTATTTACATACTCTGGAATCTGAATATATTTCTAATTTTCTTTCAAAAGCTTTATATAGGAACTATCCCTTAAATTTTCTCTAAATTTTATATACTTGGTGCATATTTCTTCACCTAATTTATATGGGACTTCAAGGCCAGATTTTTTTCTCCTTTCTGTGGCTTCTACTTTGTTATATACCCTTTATGCTATCTCTATGAGCTTCAAAGTTGAAAAACTTACGTTTCAGTCCACTAACAAATACTAATATTAATGTACTTTGCAGAGAACTTCAAAGTTGAAAAATGTGTGTCGTAGTCAACTAACAAATATTAATATTAATGCAGTTTCTATTATTTGAATATTTAATTTATGATTTACCTGATTTGTACCTTCTTACATTACAATAAAAGTTGCCATATCTATTACTCCTGAATTCAAATTCATCTAAAAAGTTTATGCAAAGATTCATATACACCAACAATGAGCAACTGAAAGAAATCAAGGAATCCATCCCATTTACAATTGCACCAAAACCCATAAAATACCTAGGAATAAATCTAACCAAAGAGGTGAAAAATCTATACACTGAAAACTATAGAAAGCTTATGAAAGAAATTGAAGAAGACACAAAAAAATGGAAAAAAAGATTCCGTGCTCCTGGATAGGAGGAACAAATATTGTTAAAATGTCAATAATACCTAAAGAAATCTACATATTTAATGCAATGTCTATCAAAATAACACCAGCATTCTTCACAGAGCTAGAACAAATAATCCTAAAATTTGTATGGAACCAGAAAAGACCCCTAATAGCCAAAGCAATCTTGAAAAAGAAAACCAAAGCAGGAGGCATCAAAATCCCGGACCTCAAGCTATACTACAAAGTTGTAATCATCAAGACAGTATCGTACTGGCACAAGAACAGACATTCAGATCAATGGAACAGAATAGAGAACCCAGAAATGGACCCACAAATGTATGGCCAACTGATCTTTAAAAAGCAGAAAAGAATATCCAATGGCATAAAGACAGTCTCTTCAGCAAGTGGTGCTGGGAAAACTGGACAGCGACATGCAGAGGAATGAACCTAGACCACTTTCTTACATGACACACAAAAATAAACTCAAAATGGATGAAAGACCTAAATGTAAGACAGGAAGCCATTAAAATCCTTGAGGAGAAAGAAGGCAAAAACCTCTTTGATCTTGGCCACAGCAACTTCGTACTCAACACGTCTCTGGAGGCAAAGGAACAAAAGCAAAAATGAACTACTGGGACCGCATTAAAATAAAAAGCTTCTGCACAGTGAAGGAAACAATCAGCAAAACTAAAAGGCAACTGACAGAATGGGAGAAGATATTTGCAATGGACATATCAGATAAAGTGGTAGTATCCAAAATCTATAAAGATTACCAAAATCTATAAATATTATCAAACTCAACACCCAAAAAACAAATAATCCAGTGAAGAAATGGGCAAAAGACATGAACAGACACTTCTCCAAAGCAGACATCCAGATGGCCAACTGACACATGAAAAAATGCCCAACATCACTCATCATCAGGCAAATACAAATCAAAACCACAATGAGATACTACCTTACACCTGTCAGAAAGGCTAACATTAACAACTCAGGCAACAACAGATGTTGGCGAGGATACGGAGAAAGAGGATCTCTTTTGCATTGTTGGTGGGAATGCAAGCTGGGTGCAGCCACTCTGGAAAACAGTATGGAGGTTCCTCAAAAAACTAAAAATAGAACTACCCTACAACCCAGCAATTGCACTACTAGGTATTTATCTAAGGGATACAGGTGTGCTGTTTTGAAGGGATACCTGCACTTCAATGTTTATAGTAGCACTACCAACAATAGCCAAAGTATGGAAAGAGCCCAAATGTCCATCGATGGATGAATGGATAAAGAAAATGGATGAATGGATAAAGAAAATGTGGTGTATATATATATATATATATATATATATATATATATATATATATCATTTGCAACTACATGGATGGAACTGGAGGGTATTATGCTAAGTGAAATTAGTCAGTCAGAGAAAGACAAATATCATATGACTTCACTCATATGAGGACTTTAAGAGACAAAGCAGATGAACATAAGGGAAGGGAAAAGTAATATGAAAACAGGGAGGGGGATAAAACATAAGAGAGTATTAAATATGGAGAACAAACAGAGGGTTACTGAGGGGGTGTGGGAGGGGTGATGGGCTAAATGGGTAAGGGGCATTAAGGAATCTACTCCTGAAATCATTGTTGCACTATATGCTAATTTGGATGTAAATTAAAAAATAATAAAATTAATTTTAAAAAGCTTATGCAAAGAAAAAGCAAGCTAATTTCCTCATTATCAGTCTCGTCTCTGGTGATCCACTAAAAGCATATCCAACGTTCAGTTTCCAAAATTAATAGCAGTTGTCAAGTTTAAAGTATAGTTCTTCATATTTCTGAACATTGTCATAAGTCATTGGAGATAGATTTATGAAATGACAGACTTTCCCAGAACAAAACACAATGTGTCAAAAAGCTATTCTTTAGTTCCAGTCCAATGGGAATTAAAAAAATCATTTTAAACAAGAATAAAACAGAAATAACTTCAAAATGCCTTGCAGGTGACAAGTACATCCCAATACTCTCTGTGCATCACATTTTCTATTAATGAACATCTTTTCTATTTATGAGTTTTAAATGTATTGGAAATTATTAACATATTGTTTTATGTTCTGGGAACTTGTGAAGTAATATAAATCAAGTGGTCATAGTTTATCGGCATAAGGTTTCTACATATAAAGATCTACAATTTAAATGTTATTTTTCCTGTTAACCAGAAAAGTTATCTTATTGTTTCCCATTCACTTCTTAATGTTTTATATCATACCATAGATATGTAAAGTTATCATTAATAAGAATTCATACAACACTAAAAAATGAGGCTTAAAACTGTAACATATTCTTCAATTTCCTACATCTCCAAGTGTAAAAAAGCATGATCAATTTAATAATTATATTGAAAGAAAACAAGATTGTATTTTATGACTGCAAGACATAGCTATGTTTCAAAAACACAAAAGTATAAAATAATATATGTCTCAGAAACTAGGAATGTTGACCAATATTGGCATATAAAGTGTTTCCACATATATAATCCGACCTGAACTCATTTCATTCCTACAACAGCTTTGAAAAGTCAATATTACTCTCTCCATTTTCTAGGTGAAGTCACTGAGGATCAGGGATATCAAACAACTAACAAAAGAAGCACTGCTCAGAAATAGCAGACCAGAAACTCAGATTGGGAAACCAATGTTCTATTTTCTGTATTGTTATGTATGGAGGAATATACTACATAACAATAAGGTTTGTGAATGTTTCAACTAATGGGAAAAAAAAACGTTATGAGTTTGGACCAATACATATCAAATGTCAATGTCAAGTCAGTGTATTAAGAAAGATTTTGAAGTTAGATGGACCATTTACAGAGCTGTGTCAAATTGATAATTTATTAAAGTATCTCTTGATATATAAAAAAGAAACATACTAAATTCATTTACCCATCCATCCATCCATCCATCCATCCATTTATGCATCAATCCGTTCATTTCCTTATAACACAATTACCAAGATTTCTTTTATTTAAACACATGTATTGGTTGGTTAAGCTAAACTTTAAAAGAGATGCAGAAACATTACTAGATCAATGAATTTGAAAAGATTTTTTTTCCAAATGTTTACAAATAATTACCACTTAAATTACTGCAAATGCAGTTAACTTCACTTTTGCAAAGCTGAAAGAAGGATGAGATATATTAAAACCACCACCTTTCCATGCCAAAGAACACAATTCATCCTTCCCTTTCCCTCTTAGTGTAAGCATCTCCTTAGAATAACTTGAAGCATTCTACCACATTTTGCTTAAATAGGCATACAGATAATAAGTATACATCAGTTAAAAATGCCCATAATAAACAAGGACTCGAAGCTGTTTATAAAAAAAAAGTGCATCCAGTAGGCCAACTTCTTGAGTTCATAATCATTTATCTTAATGAATATCAAGCATAACTAATACATGATTATTTTACATATACAGGAAAAAAGAATTATTGTATTTTTCTCTTTAAGAAAAGTTAGCAGTTTATAGTATTAAACATTCATATTATTATTTTTCATGACAATCATTACTTATTCATTGTTAATACCAAAAGTCACTATAAAATTGTTTATCAAACTGATGAAAAGATCAGGAGCAATTTTTTACAGAAGATAGTCCCTCAAGTAATATTTAAACATGGGTGATAAATATATTTCATTCTCTTAAATCCTAGTATGCGTGAGTTATGAAGCATTGTACAAAGCCATGCTAAATGGATAGAAGGATGGCTACTTACCAACAGGGCGAGCTGTAGACATTACAATGGTGTGGTGAGAACATAAAGAAGAAATTAAAAAAAAAAAGAAAGAAAAGAAAATTATCAGAATGCATGATGTGTAATGTTACATTTAAGTATGGACAGTAGAGTGATTTCTAGTCTTATAATTCAAGTATGAACAGGATGTCTGAGTTTGACTAAAACTGAAAGTTATACATATAATTTTAAGAAAATAATTATTTTGCATTCCAGAATTAGCTCTATGTGATGTGAGAGATAATTTCATGTAAAGTTTGATTGTCATCACTTACTATAGTTATTATTTCAAAGAACTTTTTAAACAGCCTGTATTACCCCCAAAGTTAAGAACCTGATGAATATAACCATTCAAGTCACAGACCAGCAAATGTCATGTCAATAAAAGAAGGCCTCACTGTCTGATTTAAATAGGAATTGGATTTTAAGCATGGTTAGTCAGAACCATTACAAGGACTACAGAAAAGCCCCTGACGCTGCTTTTCAGCCAGTAATAAGTTAAGATCACATCACTTTTCATCCGTGGACAGGGTGGATGAAAATATAACAAATAGGTTGGAACATCCTTAGAGATTTCAACTGAGTAGCTCCCTAACTACTGTTAAACGTTTTTCTTCTTCTTCTTCTTCTTTTTTTTTTTTTTTTGGCAGAGGGCAGGAAACAATGACTGACAAGTTGATTCTTACTCACTCTGAGAATGGCTTTCAAACTGCTGCTTCAACAAATTATTATTATTTTTTTATTATACCATAACTTTCAATCACTAACATCATTAGTAATAGGCTGGCCCTGTTATTAATGCACAGCAATTGTAAGAGACACACATGGGCTTAATAATACTTTCTTTACAAAGAATAATGCCAAATCAATTTAGATAGTAAACCACTTTATATAAAAGCAATGGAAAAATATAAATACATATGGTGCCATTATTCCAATGAAGAAGAAATATATTTAGTAGCATTTGAACTTTTATGAACTCTTACATTCAAAATATAAACTTTAGTGACAAACAAGTGTCTCACCCACATCCTAGTGGATAGCTCTAGTGCATATATAATGTGACTCTAGAATTTAGCATAGTTTTGTCTTGATGAGGTCTCATTGGACATGATGAGATGGATATAGTCATTGAAACCATATTTATAGGCATTCATTCACTCAACCAATACGCCATGATTCTAGCTTTGTGCATTTTCTGAAACAATATGGTGCTGCCTATTTAGGAGATGCATGCCTTATATTATTATTTATTATTAAGAGGGGGATTAAGATAATTCAAAGAAGAGCAAAGCAATTATAGCAGCAGGATGAAAATTCTAGCTCAGTGAAGCTCTAATGTGTCCTACAGTCTATGATGTGTTCCCATAGCAAGAGGAAGAAAAGAAGAAAGTTGCCCAATGCACAATTTCTTTCCAATCTTGGGGGAGGTGCACAAAAAAAATAACAACCAAGAACAAGATATCAGACGAAATCATAAAGTTGTGCCTCATTCGAAATATATATCTCTTAATTTATCAACATCCAGTAGGAAAAGAACTTTGTCTTTTTGTTTTTAATTTGCATTTTCAGGTGTCACCTGAGGCTAAATCTCAAACACAATGTTTCATTTAGAAACGAAAAGGCATTTTGAGTCTATGATAATGAAGAGAGAAAAAGAAGAAACCATGGTGAAAAATCAGGTTTAAAAAAATAAAATATATTTCTCTTTCACCTAGTCTAGGGTAATTCAAAAAGGAAAAAGTTTTATTGCCCTAGAAGCAAGATAGTTTTTCCAATGAAGTCTTGATTTATGAAAAGCCAATTTCAGCAATTGAAATGGGGAAAAATGTTTACAAATATGCAGTTTGTGTTAACACATTCTGGAGCCATTTAAAAAAGCTCTCTTAGATCATGAATTATTTGGTTAGAATATAAATGCTAGGAGGCTGGTTGTTGTTTAGCATTACTTCTTTCTAATTTTATGTTCCTCAAGTCAGCAAAGGGAGCCACTTGCTGTTAAATTTAATTTTATAGTCTATTTTCACCTTATTTTGAAGTGGAAAACAACTGAGTAAATCTGTGTTCCAGATTTTGACTACAAAAGTCCTTTTCCTTTTTCCCAATTGAATATCATGATAAAATTTTAGCAGAAACATCCCAATTAAACTTCTTGTTTTTGTTACATAGCAACATTTTATCTTGAAAAAAACCCCAGCAGGTGGATGTTTTCAAAATCAGCAAATTAAACTAAACTGTGTCCCTGCATTAAATGGATGAAAATGGATGTGGCCTCTTGGGTCGGTTGACCCTGTTCTAATAAAACAATACAGGGAAGGGCTAACCATTTCATGTACGTGCATAGAAAAATGAGCACAGAAAAAAATTAAGTCATAGATAATATGCGTTTTCTCCTGTTAACCTCTTAGCATGAGAAGTTCCAACTGCTTTTCCTAATGGTAAAAAATATTTTTAAACAATATTTTACTCCACATTCTATTGTCTTATGGAGATTTTTTTTTTTCTTTAACCCTGTTGCTGAGGTTCATTCAGTCTTAGATGAGTAATAAATACATACCACACAGATTAAACTCTCTAATCCATCTACAGGACACAGATTAGGGGAGAGACCATTTAAGGTTTGCTGATTTAAAAAAAATCCTATTAAAAACAAAAAAACTCTATTAGTTTTTTAAGTTAGCTCTAAACATCCATGCGAGAGGAGCATGCTTTGTTAAATGAAATGTTAAACCTGAAACTTTCAACAAATTACGAAAACAATTAGCTGGGAAATATTTTAAAGCAAACAGACCACTTCATGTCTCATTCAGCCAAGCATTCAAGTATAAAAAGAACTGCTGCTTCTACAAACAAACAACTCCTCACATTTTCTCACCATTTATGTTTAGTCAGCAAATATATATATATTTTTTTTTAAATGGAACATTTCTTGGTGGGTTGTTTATTTTTTTCCCCCACTCACTTTAGAAACAACAAATAAATAAGCTTTGGGGGAAATTTGGTCAAGTGATTGTTTTCCCAAAGGACTAGCACACAAATCTATATTAATATAGAATCACCTACAGGGAAGGTAGATTAGATATAGTAAAGTGGCTTACAAAGACTATCAGATTTTGATAATATATAATCAGTGTATATATTTGATTGTTATATGATCATAGCTTTTTATGATCTGTTAACTAATGAGGAATGGAAATGTTTTTAAACAACTAGCTTGCCAATTTTGTCTAAATCTGTTCTGTATCTAAGTTCACGCTAGAATGTCTGGATGGGAGGAAAAAATGGATTCAGTGGAATAAAAATGGAGTAACTGGAAAGTATGGAAATCATCAATATTTTCCAAGTCATTCAAAGTGCATGTCTCCTAATAGTTACCTGAAGGAAGTTAAGTTTTGGGTTCTGTTTGTTTGCTTGTTTGTCTTTTAGTGGTTTGATGCTGAAATCATAGGTCAGCAAAAATCATTTTTGGTCCAGATGGAGGACCAACATGAGAATCCCTGACACATTTCTCACCAAGCCAAATTCCTCCAAACCTTTTCACCCGTCTGTGAAAACTTCTGGGAGTACAGCTGCACAAGGTAGGAGGTGTGACTAAACAGGATGAGATATAACTGAGTCTCTCAGTTATAGGGTGCGAGCATGCAGCTGACCTGATAAAGGATGAGAGGAGAAGCCATCAGTTGGGGTGGTGGGAGAAAGGTGGAAAGAGATCAGAGGACGTGCTTGCCTATCGCTGTTTGAAATCCCGTGAGTGTAAATGATGCGGTGGGTGATGTCTCTTTGGCAAGAGTAAGTGTAGATGTCCACATGGTACCACTTGGTAGCTGGGGCTATATAATGTACTCATGTGAATCAACAGGCACCACCAGGAAGACAGCTGATTCATTCTACCTCACTGTAGGGTTAAGTAATGCTTTCTTTCACTACTAAGCAATTCCAGGGAGTCTATAAATGAATATTATTCCCATGAATGAAAAAGTGCATGACACTTTTCCCAGAAAGTGTAAGTTGTTACAGGAGCCACACTAGTTCAGTTATTCAAGGCCAATGAACTTCACAAATCACTCTCTCAATCAGATTTTCTCAATGCGGTTGCTCATTTGTATCCATTTTCCACCCTGCAAGCAGTGTCAGTTTTATTGTTTTTAATTGCTTCTTGGATGCTGAAATGAAATGAATTTCAAAGTAGTACTCTACTAGTATAAACCCGACAAACTAGTAAACAGAAAACAGAGTACCTTTGAAACTGTAACACTTAAAAGCAGTAAATACTTCAAAGCGGTGGGACCACGAAGACTAGTATAAATCTTTTCTACTCTTAAGATTTACTTTTAAACCATATTAACTATTATTCATTAAATTAAAAAATCGCTTCAAATAATCATCCCTTTGAACCAAATTTGAAAGTAATTTTATTTCAATTAATAATAGAAAGGACACAAAATCTAAACATTTTAGTAAAAAACAATAGAAGAGTATCAGCTATTATTTTGACTGTGAGTTCACTTACCAATTTAACCAAATATTAGTCTGCTGATTCAACTGTATTTCCCATCTTACGTTTCTTACCTCGGACTGTGAGAGAAGCAGAGGCTTCCACTTTTCCAACCCGATTCTCAGCAATACACATATAGGTGCCTTCATCTGTACTCATGGCCTTTTTAATTCTCAGAGTATAATCATCTTTGATGTCATACCTGTGTAGAATATGAATTGGTCTTATTAAATAGCATTTCAGCTATATTAAGATAACACTGTTTTCACCTTCATTTCTTCTCTTTTGTGACTGTATTTCAACTAAAACAAAACACATGTACACATACACATGTAATATGCCGCCACAAAGTGTAATTGCTTAGATTTAAGGTTTTACTAATAAGATCATTAAGTTCATATGTGACTTCTTGCGGTTTGATTATCAATGATCGATACTTTATACACATATACATCTCTTACTGCATCAAAACTAGAAAAGGCATTAAAAGCACTTTAAACGTTTCCGTGGTAGTTTTTAGGTAATAAGGAAATAGTGTATATTTCAGTTTCTCGGTGAGTTGTATTCTATCATTTTGTAAATTATGCTGCATTTAAATATTGGATTTAATTTGGGGGCATCTTGAATATCAAGCTAAAATATATTAAAAGGCATTTTTTCTCTTATTTGTTGGCCAATTGACACAAACACCTGGTTGAAAGAATTAAGAAGGAGCCGGGGTTTTTTTTAATTAGTAATATTAACTCTTAAAATATCGACATGCCCTGGAGTGGTTTTTGGAAATGCACATCCTCAGCTCTTTCACACATATTTATTTGCTTACTTCTATTTTTTTTAAAGTTTATTTATTTATTTATTTTTTTAAAAAATTTTTTAACATTTATTTATTTTTGAGACAGAGCGAGACAGAGCATGAGCAGGGGAGGGGCAGAGAGAGAGGGAGACACAGAATCTGAAACAGACTCCAGGCTCTGAGCGGTCAGCACAGAGCCCGATGCGGGGCTCAAACTTAGGGACCGTGAGATCATGACCTGAGCCGAAGTCGGACGCTTAACCGACAGAGCCACTCAGGCGCCCTTATTTATTTATTTTGAGAGAGACAGAGACCGTGCAAGTAGGGGAGGGGCAGAGAGAGAAGGTGAGAGAGAGAATCCCAAGCAGGCTCCACACTGCCAGGGCAGAGCCTGATGCGGGGCTCAAACCCACATCTTCGGGTTTGAGATCATGACCTGAGCAGAAACCAACAGTCGGATGCTTAACCGAATGAGCCACCCAGGTGCCCCTCATTTCTATATTTTTAACAAGTAGACTAACACAGTAGCTTAGAAAAGAATTATAAAATTTTAACATGAATCTGTTGAAATGCTTTCATAAGAATATGCTTATTAGATTCTAAGAGATTATGATTACACAAGCAGAAGAACAAAGCTATTATTATCCTTTTCATATCTGATCTTTCCTCTTGATTTTCACTGATGGCCTTTGTTATTTCACTCACACAATTTTGCAATAGCTTTTGACTGATCACATTGACTTTCTTCCTCACATATATCACGCAGACAAAGCTGTATTTTAAAAATATTACCTTAATTGGTTCTGGCTGCTCACAACTAGCTGTGATTTCCTATTGCTTTCAGGACAAAACAAACTTTTTAGGCTTGCATTGAAGATGAGTATAATCAGATTTCTTCTACTTCTGGCTTTAGCTAAAAGAATAATAGCTTATGTTTATTGCAGTGTAAGACCTAATAATAGTTCTGTTTTATAGAGCTTTGCGTGACAAAAAGCAATGTCTATGAACCAGTCTTGCCAACTAAACGTAGCTATCCATGATCCTCTATCCTCCAATAATGATGGTTACTTTATTGTCAGCATGTTTTCATTTAAACTTCTGCTGAGTTACAATGTCATAAGTTGTTAGGAAAGCCTTATCAAACTCTTGTTTGAAGCTTTCCATCTCTATACTAGAAAACTGTAATTACTCTCTCCTTGAAACCTACTGCTATACAATCATTCTGCACTTGCTTACTTTTTGTATTTGTTTATTTTGATGCAGGCAGAGGTCCTGTCTGCTTCACCCATTGCTATATCCTCAGCCCCTAACACAGAGCTTTTAACATCCAGTAGCATAACCAAGTAGTTTAGAGGACAGTCTCAGGAGCCAATGGCCAGAGTTCTAATCTAGGAGTCTACTTCCTCCTATGCTGGTAAAAGTGGACAAGATACTTAAATTCCCTGGGCCTCATTTTCTTCATTAGCAAAATGGTGCTGACAATAACAACTACCTCATGGAGTAGAAGTGAACTTTGAAGGAGACGTTACACATAAAATGCATAAAACTAGGATACAGAAAGCACAATACACATTATCTATTTTTATTACACATAGTAGGAGTTCAGGAAATACTGGCTGATTACATGATGAATATCTCATTTCTTCCTGATATAATCTAAATGATTGCAAGGCTGCAAATTTGCCACATTTGTCCAGTAGGGTTTTCTTATGAGCTACATTTACAGTTTAGGAGGACAAGTCCTGGGCTAAAATGCATACAAGAGTAACAGTGCATGTAAACTTTCTTTGCTTAACTTTGCCAATTAAAAACACGAAAAAAATTTTTTTTATGATGGCTTCAGAAAAGGTGCTGGTGATGTATTTAATGTCTAATAAAAATAATCCTTCCTACAGTTAGCCTGCGTGACATGCTAAGCTCTCGGATACAAGGATTGAATAAAAATATAGTAGAACAGATCAACAAAACCAGGAGCTGGTTCTTTGAAAGAATTAACAACATTGATAACCCCCTACCCAGATTTATCAAAAAGAAAAAGGAAAGTACCCAAATAAATAAAATCAAGAATGAAAGAGAAGAGATCACAACCAACACTGCAGAAATACAAACAATGATAAGAGAATATTAGGAGCAATTATATGCCAATAAAATGGGCAATGTGGAAGAAATGGACAAATTCCTAGAAACATATACACTACCAAAACTGGAACAGGAAGAAATAGAAAATTTGAACAGACCTATAACCAGTAAAGAAATTGAATCAGTAATCAAAAATCTCCCAACAAACAAGAGTCCAAGGCCGGATGGCTTTCCAGGGGAATTCTACCAACATTTAAAGAAGACGTAACACTTATTCTTTTGAAGCTGTTCCAAAAAATAGAAATGGAAGGAAAACTTCCAAACTCATTCTAGGAGGCCAGCATTACGTTGATTCCAAAACCAGACAGAGACCCCACTAAAAAGGAAAACTACAGACCAATTTCCCTGAGGAACATGGATGCAAAAATCTTCAACAAGATACTAGACAACCAGATCCAACAATACATTAAAAGAATCATTTACCACGATCAGGTAGGATTTATTCCTGGGATACAGGACTGGTTAAATATTCACAAATCAATCAACATGATACATCACATTAATAAAATAAAGGATAAGAACCATATGATCCCCTCAATAGATGCAGGAAAATATTTAGCAGATATTTCTAATTCATCTAAAAACACTGAATTCTGGTTAGAGTTTTGTTACTGGCTCTTATTTAACTTAGTAAAGTCGCTTCACAGCACTCTGAATTTTTATCAAAAGCTAAAAGAGAGGAAGATGATCTTGAGTGTCTATAAAGGACTCTCTGGATCAAACACACATGAAAACCATATCCTAAAAAAATTTTTTTAATATTTATTCACTTTTGAGAGACAGAGCACGAGTGGGGGAGGGGCAGAGAGAGAGGGAGACACAGAATCCGAAGAAGGCTCCAGGCTCCGAGCTGTCAGCACAGAGCCTGACACGGGGCTTGAACTCACAGACTACGAGATCATGACCTGAGCCAAAGTCAGACACTCAACCAACTGAGCCACCCAGGTGCCCCAGTATTCTAAGTTTTATAAAAGGATACTTATATTATCCATAATTTATGATTTGTCATTGAGGAAAAAAAATAATGAATTGTATGTTGCCTCACAGTTCAAGCAAACAAACAAAACACAAAAATACACATCCATTAGTGCATAGCATACTCAGAATAATCCTCTGAACCAGAAATTTTCATTTTACAGATGAGGAAACTGACCCTTAGTCGAGTGAAATGATTTGCTCAACGTCATTTTACTAATAAGAGAAAAATCAGAATTCAAACCTTGAACACTGCCTCTCAACCTGGTGCTTTTTCCACTCCTTATGTACCCCTTTCCTACAGTAAAATACTTTGTTGAATTTTTAACTTAAGACATATATGCCACAATATCTATATCACCTGGATAGAAATATAATTTCACATTCAGCAAACATAGTTATACCTTATGGCAAATTTTACCTCACATTAGATAAATTCATTATATAGGGAACAACATGGGGGATAGAGTGACAGAGCTTTTTATATCTTGCTTTAGTAAGAAAAAGTAATTAGGAGAGCCTGGGTGGCTCAGTTAAGTGTCTACGTTGGCTCAGATCATCTTCCGGTTCATGAGTTCTTGGCCTGCAGTGGGCTCTCTGCTGTCAGAGCAGAGAGCCTGCTTCAGATTTTCTGTCCCTCTCTCTCTGTCCCTTCCCTGCTCTTGGGCACGTCCCCTATCTCTCAAAAATGACTAAATATTTTTTTAAAAAGTGTTTAATTATAACTTACAGATTACATAATACTTGAACCCCAAATCAGAAAACCCAAGTCTGATTTGAAATCAGACTTGCTAAGATTTCTCACTTTTTTAAGGAGTGTTTAAGAAAGCCAAGAATAGGGGCGCCTGGGTGGCTTAGTCGGTTGAGCTTCCGACTTCGGCTCAGGTCACGATCTCGCGGTCTGTGAGTTCGAGCCCCACGTCGGGCTCTGGGCTGATGGCTCAGAGCCTGGAGCCTGCTTCGGATTCTGTGTCTCCCTCTCTCTCTGCCCCTCCCCCGTTCATGCTTTGTCTCTCTCTGTCTCAAAAATAAATAAACGTTAAAAAAAAATTAAAAATAAAAGAAAGAAAGCCAAGAATAGTAGTGGGGATACTGTATCAGTGTTTTAGTATTTTTAATTGTTTTTTGTTTGTTTGTTTGTTTGTTTACCAAGGGTTCCTTCATCAGGGATCCAAGTAATTGTGCATTCTACTCAATCATTGTAATTTGGTCTCCATAAGAAAAATGAAAAATGAAATACACCTTAGAGGAATAAATTGAATTAATCTTAGCTACTAAGAAAAGAGACAACCTTTCAAAGATACCATGCTAGTATCAGAAAATAGTAAGTAAACTTTTTTTTTTCTAACTATAGACAGGGTTTTAGTAACAGGCTGTAAAAGTCTGGATAAGGACAATGGTCTGGCGGTATGGAGATTCTGGTTAGAATATTTGCAGGATTCCAACTAGGTACAGAGAGTACATGTATCCAGGTCATAGGTCCATTTGTAGTGAGATAGTTAAGGCTGGAGAAGAAAGAGGTTTTTGCATGATATTTTTTTTAAGATTATTTATTTTTAGAGAGAAAGAATGGATGGGGGAAGGTCAGAGAGAGAGGGAGAGAGAGAGAATCCCAAGTAGGCTCCACACTGTCCCACGGAGCCCAAAGCAGGGCTAAAATGTACAAACCGTAATATCAAGACCTGAGGCGAACTTGACCAAGTGAGCCACTCAGGTGCCCCAGGATAATTTTTAATTATAAAATGCTTCCCTATATAAAGTGCTTCCTGGGTGGCTCAGTTGGTTAGGCGTCCAACTTTGGCTCAGGTTATATCTCACGGTTCACAAGTTTGAACCCCAAATAGGGCTCTATGCTGACAGCTCAGAGCCTGAAGCCTGCTTCCGATTCTGTGTCTCCCTCTCTCTCTGTCCCTCTTCTGCTTGCTCTCTCTCTCCCTCAAAAATAAATAAACATTAAAAAAAATTAAAGTGCTTATTCATTGGAATTAGTAGATGCTCAAACACTGCCTCATTTCAATTTACCTTTGAAAATCATTGACATTTGAGAAAATTATAATAAAAATGTAATAATTTTAATTATTTTATTCAAGAAATCCTAACATTTAAGGAGACTTACATTTCTCCTACATGCCAGGTACTACCTCTAAGACTTCTCCAGCTAACACATATGTTTCCTCAGTCCCAAAGTTTGATATGCACACGTTTCTGAGGGACATGCTGTCTTATGCCAATTAGAAATAACCGCTAACTACACTAGTCTTTCTGGGTCCCATCACACAAAACTAGCAAACCAACCATGAAAACAACAACAAAACAGATTTGAACACTCTCTGATATCTTGGGGTGCTCAGAATCTTTAAATTCTCATTTTTCACTGGATCTTTGCCTTAGAGAAGATTGTGAATATTACCAGCATTATGGATTTATTTAGAAGTATTTTGAATATATATAAAATGTCTGAATCTTTCCATCAAGAGAAACTTTAAAAAGCTCCCCTTCTGCAACCATCCATCAACATTTGAATCCTGTGTGCCACAATCTACCAACCAGTCTTCCAACTTATTCCTATGATGAGTGATCTCTTTCATTTTTGAACATCTCTATTAGATGATCTTCTATAAATGATAAAATAAAACACTTCTTCCAGAAGTTTCAAGTAATCCTATTACTTCCTGTGCCAATCAGAAAAGTGCACTCTCTCTCCGGCTTGAAGCCATATGAATTATTTCATTTTTAGGTCAAATATTTGTAACAACAACTGTATAATGTGCAGCAGATATATAATCTAAGGGTTTTAAGAAGAATGAAGAGCATCAATACAAATTCATCGGTTGATATACCTAAATATGATTATTTCATTCAACCTAAATATGGCTTCTCATTCAGTCACTCAGAATAAAACCAATTTCTATAATATTCAATGTTTTAGATAATCAATTCCTTACCTATCTGTCAAGGCTAATGTTCACCCTCTTCTAACCACATGACCCTTCTTTTCCTTGTTTAAAATAACTACCTCGTTGCTGTCACAACTTAATGGAGTGCCCTTCCCCACATCTTCCATTGCCAGTCCTTCTTGACTTTCAAGATTAGATATTCCCTCAAAGATGTCTTTCCTGCTCAAATAATGTGAAGTAGCTTTCTACCCATCAGTAATTTTTTTAAATGTTTATTTATTTATTTTGAGAGAGAGAGCAAGAATGCAAGAAGGGGAGGGGCAGAGACATAGAGATAGAGATAGAGATAGAGATAGAGGCAGAGAGACAGAGAGAGAGAGAGAGACGGAATCCTAGGCGGGCTCCACACCATCAGCCAAGAACCCGGTGCAGGGCTCAATATCACAAAACATGAGATTACAACTTGAGTTGAAATCAAGAGTTTGATGCTTAACCACCCGAGCCACCCAGGTGCCCCCCCTCCACCAGTAACTTTAAAAGATTACTTTTCTTTCTTTTTATTTATTTTTTTTATTTCTTGTGTTACTTTTATTATTTTTTAAAGCACATAACTCTTTCAAGTTTTTAGCTTGTTTGTTGCCTTTCAAGAGCATGCATGTTCCATGAAAACAAGAACTGAATCCCTCTTGCTCCAAACTATTCACCTCCTGTCCTATAAAATATCACCTGTGATCTTGGATGTGCTTAATGAAGGCTTATCGAATGAATGATGAACCACCCAACAAATGCTCAGAACTACTCTGTAGTTCTTTCTTAACAGGGTTACTAGTAAAACACTTGCGTGTAAACAGAAAGATGAACTAATTTGAAATATATCAAGAAATATAGTAATGTTGTTAGGTTTATACATCAGCAGTTAGCTCTGAAATGTAAGCTAAATTGATACCAACATAATGCTATAAATTTAAGAACTCAAGATATATAATATATAAATGCTACTTTAGAAAGAGACAAACCTAAAATAAAGAAGATAGCAAATCTTGACCAGCAACTAGACATTTGGTTTACATGTTATCATCATAAATTTCCCTCTGTAAATTAAAAACATCAAAAAATAATCTCTCTTCCTACAACAGAATAAATAAAGTGACTCTAGTAGAATATCTAATATAAATGTGAAGACTATGAGAAAACAGAGTTAAAGCTTTGTGTTTTGCTGAATGCTTTCAAATTTATTATCTCATTATTTTGGCAACTAGGGTGATTTCTAATCACATGTCTTGTGAAAATAAAATAATGACAATAAAAATACATTTGCATAGTGTTCTCAAATATACTCTTTAATTTATCCTCATAAAAATTCTGGTAGGTAAGGAGGAAAAAATATGATTTCCCCCACAAAACTTAGAGATACACAAAACTTAGAGATATAAAGTTCAACCTGACTGAAAGCAAACTATATAGCTTTTTAATAAATACACTTTTATACGGGCATCTGGGTGGCTCAGTCAGTTTAGCATCTGAGTTTGGATCAGGTCACGATCTCGCGGTTCATGGGTTCGAGCCCTGCATCCGGCTCTGTGCTGGTAGCTCAGAGCCTGGAGACTGGTTCAGATTCTGTGTCTCCCTCTCTCTCTTCCCCTCCCCACTCATTCTCTGCCTCTCAAAAATGAATAAACATTAAAAAAATAAATATGCTTTTATAAAATATAGTATAGCAGAATCTGGGATATAATGTTTAATTTTATTCCATATTTATCCCAAGAGGAATTGCAGACATGACAATCATAAAGGTGATGTACATGAATTTAAGTTCTTCACAAGTAAAAATGAAACTTAGAATACTATTTCAATAGAGAAAACCATGAAGAACATGAATTGGTAAACATAGAAATATTCAGTATACCAATATTAAGGGTGAACACTTGAAGCCTAAATTAAATACCTCTAGGTGAAGTGGGTGGGGGTACTAATTAATTATGTAATTAGAATAAAATACACAGAAATGAGTTATTCTAAGAAGCTAACAGATAATAAATTCTGAGACAGACTAAATAATTAAAAAATTGAGTGTAGTTTAACATCCTAAGTTTAAGATTAGAAAAATAGCACTTCGCTATCCAGAATGCTGAAATTCATTGGTAGCAAAGATTTAGACCGTATATGAATTTAGAATCTAGATTTTTCATCAACTATATTACAGAGGTTAGAACGTCATACCAAGAGACAGTATCAAGATTCAATTTTTTAAAATAACATGATGTATAGATCTATAAAGAAAAATTAAAGTAAGCATGGGGAATACTACCAAAATAGCAGCTGCTCCTATAAATTTTTCCTTAATGGGTTCAATAAATAAATGGTCAATGCCTCATGGTCTGGGTACAGAAATTTATACTGGGTAATATAAATTCATAATTGCAATTTGGTTATTTGTGGGCTGAACTATGCACGAAAGCAAGGTGTGTGTGTGTAAGTGTGTGTGTGTGTGTGTGTTTGCCTCACAGATGTTTTTAAATTACTGCAATAATTGATATTGTTTAAAGTTTTGATATCTTCATATACAAGTTTGGATTTTCAAATCAAGGTCTATTTTACTTCAAAGTACACACCTTTTCTCCTTTATTACATTGCCAACCCAATGGGTCTAATACAGCGGTGCACTGCACAGCTGGGGACACTATTCCTCCCAACACCACTCAACCACAGTGGCAATTTCTCGTCTGAACCCTGAAGGTACCCTGATGAGCCCAGGGGACTCAAGCACATCATGACCTTTAGCAATTTTTACAGTAAGAAGTATCTTAGGTCAGAGAAATGATAGACTTACAATGTGATCAAATTAACTCTTACTTGCAAAAACTTAAGAAATACAAGAACCGATTTTAAATAAACTGTATCCCAAAACACTTCAAAACCGAAAAAGAAATAAATATGTGGCTCATTCCTAATTTCGCATTTAGGCAATGTGAGGCAAAAATGACAAACTTCCTTTCCAAAGGCCACACATTGAGGCAATTATAATCAGGGAGAAAACTGTCATGAGTATCTACTACTAGCCTTTGTTTTCTCTAATGGGTCATGATTTCTCTGAGATAATAAATTGCTCCAAAAACTACATATATCACAAGCAATTGGACGTCAAATATTTCCACAGGTCCAATAAATGTGGCCTTATTTCTTGTATTTCTTTCTGGATAAGCTGGGATGTGCACAATAGTAATCTCATTGATGCTTTTCACTACTGCATTGGATAATTGGAGAAATAATCATTTTTCCCGAGAAAGTAAATATTGACTGAGTAATACACAAAACTATGAAAACAACTCCTTACATTTAGAGAGATCTTTACAAAAGAGTTTAATACACGGTTTCACAACAATAAATGATTTAGAAAAAATTGCCTATTTCCAAACACCATTTTATAGAAGATTCTGAGATTGTTGTCTTGAGCTGTAAACAGACTAGAATCCATGTCCTCTGCAGCAAGTACATTTATTCTTCTAACATAGAGTGACACGCCCCTTCCATTTGACATGTGTGTTATTGCTGTGTGTGTGTGTGTGTGTGTGTGTGTGCGCGCGCGCGTGCACATTGGGCAGGTGTGCATTTATGCACCAGTGATTTTATATTTAGAGTTTCAAAAGTTACAGAAGATGACTTTATTAATATTTTACTCAATATTTCTCTAAAACCAACTATAATCCTAGGAGCTTCATACATGTGTTTACTAATATATGCACACTTTAAAATCATTCTTTAATTAAACAATCAAATGTACTTAAATTTTGCCTTGATTTGTTCTCCCTTTAAATAGTTGAGAATCAATTTTAAATAAGTAAAACATACTTCGTATAAAAGAGATACTTTGTAAATATGGTACAATATATATGATCAACATGTAGGAGGTATTGTCTGACTTTAAATAAAACCAGGGGGGAAAGAATGAAATAGAGGGGCAAAAAAATGCTGGTGAGGAAATCCTAATAGGAATTGGGTGATTTTGATTGTAAAAATCTGTCAGTCTCAGACTTACATAAATGCAGTCATTGTTGCCAGGTTTGATTAATGACAGTTGTACAATCATGTGCTGACAGTCCTCACCATAAAGATACCTTTTTTTTTTCTGATATGGAACACTGCTGAAAAATGCAACCCAATCAGATTTGGCCCCCGGACAACATGTGCTATCATCACTGTACCGTGAATTGAGATTGATTGGTAACCAGCTGTGACAAAGTGGGAAAAGAAGCTCTGTTTTTTGTGTTGTTTTTTTCCCTCCAAATTAAAAAAAAAAAAAAAAAAAGGAAAAGGAAACTGAATTGCGTCAAAACCATTACCATATGTTCAGCTAAATAATAAACAAAACAAAATAAATTTATTTTAATACTTAACACAACAGTTTATGTGCGAGGTTCTGTTTATGCATGATCTTATGTTTGATGATCAATCTTAAAAGTGTTTCAAAAGCGAAAGTGTTATTCATGTTCAAAAACCAGTACTATACTCTAAAATCACTTCTAAATGTAAAGGATCTCTTATTTCTTTCATGGATAGTGAGGAGATTGCCTATAAATCTAAGTTTACTTTGAAGATACCAAACAAAATTTTTGAGAACTGGCAACATTTTATACATAACCACATCGCATACAATTCTCATACTTTGCAATCCCTAATGCATTGTAACCTTCTAGGATAGGAACTTTTCCTGATTTTCTGCCTTTTGTAAACATAATTCAGATAATTTAGGGACCTCCCCTTCCAAGCTTTCCACAGTGGCCTTAGAATTTAGGAGGAGAAAAGAACAAAAGAAAATACAACACAATTTCTATTACAAGGTGGAATTTTACCAGGTTCATTTCAAGCCTGTGTATCTCATTGCCTTGCTTGAATTATGTGAGGATTCTGCACGAATAAAACTTCCTGAATGGCTGTTCTCATTTCACAAGCACCTTTGTTTTTTTTATGAGAGGAAATTTATTTTCTCAAGATCTTTACTTTTTGAAATCACCTACTACTTCTCGCTATGAGATGTCTGGCTCTAATTTTAGAACAAATGTTTTGAATTAGCACTTAACATTTTATGATGTATCTGCTTTATTAATCATTATGTTGGCCATTGGTAAAAATTATGAATTAAACCAGGAAACATCAAATGTCTAGGTAAGTAAATATGACTTTACTCCCTAAAGGAGAGTTAAAAAAAAGTTTGTTTTCAATTTTCAAAATATTTGCACTCAGTCCAAATAGCTGAAGATAACCCTACACCTTTTGGACTCTTGCAGAAAATGAAGAAATGTCTACAATAAGGGCCATTCCATAGTTCCATAATTCAATGCAAATTTAATTATGGAGACTTCATATAAAAATATCACAAAGTCTATTGCCCTGCTTTCAAAAGAAGGATTTTCAGGGTAACAGTTACTCGTGAATCTTTCAGAGTCATTCACTGATAATTAAAGACACACTTATCAACTAACTGACAGCACTAGCATGGATTCCAGTGGACACGGAGATACAGCCATTTAGAACCCATGGTGATGCGTTTCACCTGCTCAAAAAAGCGTATGTTAACAACTCACAACATTAAATTGAGGCACTCCTGTATAAAACATACACTTTCTTGGAGAAATTTAAATCTTTTGCTTTGTTCAGGCTTGAAAGCGGATAAAACAGAAAAAGTTGCTCAATTTTCCTAAAGCAATCTTTCTGCTCACAATTATCGCAACAAAATCCTTCCACAGACAACACTTGAAACTGTCATTACAACTCATGTAAGCGTCTCTTGGCAACCTAAATCTCAGGTGATAATTTCATACTCTCTAATACTTAAGGTATATCTGAAGTCAAGCTCTTAAATAACAATTGAAGTCTGGGAGCCAAAATGAGCCCAGTGGGTCATAATCATGCTGGCAAATGGATACCGAGTCAAGTTTTCTATACTTTACAGACAACTTGGGTCACATTCTCCTTTTTATCTATCATTATACTACTACTAATATCATCCTAATTATAATATATAATAATATATAATAACATACAATACATAATACTATATATTATAATTATATTGTAATTGCATTACACTTCTAAAAGCTAAGGTTTGCAGTTTGAGGAAGAAATATTTACGTATTCTTTCAGGATTCAGGTCATAAGAGTTTCTGGGCAGGGCACCTAAGAACAGTATGAAGGGCAGATATCTTCTTAAAAAATGAAAACTAATGCAACATTCATTGGAAAGGGAAAGAAAATTAAAAAATGTGGAAGTTCAGACTTCTAGGGAAATATTAAGAGGCAAAGTCGTCTCTGAAAAGAACTTGCTGTACTGTGCTGGGAGCCTCTACTGAAAGCCAAGATGAAATTTAAAATATGATGGCATCTGACTCTGCCCTAAATAACCAAACAGTATTTTAGATTCTCTTGGCTTCCCCTAAAGGCTCTCCTCGTTACCTCCATCTGAGGCATAGGTGGCTCCCTCCTTGTCAGCCTGACCATAGATGGAAAACCCTCTACCAAGTCTCCCTTTAGCACAGCTGAGGGAGCAGGACATTCTCCAACTGAAAAGCTGAGAGAAAATAAACAAAAAATGTTTAAAAATGCCCACACTAGGATAAAAATACTATAATTGGTTTAATGAAGTGCAGATTTCAGATCACAGGGTAACTAGGCCCAAAAGAACACTCCCGGGGTTCCCTGACGCGGCCATCTTGAAACCGGAGCCTCTCTCTGGAGCTGGAGTAATTAAACCGAACCGCAGCTGAGCCCTTCCAGAAAGGCCAAAGCACACCGCTCACCCCAAACTAGAAGTGCCTGCGAGTTTTAATCACTGTAGCCTGCTGCCGTGTTTTGAGTGCCCCTGTCTACCCATCTTCCACTCCTCTGACAGACAATGGGGCCTCCGGGGATTAATTCTCTTGGTGTACTTGTGAACAACTGTAAAGTTCACACCCTGTTGTCTTTAGTCACCACCCGTTTCCATCTTCTCCTGTTATCTTATTCTCTCATTTTTCACTTCTACAGTGAGCTTTGTCTCCTCGGATGCAACCTCTCACAATTGCATCTTGTAGCCACCTCCACCAAATTTTTCACTATGCCTTCTGGAATACTAGTTCACTGACCTGTAAAACTTCCTTATCCTCTCTCACAGAATTTTACCTTCACTTCGTGTCTTAATGAACATCTGGCTTTTTCCTGAGAGTTGGTGAAAGTGTGGAAGAGGAAGGGATGTAGGAAGTATACTCCTTGCCACTCCAAACAATAACTCAGTAACTCAATAACTCAGATCTTGACCTGAGCCGTAGACTCAGCCAGTCTAACTGACTGAGCCACCCAGGTGCTCCTGCCATCTTCTTTATATACCAAGAGTAGACTTACAAATGCTTCAATTTGCCCTCAACTGGCTCTCTAGAGAAAAGTCCATCCAAACTTCTAAACCTGCCCAGTATGTTCTTTCCTGACCTAGTCTCTGCTAACCTCTCCAGTCCCACCTTGCACTATGGCCCACTTTATACCTGAGTCCTCAACTGTACTCCAGAATTCTCAAGTTCTCTCCTGCTTCTGCATCTCTGCATATGCTGTGTCCTCACATCTGGACTTTTCTCCATGCCTCCCCACTCCCCATTTCTCCCTCCTTATAGCCTAACTACCTCTGCTTATACTGGTATAAAATCAATGTGTTGATATCTATCTACACTTCCAGGGTTTAAGCTTCACAAAGGCATGGTCATGTCTTTGTTCACAGATGTATCCTCAGAGCTTAGTACAGTGAATAAAGGTAGTCAAGACCAATTTGTTCATGAAAAATTAAATTAAGGCTATACACACACAGGAAGAGGAAGGTTCTATTTTTTCACCAGTATCAAACAACACTGATAACAAAATGCCAAATCTGTATAATAGAGAGTCTGTGGGCAACACAACACATTCTGAACATTTAGATTCACTTTGTTTTCAGTTCCCTGAATTTTGACTGAGTTTACTTAAATTGTATCTTCTACTCATAGTTTTTACCTCAAACGTTTTTCTGTGTTCATTTTCTCCAAATCATTGACTAATACCATAATTAACAACACACTAGAAGGGCCCCGGAGCAATCCATAGTTTAATGGAGATACTCAGTTACAGAGTATACTCTTACTCACACCTGTCCTTGTTCTGGGATTTAACCTGTTGCCTAGGTAAACAAAAACAAAAACAAAACAACAACAACAAAAAAAAACCCTCAAGTTCAACATACATCAGTAAGAAAAAAGTGAGGTCCAAAAAGTTTAAGAAAATATTATCTTTAAGATAAAAATTATCTTTAAGATAAAAATTATATGATAATATCTTTTATCACTGATAATCTTTTCATTATACCAAACATTAACATACTAATCTTAATTAGTATGTTAATTAACTAATTAACATAACTAATCTTAAAATTAGAACTGTGTGTGTGTTGTTTTTTTTTTTTAACGTTTATTTATTCTTGAGACAGAGAGAGACAGAGCATGAACGGGGAGGGTCAGAGAGAGGGAGACACAGAATCCAAAACAGGCTCCAGGCTCTGAGCTGTCCGCACAGAGCCTGACGCGGGGCTGGAACTCACGGACCGCGAGATCATGACCTGAGCGGAAGTCGGCCGCCCAACCGACTGAGCCACCCAGGCGCCCCATGTGTTGTTTTTTTTTAATTGACATGCTATTCACTATTTGTCTGGCAATAGAAATTTTGTTTTGATTGCTATAGGTTTTCTTTCTTTCTTTCTTTCTTTTTCATTCATTTACTTATTTATTTATTTATTTATTTATTTATTTATTTTTGGTGTTATCTGCAGATTGGGCACTGACCTATCATTGCTAATTACATTATTGTTTTCAAAACTGCAGAGAGCTTTTAATATCATCTTATACTGATTTTCACTAAATTTAAATCCCTTAAAAGTTTAGAGATTGTGTGTGTGTGTGTGTGTGTGTGTGTGTATACATCATGTTCTACTTTCTGTCACAGTCATATAAGATTAAACTCAAACCATTCTAGAGATATTAGAATTTCATTTAGCTCATCATAGCAGAAAGGACTATTTAATTATTGTTATTGCTATCCTTACTATGCAACCATCCTTGTGATTTATTCAAATAAAATAATATCTGCAATTCCTTAAATGCATTACTTTAAATGCTTTTAAAACTTACTAGTATTATTTCCATATGTTTGTGTAACTAATTAGAACATGAAAATTTATGGTAAAAATTGCAAATAAATCACAATTAAGGAAAGCATTTTGGAACGAATAAAGTGGTGTAGGCAGGTTAAATTATCTTTTAATTTATAAATAATTATTGGCTTAAATTCATTCAAGGCATTTTGATTTTACAACAGGACTAAGAAATGTAACATCAGGTTTGGAAAAGTGGATCTACTTCATAATTGTGTGTTTGGTTAGAAATTAATCTTCACTTTACATTCATTTAGAAGAAGGATTTGGGGGATTAAATCCACAACAATCCACAAAATTCATAGCTTACACCAGATGTTTTTGACAGGCAGCTTCTTGTACTCTTCTGAGTCGAGAATGAACACTGTGCAATAAGGGACTGCAAGTTCAGAGTGAAATAGATCTTCAAATGTGCTATCTATCTGGTGGCCTTGTGATCCTTACTGAACAACCTTTAAGAAGATTCCATTGGTGTTGGAAGGGAGCATTAGCTGAGGTAGAATGGAAGTGTTCTGCATTATCAGTTTGGGTTGTGCTTTGGAAGATTCAAGGGCTTTCTCTCCTCTTTACTTCTGCCCACAAAAACCTCCTCATGAAATGTGTTTCTGGAATAATTTAGAAATTCAACACAGCTACATAGGGGCACTTGTCATCATTAAGTGTGTAACATACCGTAGAGGTTGGTAGATATATTTGAAAATAGAAGGTTCAGACACTTCTCTAATTAAGCTACTCTTAACTAGTTTTATCAATTCAGCAACTATTTAATGAGCAAGAAATATAAAGAAACATTTCATGCCTCATATATTCTAGAAAATATGCAAGAATATACATTCATCTGAAGTCATTAGTGAACCAAAGGACCTTCTTGCATTTGGTGATGACCTATTTATGTCAAGTCTTGCCATGGCACTATTTGTCCATCTCACTGGTATAACCTTCATAGCCAAGGCAATAAGAAATGACTTTGAGGTCTATTTCTTTGAACAACATTCTATTATTTTTGTCTAACGTTAAAAACAAAATTAAAAAGCATATAAAATAGCATTCGGGTAAGCAATTCCTACTTCATCTTTTCTACTAGTTCGGGGTTTCTTGACCACAGCACTTAGTGACATTTTGGACTTTTGGGCCAGATTATTCCTTATTGTGGGACTTGTCCTGTGTATAGTCAGCCATTTAGCAGCATTCTTAGCCTCTCCCCTCCACAAGACAGTAGTACCTAATTCCCCAAATGCAGCAATCAAAAATGTCTCCTCATATTGCCAAATGTCTCTCTGTAAATGGGAGAGACAAAGCTGGCCCTCGTGAAGAACCACTGCACTAACTGTGTCTGGTGAGCACCACATAGCAGATACAGGGCTGGACATTTAAGAATGAAGATAAATATGGCAAGGGGAGTTGGGAGACAGAGAAACAAACAATTACAATAACAAGACTAACACTGTTTTCGCTTAGTTACACAGAACTTTAAAAAAAGCCAATGGCTATTGAGTAAAAAAAAATGGAATGAAGGGTGTTTAAGATACAAATGGGAAATGAATGCAAGCTTTCATGTCAGAGAGACCTGCGGTTTGCATCCTGTTTTGCTACCCTCAGGTCCTGTGACCTTGAGCATTGTGCTCATTGTCCTTAAGCTTCATTTTCCTGCACTGTTAAAAAAAAGGGATTCATAGGGTGCCTGGGTGGCTCACTCTGTTAAGCAGCTGACTTGAGCTCAGGTCATGATCTCGGGGTTCTTGAGTTTGAGCCCTGCATTGGGCTCTGTGCTGACAACTCAGAGCCTGGACCTGCTTCAGATTCAGTATCTCCCTGTCTCTTTCTGCCCCTCCCCAGTTTGTTCTCTCTCTCTCTTTCGCTCTCTACCCCCCCCCCCCAAATAAACAAACTTAAAAAAAGAGGGGTAGGTGATTCATACTTTAAGGCTATTGGGGAGATTAATTATAACTGTACAAGCACCTAGCATAAAATCAGTGGGCCCTCAAAAAAATACCATACTCTTTATTATTTTAATACAATTTCCTGTAAAGATAAATTATTTTAGAGGCACTCAGCTGGTTCAGTTGATATAGCATGCGACTCTTGATCTCTCAGTATTGTGAGTTGGGGCCCCACATTGAGTGTAGAGATTACTTAAGTACAAAATCTTAAAAAAAAAGATGAATTATTTGAGTGAAGTAGTTTAGACAGTGGACTTGAGGGGTAATGTGCCTAATTGGGTTCAAATCTCTACCACTTGAATTTGCCCCTCAGATTCCTCCTTTGTAACATAAAAATGATAAGAACACTTGTTTCATGAAGAAACCGTGAAGATCAAATGAGTTATCTACATGTAAAGCACTTGAAAAATTAGCTATTGTCCCATAGTCAATTTGAAGATACACATTTCTTCTATTTTAACATCTCTGACATTAAAAATCATTTTCCATAGATGACATACTATATTTGATCAAGCAATTTTTTTTCTTCTTCATTCAGAGAAAGTATTGTCAGATCCTACAAACAATTCCAACTTGAATTCAATGACTTATAATATTATTATAGGACTAAAAATAATAGTTGGGTTAAACAAATATTTTGACTTCTGTATTTAATAAAGACAACACCTCTCATCCAGAACCCAAGGGATAAACCTCAGTATTACTTTTATCCCCTCTTTCCCCATGAATCCTGACATAGAATCTATCTCTTTAAGGAAAAACAAAACAAAACAAACAAAAAAAAAAAACAAAAACACAACCTTTCTTTGTATTGCCATTTCGTATATTCACAGGAAATAACCCAAAAGAATCCCCTAACTACCTTTTAAGCAACTTCTTACCAGGTATGCTTACCTCTGAACATTCTCTACTCCAAACTACCCTATATAAAATTTGAGAATCAATTTTTTAAACCTAGAGACAAAGACACATTTGTATTGAATGTGCTCCAGTGAATCCCCATTTCATAGTGTATTCAGTATAAAACACTTTACTTGGAATTAGAGGCTTTCATAATAAAGCCTCAGCTAACCTTGTTGGCCTTAAGTGCCACTCCACTCCACTCCAGGCAAACGGAACCACTAATTGTTGGCATATTCTTTCCGCCACCAATGGTTTTTCATCCTGATTCCATCTCTAGGAATATTCTTTGCAGCTCCACTTATGAGAATTCTATTCTCCTTTCCAGACCCATCTCTAACATCACATGGGACTAAAGCAGCTTTTCCTTTCTGCAACTCTAAAGAGTCTGTATATTATAGCTTTTTTAAATAGTTTGCTTTATTTAGTAATTAACATTATACATATCTCATACCCTCCCCCTCAAATCCTTGAGAACAAACTCATCTTTTTTTAATTTGTTGCATTATCAACACTAAAAATGTGCAATGAATATGTATGATTCTTTTTGAATTTTTGAAATGTAACATTTTATTAGTTCACATTAGAGATATTTGTTATTCCTTTGAGAGAATTGCCATCTTGCTATAAATTGTGTTCATAGTAAGGTTAAAAATATTTTCTTTCTCTCTCTTTATAAAATTCTTCAAATAAGGGTTAAGAGTCCTGATTGACTTTTTTGCTTCTATTATTTGTGGTATAAATGTTGAACAAAACTTTTAGAAAATGTGGGTTGATGGATGAAGTATTTATAGCTTCCATCAAACATATATTTTACAGAAAGTGCCAGTTGTATGAATGGCTGTGATAGTTAACCAGGTTTTCTTAATAAAGGCCCCACACACACTTTTGATGAAATTAGTTGAAAGGTATTACGGTAGGTCATATAATTGTAACAGTCACAATAATCTTAAGAATGATCAGCAAAATTTCCGCACTGAGATCTTGTCACAGGTCTATCCTATAGATTTATGACGAATCACTTCTCAGAAGAGACTTCTAGTACTTTAATTTCTTGGCAAAGGTTCACTGTGTCCCAATAGCAGCCCCCACGCCTAAATAGGTCCTTTAAGAATGAAGCTCCAATGAGTTGATGCTATGCACCAACTAAAGTAGATTTCTTCAATAATTGATTCTATTCTGTGGAATAGGGTATGTTCTTACAATGCTTTGAAAGCATTTGGTTTTTGTATCTTATTTTTGACAACTGTATCTCCTTCACACACTAAGGAAGACATACCCCTCATTCATCATGTTATTGTAATACTAGGTCTCAAGTTATTCTTTTTTTTTTTTCCTCTTTCTCTTTCAATTCATACCAGTTGATTTGAATAATTGATTTGAATAACCATAATGATGATGATGATAGCTCTACACTTGAGGAAATATAGAGTCTAGAAAGACTCATTCCTGTCAGGGACGCGTGGGTGGCTCAGTCGGTTAAGCTGACTCTTGATTTTAGCTCAGGTTATGATCTCACAATTTGTGAGATTGAGCCCTGCATTGGGCTCTGTGCTGACATCGTGGAACCTGCTTGGGATTCTCTCCCTCCCTCTTTCTATGCCCCTCCCCCCCCCCACATGTGCGTTCTCTCTCTCTCTCTCCCTCCCTCCCTCTCAAAAAAACAAATAAATAAACATGAAAAAAACTTTAGAAATCAGAACTGTCAGCCAACACATAACTGCCTATGGAACTGTTAATAAGCAAATATTATCAAGAAAATATAAAATAATGCTCTTTTAGTAAAATTAACCATTGCCTAAGTGCCATGAGACAATGCAGATGAAAAGAAGAATTACATTATCATGCTCTAGAAAAGTTCATTGTTCTAGATTTATATACCTATACTATTTAATTCTCTCAGCAAGCATTTCTTTAGCTTCATTTGTATTACCAGTGACTTCATTTTTATTTCCAGATACAGTGGTAAGAAGAATACAAGACTATATTAAAATAAAATATTCTGTGATGACAAAGACAGAATTGTTTTAAACTTTGTTTCAGTGGGCTATAGGAAATAATGATATTTTTTTAAATGATGCAAACTTATTTATTTGATACAATATAATGGATTATATAGTACTGATAAGTGCCATTATGATAAAAGTTATAAAAGCATTAATATGTACTTTATTACACAGATGTATTTTGTGACCATCTAATAGGCAAGCATTTACTAAGCTGTTTTTTCCTGATCTATAATCCCAAATGGAGAATGGAAAAAAAAAATTGTTCCCACTTAGCACTTCTAGATAATGGTCAAGATTGTGCACCTTGAAGCCAGTCATCCAAGATACCTTACTAGATGATTGACTTCATCTTACTTACCGTACTCTTTGTGTCTCATGTTTTTATTTGTTATATGGGAATAATAATAGTATTTATATCATACGGTTGCCATAAGGATGAATGTTTTCATGTAAAATGCCTAGAATAGGTATGATATAGAGAAGTATGATGTAAATATAATTATTAATATTATATTTACAGGAAAGGAAAATGCAATAAAAACAACTCTTTTGAATCAATATTAGCCTTTCCTATAAAAACCTAAATAAGCATTCAGGGTCAAAGGCAATTTTAAATTTTTAAAAAATGTCCATATATACATAAAAATCTGATAGCATATATGCAAAACATAAAAAAAGTAGTTATCAGTTATAAATGGTTATATGAGTAACTGTACTTTTCTTCATTAGGCCCATCCATGTCAAATTTGCTTTTTTTTCCCTCCTATAAAAATGTGTTATACTTTTTAAAGTGTTTTGAGTTGTTGCCATTCACAGAATGATGCCATTTCAGAATTTAAAGGCACCACAGAAACCATCCAATCCAACTTGCACATTTTGCAGGTGTAGACCCTAGTACTCAACACATTATGTAAATGATTTAAAACGGCATGATGCATTTTTGCAGAGCTGGGATAAGATTGTTAGTCTCCTAAATTCAACTTTACCTTGTAAGCCCACATTGCAATTACAACTTATTAAGAACAGCAACAGCAAAAAATCAATCAGAAGCATATCTTAAGAAAAACCCCTGGGTGATTAAAAACCATCTAAGTGATTCTAACAACAAATTGTCATATGAAGGCAAGGATTTGTGTTAATATAGTCAATTAAATAACTTTCTTTTTAATTTTTTTTATTTTTTAAGTTTATTTATTTCTTCTGAGAGAGAGAGAGCTGGGGAGGGGCAGAGAGAGAGAGGGAGAGTGAGAATCCCAAGCAGGCTCTGTGATGTCAGCACGGAGACCAATGTGGGGCTCAAACTCACGAACCATGAGATCATGACCTGAGTCAAAACCAAGAGTAGAATGCTCAAGCAACAGAGCCACTCAGGCACCCCTCCTTTTTTTAAAATTTATTTTGAGAGAGAGAGAATCCCAAACAGGCTCCATGCTGCTGACGTTGATCCCAATGTGGGGTTTGCTTTCATGAACTGTGAGATCATGACCTGAGCTGAAACCAAGAGTCAGATGCTCAACTGATTGAGCCATCAGGCTCCCCAACTTTCTCCTTTTTATATTTTGTGTAGAGTTGAGGTAAGAATCTAGGATACTAGAAAGTGTGTCTCCAATGGTAAATACCCAATATATCCACCTGAGTCTTGATACAATGACTGTCTCTTGGTAACCCTTTGGCTTGTCCTACAATTTGGGCTAAGTAAAATGCTGCCCTAATCCTGATCTCTGCCTAGGGAATTCTCTAACATCCTACGCTATGATGGAAGAAACAAACCTGCCCTAGCTTCTATGTTGGACAACACCCACATGCCAATGACAGGTGGCACTCAGACAGATCCTTTTGCAAACTGCACCTGGTCTTGGCTCTGCCTTGACACAACACAAGAGCTGCCAGTTAATGGGCATCTTTGACTTCGAGGCATTTCATATTCCAAGTGTGTCCCAGCTTGTTAGTTGACCACTGGCCAGAACCCAAATTGGATGCCAGTTCCTGCATTGTCCCTGAGCTGAGATTCTCAACAGATGGGCCAATGTGGTCACAGGATGAGGTAACTTGCACTCTTCAACCTAGGTGGCAATTAGTTTTGTGTTAACAGCAACTATTAGCACCTATTTGATGAAAACGCAGAGAAAGTACCATTTTGGCATCCCTCTGAAAGTTGCTAATTAATTCTGTTTGTAAACAAAAATCTATATCTTCAGCTTCCAAGAAGGTAACTTTGACATGGTCCAAATATAGATTTCCAAAACACGAAGACACTAGGTGTGCTTATGAAGTTGGTCTAAAAATTACACTTAACATTCCTATAAAGTTATTCATGATACAGCGTTTCTAGCTGAGTATCTAAAATTTTATCAAATATAAAATTAGTCAGTGGCTCGAGTCCATAAACAATTAATAATCACATAATTACAAAGCCCATTAGTTTAAAATATATGTTTTATGCTGGAAAGATTTTAAATCAAGTCCTAGCTCTAACACGTATTAATGTGTGACTTTGGAAGCAAGTTACTTAAACTTCTGTTTCCATAGCTCTCAAATGAGGAATAGTATTATTTTAGAACACTATTTAAACTAGTGTAATTAACATATGGAAAGCAAAAGTGCATGGCAAATAACAAGTCCTTCAAAATTACATGCTTTTATTGTTACATAATCTTCTTACACAAGTGATGGTTTTTTTATTATCAGTCGACAACTGATATGATATAATGTGTGAAATTTGAAAGTCCCAACCCAGATGTCTTATTACACTGGGGCTACAATAAAATATGTTGACCGTGTACAAACTTTGAGAGGTAGGAAAATCAGAGGTAACTTTCAGGCTTGGCAAACTGGCTGGAAAAATTTATAAAGAAATCTATATGATTTAAAAGCAAAAGTGGTATCTATTAAATCAGTAAGATTTTATGTTTCTATAGAAACTGATTGGCCAAAGAAATTGAGTATCCATAGAAATTGTATACTTTATATTTTTCACTTTTAATATATTTTCCTTGTAGTTTTCTAGGTAGCTAATAAATGCCACCAACCAGCAGAATTTATAAAACTGGAGCACTTGTTATGTGTATCCAGTGTATAGTATTTACAGTTCTTTGAATGAGTTATATGATTTTAATAACCCTTTGAGTGAGAATGGATGGCATAATTATTCACCCTGTACAAATGAGTCAAAGTGTAGGTTAGTTATTAGTCCCCTTGCATTTCTGGTCCATTTCTTCAGAATGTAAAACACAAAGAGTTGAAATATCTTCTTCAAGGTCACACTCCTAGTTAGTGGTAGAGAAATATGTCAAACACCATTTCCAGAACATGGGAGTATAACTAAACTGATTAAATGATTGAACAGTGTCAGAACAAGCCTAAAGTTTAATCTCTGAAGATGGCCTCAGTATTCTTCATGTTATTCATAGCTATATTAAAAGATCTCACAGTAATTGTCCATGTAGTTCTATTTTTTTTTTCTAGACAGAAATGGCTAAGGCAACTATACAGCTAAAAAATTACAGAGTATTCATTAACACATTTCTTTATATTTCTGAGCCTTAGGGACCAATTCACTTTTCAGATGTCACATACAATGTTTATATACATTGCTTTTCTCCTGCTCTTAGTTCTTTCTGTTCTTAATTTTTTTTTTAATTGACCAATCTTGATCAGCCTACCAATCAGCATGGTTATTTATCAGGAGCCCAAATTACCACATGTCCTTGAAGCACACGCTGTATGTGAAGAAGGCCCATCTCCTCAGCAGGGTGGCGGAGCACCTGTTCAGCATCTCCGCATCCCAGAAGCACATTCTCTAAACAATGGAGCTTCAAAACAATTAATATAAGAACATTTTCCAGGGCTAAGTGAAAAGAGCCACTTAGTGTGAAAAAAGCCACACACACACACAAAAGAATTATAAGTGGTTCTATTCAGTTTCTTTTCTTAAGGATTCATGTATTTATGTGAATCTCGCATTTCATGGAACTAAGAACTCTAAAAAGTCTCTCTTAAAATAGACTTGCACTTCAGAGAAAGGAATTTGTCAGTGGCTTCAAGAAAATTGATAGAATTTTCCACCATATATCTTGCAACTCTTATTCTCTAGCCCTTTATCTATTTTTATGAAATATTCATGAATTATATCTAGTATGTGCAAGCCATCAACTGCATTTAGAATTTGCAGGCATACATAAGAATGTAAATGGCATATTTTATTTCCTTTTTGCTCTGACAAGCTATTATAAACATTCCTTTCTGTACTCTAGATCTTTATTAAGAAAGTTAGTGTCACTTTAGAGTTGGTTCAGAAAATAAATAAAAATGAAATTAAAAAATCATGGAGCTAACCATATAGTGATATAACTAAAATTTATATGAATGGTAAAGGATGCTAAATCTCATATTTACAATTCTTTAAAAGACTGGTAATAATTAACTGAAACACAATCTATACTGACAAGACCAGATAAGAAATTACAATCAGATTAATCACACTACTTTTTAACTAATTTCTGAGAAGGGATATTTTTATTCTTCTCGCTAATATTAGATTGAACAGAGTATTGTCGTGTTGGTGTATTTTAATTTATTTTTTTTTATTTAATTCATTGTAAATTTATTATATTCTCTTTCTTTTTACATTAGAACACAGTATTTTCATAAAGCTTCAGCATATAATGCATATTATATTTATTTTTTATTTTGGTATAACAAAAATATATAACATCCCTACGATAAGATGGAACATAGCACAGATGAAACATAATCACAGAATTAAAATACTGGCAACTTTTATCACATGAAACACTTTATGGAAAGATGTAGTGAAGGCACCTGGTCATCAAGAGAGTATTAATCAGCAAAAAGGTCTAGGTTTGCCTGTAAAAAAAAAATATACTACCCAAGGAAGAAACTAGGATTACTTTAGGCCTGAGTTTCTTTAATGTATGTAAATACTTTTCTATATCACTCATCTGGTTAACATAAAATAAAAAAAATAAACAATCAATAACTATATTTATTTTGCTTAAATATAATTTTTTTACAGACTAATGAGCATTAAAAATATCGGAGGCACTTAATAAATGTAGGTAAATCTGAAAGCGTAACTTTTACAATTTAAATTATGCTTTAACAAAACCTATATTTAAAAAAAAAAAATCATTATACCAGTACCTGGGTAGCTCAGTCGGTTAAGTGTCCAACTGTTGATTGTGGCTCAGGTCATGATCTCAGGGTCATGAGATCAAGCCCTGAATCAGGCTCAGAGCAGAGCACAGAACCTGCTTGGGATTTTCTCTCCTTTCTCTCTCTCTGCCCCTCCCCTTCTTGTTCTCTCTCTCTCTCTCTCTCTCTCTCTCTCTCTCTCTCTCTCAAAAATAAAAGAAAATAAATAAAGTTTAAAATAAATAAATAATCATTACAAATAACAAAAAAAAGTCTTTCCCCTCATCTCCTGTTTTGTTCCCTCTACCCACTTCATTTCCATATTGGTATGTGAAAGTATTGATAGCCTTAGGAAATGCTACTTTTCCCACCTCACCAAAATACTCATCAAATCAAAAAAAATACCAACTCACCAAGGGTACAATTTAATTTTATTAAAGATAGGTACTGAGAAAGATCAGGAATTTCAAGGCTAAATCAAAGAAAGAGGTATATAAGTCTACTAAAAATAAATTTTCAAAGTAAAGGAAACAAAAATGCTCCCCTAATTCATCTCTGGTTACTGCAAGTTTGGCACAGATATCTTCTTCTGTGCTGAAGGTTTAAATAGCTATCACAGCATTTCATAAATTTATACTTGAATTGAAAAGCTTTTCTTGTCTCCAAAAGAAAAATAGTCACATATTACTTACGTAGTAATTACAGGCTATGCAGCTGCCCTACAAAGCTTTACTATAAATGTGTTAAGCATGAACCACTACACAAACCTTATTCAAATGGCATTAAATGTTAAGCCAAAGAAATGTCATCCTCCACACCACTTCACACAATTGCTTACACAAGAACAATGGCCATCTCCCTAGTCTGAGACTTAAATAATGTAATAGAATCAATGTTGTTGATTTAGGCTATGGTTGGTTAAAAGTCATTACTGTTATTCCTCACCAAGTAAAGAGGTCTATTTCCCCCTTATTATGCACAAGTGAAGCTTATGCTAATGCCTACAAATCTAAGAATGAATAAGCTTCTTTGAAATACCATTTAAAGATTGAGAACTCATGAAATAGTACCTCGTTTCTATCATGATAAAAATATTGACCTCAATTTCTGTATTGCGCTGATCCTTACTTTAAGCCTTTCTAATGTACAGTTGAAAGCTTATACAGCATTTCCATTTGCTTAATACTTTAAAAATATTAAGCTGGTCACACAAAGCACTGTAGTAGTATCATGCCAGTAATAGAAGAATAAAGAGGCCAGAAACCTATGAAAATGTTTTAAGGAAAGTTAATGGAAGTAAGATTTCTCAAAATCTCAACCTCACCTTTAGAGGTCTTTATATCATCCATTCTAAACATGTAGTATTAATAGTATTGTTTGATTTTTGTGTATTATTTGAACTTTGAAGCAAATGAATTTGGTAAGATTGGAGAATATTATAGCAACTAAAGGTGTCAGGCTTATGACCTAACACCTAGAGAAATTTGGGAACAAATTAAACTGGGCTTGATTAAGTTTTATTTTACCTCAATTCAGAGACATAGAGCCATTAAAATGCAACACACCCTTACTACTTTCTATTTTTGAAACTTTTTTGAACTGGATCTTGTTTAATGATTAAAAATGGCAGAATCATGAGGGATGTTATATAGACATCATTAACCTCTGACATCATGTGACAAAAAAATGGCATTCTCTGTGGATTTCTTCCTAACACCCCACAAATCCAGTCTAACCATGAGAAAACATGAAACAAATCCCAGTTTGGGGTACCTGCCAGTACCCCTTCAGGCTGTCAAGGTCATGAAAACAATGAAAGACTGGGGAAATATGACAAGCAAATGCAATATTCTATAATATCCAACTAAATAAATACCCTCGATTGGAGACTGGAGCAGAAGGAAGACATTAATGAGAAAACTGGTGAAATCAAAACAATGTATAAACTATAATCATTATGTATTACCATTTGTTCATTCAGAGTAATAAATGTTTCCTAGTAATGTAAAATGTTAATAATAGGGAAAACTGAATGTCAAGTATATGGGAATTCTCCATATTATTTTTGTAACTTTTCTATAAACCTGAAAATATTCCAAAAAAAAGTTTTTGTTAGTTTGTTTGTGTTTAATGGATGAGTATATTTACCCCCAGTAACTGAAAATTAACCTTTGTGTACACTAGGCTAAATTTTACTATATAATTCATCTCTCAATCTTACATCAACATTTAAAAATTACACATTAACTGCTCTCAGCTCCATCAACTTTTCTTGCATTTTAACCTACTTCAACACTGAGAAGACTTGAGGAACTTCACATTCACAAACTCCTGTAACAACACTCCTTTAAAACTAGATGTCTAACAGCAAAGTGACATAGAAGTAACTTTCCCTACGATACAGGCTAAAAAGTTAACCAAATTAAAATATTTACTTCTTTTATTTCTATAGATTGCAAAGAAGGTCTCATTGAGTGTTAAAAATGTTTGGTCCATTTGAGACCAGGGCTGTTGATCATATGACTTCAGAAAATACAGTATCAGAGAAATAATGATAAATAAATCAAGATTTTGAAATAAATGCATAAATTCAGGAAAGTATCCACAGTGGTTGCTGGTGAAAGCAGATAAAAGGCAACCGATGTCTGTGTAAGCAAGTTTAATTTCAGTCAGTTGAATGAAACCAAATTTCTCTCTTTTTTTTTTTAGGAAAAAATTACAAAAAAGGCAGGATGTCAAATCTTATTCAGATGATTGTAGTCGGTTTGATGGCTGATGGCCATAGTTTCAGAAGGTAACACTAGGAGTAAGGCAAAACTAATCTTAAAGCTAAACTTGCTCATTATATGGGGAAACAAATAAAAAAAATACTTGAATGATTTATTTGGTCATAAAGGGCAAGGTCTCAGAAAAATCTAGACAGCAAAAATGTTAAGTGTATTTTTATAAAAAGATAACAAGCATGTTTGGACTTACCCATGAAAGTTGAGTGACTAGGTTAAGGAGTTTGGTGATAGGAAGATTAGATGGAAAAAACAGGTCTCCATGAAGACATGGAAAGTGAGAAAGTGACAGGCAGTCCCTAAGTGAGAAATTCCCTCTGCGGATAGTGATATCCAGGACTTGCTGCATTTTCAGTGTTGTGTTGCACAAAACCTCTCCTTTACTCCAGACCTTGAAGTCAGCTAGACTCAGCAGCCTTTGGTGAGTGATGCTCTGGACATCACTAGGAAGGCAAACAGCATCCAGTGTGGGCTGAAGCATCATGCCAACAGAACAGTAGTTGGAGGAATTAGGATAAATAGTCAAGAGTTCACTAGGAGCAGAATAGCAGACCTAGGAGGGGCCACCTCCAGAAACTTTGATATTTGGGGGCAGGAGATGAAGTGGAGAATCAGGCATTTACGTGAAAATTCAGTGAAAGAGCAATTAAAAGCTTGTAGGACTTCAGTATATTAAACAGCAGATACATGGCTTGCATATGTAAAAATCAGATGTCTGGAAATAATACACCAAGATATGCATGTCTGATGGTAAAATCAGGAATTTTTTTTCCCTCCTAATTATTCAGTGGTTATCTAATGATTTTCCAACTGTATGGAAAAAGTTCTTACCTTCCTCTTGGCAAGTCTGCATCATCCTTTTTCCACCGCACAGTTGGTTGAGGATCTCCCTGGACCTGACAACGAAATTCTACAGCTTCTTCCTCCAGCACCACCTGGTTAATTGGCCTCCTGAGAAATGTGGGTCGTTCTTAGGAAAAAAAAAAAAAAAAAAGGAACAGTGGTAAAATGAAATCAATGCTGTGCATGTCTTAAGAACATTATCAAAAAAAACTCTGTATCTCAACTATATCTTGATAAGACCTTATTAATCCAATGCAATTGAATAAAATAAAATATTTTGGAACACAGAAGTAGCTACGGTTTGTATATAAGATCATATAATCTTTTGGGAATAAAATTGATTCTTCAGTGAATTCCTGAGCTATGGAAAATCCTATCACAAAAAATCTGAACAGCGCATTCCACAGAAACACGGAAAGATATAAAAACGATTACTTTAATCTACCCCAATAGCTGAGTGAGAAAACTAAAAGTTGAAACTGATGGAAACTATCAAAAAGGAAACCAATATTAATGTTCCATCAAGAATGCTAGCATTAACTAACTGGAAATAAGACAAAAAAAAAAAAAAGAAAAAAGAACGCTACAGTGAATACACACAAAAAGTTGTGCTCTCGCACATGCTGTTATTTAAATTTTCCCACTCAGGCTATCATTTCACAAAGACTCAATACTTCCACATATGTTTTCACCTCGTGTATGGAGGGCTATCAACCCGATTTAATTTTTCTTAAATATAAAAGCTGTCAATCTGATTTTTTTCTTAAACAAAATCACCATTATTATTAATTATTGTAAACTACTGTCATACATAATTTTCTAAGGCCACTTCAATTATCTTCTCCTCAGTGTTTCACAGATTTACCCATTTTTTCTTTACTTAACTTTTATGTTTCTTTATTTCTCTAGTGTTCAGGTTCAGTTTTCCCATCCTTTACTTCTTCTTGTTAATTTGCACCTATCACCCTTAATTTGCATTTTCCACTCCTCTACATATAGCTAGGGAAAAATAAATCCCTGTCCATGAAAATTTTACCATCTAAGAGAAATATAAAACAAACAGCAGTTTTACAAATCTCTAAACACCTGAATTTCTTGTCTAGTTTCTTCCCTTTTTGATAATGGTCTGATACAGGACACATTACCACTTAAGATTTCATTAGCACATGTCTCCAAATCATAGGCAGTCCAATAGTTCTACTTATTGAAGTAGAAAGAGAAATCAAGGAAAAGAAAGATGAAATCCATTGGGAATTGACACAATTTGTCTGGCCATATGGTCATATTTAGTCACTTAAGACTTTAGTTTCAAACCCAATTTAAAAATGTCAATAGTGGCATAAAAAAAATTGAAACATATTTAGAAAAAAAAATCTTTAAAGAAAATCAATCACTTCAAGTAGCATATATTAAGAATATAGGATGGAAGTACATAATTTTATTGACTAAATAAGATCTAGATTTATAAAATAAATGTGTAAGTTGCAATAGACATATTTTATTTCATTAAAGTCAACAATCATTGGCATTCAGAAGGAAGACAACTCCATCTCTCCACCGTGAAGTTGACAGTAAGGATCAAAATTTTCTCTAAAACAGTGACCTGCATATTAAGCATTAAGTACCTGCACTCTGAGACCCCAAAATCCCAAGCCATAAAACAGGCAAATAGAAATTCTCATGGAGAGGTTTTTTTAATGAAGAATTTAGAAATAAAGCATAAGAACTTGGAAGGGGGAAAAAAAAAGTTGCTCCTAATTAGATTTTAGGTAGTCAGAATCAATTAACAGTTAAGTGTTCCCCACCCCACCCCTGCCCAAAGACAGAACAAATCTGCATGTTGGATGCAGTCATTTCGTATTATTCTTTTGAACCTTGGACACTACATGCTTCCAACAACTATTTTAGCACTGGCTAGTTGATACTGAGCTACTGTTTCTGGCGGCAAATAGGCAACAGGATCAGTATAGTATCTTCATATGAGTGCTTAGAATGTTAATAGCAAAAATGAATCATTAGCCCAGAAAGCAGGATTGACTTGTTTTCTTTGCAATCACTCAGGGATGTTCATTCGATTCATCTAAAACTGAAATACCCAATATTAAAAGACAGCTAAGCCACTGTTGATGTCACTTGAGATTGAGAAATGAGGAATTTTCCTGCCCCCTTTGATTTTAATGAGCGTATTGTGCTACAACCTCGTATATGGACAGAAGTCATTCCCTCACCCACTCTTCCATTTAGCACATATTAACACAGCTTTTCCTATGTCAGGCTTTGAGCTTAGTAGCTGGTGAACAGCCAGCAGCTTGGTTTCATCAGAAAAGTGGTGGGATGGGCACTTGGGTGGCTCAGTTGGTTAAGCTTCCTACTTCAGCTCAGGGCATGATCTCACAGTTAGTGAGTTCAAGCCCCGTCAGGGGCTCTGTGCTGATAGCTTAGAGCCTAGAGCCTCCTTCAGATTCTATGTCTCCCTCTACTGCTGTTTCTCCCCTACTTGCGCTCTGTCTCTCTCTCAAAAATAAATAAACATTGACAAAAATTTTTTAAAAATTAAAAAAAAAAAAACAACAAAAAAAGAAAAGTGGTAGGAAATGAAGCCAGTCAGATAGTGAATGGCAAGACCATGAAGGGCCTTTCAGGCCATGTCAAGGAATGTGAGTTCTGCCCTAAGAGTGATAGAGAGATGTTGAAGTGTTTTAAGTACAGAAGCAACATTTTAAATAAACATGTGAAAAAGATTGTGTTGGCAGATATGTGAAAGATGAACTAGAAGAGAAACATGAAGCAGTGAATTAGGTCAAATGGATTTTATAAGAAATTACTTCAGCTTTGGCTGACACGATGGTTCTATGGATATGGAAAAGGGGCAGAATGAAAAGGTATCAAAACTGGGTGATCAATCAGAAGTGGATATTGAAGAAGAAAAGTCTAAAAGGATTCTCAAGTTTCCATTTAGCAGATTGGAACAGATTGGCAGGTAAAGCATGGATATGGGGTGTGTATGTCTATGTGTGTGTAGATCATTTCATCACAGAAATGCTAGACAGGGGAAAAATGAACACCTATGCTTAAGCCATTGCTGAGCAGGTTTCTGTTACTTGAAGTTAAATGCATTCTTTTTTTTTTTTTTTTTTTTTTTTTTTTTACATTATTTATTTTTGAGAGACGGAGACAGAGTATGAGCAGGGGAGGGGCAGAGACAGAGGCACACACAGAATCAGAAGCAGGCTCCGGGCTCTGAGCTATCAGCACAGAGCCCAACACGGGCTCGAATCCACAAACTGAGATCATGACCTAAGCCGAAGTCTGACGCTTAACCAATTGAGCCACCTAGGTGCCCCGAAGTTAAATGCATTCTTATTTAAGAAGATAAAGGAGGCTACTTACAAAATAGAAGGGAAAAAGAAAAAGTAAACGTGATCATACCTAGATATAGAAAAGCTCTTGAATTTCAAAAAATAAAAATAAAAAATAAAAAGGGAATCAAAAGAAACTTAAGCATGGTGAAGATATTTTATCAGAAATTAAATCAAAACCTCTTTTTAAAACTAGTATGCCAGGGGTACCAGGGTGGCTCAGTCGGTTAAGCATTGGACTCTTGCTTCATCTCAGGTCATGATCTCATGGTTTTGTGAATTCGAGCCCCACATGGACTCTCTGCTGATGGCATGGAGCGTGCTTGAGATTCTCCCTCTTTCTCTGTCCCTCCCCAACTCACACTCTTTCTGTCTCTCTCAAAATAAATAAATAAACTTTAAAAGTAATGCTAAAATCATGCCTATTAAAATCAGGAACATGATGGACATGCCAACATTAGTAATCAATAAGAAAAAGAAAGAAAAGTGTGCGTACTGGAGAATAGAATAACAATTTTGATAATCGATAATTGCAACAAAAAATAAGAACTACATAGGATCAATGTAGTAATGTTGACAGTATTAGAAAATGGGAGCTTTTAGAAAAAATGTGACAAATTCATACACTGCAAAATTAGTAAGTCACTGGAATCTTAAAGCTATTTCTATCTATCATCTATCTATCATCTATCTATCTATCTATCTATCTATCATCTATCTATCTAACATGGAAAATTTTCATGACATGATGCTAACTATAAAATAAATTGTATAACAGTATGTGAGACTAGTTCCATTAAAATACACATGAATATTTTCAGGCAAAGATTTTGTATGCTTTCTTTAACATACTACCTGCCACAAAATTGCAACATATGAATGCAATTAACCCAAAGGATAAACTTTACATTAGACTTATTCTGAAACTATAATTACTAAAACTAAAGTTGTCTCTTTATCCAGGGGACAGCATCAGGATCCTTGAGGGTTTTATGGCTTTCATACATGTTCTAAGCCCCACTGTTTTATATGGAGACACGTGGAAGAACCTGATTTATAATTCAAGAAGAAGGGAGAGATAGGATCCCCTGCTGCTGTTCTGATGAACCCAGCAGGGGTGGACAACTTTGCAATGAACTTTTTCTATTCCCTTCTGCCCTCAAGCAGAGTCTAGTTGCCTAGCAACTAAATAACCACAGGAGAGTATGTGGTATAAAATTTTTGGAAGTCTAGAATTGGCTCATGATGGAAATGTAATTCAATTGACAGGAAAGAGAAAAGACAATGCAAATAAAAGTCATTTGCACATATAGGAGACATCAAGATGGGTTTTATACTGGAGTAACTTAGGTTACACCTTCCAACAAAGTGACACTGACATTTACTAATACATTGGAGTTTGGTCACAACTTTTAAAGTATTATTCTGGGAATATCCGTAGTGCCCATTACAGTAATTATCCCTAAATTGTATTATTCATTATTCTAATTGTTTTCTGCTAATTATAATAAAATCACCTTCTACTACAATTTAACTGCCTACAAAAAATGGTATGTTAAAAACTGTAGGTTTGCCTAACATTTATTAAATGGAAATATATTTTTTGTAAGAATCATTTTCCAGTTTCCTTAACTAGACTTTATTTCCAGAAAAATCTGAGAATCAGAAACATGAATATTGAAGACTAAAGAAGTTGTACAGGCAGAAAACATATTTTTAAAGGCTTTGCCTTTGCAGTGACTACTATTATTCTAAGCCAAACAAAAGGTGTGCTTTCAGACACAAATTATAAAAATTATAAGGAAATGTCTTGGGATTTGCTGTTTTATGTCAAAATGATCTGCAAATAAATGTAAAGTTATAAGGATTAGATGGTAAATTGGTAAGTAATCCCATTTGATACCCATTAATGCCCCAGGAGTTTGTACCCCATGAAACTTTGCACAATCAAAATAAATATATATGAAACATCCTGAACTACTAAATAATGAGAAAAATTAATTTTGAGGCATGTAAATAAGGTCACTGATTTTTCCATGTTATCACCTTATGTCTGATCACATATTGAAAACTCGGGAAAAATCTCAAGGGCTGTTTCTTAACTGCTTATCAATTAGATTAGAGTCCCTCTGAATGGCCTGATCCCTAATTATATAGCCTTGGAGTGATCAAAGGCAATGTCTTTGCCAATGCAATTAACATTTTTTTTTTATGTGAGATTAACTGGATTTGAATCACCTGCATAACTTGCTTACAAGGTTAATCTCTCTTGAGACAGTAGTGTTGTTTGGCAGTGTGGTACTATGTAAAGTACAGCTCTCAAGTAGTCAGGTCAATTTAGTTTCAAATTGGCATTCTGGAAAATCCAACTGTGTGTGGCTATAATAAAATCAAATGCCAAGTCTCACTGTAGTTATGCCAATAGTGTTGAGAAAACAAAATGTTCAAAATAATACAAATTACAATAAATCTGAAATGGGGTTGCATAATATCTCTTAAGTTTCTTATTTACATGCTACAGTGAAAGAAATTAAATCCCCACTGAACAAGTTTCTCTTTTCAACTGCATTGAATATGGCTGTAAAATTGGCAATGGCTGTGTCATGACAGCTCTTACTAGGATAATCTTAACAATTTTTTAAATAATCTTTGCTTGACATTATGAAACTGGTGTTACAGCAATAATCACATAGGTAAGTCCTTTAGGTCCTATAAGACCAAAGGCATGAAATAAAAGGACAGGAGAGGTAACCACTGCTTGTAAACCTTATCTTAACTTCAGCTGACCTGGAAGTACTTGCCAAGCTATAGTGTCTATTAACCTGGGAAGTCAGATGGCTAGCATTAGTATGTCTCTTTTTATTTTACTGGGTATGCATGAGGGGAGAGGGTTATGATAGCCATTGAATGTGAATTATTGTGCCCTTCCAAAACAGACTGGATGATAATGATCAGTCTGTCTGAATGTGATTAAATAAATCCTGGCTGCATTAATTTTTTTTCTTGCCAAGAATTTTCTTTGTCTGAGAGAAGTCATCCTGTGAAGTAAAGACAAACATAGGTAAATGTTTTCAGAGGGGAAAAAATGCTTCTCTCACCATATCTTGGAGGCAAAGTTTCATGTTATTGTTGATAATGTGATGTAAAAGGTCTATTCATCTTACCACTATATTAAATCATTTAAACAGGGTTTGGCACATGGGAGGTGCTCAGGGGATGTTTGTTAAATGAGAAAATGAATAAGAAATGTTTTGCTGTTTTAAAGTTTGCAAGAAAATATTATTTAAAAGATAGCTTTCAATAATAGTCTTAATTTTAATAGACTTATATTTGGAATTCTTAAGTGAAGGCCAGAGTACATCAACAAAACTTAGATATTTCTTATGGTTTGGCTCTAAGGTATCTTCTCTAATACCTTTGCCTACTGGTATCTCAAATACAGTCAGGCCACCACCTAAAATCTCTAATCTAATAACTGAAAATCAACATCAACAGCCCTAAATTCTGTCCTCATTGCCAACAAATGGCTACTTCCCAATCTGATCATTGTACAGTGAAAGCCATCAGTTGACACAGAGTTTCCAATAGTCTTTTTAGTGAGCAGCTATTAAATATGAATGAACAACAGTAGATCACTTGCTATTTGAAGAAAGCCTCCAGTGTAAAAGACAGAACAAGGGAGAAAAGGAAGTGGGGAGGGAGTCAGAAAAAAATGAAGCAGGAAGCATCACAAGAAAGTTTTATTTGAAAAAAAAAAGTTATTAAAATCCTGTGACACAAGAGAATTTAAACTATCCATGAAACAAGAACAGAATATGATAAATGAGGAAGAATGAGAGAAAAGAAAGACCTGGGAGGTTTCACATCTAATTAGTAAATATATATTTGACATATAAACTGAATAAAAATTATGGGAAAGGATAATTCACTAAATTGTTTAGTAATTTTCAGATTGAAATTGTTCACCAAGTAAAGGGAAAAAAAGTGGCAAACAAGGCATAGTATTGAAACATTTTAGAACACTGGAATAATGATATAGCACTAAAACTGGAAAGAGGAAAGAAAGAAAGAAAGAAAAAGAAAGAAAGAAAGAAAGAACAAAGGAAAGAAAGAAAGATCACATAGGAGTCAGAAGCACAGTAGACTTCCCAAAGCAACAGTAAAGCTGAATGATTTTGGAGGAGAGATTTTAGTATTATAGGCAAAGTTTTTTGTTTTTGTTTTGTTTAACTACATTTTATAACCAGTCATAGTATCAATTAAGTTTCAGATCGAATACATGCTTTTTACCCTGAAATTTATTCTAGGCTCCAGTCAAATAGAAAGCAGGAGAGAAACACTGTTCTGATATAGGAGTTAACCAGGAAAGAAACAAATACAGGATGCAACAAACAGGAAATCCAGCATGAGAGAAAAGGGGAGTAAATGTCAGGATGAAATTCTGGAGTAGATCTGAACAGCATCCAGCCTAGTTAGATTGGCAGGAAGTCTAAGGCCTCCAGGAAGGCAGTAGCAAAGACGAACTTAAGAGCTAAGTAGAATTTAGAGGATTTTAAATGTTCTGTTAGAGATTTCAAGAGTTCATGACAGGGGTAGACAAACATAACTAAAAGGAAAAAATGGCTTTATTGTTAATTTGAAGAACAAATAAGTGCCAGAAAAGAAATGCCATCATAATAGTGTAACATTTGCTCACAGTCCATATTTACATGGTTCTAATCACTCAAATTCGGAATCTTAATACAACCCATGTTTCTAAAGTCTATCTACTGAAGGAAAGAAAGAAGGGGAAGTAGAGGTGAGAAGGTAGAGAAGGGGATATAAATGGGTCAAATCATCATCTTCCAAATAGGAAGCCAAAATAATGTATAAAACTGCAGAATAAGGATATATTTAGAAATATAGAAATAAATCCCAGAAGAAAAGATAAAACAGGCTTGTAGTTAAGTTCAAAGATGAGGACTGTGTGTGTGTATGTGTGTGCGTGTGTGTGTTTGTGCGAGTGTGTATTGGAAGGAGGAGTGGGGCTAGTTATTTTTGTATTTCATTATAAGTTTGGTAATATTTCTAATGTCTATTAGTAGCGTAACATAAAATGTATTTTCATGGATTACTTTGATAAGCATTTAAAAATCATTTGGAAAAATTTATGTCATTTTTAAGCGACAGTGAAATTTTGGATAAAAGATATCCCAAACCTACCCATAATTATAAATTCAATTCTAGTTTCTCTGACAGCAGGATCTTTAGAACTTAATTGATATACATAAAGTGCTAGGGAGTATTCTTTTTGAAGGCATCTAGACTGTGCCATAGATTTTAGTGTCCATTTACGCTTTGATGCCTACTTCTTAATTTTATATTTGGTACTGTCCACTTAACTAAGCTGTTATTTATGACCAACATCTATTAAAGAAAAACAAATAGAATAAATGATTCGTGGAGTATGGAATAGTAACATTTTGAAAATTAAGTTACACTGATCATGCCTTTGTCTAAATAGCAGATTTTTACAAGATAAACTGAAATGTTCAAACTAAACAACTTCCAAGTCCAAGCCCACACACTAAAGAATCAAAATACTTGTGGATGGCTGTTGGATACCAAAGACCTGTTATTCCTTTCACTGTTTTTCTTGCCATTTACAAGTGAATTAGAATTATACGTTTTGAGCAATTAATACCATCAATTACTTTTTGTGTATAACATGCTTAAATTTTTTTTAAACATTTATTCATTTTTTGAGACAGAGAGAGACAGAGTGTGAGTGGGGGAGGGGCAGAGAGAGAGGGAGACACAGAATCTGAAGCAGGCTCCAGGCTCTGAGCTGTCAGCACAGAGCCTGATGCGGGGCTTGAACCCACGGACTGCAAGATCAATGACCTGGGCCGAAGTTGGGTGCTTAACCGACTGAGCCACCCAGGTGCCCCTGGGTATAACATACCTTAAAGTAAAGATCGAGTTGCAAAGAACATTTAAAATCTTCTGTAGCTACAGAGTGGTCACAGTAGCCAATTTTTTTTTTTCTTTTTAAGCAGAATTTCTGCTACATGAAAATAAAATTGAGAGCGGGGAGGGGAAAAATGTACCCAGTTATACTTTTATAAACCCTAGGTCAGAAATAATAATATCTAACAATGATGAAATATAAAGAGGTTTATTAGAAAATGTGTATGGATACAAAAGCACCCAAATAAAATAAAGAATTCCCCATTATACATAGGACACTGGTTATTTTCTCTAAGAACTGAACAAAGTACCTCTCTCAGGCAATCCTTGTCACATCCTTGATTTGGACAATCACTACTGTTATGTTTTATTTCTGGGTTCAGATGATGTTTTCTTATCAATAATGGAATTTTAGTTTTTCCTTCAACTTAATACTGTACTTATAACCCCCAGGTCAGTTCTGACTAGTTTACACCATCAGATAAATGTTCTTAGTTTCTTAAATCAATTCTTCCAGAGGTACTGCCCCTAGACAAATCCAATCTCTTTGCTTTATGGCTATTTTCAAAATAATTTAGAAGTTCCCCTGTAACTCCTGACATGTCTAAGGACCTCCTATATTTCCCATCATGTCTTTAGGGAACATGAGGTAAATATTTCATAACACAGTCACATTTTGGTAAGTCTAATTGCTTTGGTAATGACATTAAACCCTTTCAATTTCCTTTTGAAGGCAGTATGTACTTTTGGAATGCAACATTTTTCTCTTCCAAAGCTTGTGGCAGTTACAGAAAAATAGTAATGAGTGCTTCTTTAAATAGAACAGCTGTACGTGTGGGTTTTCAATGCTAATGTTCAGTGACCACTAATTTCATATCTTACCAGGAAAAAACTGTATTTTATTCATTATGGAGTGAAGCACATTTTGAGACTCTTATAGCTGACTGCATGAAATTGAAGGGCAAACTGATACTTGCCTGAGCTCTGCGGGACAGAAATTTACATGCATACTTTGAGCAATTTTATTTTTACTATTCAATTCCTTTAATGAATTGTGGACTTTCTCCTGGTTTGGTCATTTGGGACTTCAAGCTGCTTAGTATCCATACGGAGTATTACCAGAGATTACTCGGCACTCAGCGTGATTGAAAAGAGAGGCCTGTTCTCAGGTACACATTCATAAAGCACACCTTAATGCTTTACATGTAATGGAAATCATAACATGGCTATTTTGCTTTGGGGCGCTCCCATAACACCATGGGATGGCACATCTCAAACTACAAAAGCAGTTTCTTTTGGAATGTATGCAGAATTCTGATGCTTCGCTCAAACATGTTATAATGACCAGCAGTAAGATCTTACTCTAATTCATTAAACCAGAAGATTATTTTGCTGGCACGAAAAATAACTTAAAAATCACACTTATCTCCTATGTTTTAAAAAAAAAATCACACAATATCAACAATAGTCAAATATTTTTTTTAATAGTCAAATATTTTTAAGCTACAGATAGATATACACACACATGCATACATACATATATATGTGTGTGTATATATACATGTATACATATGTGTGTACGTATAGACAAATATCCATACACAGACTTAAGTGGGATTTCAGTGACTTCTGAAGGAATATTTCATTTTCCAATATCTTTAGGATCCCTACTTTCCCCAATTTTCTGTAATTTTATTTCTTTTTCAATTTTTCACAGCTGCCCTATAGCATTTTCCTTTTTTGTTGACTGTGGCATCTTTATTCTACCCAATTTTCTCTTTCCTAATGCTTTGTCCACAATTTCTCTGATACAGATCTAATCAAGTTTTAACCTATGAATTCTATTACTCTGCTAAAGAGTCCCTTGGTTCTGAAATCTGAAGAAACATGAATATCATAGCAATGAGGTAGGGAAGCTGATGGCACTCCATTTACAAAGGCTCCATCTCTGCTGTTTTTCTGCTGGGCCCCATATTTTGCCTCTGAGTAAGCCAAGGAAGCTCTGTTCCCACTTCAAGGGGGAAGCAAGAAAGTTAATCCTTCTCTGAGTTTTGTCTTAGGGCCCAAACACCTGTTAACACCTAAGAAAAGCCAGATCCCAAACATATTCCAGGACGTTAGCTTCAAACAAACTTCAGCTGACACGGGCATTAATCCCACCCCTTCTGTGATTTATGGAGTAACACCTATTGTTCACCTGACACTTGCCTTTGATTGGACCCTACCCTGGATTCCTGGACCCTTAGACCCTTTTGAATATAAACCGCTAGTCTCAAGCAACAAACAAAACTCATTCTTCTTTCCTTCAGAGTCTCCCACTCTGTCTGCTATTCTCTGTCATGTATACTATTCAATAAATGCTATTTTCACTTACTCTGGCTCACATTTGATTTCTACCCTGTGTGAAGCCAAGGATCCTTTTGGATGGTCCTCTGGGACTCTCTCCTGGGTTCTTGGACCCAGCCTGCCTGCATTAGCAAGAGAGTTTATGGTTGGTTTGTTTTTTTCCTAATTTTGATTGTATATATTTATGTGTGTGTGTGTGTGTGTGTAGCTGGCTAGTTTTTTTTATCGTAAGCTAAAACTGCAAATATCTAAATTTGAAATTTTTAAAGCAGAAGACAAGTGAAATGTATTTGCACTACACTAAAAAAAAAAACAAAAAAACAAAAAAACAAAAAAACAAAACTTACCCAGTGTCTTACCCATAAAAGATACTTAAAAATACATCACAGTAGATAAACTTTAGATGGATATAATATCTCAAACAGAATTTGAGAAAGATGAATTTTTTTTACATTCTGATGAAAGGGAAAATCCTATAAATATATATGAATAAAGTAAATGAATTATTGTTTCAAAAGTTCTATTTTTCTTCATATCACAGATTTCATCTGACGGATAGAACCAGAAACCAAGACAAATCAGTCCTTCACTACTCACCATAAGTCATAAGCAACTGTCCTTCTATATGCTGATGTTTAGTATTAAAACATATTTACAATCTAAGGAAAAGTATATATAAATAGCAATTTATAATTTAAAAGAGAGCTTTACCGAAGACAGTCAGTTCTGCTGGATCACTGTCTCTTTCTCCCACCATATTGGTGCCAACACAGGTATACATCCCTGCATCGCTTTTCCTCGTGTTGGAGATCATCAGTTTTCCACCACGAATCTGTTAAAAATTAAAAAAAAGAAAGAAAGAAAGAAAGAAGAGAAAGAGAAAGAAGGAAAGAAGAGAAAGAGAAAGAAGGAAAGAAAGGAGAAAAAAGAGAGAGAGAAAGGAAGGAAGGAAGAAAGGGAGGGAGGAAATGGAAAGGAAAATAAACAGCAAAGGGAAGGTGACTAATAAATCATTTTGAATATTTAAGCACAACATTTTTTTTCCCTCAAGGAAATAGCTCAGTGTCTAAGACAGAAAACTTTCCCAGTATTTTGGCATGTGTCTTTTCTTCTCTTAAATTCTCCTTCAGGATTAACCTCCATATTCCCTTTCTAGAAAATGTGTTTCATTCTTTCTCTCATCTGGTCCTATTTTGAGTCTTGTGAGTGCTTCTTAAATCTTAATGGTTAATCTTCACTCTGAAGTAGGTTGAATGAATTGCTATTGATAATTTGTTACCAGAAAGAAGTACTAAATACCTGCTTTTGGTAATATAATGGAATCCAACGGACCCAGAGTGATTCAACAAGCATTTACCGAGTACCTCTATGGGTTCCGCAGTGTTCTAGGCACTTGAGGTTCAGTAGGAAACCAAATAATAAAAACCTCTGCTTTCATGGAGCTTACATTTCAGTTGTTAGCATTAACTATTTATGTCTTACCTTAGCTATATTTATGAAATAATTTTTGAAGAAGAGGGCAGGGGGGGGATAAAAATAAATACATTTTTTAATAATGAGTATGAGTTGGTACAAATCATTGGCTTCTAAAATGTGTTCCCTAAATGTTTCCTAAATGAGACACATTTATTGACTGAATAAACCAATGAAAATGTTAAAATGTCTATTTGTTAAAGAGGATATTGAAGCAGAATTAGGTTTTTAGTAAGTGTATCAGCAACTCATAGCTTCTTTTCCAATTTTGTTTCTTTGTATTTATATAATTCAATGATCTTAACATCACAATGGCTGAGTGTTCTTAAAGAGATATGAGGTAAGAACATGCTGGTTTCCTCTGGCAATTTTTATCTCCTAGGCAAACAAAATCCACATAGGCATGTTTTCATCAGAGATATTTCAGGCTCTAAAACTTGTCATGTCACAAAAAAAGGACTTTCAACTTTGTTTTTCCATGGGACAAAAAGACCATCAACCTGTTCTTAATTAGGTACAGTGGAGTCTAATAAACTATAAGTTATAAAAATGTCCATGGAGGCCACTCCTCCTCCCCCTGAAGCTGAGTTTGGCAAAATTACTTGATTTGACAGATGAAACTAAAGAAATGTTTCAATAGAAGGAAAGTGCTAGCACATTGAGACTTATGTTTCCTTGCTGCAGCTGGAATCTTGAGACCACTATGGGAACCAGTCTGAGCAGGCCTGCTGGAAAATTATAGGCCAAGACAAGAACGAAGATGCCCAACTGGGTGTAAGTCAATTGCCAGACATGTGAGTAAGGTTATCCTAGATCATCTGGCTGCCAGCACATCTTTTAAACAAGCCACAGAAGCATGAAAAAACCTAGCAAAGATCAGCCAATCTGGCCCAGAATGAAGAATTGTCATCTTACCCACAGAACAGTCTAAATAAAATGGTTATCATAAGTCTCTGTATTTTGTGGTGGTTTGTACAAAGGGAAAGGTAAATGATGCAAACATGAACTAGAAACCCTTCCACATTGATTTAACTCTGTCACCAGGAACACATTTTCATGTTTGGTACCCAAACACAGACCATTGAGAGCCAAAGTGCCCCCAGTTATGCAGATCCTCATGCTGTCAAGAGTTCAAGCCAGAATCATAGGAATATATATTGTGATCCCCTATATGGCCTGTCCAGTTCTGCTTTATGGTGTAACCATAGTGTGCATGTAAAAAAAAAATCCTCATTTACAAGATATTTTTAAATAGACATCTAGACTGTATGGATTTTTGACAGAAATGTCACATTTGCTCAGAGAAATGGACATGATTTTAAATAAAGTATATTTATTCTCAATAATTGTATTAAATATAAACATTGTATTAGGAATAACCTCAGAAGTTTGAGGCATTTCTACTGTTTCAGTGGACTGGTTCCCATAAGTGTCATAAGCAAAAGTTGAGTGGATTCCACAAAACCATAAAATAATTGCATGTCTTTCCCCTTTTCTACCTCTTTACAATGTTCTGGGTGTTTTGTTTTGAATATTAATTGTGATGAACCTAATCACCAATTTCCCTTGAAGGCAGACTCTTTTTCTGCAAGAGCTAAACTGCAGAACCATAAAAGTCATGTTTACTTTGATTTTACTTCATACCTCCTAAACTTTTAAATAAATTCATGTATAAAATTTTAGTTATAAACATTGAAAAATTGGAAAAGGTGCTTGAAGTACCTATCACCTCGAATCATTTTCTCTTATAATTTTGAAAATGGTGTAAACAGAAATGTTCTAGGTAATATGGCTCACAGCCATCATCTACCCTTTATCATTCATGTACAGCATGATCAATAAATGTATTTGAGATATTAAAATAAACCAAGTCATCAATATTGTAGTGCAATGATGTATGTATTTGAGATGTTAAAAAACCTAAGTCATCAATATTGTACTGCAAAGACATATTTACATATTCAGATGGGTGCAATTATTACTATATCATCTATACCTGAGTTGTTTAATTTTTGTCTCTTTGAAGACTCATCCTAAAGTTTTTTTTTTTTGTTTGGGTTACTCCTTTTCAGTCCTTTCAATGCAGTCTAAATGGTAATCAGCATTCAATGCTATTCTACAATTTTATTAACAATAACAAAAAATACAATGATCCATTTTAAGACTTGATATTCAATCTCTGTAGGAATTAATTTTAATTTAACTCACACTTATTCTTTCTTCCTTGTCATCAATTCGAACTTTGTCTTTTTTCCAGTAGATGGTGGGTTCTGGATGTCCCCTGGGAGGTTGGCACTCCAGGATTGCGGGCTCTCCAGCTGCCACTACAACATCTGTGGGATTTTGCCGGAAGTCATCTCGTAACACTGAAGAAAAATAATTCAATGTTTTTGAAAGAAAATTCAATGACAGCAACTTTAGCTTTCTCTTGCAAAAAGTAACTTCAAATCTTACTTCATTTTAATAAACGTTGAATATTTACTGAGAACATAGCCATGTCCATTTTAAAATATTCTAGAGTCAACCTAAATGTTCAACAGGGAAATGGCTGACTATGTAATCATGTACCTTTGCTATAAATCTAATTTAAAAAATAAGAAAAGCCTAAGGAAAATAAGAAAAGAAATACTTGTGAAATAGTTTTGAGATTAAATATTCAAGGTACAAAATTTTTTTATGCAGTATGATCCTATTTTCTATAAAGAAAAAACATATATACACATATGTATACAAATGCATTAAAATAAACACCTAAATTATCAAGTTAGACTTAAAAGCCCGAAACAGGTCATGTGCACATGGTCTGTGAGCACGTATGTATGTCAGTCTGGGAGGGGAAGTGGAGTGAGGACTTTTTGAGAATGCCTTTTCTCATGACATGAATATGGACAAGATCCACACTGTTTTCATTACACTTCAGAAGATAGACTCATTGTTCACCCTGCAACGCACTAGCACCCACATACACAGGGCTACATTTTCATTCTCTCTGCTTCTCCACCTGCCAAGCGACATCTGGGCAGCGTGACATTCAGAGCAGAGATATCCCTTATAGCAGTTTGGCCAGTCTGAATTTCCCCTCCTTTCATTAGGAGAACAGCAGGTTGGACCTCCATTGTAACCTCCGAAAATCTGGCATGCCTGGCTCTCCAAATGTCACCTATCTATCTGTGTGTGCATTTCTTCTGCTGGCAGGATGAAAAGCCTGGAGAAATGACTTGGCCCTATCAGATTGCAGGATGCTGGGTTTCTTTAGCAAATAAGGGCCATGTCTATTTTAGGATAAACATTCAAAAAAGTAGTTCAGACCAGGAATATACCACATACCTCAACAGCCTTTGCTTTGTCTAGCTGCCTTGACTTTCCTATTATTTTATATGCCAACAATGACAACATTGTTTCCTAAGTATATCTAAAGGCAACACACACACACACACAAAACAAACATATGCACATACAGTGCATTATATCTATGCAAATATATATATATATATATTGGTTGAGCTATTTGAAATCAAAATTAGGTAGATTCTGTTAGTCTGTTATGTAAATCATCTGTTACAAACGTGGATTAGGTCAAACCAACTGCCTTTGGTGTGCTATAATGAGACCCACTTCAGCACTCTGCTCCTTTTTGGGCAAAGTCTCTAGGTTAATTGTCATTCTACAAATAAATAAAAATTCCCTGGCCTGAAAATAGCTCCAGAGAGACAACTGAGTGACTTTTAGGGCTTTTCTTCTCTTTTCTCTTGCGACACATCCTTTAACACGGTTTTCCATCTTAATGAAGTCATGGCCCTTTTAGAGATTAGAGAAACTTGTCTCCTTATTGAAGGAACAGTAAGAAAGAATTCAGCTCAAATTGCTCACTCTCAGCTTATAAGCTGATTAATTTACTGCCTTTGCTGCTAAGGAAATGTGTTCCATTTTAGCATGGTGAACTGCACATTTTTGGTTCTCTTGTCTCACTGGCAAGAGAGGTGTGATTTATATGCATAGGATTTGCTTCTGAATGGGCTGAGAGAAGAGTGCATTTAATGTGACATTCAGGCAGGGGGATGGGAAGGGGTTAACACCGTGGTTTCCTTTTGCAGGTAAATCCTCCTGGGAAAGCAAGCTGGTGACTCATTTATATTCTAAATACAGAACAGCTGCCTATTTATGCAATGTTAAGACATGCAAAAATATGGTAACAGAGTGGTGAGCACCCCTACAATATCCAGTACTGGCAACAAATGGTGTTTTGGCAGGCCCTCAATCTGTTCCAAAATGACACATCTGGCCAGTTGAAGGACCTTCTCTAGAACTGGTCCCCTAACAAATGACACGCCAAAAAGCCTCTGCTCAGATGGTACTTAAGGCCATTGCAAATCATTCAGAAACACAGTGTTACATCAATTTGTAACAAGCCAAATTAAGAAAGGAAAAAAAAAAAAGGTCCTTTGACATGGAGGACAAAAAGGAGAAAAATATCATAACAAACTAAGGACTGCTACTCTTAAACAATGTAACATGTGTTTATGGCGTTCACAAAAAGAAAATGACTCCAATTTGCAAATGAAGCCAAGAAATCTAACATCAACTGTAATTTTAGGCTTTCAGGCTATTCACCCAGAGAGTAGGGTGAGATAATAGTGTAATTGGTACTGTACCCTCTTCAACTTGTAAAATGCTCTTTGGGGTTTTTGGAGCATCCAGTTAATTCATCTTTTGCTTAATGATACCATTTCTTTTACCTTAAATCTTTGGGGTAATAAAATGTGTTTCTTCTCTGTCTCAATAAAACATTCAAGAGAAACACATCCTTTACACCAGGTCCTAGCACAGAATGTAGAAAACTTACTCTTAGGGAAAAGTGAAGTCATTTTTACTCTTCTCAAACCGTACCAAAGGTTAAGTATGTTCTGATATTTGCTTACATGTTTCCGAGGTTTTGATATCCATTCATTAATATTGACAAAATAAAATAATATTTATTATTTCCAATTTTTATGCTAGTTATTCATTTCTGTCTTGGATTTTGCCCTACACTTTATTGCAGGTGATAAAGAAAAGAAAGTATTCTTTGCAGTAAAGAATTCATGCATGTGAGGTGAAAGGAAGTAAAATGGTCTTGTAAATGTAGGAAAGCAAAGCAAATCCAAATTAACTCTATATTTTTTTCTCTTTAAGCCCCTATTGTAGAAAGAATTGAGGGCTACATTTTTGATGTGGCTTGACAAATAAGCCAAAGCAAGGGCACACAGCAATATGTGTAATAACTAAAGCTCCAAACAGTTCTTTATGTAGAGTGAAACAAAATAAAGTAAATAAACCTGATTAACTGAGAAAAAAATCTGGTTACAATGACAAAAGCTTAGTGGATAGTGATAAATTATGCTTTAAAGAAAAAAAAAAGATACAAACAGGTACAGTTTTGATATAGCATTTGTTTGTGGAGCTAAATTTAGATACAAAGGTTCAAATCCCCGGGACTGTTGGGGGGGTTCTAATTGGCTAGAACCCAAATATTCATTTCTGTATATGAGCTGAAAATCATAAATGAGAGTACACCCAGCTACTCATAATCTGGGTTAGATTTGCATTCTTTTTACATTGACATGCACTGTGACTTAGGAAGTTATTCTGGAAGATCAGAAAGTTTTGAATTACTGTGTGTTTGATAAAATACAGTTCTTAGTCATGACATAAAGATTTGCAACAAATTAATTCAATTCTCCAGGAACATAATAAACACAACAAGGGACTTGGCACTGTCCTATAAAATGGTGAAGAAATACGAAACAAGCATGACATGATAATGCCTGTGGTGGGCTTTTTCTTTAATATCCCTCCCTCCTGGCATTTATTTTCATGTGTAATCCCCTTGCCTGTTCTGTGGGCTGGACCTAGTGACTTGCCTTTAATGAATAGGTTATTGTAAACTTATGGAATGTCATCTCCAATACTGGGTTATAAGTGATGATAACTTTCATCTTTCTTTCTCTCTAGCTCTTTTCTCTGTCACTCCCTTTCTTCCTTCATCGAATTCCTTGATCATGTAAGATACCTTTTTGCTCAAAGAAGAGGTCCATTTGACAACAATCTAAAGGCAGCTTCTAGGCAACAGCAAGCAAGGAACTGAGGCTTTCAGTCCAACAAGCTTCCTCAATCGAGCTTTCACATGATAACACAGCCCTAACCAACACCTCACTGCAGCTTTGTGAGAGATCCTTAGAGCAGACAACTAAGATAACTCATATCTGGGTTCCTGATCCACAGATGGAGAATAAATGTATGTTATTTTAAGTCACTGAGTCTTGTAGTTTGTTGCACAAAAATAGGCAACTAATATAATGGCCTGAAAGAATTTTAGATCTAGTTGTGCCTTTACAGCTTATATCTTTGGCTCCTGTTTCCTCATACCACCTTCTTTTACTCACCAGGTCCTCTCCCTTCTGTCCTAAATCAACAGCTGTCAAGAATTTTAAAGACATATATTTTATATCTTTATATGTTTTATAAAGTATTTTATATTTTGTATATTTTTTTTACATTTTTATTTTATATTTTGTCAACATAGACAAAGCAAATCATGACTCAGTCATTTCCATCTTAGTTTATTAAGATAAACTAGCAATGACAATGAGATGAGGCTACATAATTAAGAGACCAAAAGATGTATTTCTGAATTACAATGTATGCATGCTTCTAAGTAGTTATTAGAAATACAGAGCCTAGAGAAATTACTGATGAAAGTGTTCATACACACCATTGGATAAAAAACATCACCCGCAACAAACTAAATTGATCATGAGAAAGGTAATCTAAAAAGAAATTATAATTAAAAGCATTGTTAGCAGCAGTAGAAACTGATAGCAGCTCAGAGCAATACTGATAACAAGGTTTCTTTGCCAGCAGGGTTTCTCTCTGTATGTGCCCAGAAACTGTCACAGCTGTGTGGCTCAAGACTTCTCGGTAGAAAACATACAGAGGAACGTCTAATTATCAATGTACATTAGCATATGGTGGTCTGTTGGGTTGAAAATCTCCCCCAGATAGCCCTTTGTTTCCTTACTTTTTCCTGTTCCTCCCTTCAAATGTATACCGTTCCTTCAGGGTCAGCCTCTGACTTAGTCATCTGAAAAGTTTTTCCTTCTATTCTCACACTGGACTAGGTAAGCCTCCAATAGGCTCCCATCTTGCAGGGCATCAGAAGAGCTCATCGAGTGTTCTTGATAGGTTGAATCGATGAACTCCTCTTCAAGAGGTGTGTCGTAGTCTTTTCCTTATCACATTAAACAAACCAAAATACTTTAACTTGATTTTAAAATGTTGTTTAGGAAGAACAGTTTAAGCTGGGTGGATTTAAGAGACAGAATACTTGAATTGCTACCGATAAGCCCAGAAATATCTAAAATAAAATCCAGTCAGTTCAAGGTCAGAAATCAATCCATCAAAGACACAACAGATTTATGCCAACCAGTAAAACTGTTAGAACAAATTATACTATCGGTATTATAATGGACTAGAAAAAAATATGCTAGCCATTCCTACAGCTGGTGTATATTGTTTCCCTATTTCTACCACTACCACTACCAGCCCCACCACTGCCTATATCATCACAGGGAATGGGCAGGTGTAATGCCAACCAGACTGAAGCTTAGGTCTTCTACCTCTGAGGAAAGAACACTATCTCCTGCTGTACTAAATGGCTGCTGTTGACAGCCAGGCTGTGACCCCAGGGGGAGCTCCAGTCTGAGGATGAAACGGAGGCCACGCACTTGAACACATCTGGGTTCTTGAGGACCTATCTGGATAAATAAATCCTGAAGACTGGGCTAAATCTGGGCTTTCTAGTTACATGATCTAAACAACCTTTCTTTCATATTTAGACCAGTTTAAATTGAGCTGCCCCCTTTCAACTGAAAGGACCCCACTGACAAGCTCTAGTAATTCTGTATTTTTCTGAAGTTTCAATGACTCAAAGACCAAATACACTGAAAGAGGAATCATCATTCACAACAAACTGTTTTATTCTACTTGGTATGATCAAACAAAATATAGTCAGAACAGACAGGCTCGCCACCAGCTAAATAGATGATAAAATCTGATATCTAGGGGACAAGTCATAAGTGGTTTCTTCTGCACAGAAGGGGAATGAGAAAGAAAGGACTCAGTGGGGAGACGTCCTGCTACTGCTGTGCAAGCTGACACTCTGGCACTTTGGCACCCCTGCAGCATGCTGACAATTCCAAGCTGAGACGCTCTCACCCTCCCACCCCCGCCCCCGTCTCTACTAAGACTCCCTGTGCAAGCACATTCAGTCAGCAAACGATCCTGATAAACCAGTGATATGAATTGGAGCATGCTGAATAAACAAGGATGCCCTGTGACTTGTTCATTTTCAAGTTCTAGCATTTTGTGAAGCCTGGTAATTCTGCAGGGAATAAAACACACACACACACACACACACAATTCACAAGAGGAATGGCCAGCCCCAGATTTCTTAGCTAAGCCTTTCTTCTTGAATCCCTTTTTTTTTTTAGCTCTGTTCTGTCCTCACCAGCAATATAATTTGAAGTCCTGCTAAGAGTGCCAAGTCTTCCTTAATGTTTTCCATTAATGTTTAAAACTTGCTGAAGGATTCTTAGAAATTGCATGGAAACATCTTGCTCTCTGTAATTTGTATCCGTAACCTCTGTAATGCATATGTTCTCCTTGGGGACCAAGTGTTGAGATCATTCATAAACTCTTGGATCACATGTGGCACTGCAAACTGGTGACATCTGACCACAGCAGACTCAAGGCCTGCCTCTGGCAATCATTTCCTTTGGTTTGAGTTAAGGAGCCGGCAGTTGGCATACCTTCAACACTTGGAAGTCCTATTTTTGGCAAAGCCTAGCATCTGATATTTGACAGGGATCTGCAAACTCTATCCATTAGCTTAGGAGGAAGTTGTGGATTGAAGCTAATTAATGTTTAATCAACTCCCCTTTTTTTCTTCCTTAAAGTGCCATCGTGCACAAAACTGTTCATGTGGGAATGATGCCTCCAGAATCACAGAGAGCTCAAAGGGATGAGAGCATCTTGGAGACGTGCCCAAATATAGTATGTGAGGAGGAGGATGGTGTCTAGAACAGCAGGTATCAGTCTAAACACATTCAAGGCAATGCCTTCCTATATTCAGAAGAAAAACCTCCCCTGGATACCCTCAAAATATTCTGCTCTGATACCCAAACAACTTCCTTCTAGCACCTGCTCCATTTAGGGGTAATTCCAATCTTGGTTACGGAGATGCCTACAACTCTGGGTAATGAAAAAAATAGTACATTGAATTTAAAATTCAGAACTACAGAGGCTAGCATTTTTTTTAAGTATTATGTAATGTTTTTCAGAATGGTAACAAGGGGAAATACCAGATTATGTGAAGCTTACAATACTGCGTCCCATTTTCTCTAGATCTAGGTTTGAGTATAAACAAACAAACAAACATACAAATAATCACAACATCTTTATAGGATTTATATTTACAGGCTGATTACAAATAGCCATCTGTCTGCTTCTAGCTTTTCAATCTGTTTCATTTCCCATGAGCCTCAAGTCTTCAGCCAAAGCAGTTAGGCTCTTAGGTACCAGGAAGGCTTGTTACAACTGCTTTGTACGTCGCTCTTTTTGCCCATTACCTCCCAATACTTCCTCTCTTTTCTCTTCCTGTTCATTTAATCCTCACTATTAGACCAAATAAAATAAAAGCTTGAGAGCACTGAATATCATATATGCAGATGTGTAAAAAAAAGGAATTCAATACATTTATTTAAGGACACATTTAAATTTAAAATAAACATGAGTATATGTTTAAATTCTAACTTCTGGATTCATTACTGCTGTACAGCTACATCTGTCAATTTGAATAAAGGAATAAAGAGTGCTATCAAGTAAATATTAATGTGCTGCTCCATTGTGGATCCCCATAGATTACCACCCTCCTCCTGCCTTGTTAGTCCTTATCTGAAGGCATTAGTTTTTACAGCATTCCAACACTGCATAGTTCACAGAGGTACACAATCTCGACAGCATCTTCCTGTCATTCCACCCTGTCCCGGTATCAACGGGTTATTACTCCAATATTTCTCTCCCATGGTGTATTCTGATGTGCATGATCAACATGAATTACAATGCCAAGTAACTGCCAGATGTCATGAGTTATAAACTCAATAGTCTAAGGATTATTACACATTAGGGCACCCTACAGTGCAAGGGTGTCCTGGAATTTATGTGTTATTTATTACCTATTGGCAGGGTCTCAAAGTAATCTCACCCCTGCTGATGAAATGAGGGTTGGAAGGAGAAGAAGGTCAAGGTCAACCTTCCTTGTCGAGAATGCCAGTTACTTCTAAACTACTGTTGCTTTATCTTTTTTCCCCTCTACCTGAAACTCAGTGAAATCTCTGAATAAAAGAAATATATATTATAATGTGTTTTTGGACCTTCAACTTAATTATGCTGATTTCACAATTTTCATCATGTTTCCTATTTTAACAACACATTTCACAACCATAACCAGTAGAGGTCCGATTTGGAAGGTAACCATTACGCCATTATAATCCGTAAATCTGAAAATGACCACTTTGAAATCACATTGTTTATTTTCCTGTTTTACACAGGAACATAGATCAACTACATGAGATTTATTTACATTTTTAATGCAACAATGAAAGCATTTTTTAAAAAAAATTGTGTCACACATGCCTGTGGACTCTTCAGTCTTTCCCATCCAATATTAAGATTTGCATATGTCCATACCACAAAATATGGCCATTATTCTAAGCTGTCATGAATTTTGCTGAAATGGAAGTAATGTGACATCCTATATTCTTCTAGAAATGTTGTATTTGATTACAACATGACACAAAGTTTGAAATCTTTCCTAATCCAGAATACAGTATATTTATTTTCAAATTGGCTGATTAGAACTAGCTCCATCATTTCTCTATTCTATCCCAAAGACCCAGTAACCTTCTTTTCTTTTGCCACCAAGTGAATTCTGAATGCTGCAGTTAACATTCAGTAATCTCATTACCTATCTAACATAAATCTTCAAAAGCATCACCATGTTTTGACAGCTGAGCAGGAGAAGAAGCAAGGAGCATACATACCCAGGCACTTTTTATGAATGCAAATGTGCTAAAGACCACATTTAAATGATTTCAGAAAACTCATATAACACCATTGACAGCAACTGGAAACAATGTGCTTGACAATTTTTGTTTACCTATGAGAAGCACAATTTCACTTATTCCTGATGCTAAGTCCACAACCCACCTCCACTCCACCCACTGTCATATACTCTATGAAAACAAGCTGACACCAAGAAAACCCAAACAAACAAACAAACAAAAAACCAAATATCATTTTAGGGTAAGGGATACTGACTTCTCACGATGAAAATTTATTGTAGGTGTATTTTCCTGAAAAGTGTTTAAATATTTATTTCAACATTCATGTATACTTTAATCAAAACTTCATATCTTATATGAAACTAGGAAGATGTCATCTTAAGCATGGAAGTTTTTAAAAAAATCCCTCTCTTCCTCTGACATATCCTAGAGTCATCCTTGGCCGTCCACAGAGTACATGGTCAGCCATAAATATTTTTATTCTCTAGGCTCCACTGTTATTGTGAGGACAAGGTAAGTAATACTTTTCATTCCTAAATTAAGACGAAGAGTAAACAGAGCCACTTCCTGCTTGGAGAGGTGCCAACTCCCTACATAGAGATAACTGCCTCATTGCATCTGATTGTTTTAGCTTCTGTACCTGAAAGGATACCAAAACTTGATAAGAGTTATCAGAATCCATCAAACCTTCATTATTTTGTCCTAATCAAGGCCATTTGTGATACTACTAAAATTAACAAAGTATTATAATCCTAAATTTTGGCCATTTTTAATCACAAAATATCAACTGCTTCACCCCACTCATCCCCAAAACTGTCTATAAATGGTCAAATTAGAGACATTTTCTTGATGTTTTCAACAAGCAGTCAAATTATAACTCTTCTGAATGTAGGGCAACATGTCTAAAATGTGAGCAACAAAAGGAAAATCTGAAGTTGTCAAATGGGATAAATTTCAAAATAAATTAGTAGCTCCCAAATAATCAGATGTTACATATATTTATCCAATGATGTCTGAAACACATGTTTAATACTACTCCTGGCATGTTTCTCCCCACATTTACTTAAAAGAAATAGCTTTGCTTCAGTAAGTTTCCATGAAAAATGGCTTCAATATATCATGAGGATGTTGTCAGTTGAGAAAAGTACCAGGTATGGAATTTGGACTAAAATAATCTGTCACTTTCCTACTAATATCCCAAGTAACCACCAAAAACTTTGTTCATTTCTTGTGAAATCTAAAATCTTCAACTTTACCTATAAGTTGGATCACCATATATAACTCCATACTAAGCACTTTGGAAAACAAAAGGAAGCATTCTTCAGAATGATGCCAGGGCAGTTCCAGCAAATCCAGGTAGGACACTCACCTGCCCCCGTCTTTAAGTCTATGTAGTTTACCATCTAAAACTCTACTGTCTCGTCCTTGCCACTCAATCATAATACTCAACCCACACTGGCCTTTCCTGGAACACAATGAGCTCCTTTCCATTAATGGGCCTTCATGCTTTTGGTTTTCTCTTCCTGAAATGCATCTTACTTCCTCTCTACCATTTGCTCAGGAGCTTTCATGGGAACTGGAACTTGCATTTAATTTATGTTTATGAAAATACTACTATTTTTTAAGGAAGCAATATGGCATTGTGGGTAAAATAATGGATTTAGTCAAAGGATTGGGTTTGACTCTCAGCTCTGCCACTTTATTAACCAGATGGTCTTATACAATCTGAGCTTCTTCATCTATAAAATGGAGATAATAAAGCTTTTGTCTTTGGATTGTTACAAAGAATTAAAAAAGTGGGGCGCCTGGGTGGCTCAATCAGTTAAGTGTCTGATTTTGGCTCAGGTCATGATCTCATGGTCCCTAAGTTCTTGCCCTATGTCAGGCTCTGTGTTGACAGTGTGGAGCCTAGAGCCTGCTTCAGATTCTGTGTCTCCCTCTCTCTTTGCCCCTCCCCTTGCTCATTCTGTCTGTCTCTCTCTCTCTCTCTCAAAAGTAAAAAAAGAAAAAAACATTAAAAAATTAAAAAAGAATTAAAAAGCAATCTTTCTAAATCACAATGTGACATAAAGGAAGTACTTCATAAATGAGAATTACGCTTGCTGTTGGGAAATAGAAATGCTAGTAAATAAAAAGGGCTTTACAATTCTATTTGTGTATCTAATTTTACATGAGTTCAATGGCTGTCGATTTTTAATTCTTCTGTAAAGAAGTTAATAATATTCAAGAACAATGTGTATAAAATATTTCCTACTTTAATGTCTTGATAGACTGTCAAACTCTATGCAACTGTTAGTAGATAATGATAATTATTGGAGTGAGTACTATAGGAGTTGAGATTTATATATAATAGTATAATTCTAAGTCAAACATATTTAGATATTACTTATGTTATGTTATAAAGTATTAACAGGACAATAAAATATCATTGATTCCTCCCAATCAGAAGGTTAAAGTTTGGCCAGTTTTACCCAGTTTATTTAAAAAAAAACAAAATTTAATGTTTATTTATTTTTGGGAAAGAGAGAGAGAGAGCGTGCCAGCAGGGGAGGAACAGAGAGAGAGGGAGACACAGAATCTGAAGTAGGCTCCAGACTGTCAGCACAGAACTCCTCTCAAGGGTTGAACCCAAGAACCAAAAGGTTATGACCTGAGCTGAAGTCAGCTACCTAACTGACTGAGCCACCCAGGTGCCTCTTGCTCAGTTCATTTCTAAAAGGTGATTTTAACATAACATTTAATTTTGCTTTAGTGGATACAGGATAAATTAGAGATTCTTCACTTTCCAATCACTTCTAGTTGTAACTACATCTTTTTGATAACAGAAGAGTTTTTCAAATCATTCACTTCTTTTAATTTTTTTTTTATTTTTAAGTAATCTCTACACCCGATGTGGGGCTCAAACTCACAACCCCAAGATCAAGAATCACATGCTCCACTGACTGAGCCAGCCAGGTGCTCTTCACTTCTTCATTTACTAAATGGGTACCGCATATTTTGTTGTTACAATGTGCTATGTAACACATTTAGAAGTATGAGACACTTCAAGCCTAGATCTTGACTTCAGAGCACTAAAGAGATTTAGGAGGGTTACCATAGAGAACTCAAAACTACAATCTGAAAGAAAAGGAAAAAAAAAAAAAAAGCATCCAATAACAGAGAACTACATTGAGAGGTGCATCAAAAATGCTTTAAAGTCCAATGGAGAGGGGCGCCTGGGTGGCTCAGTCGGTTAAGCACCCAACTTCGGCTCAGGTCATGATCTCGCGGTCCGTGAGTTTGAGCCCCGCGTCAGGCTCTGTGCTGACAGCTCAGAGCCTGGAGCCTGCTTCAGATTCTGTGTCTCCCTCTCTCTCTGACCCTCCCCCGTTCATGCTGTCTCTCCCTGTCTCAAAAATAAAATAAACGTTAAAAAAAAAATAAAAAAAAAAGTCCAATGGAGAGAAATATAAAATAAACGTTAAAAAAAATTAAAAAAAAAAAAAAGTCCAATGGAGAGAAATATGGCGTTCAACAAAGAAGGCATTTTAGAGGAGCCAACTTCAGAGTTGGGTTTGGAATATACAGCATATGCTTTAATTACTTACAAAAAGAAAAGAATCACGCTGGAATGTGCTTGCATGGGCATAAAACAATCTCTGGAAGAAAACGTAAGAAACCAATAATAACAAACGTCTTGTGGAGAAAAAACTGGGAAGTAAAAGACAGAAAGGGAAGGCTTCACTATATCCATCTTATATTTTTTGATTTTACAACCTTGTGAATGCAGTAATTGTTTATTAACATATATATTGAACAATGTATGAATAAAAATAAAATCGACTCTGAGTGTTTTACAAGTGTACGCTCTACCCCAATGGATTCAACAGAGTTGTAGACAGGGTATGGAAACCTGGGTTTTCCCTAGTCACTCAGTGACACAGATAGCAGGTTTACAGAAGAATGGCGATTTGAAATATAAATGTCAACAGAATATCTGTAGATTGATGATAAGTGTGAGATCAAAATATATAACTTGATTAATTAGCTTTTTTCTAAAATAGAATAAAAATTCAGAAAACTTGAATATTGAGACGGCCTCTCTTCATGGACGGTCAACTGGAGCCTTACTATGAGCTTTGTACAAGAGATACGGAGGTAAGATGACACCTTTTTTTTAAAGTTTTTATTTAAATCCTAGTTAATATATATGGTAAAATTGGTTTCAGGTGTAGAATTCAGTGATTCATCACTTACACGTTTAACACAGTGCCCATAACAACAAGTGCCCTCCTTAATACCCATCACCCCTTTAGCCCATCCATCCACCTCTCTCCAGCAACTCTCATCTCGTTCTCTGTATTTAAGAGTCTCTTATGTTTGCTTCCCTCAGATTACAACCTTTTGATGCACACCTAGGCCTCGTAGTGCCTGAAGAGAGGATTGGATAAAAGGCAAGGAGGATATGGAGGAAGGAGTAAGTAATGGTGACTATGTTTTAGTTGAGAGAGCCTTGAAACCATCACCTATTAACTGTCTTCACAGAATGCATCAAAACCAAAATATCATTTATTTAAAAAAAATTTTTTAACGGTTAACTTTTTTGAGAGAGCGAGAACGTGAGCAGGGGAGGGGCAAAGAGAGAGGGAGACACAGAATCTGAAGCAAGGTCCAGGCTCTGAGCTGTCAGCACGGAGCTCGACACGGGGCTCGAATTCACAAAACCGTGAGATCATGACCTGAGCTGAAGTCGGACACTTACCTGAGTGAGCCACCCAGGTACCCCCAAAATATCATTTATTTACAAAAAGTTCTTCATCTCTCCCAAATGGTAAGTTGTGAATCTATAAACCCGTTTTAAATATGTGAATCAAGACAATTATAAATGATTCATTCTTTAAAAATAAAATCTTGTCTCCAATTGAAGGTAGCTCTTCATGGAGTTTTCTTTATTGCAAATGTCAAAAAAAATTCATTTAACTTAATAAAAATTTTGATTTGTTATCTTTGATATGTCTATGCCTTATATATTTCATGTGATTTGCATATACAAAAACATCATTAGCTTTTTATTTTAAAAGTGAGGAACCAGGATACATGTATGTACAGATTAAGTATAATGATATTATTCAATCTTTTAATATAATTTTTCTTGTAGGCTGATAGTTAGTGGTATATCATAAAATGCATTATATTACATCTTAATATAATTAACTATTGAGGAAACTTTCTCTATCCAGTAAATTCAACTTTGTCTAATCCTCGGGTTTATAATGTCAGCTCATTAAAATGTTAGTTAAAACTCATTAAAACGCACACTCAGAGGTAACAGCTTCATTACTGTAATATGAGGTAAAGAAAAAGAGAATACTTTATTATCATTCAATTGTTTTCAGAATTGAATATATTTGCATAATAAAAAGGTTCATTGTATATTTTCAATAGTCTTCAAATATTAAGCAGCCCAATAACTTAAAAATGCATTTTCTAAAAATGATTTTGTTACTGCAGAATTCTTCTTGTTCTTTTTCATTTGGCATATTAGAGATAGGAAATGATTTGAAATAATAATAAAATATGTTACCATAGTCTATTTCTCTTTCAATGTTTATAATGTTTAGATGAATAGGATTTCCATATGATAGTGGATGGCTTAATCAAATGTTGCAATTAATTGCCTTCACTAGATATGTCAGTAATTTGTAAGAATGAAAAGTCAGGTAGAAATTACATTGGAAATTAGCTACATCTCCAATGCAGATGTAATTATTTCATGTTTCTCTCCCATAGTAGCTTAGCCATAGTAAATACTTGATAATAGTGTTGAAAGTTAAGATGTGGAAAATTCATATGAGTGATTTTTTTTGTATTTTTCCCTAAATCTGACATGATAAAGCCATTACCATTAAAGAACTGCCTAAGATAGATCTAATTTTATTATATATTTCCTATCTTGTATCCTAAGATACTCTCCTAATTTTCCTCCCACTAGCCAACATTCTTGCATGTACTTTGCGAGAAACTTCCTGTTCTTAAAGCATAGTCACTACTACTCAAAAATGGAGTGCCCTCAGAAACACATTTTTCCAAGTTACCCTCTGCCAATCCTGCCTCCATGGTGATGACTCTAAAGTGAATGCCTCTAGCCTTGAGCCCTTTGGAGCTCCAGACTTGCTTGCTTGACATTGCCACTTGAGTGCCTAAAAGTATCTCTAATTTAATGTGACCAAAATTGAATTCTTGACTTTTGTCACACAAATCTTCATTTCCCCAGTCTTCAGTGTCTTTGTATATGGTGCTGTCATATACAAGCTGCTCAAGGAGTTACTAGTTTTCCTCTATTTTTGTCCATCGTGAACATACACACATACACACACATACAATCTTGGCCATCAGTAAGGCCCAATGATTGAAACTTCCCCAGAATTGATATTCTTTACCTCCACTGCTGTCATTGGTTTGAGTCACTATTATCTCACCAGGAACAGTGAAGGTGACTCTTAACAATATTACTTTAGTCTTACCCCTCTTATAATCAACTCTCCACCCAGCAGAGTAATCTTATTAAAATTATAAGATAGATCTTATCATCCTAAAATTTTTCCAAAGGACTCGTCACATTTACGAAAAGAAAAATCAAATCCTTACTCTGACCTACAAAGCATCTTAAGATCTGGCTCTCATCTACTACTATTCATGCTTCTTACTCCATTCTCCCCCAGCCAGTCTGGCTCTTTTCTTCTAGCAAGGCAAATGACTTCTTTAGGTCCTATTCATACACTATCGCTGTGAAATTTTCTTTTCCTAAGATTTTCTTTTAGCTCTCCTCTTTTTGTCCATCAAATCTCACTTTATATGTCAATTCTTTGGGTTCCCCTCTTAGGACTACCCAATCTAAAGAAGGAACAAGATCGCACATATCACATCTTTCTGGTATTTTTCCCCTTGTATATCACATATCACTATGTGAAATTATTATAATTTGTTTATTTGTTCCTTATCTATCTGCCTTCAGTAGAATGTAAGCTAACTCCATGAAAGCAGGGACTAAGTTCATTTTGTTTTTTGTTGTATCCCCAGGGTCTAGAATGTTATTCTTGGCACAAAGTAAACGCAGAGTAAATATTTATTGAATGAATAGATGAGTCAAGGATTTCAATTCTCGTCATCAGCTAAACTGGATTGAGTTGATTATTACATATACATCATTAGAAAGTTACTTAAAGTGACTTAATGATTTTACTGAATAAATGTACGGAGAGTTGTTTGTTCTTTATTTTAGTAAGTAATACAGTATGCTATGAGAGACATTATTGGGGACTCTCTTCCTTGAAATGCTAGTACTGTCTTATTTTCAAAGTTAAAAACTAACTCACAAATTTCAAATTATTCAGTCAGAAGAAAGAATCTCATGTCACTGCTTACCACATTTATAACAATTTCAAGTTCATGTTCTGAATGTTTATTTTAAAATATTTCAGTTTTCTGGTAGAGTGGGGTAAATCAAAGCCTAATAATTGACGTGATGTCCTGCCTAGAAGGTAAGTGGAAGCCTCATGATAACCCAGTATGGTAGGTAGGTTTATGAATGAAAAGACAGCTGTTTTCAAGATGCCAACTTCATCCAGTTAATAAGCTAGGATATGAAAATAAATCTTCTGTTTTTATTCTAGAGCCTACACTTAAAGATTATGGTGGTGGAAACTTAGGCATAACAGCCATATTTTATAATTGCTGAACCTAATGATTAAATATACTAAAAATAATTTAACTTGGTAACTAAGATCTTCATTATAATCAGTTATTGTATCATGCTGTGAGATGGTGATTTCAAACATTAGGCTAAATCTATGTTTAACTCAAAATTCATACTGAAACTTGCTTCTTTGAATAAATCTCTAATATGAACTTGATTTTACACAATTGCTTTTTTTAAAAAAAAACAAAAACCAAAAAAAAAAAAAAAAAAAAACCAAAACCCTGAAGAACAAAAGCCAATGGTGAGTGAATTGCTAAGTATTATACTGCTGTGTTTCTAATGGTAGGAAGTTTTTTTAATGGTACGCTCAAGACCTCAGAATTATAGTCTTCCTTTTCCTGCCTTCCATCCTTCCTTCCTTCCTTCCTTCCTTCCTTCCTTCCTTCCTTCCTTCCTTTTTTGTGTTTTTGTTTTTGTTAATATGTAAGTCAATCTCTACTCAGCCTCAATCCTTTCTTCTCATTTTTAACAGAATATTAGGACAAATACGCAGCCATCTTAGAGATAGTTCCCTTCTCAGAGTGATATAATCATTATGAGGTTATAATTTTTCCAGTTAAAAGTATAGCTAGAATCTTGCTTTAACTATTCCTTACCCTCTGCAAGTTAGGCCCTGGTATCTCACAGGTTTTGGTGAAGGAAATCATTCCGTTTGAGTCCTGACATCATTACTTATTTGCTATGGGATTTAGGACAAGTTATTTACCCTTTATAAGCTTCTGCTTCAACATATGTAAAATGGGAATAATAGTAACTCACCCAGGATGGCAATGAGAATTAAGTGAAATAAGTTTTGGCATTTAGCATATACCCGGCAAAGAGGAAGTTATATATATACTCCCTTATAAGGTACGTATATCCCCACAGTGATAATTACCTTGATTAGGTTAATGGATTTATAAAGAAATTGTAGGTGACACACAATAAAGTGGAAATTTCTCTATTATCACACAAATTTAATAATGTAATATTTAATGAGTAATGTTGAATAATATGTTGCATAAGCAAAATAATATTCATTGGTCTAAATAATCAGTTTAAATATTTATGCTAATTTTTAGATGAAAAGGGACACTTTAATTTTGCTTTATATTAACTGAGAAAAACATAATCATTTTCTTTTTGCATAGTCTTAGTAAAAAAACACATAGAAAATGTGGGTCAAGACTTTTAGCAAAGAAGGGATCACAACATGTACAAAGTAGGTGCAAAAAATGACTCTGTAATGTCAAGCAACTTTTATATCTAATTCTTAGGGAACAATCATTTAGTCTTACTTTAAATGTTTGTATTTCAACACAAAAACATAGCTTCTTAATGCAGACTTTCACTATGCTCAAATTTATAAGACATTTTCTCTCTTCATATTTTTAATTGGTGAACACATGTGTTTTCATTATTTACTAGATTGGGTACCGGATCCTCAATATTATATTAACTATTGCTGATTAAAGATTAAAATTGATCATTTATTTCAAGATCACAAAAAGAAAAAAAAAAGTTGAAATAGAGGAAAAAACAAATCAAGTGCTTTAGTTCCTAGAGAACCAAAAATCACCTGTTCCTGAGAGTTCCATCTTCCACTCTCCAAATCCCTTCTAGTAAAAGAAAAGCAGTCCAGTACACCCCCTGACATCTTTAATTGACTTCCTAGAGAGCGTTATCAAGAGCTAGTCAAGCGGGGCTAATAGTGCCTGCAGATTGCTCACACATGGCAAAGCTGGGTGAGCTGGACTTTGAAAGGGCTAGAGGAAGAGTATAATCTCTACTCCATGCGGGGGCAAGAACTAAGGGTTATCTGAAAAGCAACAAATAATCCTTCAGCACTCTTGAGACAGAGGAAAGACGTGTAATAGGAGCCAGGAAATTTGGTGCCTAAATGCAGACTCCGTGGAGATGCCTCCTATCCCCATATTTAGATTGTGCCCCTGAGTTGTTTTAGATGATGGGACCTGAATGTCAGCAAAAGACACTGGCCTCACTGAGTCTTCCTTTTGACAATTAACGTTGTGTCTTCTGAGAGCATATTCTACCTGGAAGAGCCGTGCTATGTTGAAATGAGGCAAAAACGATCCGGCAGAATCAAACAAACCCAGTCATCTCAGTTAAGTTTAAAAGATCATCCCCATAGGGAGGTCAGCACATATGGTGCCTAAGATCTCTGCTTGGAATGCTGCCTAGGCACATCGGGATAAAAAGAAGTCTGTTTGTTTTCTTTTCATGTTAGTTTTGCCACTGAATTTCTCGCTTCTGTACTCAGTATTTAATTGGAACAGAATGAAAGTCTTGTATGCATATCTCAGCACGTTGTATCTTTTAGCTTTTATTAAAACATCATATTTTTACGTGAATATTTGCCCATCAGTTCCAAGACTGTCCACTACTTCCTCTCTACCAAGCTAAGATTCTTTCCTTTGAAGCAGAGCCAACCCTTGATATATCTTCCACCGCCAACAAAACATAAACAATTATGCTTCATGTCTAAAGACAGCAACTTCTGTTCACTCTTAGGTTTAGATATTCAATGACTCTTTTCGTTTGCTTGCTGTGTCAAACTATGAAAAAGTTCACATACAAGTGACAACTACGAAATAGCTTTTAACATTATTGTTCTTTTCTAGCTGATATCCAGTTGAATTCTATTTATTTGTAGTTCTATATAGAATGTGCTACGATATTATGCCATATTTTTACAGCAGGCTACTGAACAGTGTGCTCAGAATTCAAGGGGATATAGAGAAACTGATAGTATTTTCTGAATAATTCCTCTATCACTTTATTACAAGAAGACATGAACAGCCTTGATAATGTCTTTTTTATAAGAGGAAAGAAAATAAAGATTTACATCTATTTTGCAGATTCGTTCCACAAAGACACTTTATAGACAAAGTTCCTTAATTATCATTCACTTCCAAAGACCTTACTATACAGTGAAATGTGAATATTGTTTTGCAAATGAGATCATATATATGATGATGGTATTTGATACTTATTAATGAATGATTTAAAAAGGCATATTGGCTATTGTCAACCACAATTTTTTAAAGAAAAAGAAGAAATATCTTTATTCTTCCTAACATTCAGATACACCTGTTTTGTCTTATTTAACCATGTTCACAATGTCAGCTACTATAGGACTTTTTTTTTAGTGTCATACTTTTTGAATGTTTCTGTACATTTTCCCCTAGTTAGTGTAACTTAAAAAAAGATTTTTCATTAATGATTGGAATTGCTCACACATTTTTTTCTTCAAGTTTTATTTGACGATTCTATATTATCTTCTCAAAGCTGTGAAAAAAAGTTTTTTACATTGATCAAATAACATACAAGCTTTGATAATTATAATGGCAATTCTATTCATTTTAAACTCAGTTAAATTGGTAGCTTTGGAGTCAGCATTATAGCTTCATTCTTCTATATTATCGCATGATAATTTTACCTTTTGAAGTTACAAGCCATAGAATGAAACAAACAAAAACAAACAAACAAACAAAAAACTACTTTAATCGGCAACAGTAAATTGCTCAAGCAATTTCTCTTGCCATATCCTAGCATTAAGCCACACACTTGTGGAAAGGCAGACTAAATTACAGGTGCAGCATGGGTGTAGGAATGAGTGCATTACAAGGCAAAGCTATGGCGCCCAACAAACTTAATTACCAGCATGGCAACTTCCTTTGCACATGGATGGTTATACACAAATAATAACTAACATAAGTAATCAGAAAGGAAGAAAACAAAAAGAATAGACAATGAGATAAAATTAGCTATAATGAAAAATAATAATTCTAGAAATTTTTAAGGGTCCATGATGGCCTCTTATGAACTTAGAAGAATGTCCAAGAAATATTTAACAGACAACCTTTCAACAATATGTGAAATATTATAAGTCAGATATGCTACGGATTAAGAATAAATGTCTGAACACATGATGCCAGTACAGAAATAAAGTGATATCATAGCATAAATTATAGCTGTGTAGAAGATTAATATAAATATTTCCATCTTTCTGCCTCAAGATATATTAGTATAAGTAATGACTAAATGAAAAAGTTCCTCAATATAAAACCTGATATGCAATCAGGAGAGTTTTGATTGCAAAGGAGTCTGGGGTTCAGCATAAGTGCATGACCGATGTGATGATAGTGGAAATGTACAGCAATTGAAGAGGCAGGCTAGAGACTGCTACATTTAGCAAGGCAGGGTACCAGAAAATGCAAAAACAGAGAAATTAAATTCAATGCTCATCTCTTTTTTTTTTTTCCAAACGCAACCATGTTTATATGATAAACAACAGAGTAGCAATCAAAATAAACATCAATGACCAGAACAAATTTAAAAAAGAAAAAAAAGGAATGCACTAGCAGATATTTGTGCTATAAATGGATAAACAATTCAACAGAATGGTATACAAGAAAGGCTAAGTTTAAGAAGATTTTGAGGGAGATGCCAATCTCAAATAAGGCTACACACAAGTTCTATTGTTTAAATTCCAATGAGGGTATCTGGTTAATCCAGCTCTAATCATTGAGAATAAGGAGTGAGAACAAATGTGCTGATTTAACAGGGAGAACAACAGAAAGGGCATGCATTTGGAAACACTTGAAACACATCAGATATCTTGCAATCTCCTAGTGATTCATCCTCACTTTTCTTCCTAGAAGCTCACATTATAAAAAGGTCAACTTGTTATTTGCCTTTGATTTGGGTAGTTAATTAATGTAAATTAATCAAATGATTGTTTAATTACAACTTCATGCCATGCACCTGGAAAATAACAGTTAATAAATATAGTTTCTGTCCTCAATGATCTAAGCATCTAATGGAAACCATGGTTAAAAAACAGGAAATGTTAAATAATTTTCAGAAATAATCAAAAATATTAACTTAATTTTATATACTTTATTATTATAGCTATTTGGCAATGGGAAAAATCTCAAATTATTAAAGCTCAATTAATATCTTCAAATTGGTGGATTAGATTATTTCCAATTCTTTTTAGCCCTTACATCATTCTATACCATAAAGAAAACAGTAATGGAAACAAGCAAGTGTAGTCAATGAATGTGAAATTGTAAGTTCCAGTTAATGGATATGATTAGAAATTTAGAGTAAAGTAAGAAAAAAAGAAACCAGCCTTTAAAACTGTAATTTATAAGAATCAACCATTCAGATGAATGTTCAGGAGAAACCACTGTTTATTAAACTCTTCCCTTCCAAAGTCTAATATAGTGATTAGGAAGTTGCTCAGTAGATGTTTACTGAGTTAAAAAGATGATGTGGAAGATCATTTATGGGAAAGATATATTTTAATTTTCTTTTATAAGTATTTTTCCTAATTTTTGGAGTAGTTTAATAGATGAGGTAGTACATTTAATTTTGGACAAGTGAGAAAATAGAGTAATGGTGAGTGTAAGACATTCAAGTGGTAATATTCAGTAGGTTTGGATATGCAGATGTATTGTAGCTAGGCTGGAGAAATGTTAGCACCCATGAAGTAACTGATAATATGAGACAAAAGGCATTGCTGAAGGAAATGGTAAAGTTCTTAAGAGAATTCTAATACTAACTTTACAGAGCAAGTTGAAGAAATGGAAACTGTAAAGTTTGCTGAAATTTGATTCACATTGAAATGTATGTGTGCCCTTGATATTCAAACATATTCCTGCAAATCGAATGAACTTTTCCATAGATTTCAATTATTAAGTCATACTTTTATAGAAAAACACATTTTGGGGTTAGGACACACAATAATCACATTTACCATATTAATCATTTTAAAACTGATTTTGCCAGCTACAAGCTGGGTCTTGTTATAATAATAGCTAATACGCTTATTGAGTAGTTGCTGTATACTGGGTTCTGTCCTAAACACCTTGCAGGCATTATCTGTGTTAATCTTAAAAATATTCCAGAGGTGGATATTGTTAAATTGCAATCCTACTAATGAGAATCTCTAGCCATACAAATATATACCTGGTAACTATTTTTCCTAGTGTTCCCATTGACAGTAAAGTGTAACTGAAAGATAGGAATCTGCATCTGTTTTATCCAAATCCATGCTCTTTTTATTCACTACATAAGTTTGAAACATAAACACATTGGATTAACCTGAATTTAACTGTACATACTCAGAAGGAGACAGAGACTGTATTTCTACAACTCTGTCAGTTCCAAACACTATTGGATTTAGAAATCTGTTCTCCTCTCACATTCTCCTATTCCACATGTAATGTAAGCACCTCATTATTCTGAATGTGATTAGAGAGTATGATACTTTATGGATGATTTGAGGGATTTTCAAGGATGAATTTTACACTATTTTGCCTGTGAACTAATTTTTAAAATTATTTCCTACTTAAAATGTAATTCAGCAAGATGTTTATGGTTTTTCTAGAAAAGAAAATGGAAGGTAGGGAGAAAAATGAAAGGAAAAAAGAGAGAAAGGGAGAAAGCCAGGAAAGAAGGGGGGACAGGAATGAAGAGGAAATCAGATAGACTTTACACATCTTGACCGATAATGTTGGAATACTCAAATTTCAAAGAGAGATCTTGTAATCATCTTCTCATTTATTCATTTAATATGTATTAAATAAAAACCAACTTTGGGCATGCACTGTGTTAGCATCAGGGGATGCAAAGCTGAGCCAACACACACATGAACCTTGTAGGCTTTCACTGAAATAAATATGCCCTCCCATCAGGAGGACATTAAGCCAAGATTGTGTGATCTAGATAGTAAAAAATATGGGAGTTCAAAGAAAAGCACTGTGAGATCATAGAATTTAGGAGAAAGGTAGGAATGGGAGAAGATCATTTTTTGTTTTAAGTTTGTTGGATTCTTTTGGAATGTCAGTTGAAAATTTTGTTTTTTATAGACAGGAATGATTTTTAAAACTTCAAAATTCAAAGGTTTTAAATGGAGAGAATTAGAAATTATAAATGTCGTTTAGTGAAACTTGAAAGGAATTTCAAGCTATTGAAGCAAATTTTGATGTAAGGGGGAATTAAAAATGGATAGAAATCTACTTATATATCATCTGTTATGATTTCCTTTGAGAATCAGACTGTTCTCAAATCCATTTGGATTTTTGAAAAATTATATATATATATTTGAAATTAAAAAAATATAGCTATTGAAACTGATTGATGAATATAATAAAATATGAAAGGCAACTATGGGGGTTGAGGCATAGTTTTAACTGCAGAATTCCAAATATGCATTTAACAATTAATAAGTTTGAGTATACTTTGAATTTTAATTTATAAGGGTCAAAAATTAACTCTCTTATTACTCATATTGAATGCCAACTATTATCTCAAAAATTTATTCTAAATATGCAAAATGTAAATAAGGTATTTTTCCTCCCACTACCTTTACTTTTACCTTTCTTTGGCTTATGAATATGGCAAGGAAATCTCTAGTCTTTCTAAAAGAGAAAGGCTTTAGACTTGTTCCACTTACTCCACCGTCTCAGATATTAAAAGAATCCAAAATCACCAGGATAAGTAGCTACAAATAATATTTAATTTTTTATATTAACTCCCTGGATAAAATAAATAAAAATAAAAAATTTATTACATATACTAGTTCTACTCATCGTCATTATCACATCATTCTTGGGATATTATTATCCAGCAGGTAACCATATGAGTATATAACCTCCAAAACTCATACCAGCTTTCAGAAGATTATCTCCAGTTCAAAGATGCATGCTTCTGAGTTTTAGAAATTGACTTTCCAAATGTCATAGAGCTTAGAGTTGGAAACCCAGGGCTCTTTGTCTCTAAAACATATACTCCTTTTACTTCCCTTACTAGAAAAGGGCTTTTACCAGTTTAAGTTGCATGATTAATATTCCATGTTAACAATAAGGAGTGAAGCACCTCATTCAACAGCGAAGTGTTAGATGTTGACTTGAACACTTTAACAACTGCATTCTCAATTCAAAAAAAAAAAAAAAAAAAAAGCTGACTGCACAATGCAATTATTCTAAAATATGCCCAGAGAAAAGTGTCTAGATATTATCTAAAGATTAGCAACGAGGTATTTCTCATATGGAAAAACAAAAGCTTCTGGCACACATATTACTAATTTACAACAATTTGTTTTTCTGTTTACAGGAGACCTGTAGTTTTTCTTTTACTAGAACCAAACTAATAGATGCTGAACCAGAAAATAAATTTATTAAATGGTGGAATTCATTATTTCTATTTTTGTGTCAGTTAAAAATAAAAAGCCCATTGTGCTTACCAAGGAGGTCTGTGCTTTACTCTTAGCAGAGCTGGAACGGCTCACTTGATAATAAAATACTAGCCAATCCCCTATGGTCTTTTTCGAGGTCTGACTTTGCTCACTTGAGAGACACCATTTTTTTCACTTGAATAATTTTGTATAAATAAACTCAGATTTTGCTAGCTAAGCACGTGGAAGTCATATAAAGCACACCTAATCACACAGTTTAAGCATTCAAAATGTAGCATATCACAAAAACTGCAGTGCTGTTTCTGTCAAAACCTGTCACCTGATGCATAAAATTGTTGGTTTTATGAGTCATTTTTCAGTGAACTCTAATGGAAACATGGTTGATGGGAGATTTTAATGAAAGATGCAGATTTCTTTTCCTTTCTTTGAATGAAACTCAACCAAAACTGTCCTCTCTGTGATTAAAATTAACACATTGTGTGGATAGAAAAATACCTTTTCTAACATACTTCAAAGACTATAGATTTTGCAGGATATATATTTTCCCTTAACTTCTCTAGAATTATATTTGCCAATCTAATTGCATATCCAATAACCTAAAAATTCATTTGCTTCAATGTGGGTTTTTTTTAACTCAAAGATGAAACTTAGAGATACATACCTTTTTTTTTCTCATCACTATTTGTTTTTATAATCTTAATAAGCATTTGTTGCTATCATTAAACCTGATTATTTCATGCTATGAACTTCAAGCTCAAGCTTTCTTTTCTAAAATTTAACCAATATTGAGTTATAGAATACAACATTTGCCAAATGTTAATTCCAAAGATCAATCTAATTATTCTTTTTATGATTATTTTACATCTTCATGTTAAATCAACTGACACATTCAACTGAATATACAGTACTTTTAGGAATGTTTACACCTTTCATTTGATGACCAGTAAAACCACAAAACTTACTTAAAGAGCTAAGATACTTATAAACAATTCATAGATATCTTTAAACATCTATAGATAATTTTGTACTTCAAATAAAACAATATAATCATATTAAATGAAATGGATTATAGATGGATTTTATCCAAATTTCCTCAGATAATTTCTTTTCACATAGATATGCATATAAATATTTTTATCCTGGCTCATATAAATGTCTTTATGAAGAAAACATTAACTGTTGGTCTCAAGCCCAGAACTCAGTGAGAGGTTGGAGGTGACTCGCAGGCTCAGTCAGTGGCAAAGTTTTGTTGCCCAGTTTCCTAGTGAAATCGCCATTCTCTTGAATCAAAGATTTCTACTTGTTTTATTTCATTTGATTGGATAATTTTTCTTTGCTATCTACCATGTTCCAGCCAGCATAAGGCACAGAAACATCATTAATACCTGCCCTTTCCTAACAGGCATACACATTAGTTAACTCTTGATGTTTTACCCCCTCAAAACTTAGTAGCTTAAAAAAAGCCAACTTAATGACTTACAGCAACTATTTCATTGGCTCTCACTTGTGTGGCTGAATGATTAAGGTGAGACTTTGCTGAGTGATTCTTCTGCTCTTGCTTGGGGCTACTCATCCATCTATCGTCATCTGGGGCATCTACTTGGAACTGAATGGTTGAAGATGGCCTGATCCACATTTCTAAGTAGTTGGTGCTGGCAGGGGTTACTGGTATGGCTATAGGCTGAATGGTTGGACCACTCTCCCCACTCGCTCTCTTAACCCCAAAGGGTCTAGGTCAAGCTACTTCACATGGTGGCATCAATGTTCCAAGCAGGCCAATGTGGAATCAGCAAGACCCCCATGAGGTGTATGCTCAGGTTATCAATTCTTGGCATTCTATTGGCCCAAGAAGTCACAAGGCTAGCCTGGTTTCAAGCAGTAGAAAATTGGACTCCTTCATCTTGATAGAAGTGACAAAAATATACTGTAAAGAGTATAATTACAGGGGTGGAAGGAATTATTGTACCCATCTTTGCAAACACTCTATCATAGCTCTATTTTATTTTTTTAAGTTTATTATTATTAATGTTGTTTTGGGAATCTTTACACCCAATATGGGGCTTGAACTCACTATCCTGAGATCAAGACTTGCATTCTCTTCCAACTCAGCCAGCCAGGTGCCTCTCTACCAAAGCTTTAAAAATTAATGTGACACTTTATAATGTTTATGTACAATACGCAAGAGTTTATACTCAACAAAATATTTCTCAGGCACTAGGGATTTAAATTGCTCAACAAACTGAGGGTTGATGGGGAGTGGGAGGGCGGGGAGGGTGGGTGATGGGTATTGAGGAGGGCACCTTTTGGGATGAGCACTGGGTGTTGTATGGAAACCAATTTGACAATAAATTTCATATATTGAAAAAAAAAAGTGTAGTTTCATTTAAAAAAAATAAATTGCTCAATATCATAGGCACTTTTTTCTACCTCTTACAGTCTTTCAAAGAAATAACTAAAAAATTAAAAACAAAACAAAACATAAAGGTCTAGTAAACGTAGGTTCTCTTTTTCTTTGTTGTGTTATGCACTAGAAATTCTCAATTAGTGAGCTTTAATTTTGGAACCAGCAGGTGAGACCTCAATTTTACTTGTAATTTATCAGGCAAATGTTCATTAGTTCAAAGGTACACCATTCATGATGTGCCTGCAGGAACTGTATGGATATCATATATGAATTCCATCCCAATCAAGGTGTGATGCCAATTTTTTTTCCCAAAATTTACATGGCCCATCTTGTGACCCACTCGTCTCTCCAGAGATGTCCCATGAACATACTGAATGGGTTTACATGGCAAAAATGGACTGTTATTTTAAACTTTAGTGCATAAAAATCTTAATGTTTAACAGTGTGTTTTTATCTTATGTTCTCAGACTTTAACAGATGTTAACAATCCAGCAATACTAAAGAACCTCATGATTATTAATGGGTGGAAAGAAAAGCACAAGTGTTGAATATTCCAACACATGGCAATCAGAATCCATGTCTCTCATTAGGACAAGTTTCATCAAAATATTAATGGTGCCTTCTTCCTGTATATACAAAAACAGATATTCACGGACTGTCTAGCAATACTGCTAAGTAACTTATTAGTCTTGGCTGTTGTTACGGAACATTTCTGGGCATAGTATCAATTTAAATCTCAATATATGTGAGACAAACTTCCCTCAAATAGCAATGGGTTATAGGCAGGGTTTCCTTTATCAAAGTCTGATCTCACTTTTCTTTGAGAAAAGTTCTGACTCTCCAGGAAATTAAATGGCATCTGATTGGCTTGCTTACACTTTCTCATTTCCCCAAACCATTTTGTTTCATTTACTGCATTCTGTCACAATGAAAGTGATTTGGGGATTTAAAATGGATTCATCCTGCTCAAACAGATGTCAAAGATGAGGTACATTGGTTTTAACAACTATTTAGGGGCCATGAGAGGAACAGCTTTTCCCATGTAAAAGCCTATCGTGAGCATCCAAAGGATTGTTGTCTGTTTTTCTCCATAGCTATATTTCACTAAATTTTGTCAAATTTACTGGGCAAATTTTTGTGCAGAGAACTGACAAGCATCTTTAATTTAAAACACTTTGTTAATGTATTGTTGAGATTATAGGACATGGAAATTAGTTTTGTTTTACCAGAAACTACATTTAGCATTTGAACAGTGTGCAAAATACACAAGGTCTATTTTAACATCCATAAAGTGATTTTAAAAGAAAATCAAAAGTTATACCCTCATATCCAGCTTCAAAGGATGTGACAGCCCAATGAACAGATTTGGACATATGCTTATTCTTTGCTGTATTTTTTTGTAGTAGCAGCACTGGTGTGTGATGAGAAATTATTTGCCTGGTGATTAAATCAGGCATGGCTTGAGTTGGTGACATAGTAGTTCTAATACTGTTTAGAATTGTTTTTTTTTTTTTCAAATCATGTACTATCTATTATAAAATATTACCATATGAGGCGGAGGAGAAAGAGAATATTAACTGCCTGTGTCACCATTTTCTTTGTGTTTGTGTGCATGTGTGTGTGTGGCTTTGATGTCTACAATTGTGTCTTAGTAAGTGATTCTTTGACAATTAGATGGCGCTGAAAAGTAGTTAATGACCTGAAGCATGATGCTATTAACATCAGCTTGAGAGACAGAAAAATTCAATACAAATTTTGCTCACAATTAGTAAATAATTCAATGATTTCTTGCTGGTTCTCTAGAGAGGAGAGTTGTGGCATCCTTGAATTCAAGGGAAGTTAATCTGGATTAATTTCTACAGAAAAGCTTGTCTCACAAACATGATGAATAAAGGCCTAAGTCTAGATGTGTCAATGCCTCAGGGTAATTGGAGCTACAGACGCAAGTACTACACGTCATCCACGGTGATTATCTCACCTTTGCAGCACGTTAGATATTTCAAGTACTCCTATGGTATATATTTCGAGGAACACCTAGCCTCCTGGGGCACCTGGGTGCCTCAGTGGGTTGAGCGTCCGACTTCAGCTTAGGTCAGGATCTCACAGTTCATGAGTTCCAGCCCCGCGTCGGGCTTTGTGCTGACAGCTCAGAGCCTGGAGCCTGTTTCAGATTCTGTGTCCACCCCCCCGCACCCCCCCCCCCGCCCCTCCCCGCACTCACACGCTGTCTCTTTCTGTCTCTCAATATTTTAAAATTTGTGAAAACACGCTTTTACATTGTTGAAAAGCAACTGTTACCTGTCATTCCAGGAAAGTGAATGGAACAAAAGCACAACTTTATATGTCTTTCTTTTTTTCTAAGAAACTACCCTGGGAATTCTAGCTTACGCAGTTACCAAGTTAAGCTATGTCTGTATTTAAACTCTGCATTTACCTTATGGAGAGACTTTATGGAAACACTTAGCAAATCCCTAACCTCGTTTCACGGGATGATCTACTGTTGCAAAAGTCTTCTTTTCTTTTCATTTTATGAGATTTGGTCAAGTCACTTTCAGATATCATTTTTATATGGATACTTCAGGGCGAGATTATAAGAAGCATATGTAATTATTGAGGAGGGGTACCTTTTGCAGGCAGTTAACATGCTCATATTACCCCAAATAAGTTTTTGTCTGTTTAACTTATATCTGACCAACTATGACCATTATTGAATGTTATATTTGTTCACCTGGTTGCTAGCTGAAATATTCTTAATTTTTTAAGATCTTTTTACTTACATTAAAAAAGGACTGCAAATTTTTTAAATGTTTCTCTCTACTCTTAGCCCAGAGTGGCTAATGATGCTACAGGCCAGGTTCCCATCTTTCTGCTTTCATGTCAGTCATCCCCCTTAGACACTGAATTATTTGAGTCCTTAAAAAGGCTGCATCTAGGGGAAAGGCAAAATATGTCAGTGATACAGCAGGAGATGTCACCAAACTGGTATGGCACATCAATCACTTACTGATTTCTATTTGCCAAAAAAAAGGGCAATATGCCATTTAAAGAATGAGAACGGTTCCAAACCAGCTCCGGTTTTGGAACTGAAAAGCACCACACTGCAGACATGTGGCCCATCCTGATTCAGTCATCGCAATTAGAAAGGGTGCCTCAGGACACTGCAAACATTGGTGACAATTCTGCTGACAACTCCTAACTCGAGATACTACTAGCTAACCAGATACGAAGCCCACGCCCTTCCTCTACACATTACATAATGTAAATAAAGGTCTTTCCTGAGTCCCAAAGCCCTCGATGAACAGATGTGCTCTTTTCAGTAATTGCCACCTTTTTCCCCATACACGATTTTACGTCCGATTCACTCAGAGACTTCACTGTACAGGCAGCATTTGTTCTTTTTTACTTTTTTAATGTTTACTTACTTATTTTTGAAAGACAGAGCACAAGCCAGGGAGGGGCAGAGAGAGAGGGGAAAACACAGAATCTGAAGCAGGCTCCAGGCTCTGGGCTTTCAGCACAGAGCCCGATGTGGGTCTCTAACTCAAAAACTGTGAGATCATGACCTGAGCTGAAATCAAGAATTGGACTCTTAACAGAGTGAACCACCCAGGCCCCAGCATTCGTTCTTCACGGAGAATTCAATACTGCTAAATCAAGAATTCCCATGAACAGTCTAACCTCTTTACTCCTCTTTAAAATTTCTCTCAGGGTATCAAAATGTTATTTTCAATTACCTAAACATAGCAAAGTATAATTTTCTATCAAAGGGCAGACTAAAAACATCAACAGGTAGAAACTAGTATCAGAGGACATTCAACAGAGTTATTGAGGATATTTATGTGGTGATATGAGTTAATGTATATAGAATGTCCATTAAAATATGAAAGTTTTATATATACATATTCACCTAATCAGAATAAGTACATAATTACATACTCAAATCTACCAAGCACCATAAAAAACTTATATTCTCTTAACCTTATCCTCTGTATTAATTAGGTTAGCCTTTCTAATAAAATATATAAACCTAAACTAATTTATGCAAATATATGTGTAGGAAGGAGAAAGATGAATATTAAAATTCTACTCAGCAGTATTCTTGAATTTTCTTTACGTAAAGTTTAGAGGAGAATATTGAATAAATAGAAGAGAAAATTTAAAATCAAAGCTGAAGGCATGGACAATAATAAATGACAAATGCAGAAATAATCAGAAGAAAAATAAAAGAAGTGAGAACACTTAGAGACATTACCTGCCTAATTTGTAAAAGCATGCAGCTTGGGGTGGTATATACAGATGATTTTAGAAGGCTGTAAAGTTGGTAACAGTGACATAGGAATCAAAAAAGAAATAAGATTTGGTATGAGAGGAGGCTCTTTAGTAGCTAAACTCATGCCATTTATTTCATTCCTTTTTTCATCCAAAATGGATGGCCATCTTAAAGTTATGTTTGCCTACTGGGTAACTTGCCTATGACTTGCTTGGGAAAAGAGAGAGTTCTCCAAATAAGGTCAGAGGATCTAAATTCTTTTTATTAATATGAAAAGTGATTAAGATGTTAAATTCCAAATTGCTGATCTTAGTGTCTGATAAGAAGAACATAGAAATGTTTTGGAGGAAAAATGAAGTTAATTTTGTATTTTTTCTCAAATTGTTCTAGTATTACAAAAAATTCAATGTCGGTGGAAGTGTCCTGCCTCTAAAACAGGAAATCCTGCTCTATTATTCTGAGAGGGTGCTTCATGGTATTGACAATAGCTCACTTGTTACAATATTGAGTAGCACTGCATTGCACTGAGTCAACAAGTATAAGACAGAGTATTTTATGCACCAGGAGATGCAAGTGATGTTGCCCCATTCATCCAAGGTCTTAGATGAAGAAGTCTTGGAAATCTACGGTTTCAAAGGAGAAAAAACAAATCCATATGAAGCTGAATTTATTTTTCTTCTTAGTCTATTTCCCATTCTGGAAAAAAATAATAATAATCAACGTTTCCTAAATATCTGACCGTATTGTTTTGAAGATTATTAAACATAATGTGTGAGAAATGACTCTCTAAACTTCTCAGAGCTACACAAATATTATTTTTAAAATATTTTTTAATGTTTATTTATTTTTGAGAGATAGAGAGTGAGCAGGAGAGAAGCAGAGAGAGAGGGAGACAGATTCCAAAGCAGGCTCCAGGCCCTGAGCTGTCAGCACAGATCCCGACGCAGGGCTCAAATTCACAAACCATGAGATCAGGATCCAAGCCAAAGTCAGATGTTTAACCGACTGAGCTACCTAGGCACCCCTACACAAATATTATTACAAGCAACAATATGAGTTTTAATTTTACATTTATTTTTCTTCTGATTGTATGTGACCAAACTCCAGTAGTCCATAGAGGTGTCAAGGGATCAACAATGTTAGACTTGAATTTCATCTTACAGTTGGTTTCTTACTATCTTTAAATATAATAGAAAATAATACGTGATAAGATATATTTTATATCTACCAAAGATGCTGCCAATTTAATTCACTTGAACTTGAATCTAACTGACATTCAGAGCTTGAATTCAAAAGCTTTCCTGAGTACTGAATGCAAAATTAAAGTGCTTATTATTAGTAGTATTTACACAGCATTGTAAAGTTTGCAAAATCATTTCAGGCATTTTATACAGGATGCTCACATACATTAAATTACCACTGATTTTGGATCTGAAGGTTGAGACTTATCATTAGATTTTATGATATTTTTATTGACAGCTTATTCACTTGTCAAAAAATAAAAATGAAACTTATTCACTTGTAAAATGGTGCAAATGAGAATGCTACACACATAAACTCTGGTAGGGCTAGTTGATGCTTAGGGAAATCTGCTATGTGGGGTAGGGTACATCACAGTGTTATTTGACCAATACCAAAAGATATAACATTAGTCATAACAACATGAAATAGACTATAGTACTATAGACTCTTAATATTCATCAGTTTTAGATGCTTATCATCAGACATTTATCATGATAGATCTTAAATACTTTTTAATTACACAGATTGTCTCTTACATAACAGAATGGTCTTGTGCAATGGCTATACTCTATTTTTGAGCTGTAAATAGCATGCAAAAATTCATGCCTGTAAATTTCATATTACTCTTACGTTTTAACTAATATTTAGAAATTAATTCTAAAAGGTTTCGTGCTTAAACCTAAGGAAAACAAGCAAGTTAATATTAAAATGTTTTAAATTTTAACTTGCTTTTCTTGCTTTATAAACAAAATGTCGATAAATCCCAGCAAAAATGATCATTCTGAATTTGTCTTTGAATTGCCAAGAATAATAGCTTAAGGTAGCATTCTTCCAGTATCTTTAAGCTTATTCACCAAAATTGATTTTTGAAGTTTAGAAACTAGCAGTTTATTGTCTACAAGAGGCAAAAAAGTCACTCTGAGAACCTTGACCAAAGACATTTATCTTATAAATTTTACTCTGGGTTATCATTTTTTTCTTTTTTTTTTTTTTTTTTAGTTTGATCCCAAAGGTCTCACTCAAACAGACGTCCTTTGGAATACTGATTTCTTTTACAGTGCAACTCAATGTATGAAGGAATTCTTTCCTGGTTAAAATGTAGACATGGAGATCCATATTTGTTATATCTTATTTTTAACTTTCCCCAAATGCTTTTTGAGTACTGTTTTATAATAACTTTAAGTAAGATGTGTTGCTATTTTTTTTAATGTTTATTTCTTTGAGAAAGAGGGAAAGAGCATGAGCAGAGGAGGGGCAGAGAGAGGGGGGGAGACTGAGAATCCCAAGCAGGCCTCGCACTGCCAGCATAAGCCCACGTGGGGCTCAAACCCATGAACCTTGAGATCATTACTGAGCAGAAATCAGGAGTCGGATGTTTAACTGACCGAGTCACTCAGGCGCCCCAATATGTTGCTATTTTTCTTAAGTTTATTTTGAGAGAGAAAGACAGCACGTGTGCAGTGGGGAGGGGCAGAGAGAGGCGGAGAGAGAACCCCAAGCACACTCTTCCATGCCAGCATGGAGCCCTGCAAGGACTCGATCCCACGAAATGTGAGATCATTAACCTAAACTGAAACTAAGAGTTAGATGCTCAACCAGCTGAGCCCCAGATGCCCCTGTTGCAATTTTTAACATAACAATCGTTATCTTATTTTTACTATATATTATTTTCAGTAATATACATATGATGTACATAAATACACACATATATACACATTTCTGTCACTCTTTTGAAAACATTACATGCTGTGCCCACCAGACTTCAAAACATGTTGCTTGGATTAAATTAAGAATACAATGCTCACACTGAAGAGAAATGGAGAAGAGCTTCCCCATGAAAAGAAACACACCACACAAAACAACCACAAAAAAACAACTGAACAATGAGGGTCACACGGGGCCAACTTGCAAAATGAAAAAGAAAATGTTCAGGAGGAGAGGATGGCATGTGGGACTATCGCCTACTCAATACTCTACATTTCTCATGTGCATGTTCCCCATTGGACGTTGACTTTCCAGATTCAGTATGAAATCTTTGTCAAAGAATTGGACAGATTTTGCTAAATCTAAAAAAACTTAGGGAAAGAAAAGGGAAAAAATGGGGAATGCAAGGAAAAAAAGAAGGTTGACTTAGGGCTTTTCCTGGATCTGGGTGCTCAATGCAAGAGATTCCCCTCCCATCCCTTTTCCCTACCCTCAAATATTTTTGGAGAGGTAGTTTCCAGAACTAGGTCAATTCACACCAGTGGAAATGGAAGAGGAACCTAGCAAAACTGATCAGTATCAAAGACTGTACTTTAGACTGTGACTTTCCTTCTTTCCATGTAAGAATCAATAAATAATAAAAGTAGGTTTTCACATTAGTAATGTGACTTAGGGGAATTTTTTTTAAGGTTTATTTATTTTGACAGAGAGAGAGAGAGAGACAGAGAGAGAGAGAATGAGCCAGGGAGGGGCAGAGAGAGAGAGAGAGAGAGAGAGAATCCCAAGCAGATTCCTCGCCCTGAGCGCAATGAGGGGATCGATCTCATGATCACAATATCATGACCTGAGCAGAAATCAAGAGTCGGATGCTCAACCAAATGAACCACCCAAGCATGAAATTTAGGGAAATTTTAAGATATTTTTTCTAAGGAGAGACCATAAGAAACTACCAAAGGTTAACTTTACTATAAATACATTCTTTGATTGTTCAAAGCACTTCTAATAGAATAAAAGATTTTTAAAAACCTTCAATTTATCATGTCATGACCCATATACATTGGCTGAGAGAGTGTATATTTACAACTACTAAAACCATATGCACAACTCATTACAAAGAAATAACTACTTATTAATATAAATGTAAAGTTAAATTTATTGAAAAATAGTAGGCATTGCTGTAATTTAACTTTTATTTGGATCAAAAGACTCGAGTTATCAATTAATTTTGTTATTCAGTACAAAGAAAGATGTAAAATGGCATACAAAAGTAATTACAAGGACAGAGTTCTGGATTCAGTAAGTACATGATAGCCATCTATATATTTTAAAAAAGGCTTTTTTTATTGACCAAATGATAAAATGTGTCATATGTAAAGACAAGGTAAAGAGCCTCAGAAGAAAGGATATGTTATCAGCAGTGATCATTTTATTAAACTGTATTTCTTTCATTGTTATAGTAAATATGTACTAGGCTAATATAAATTGAAACAACTTGTACATTTTAGCTACATTTATATTCTTTGTTTCTCAAATTGAACCTATATATAATAAATAACTTATGATTTTAAAACTATAGATTAAGTAAAAATTTAATTCCACGTGCATATTTTTCTGCCACATCATTCATTCAGCAAACACTATTCTGCTGCCTGGTGGACCAATACCACACCAAAGTATTTAATGTGGTTAAAAGACATTCAGAATAGGGGTGCCTGGGTGGCTCAGTTGATTGAGCGTTCAATTTCGGCTCAGGTCATGATCTCACAGCTCATGAGTTTGAGTCCCTTGTCGAGCTTTGTGCTGATAGGAGCCTGGAGTCTGCTTCAGATTCTGTCTCCCTCTCTCTCTCTCTGCCCCTAATCCACTCGCATTCTGTCTCTGGCTCTCTCAAAAAATAAATAAACATTAAAAAAAATTTAAAAGGCATTTAGAATACATCAAATCATTCTGTTATACTTTAGATATCTTACAATTTTGTTTGTCAATGATACTTCTATAAAGCTAAAGAAAAAGAGCCATTTGGAGAACAAGGTATTCTAAGCATGAGGGAGCCTATCTAGAAGAGATCTACAACATACTGGAATGTGAAATGTTCTGTTCAAAATGTTCCTTAATGCAAGGAACCCTCTTTCTAGTGTAAAGAAGACATTTTTTTCTGTGGCTCTTGTTCTATTCTACCCTGAACACCATAACGATTTATTTCAGCACATGCCAGAGCACAGAGGAAGAGAAAAATGCCATCCATCTTTTCCAGAGTTAAATTGGATATCAAATTACTAATTCATATGATAAGAGGCCACAAAACTATACAGCTTGATAAAATATAGATTCAATGCAATGGAAAAATCATCAGATTCTTCCCTTTTATAAATGACATATTCCTCATATTTTAACATATGTCCTCGGTCATCATGTTCAAATCCTGAACGAAGTAGATAAAGCAGAGTGTTATTTCAATAAAGCTATGAGTTCAGAGTCTGGAAATTTTAAGATATTAATTGCTTCTTAATGACTTACAAGATATCATTCATTTTTTTTGCTATTAACTTAATGGCTAATTGATAATGGTAAATATAGGGTTCTATTCTATTTGATTAACACTGAGAAAATTAACCGCTAAAGCTGATGGTAATTGAAAAGACTTAAAAAATATATATAATATTCTTTGGTATTTTGCATTTTTTTCCTCCCCAATTATAATGGTTATAATTTCCGCCGTTCCCTTGAACTACTGAGATTGCTTTTATTTTAAATGAACCTAATATATAGAATACTACCTACTTGATATCTCTACATGCAATACTACTTTGAGAAACTATTTCATTTTTTAATTAAAAAAAATTTTTTAATCTTTATTTATTTTTGAGAGAGAGACAGAGTGTGAGCAGGGGAGGAGCAGAGAGAGAGGGAGAAATAGAATCTGAAGCAGGCTCCAGGCCCTGAGATGTCAGCATAGAGCCCAATGTGGGGCTCGAACTCACGAGCTGTGAGATCATGACCTGAGTCTCACGAGCCGAAATCAGACACTCAACCGACTGAGCCACCCAGGCTCCCCTTCAATTTTTCTTTATAAAACTAATTATGAGTTATTCAGTTTCCTAGGATAATTATTTACTAATGCAAACTCAAAAAAAAAAAGATATGTCTTATTCTGTATGTACTTAAAAAACAGTTTAGCATAGGGGTCTGCAAATAACAGCCCTTAGGTCAAACTAGTCGTTTTGTCCATTTTCTTATGGCTAGTGAGATAAGAATGCTATTCATATTTTTAAGTGGTAATTTAAATCCTTAAGTATATACATGATATCCTTTATTTATATATTTATATATATTATAGACATATTTATTAATGCTAAAGTAATATATATATATCATATATACATATACATGTATAATATAATATACATGATATAATATAATACATATATCATATATGCATATATATATATATATATATATATATATATATACGTATGTATAATCTCAAAAACAACTACTAATAGCCTGGTGTTGACTGGAAACCTTACCAATAATATAAAAAGTCAACTAACACACATTTTGTATGTTATACAAATGTATACCTGTATATACACTGTATTCTTATAATAGTGTAAGCTGGAGAAAAGAAAATGCTATTAGGAAAATCATAAGGAATGGAAACTACAATTATAGTACTACATTGTATTTATCGAAAATATCCAGGGGCGCCTGGGTGGCTCAGTCGGTTAAGCGGCCGACTTCAGCTCAGGTCATGATCTCGCGGTCCGTGAGTTCGAGCCCCACATCGGGCTCTGTGCTGACAGCTCAGAGCCTGGAGCCTGTTTCAGATTCTGTGTCTCCCCTCTCTCTCTGACCCTCCCCCGTTCATGCTCTGTCTCTCTCTGTCTCAAAAATAAATAAACATTAAAAAAAAAAAAACAGGAATGACATCCTGCATCCTTTAAAAAAAAATATCCATATATAAGTGAACCCACACAGTTGAAACTCATGCTGTTCAAGGGTTGTGTGTGTGTGTGTGTGGGTGGGTGGGTGTGTGTGTGTGTGTTCCCTTTCCTTTGGTATACACGCCTTTTCATATACACTCTTTTCAGACTAAACACCCTTAAATACTCCAGCAAAGTACGGCTGCTCTTTCACAGATCATATATGTGTAGTCTCTCCATGCATACATTTTATACCAATTTAATATTTGAGAAAACTCAGTGTCAGGTCTGAAATGCTGGGAAATCAGTATAAGTGGGCAACAATTTGTAATTCCTCATCTTGCTTGTCCATCTTGGTGGTACCATTGCTATTTGCGTAGCCACCTCAGGGGCCAGCCCTGATTTGTACAGAAAGAGAGACGATGGAGGAGAGAGTATTTCCAGACCAGTAAAGGCTGCTGAGACTGAAGAGTTTGTATATGAAACTGAGTGTATACTGAAGAAGAATGGGTATTGTAAGACAGTGCAAATCTCTCAGACATCATATACAAGGTAACCTAAGTCTTAAGAATTATTTAAGTTGCTACAAAGCATAGATTTTCATTACCACATTAGTAGGTTTTATTTACTATCCTAGTTTTGCATACCATCTCTTTGGGCTTCCAACTGAAAGAAGTTCTGGTATCCAAATTCTAAGATAAGAATAGACTGGGGCACCTCAGTGGCTCAGTTAAGCGACCGACTTTGGCTCAGGTCATGATCTCACAGCTCGCGAATTCAAGCTCCGTGTTGGGCTCTGTGCTGACAACTCAAAGCCTGGAGCCTGCTTAGGATTCTGTGTCTCCCTCTCTCTCTGCCTCTCCCTCCCCTTGTGCTCTGTCCCTCTCTTTCTCCCAAAAATAAATAAATGTTTTTAAAAAAAAAGAATACACTGGTCAGAAAACACACTGTGTTCACAGAAGGCTGTCATATTTCACTTTGAACATTTTCAAGAGAGATTTTCTTTGATTTTCCAGAAGGAATTTTGAGTGAGCAGGTAATTACCAAATAAAAACTGAACCATTTTCTATGCCAGACTATGAAAACAGTGTCAAATCCCCTCACTTATCTGCAAGTTGTGATGGATGATATAATTAATAAAGGAAGTTTTCTAGTTCCATTTCACTTAGAAAGCTTAGACATTCTCCAGTTCTATGCATATATATATACATATATATGTATATATATACACATATATGTATATACATATATATACATATATATGTGTATATATATATACACATATATATGTATATACATATATATACATATATATATTTTTTAATGTAGACATATATATATATTTTAATGTAGACATATTTATTTTGAGAGAGAGAGAGAGTATGCATGCTTGTGTGAGTAGGAGGGGGTCAGATAGAGGGAGAGAGAGAATCCCAGGTAGGCCCCACACTCAGTGTGGAGCCCAACATGGGTTTTTTTCTCATACCATGAGATCATGACCTAAGCCAAAATCAAGAGTCTGATGCTTAACTGACTGAGTCACCCAGGTGCCCCTATACAAATATATTTTTTTTAATATAAGAACCAAGGAAATAAACAGATAAGATGCTTTCTTAGGAGGTACTTAAAACTATGTATATCTTTTGCTAACTTATAAAACTAATAACAACTCTCATGTATTTTTGTTTCTAAAGTAATAATAACCGCTGCTTCTATTTAAATCAAATATGACTTATCACATTATAATTTCAGTTCTCAAGCACAAGTTTTAGAAGACAAAAGGAAATATTGTGCAGTAGCATTTGAGCTTATTTGAAAAGGCATCAAATAAAATAGATCCTCACATTATGAACAAAATTTTAGAAATCACAAATTAAAAAAATAATAATTTGCCAATCATTCAAAAAATGTTGATGCTGACAGGACAACTTATTGCTGAACTGGCTTTATACTATCACCACAGGCTGGGACCACTTTAGCAATTAAAAGAAAAAGCTGTCATCCTTTGTGAACTGTGAATGACAGAAGATTTGGACTATACGAGGTACTCAGGAACATATTTTCCTGCACGGATTACAATTGCAGTGTGCTAATATTGCTTTAGCCCTGAACTATAAGGTATGTAAAAATAGAAACTGATGTATATGATTGGTCAAGGATTGCTAGTATAGAAGATTCACCACACTTCTTAATGCTAACACAAGTTGTATAAACACAGAGAGGGAACACGCAGTATGTATTGCATGACTATTGCTTTGTAGAGTTGACAGATATTTCCTGTGAATGTAAGTTATCATGGTTGTTTGTTGTCCTTTCTGTTTGGTTGTGGGGAGTATTTTTATCCTTATGCATTAGGTTTTAAATCAAAACAAACACTAAAATTGGCTTTAAAAACCAAGATAACATCTAAATAAGATAACTCCAAAGTGCATATACTTTTGGGGAGGTAATATTCTGATTATTTTTATATTATTTTATTCTGAAATCCAATACTGCTACACATGAATTAGATTCTATTTTATTTTTGTATCATCTCATAAGCTCACATCTCACCATATTAGAATCCTCAAAAATCCCCAAAGACATGCTAAGTTGAATAATTGATAAACTAGAATATCTTTATTCTTGAAGTACCAATGTTGATACAGAATGACACCTAGTTTTCCTCTTAAAATAACAAGTTCCAGAAAATAAAAACTGCAGATGGGAGGAAAAAAGAAAGTTTGTGGTAGGCAATTTTTATCCATAGATATAATGTTGCAATTAGCCTTCTGTGATTCTATAATATAGTGGTTAAGACTTTACAAAAATAATTTTTGCATATGCATATATTTTACTATAGCATATTAAATTTTATTCCACAGGGAAGAAAGCTAGTATCTGATGAAATAGCACTTTATGATTATGCTAGAAAATGTTTCTTCCATCTCTTAACCTTTTACCAGCCCAGCTGGATATATCTGATTTTTTAATATCTGAAACTTAAGAAAATCTGAAGGTAACATAAAACATGGATTGGAGAACCTGCATTATAAATTAGACACATTCAGCTCTCTAAGAACATGCACAGCTGTAGGAGAAACATTACTTGGAGAATTAAGTCCAAAGTCATAATACATGCATATGTTTAAAGTAAGAAATAAATGGTTCTATTTGGGAAGGGGTCAACTTTATGGTACCAAAATATCATGAAAGACACAAGAGATATATTGAGTAATATGACATTTTATGTTCCACATTAAATTCTGCTGTCACGTTGAAAGAATGTATGCCTATTCTAATAAAAACCTGGAAAAGACTGAAAGGTAAACAGAACCTTTGGTTCCCAGAGGACTATACAGGTCAACCATTAGGATCTAAATAAAGCCTAGAGGGAGGTGTCAGAGAATTCTGGACTTGAGGACATTTGAATATAAGTGTTTGATAGAGGCAATTGGAAACAGGTTTTAACAGAAAAGATTTCACACATGGTAAAATGAGAAAAATACTGAGTTCACATAACACCTTTATCTCATGAATACACAACAAATTCATTCTCAATTAAGAAGTGAGTCTTAATTTCTTCCAAGTAGATGGTGACATAGTATTTTAGTCATCAAATATTTATGCTGTGAATTTTTTGGACACTAAGTCTACTGAATTCCTTTATAAACAACTATCACATAAACTTTGAAGATATGTTCATTTCATGGTGTCCAATAATCTTGGATACTGTTTCTTTCATGACCTTTTCCCACCCTGTTTCATTCTTAACTGGTCTATGCTACACGTTACACATTGATCTGTAGACAAAGCATTGTCACATGAAATCAATATATCATTCCTTTGGTATTGAGACTGGCTTTTGCTTAGTTTACTTTCATTTTTTAAAGTAGATCAATAGTGCTAAACTGATGCATTACAAATTGGGGGTACAATTAGTATCTGTCTTCAAGCTAGTTAACATGGGAATACAGCTTGATGGGTAGACGTTGGATGGAAAAAATCTTTTGAAACTATTAAGTCTGTATTCAAAATCACCTCTAAAATATGAGTGTTTTAAAAATAAAATTGTAATTAAAACCACAGCTACTTTTCACATTTCTTACTATATACTTGGTTTAAGAAGACATTTTCTTTTTAGAGTAGATATTTCATAAAATATTATTTGAAACAAAAAACTTTCCATTGATGTATCAGGCAAAGGAGTTCTTTTTGAGTGTATAACCACTGGTCTAGAAAGAAAATAAATGGATTCATTCGAGTATTTATTTAAGATACTTAGTATTGATTTAAAATATATTTTCTGAGAAAATTAGCTTTATTTATCTACATTAAAAATGCAGTTATAATTTTGAAAAGCCCAAGAAGTTAAGAATTAACTTTTCACACTTAACACAGTTACTTTAATACCTTCTCTACTTACTTTTTAGTTTTTATCACAGGTTCATCTCACTGGTGACAAAAGAGCATTGGGCCCATTTTCCTTCAATCTCATCAATATATTCATTAACAGGACTTCATCAATCTCACTACACTAAGAAAATATTAAATCTTCTAAGCATATTAAAATTGATTTCATGATTTGGGGATCAAGTATTCATTATTAGGCCATTTCTTCATTTTATACGGGAATGCATTAAAAATAACAATATTCAGACTAAGTGGCCTTAAAATAAAAGAGTGACATCCAGTGCAGCCATTATCTATGTAACAGTAATAAGGTACACAATTTATTCAACTTGACCCTTAACACCAAAAACACTGTTACATATTGATTTGCTCTTCCCTTACCTAGGATCCAGTTGCTGGACCTCATCAACGTTTCATTATACACGCCAACGGGGAACAAGGAAGAGAGCAAATAACCTAAACCTTCTTTGCAGTATATTACAGTGCACAGTTTGAGGGTCTGATAGCCTAGGTTCGAAACTTAGTTTTACTTAGTTTACTTAGTTTTACCATGAGTCCTGTTAACAATAAATATCTTATAATACTGTGCCTGCTAAATGAGCTATTCATTCAATCAGTAGATTCAGCCAGTAGATTTGTTTCTTTCAATATTTATACAGTTGTTGTGTTAGGGGACAGAGGCACAGCCCTAACCAGGAATATATAGCCCTTGCCCTCTTAGAGATTACATTTTAGTGAAGCTGACAGATTTTACATAATTATGTACTAATTTAATTAATCATGATTATGACAGCTACACATGGGAAATCTAGGGCACCTTATGTAGTCTGATCATTCTTGGAAAAGTCACATTAAGAATATAATTTAAGTTCTATCAAGAAAGTGGCCGAGATATTGTCTAGTATAGGGAAGCGGGGGCCTTCTCAGCAGAGGGAACCACATGATCAAAGATAGGAAGAAGAATGGCATGTGGAAGGAAGTGAAAAGGCTACATAAGGACCATGCAAGGGGACACCTGGGTGGCTCAGTTGGTTAAGCTTCCAACTCTCAATGATCTCACAATTCGTGAGTTCGAGCTCTACGTGAGGCTCTGCACTGACAGCACAGGGCCTGCTTGGGACTCTCTCTCTCTCTCTCTCTCTCTCTGTCCCTCCCCTGCACTTGCATGAGCATCCTCTCCCTCTCTCTCTCAATAAATAAATAAATAAATAAATAAATAAACTTAAAAAAAAGGACCATGTAAGGACTGGTAGGTGACATGAACAATATTGGACTTTTTCTGAAAAGCAAAAGGAGGTCGTTGAAAAGTTTCAAAGAGAAGAGCGACATGAATAGGGCTAAAAGTGGCTTCAGGTAGACCAGATAATAAGCTGTTTCTTATTCCTGTGGAGAAATGCTGTTGCTTTGACCAGGATGGTGGCAGCGTGGATAGAAAGAAGCAGATGGATCTGCAATGATATTTAGGAGAGAAAATCCAATGAATTAGTTGATGAGACACAGAAAGTAAGGGAAAGGGAAGGGACAAGATTGACACAGCAACTCCTGGACTGCAAAATTTCATAAATGGTGGAGACACTCACTAATTCACTAACACAGGAAATGAAGGAAGAATAGAATAAAAGCAAAAGAAAACAAAACAAAAAACCAAGAGTGAGCCAAATAGAAATGTTTCCCAGTACACAGTTGGATATCCAGATCTGAAGCTCAGAAGATGGGTTACTTAAGTTTTGTAAATTTGAGTTATCACTTTATAGAAGGCTGAAGCAGTAAAGTAGATGTGATTGATGGTCAAGAGAGATCATATAGGTGAGAGGTTTGAGAGCACATACAACTCAGTCTAGAACAACTCAATCTTTGAAAGATTATATAATGATGATGATATCTAGGAAGGAGGAGAACAGTTCCTAGAGAAGAAGAAGAAGAAGAAGAAGAAGAAGAAGAAGAAGGAGGAGGAGGAGGAGGAGGAGGAGGAGGAGGAGGAGGAGAAAAACATTTGGAGTGCAGTGCTGGAGAATGCCAACCACCTTGCTGGGCCCAAGGCAAACATTACATCAATGTCATTGAGCAGTGATAGTACCAGTATAACATAGAAAAATAGAGCATAATACAGAACCATTTAGGAAAGTTTAATACAGAATAGGGAATATCTAGTTTATTTTCATCTCTCCTGGCTAATAAACTGAGATATCCAGGAGTCACCCAGGAATGCCCTTTCCCTCCTCACAACTGCCTATAATACCCTCTTTACCTCCCATCCTTGCTTTAGTGGCTCCTGCCCAAGACAAAATCTTTTAACTTTCAACTCACGTACACACAGTACCTCACCCCAAGACTCACCCTGAGGAAGGTCTCAGATGCAGAAAGGCTATAGTGGGAATAGTTGTGGTGAGATGGAAGGAAGCAGAGGAGATTCAACCCTGCAAGTGACCCCTTCACCATTAGTCTCCAATACAGGCAATATCCCCAAATCTAGCCACACATCCTCACTTCTCCAAAAGACCAGAAAATGATGGAAGAAATTAACCCAGCTCCACTCTCTACATGTCTCCACTCTCTTATATCCCCTCCTCAGGCCTTGTGAATCAATTCTGGCCACATGAAGTTGTACCAATCACTGAATGGTGGGGCAAGAAAATACAAGAGGGAGCTACGAGCCACAGCAAGCAAGCATACTGCTCTGGTCAAGAAAGATCCATACCTAATCTTCAGAGTGAACACTGAATAAAAATTCCCACAATTCGCTCTCCTTATGGTGTTAAAGATTAAGGACTACCTAGTGATAGGCAAACTTTTCCTCTGAAAAGTTTGGCTTTATAGGCCAAAAGGTCTCTGTTGCAACCACTAACTTTTGCCACAGTGACCCTAAAATACCCATAGACAACATGTTAAAAAACAACCATGGCTTGGGGTGCCTGGGTGGCTCAGTCGGTTGGGTGTCTGACTTTGGCTTGAGTTATGATCTCAAGGTTTGTAGGTTTGAGCCATGCATCAGGCTCTCTGCTGTCAGCTCAGAGCTTGGAGCCTGCTTTAGATTCTGTGTCTCCCTCCCTCTCTCTGCCCCTATCCTGCTTGTGCTCTCTCTCTCTCTCTCTCTCTCTCAAAAATTAAGAAACTCAAAAAAAGAAGAAAAAAAATACAAGCACGGCTGCGTTCCAAAAAAATTATCTTACAAAATTAGGAGGTAGACTGGATTTGGCTCTCAGATCATGGTTTGCCAACCCCTACTCTATAATATCATTTGTGCCTTCACAGCCTTCAGACACTGAACTAAATCAAGTTTTGTAGACTGGCGTGGGGTAACTAAAAAACTACATCTAATACTGTTTCTATGCAAAATGATCCATCATGTTGCAAACTATTGTTTACAAATGAATTTGGAGAACTTGATAAATTCACAGAGGGCACCTGCATTCCTTAAACAGAATTCACTTTATTGATACATGATTAAAAGGGAAAAAAATGTCATTCCTTATATTTCCTATAAAATTATTTAAATTCCACCACTCCAGCTTGAAAATGAAAATATTTTGTTTTATAATTCCCTCTTTGTCCTGTTCTATATTCATTAATAAAAACAGAAGAGTTAAACCATTTTACAAAGAGTTTATTCTAAATTGCTAAAAACAAAAGTATACTGGCAAAAAAGGAAGCAAGCATATTGTATATGCATTGTATGCTACAGAGGGGATTGTTCTGCCTGGTTTTGCTAAATATTTATAGCTGTATCAATATCTAACACAAGTCTCTTATCCTTATCCTTAGTTACCGAGTTTGAAATTCAAGGGTATCTCTAAAACTGTTGGAGTTTTCACTCTGAAGACAATGAAACAACAGAATCAAGCCACATGTTTTTATTATTGAATCTTCTGTATAGACTTCCTTCTAGACTGATAGACTTTTAAGATTGACAGTAATGACAACAATAAAAAAATCACCTCTCTAAATTTAACTACGGGTAAACATCTTCTCTAGGCTTAAGAATTGAAGTCAACTAGCCTGCCCCTTTTCATTACTTTCATTACAGCCGTTGTCTTTTATGGAGCCCAATTAGAGATTCTGTATTCCTTAACCCATAGTTATTGAACAGTATCAGCCAAATACTGAGCTAGATGCTGGGAACACAGGATTGACTGGGAACACAGGATTGACTGGGAACACAGTCAGATAGACTGCTTTGGGAAGGCTCAGACTCCAGTGAGGCTGCCATTTCCGGAAGAATGTGTAAGTAAGGTCATCACTAAAAGCTGAAAAGAGAAGCTTAATTTAATAGAAATCAATAATTATTTATATCTAGTTTTGAACTGTAGGTGACTTCAACAATTAATTAGAAAATTATCCTGTAGAGCATATAGAATGTTTAGCTTTTCCTCATGACTATTGGCTCTTCCATAGATACTTGCTGAATGCATGGATTTTTATGTAAGTACCACATGCTGACTGATCATAAAGCAGATCTCCATGAATGGCTTTTTACATCCCTTCTCAGTTATGGTATCACCATAACCTCTTCATCCACACATAAACTGTTGAAATCTTTAACTCCATCTTGCTCCCATGCCCAAATCAAATTGCACCGATTTTCCCACTTTGGTTCCCATTGATGTTGAGATGATCATCACCTCTCATACACTAAGCACTTGTTTGCTGTAGCCAGCTCATTCTGGGTCACAAGAGCCAAGGGCTAAATTTTCAGGTATTTTGTGAATTTATTGATAAATTATGTACATTTACAATCAGTAGAAAGCTGAAAAAATTTTCAATTTGAAGAATGTAATTGATATAAGAATAAGAAATAGTTTAACAGTAGGTCATATATTAGATCTAATGAAAATAAACTTACTGGGAAAAGAATTAGCAGATTACGATGCAACTCCATTTGGCAAATTATGGCTGAATTGCAACCACGATTCGGCTCTAGATATAAGACTTTGCTGGGGTACCTAGGTGGCTCAGTTGGTTGAACTCAGGTCATGACTCAGGTCATGACTCAGGTCATGATCTCGGGGTTCTTAAGATCAAGCCCTGTGTCATGCTCTGTGCCAACAGCATACAGCCTGCTCTCTCAAAATAAATAAACATTAAAAAAAAAAAAGAGTTTGGCAAAAATCAACCAAAGCAATCTGCGATATGAGATTATAATAGAGGATATTATATATTATTATGTACAAATTGCGTGTTCCATATCCTTTCATCAGTAAAATTTAGAATAATATGTGCATGAATGCACATTTTTATTTTGGTGAGTTGTCAGTTAAACATCTAGTAGCACATCTCTGATTAATAGCCACTCCCTGCTAATGCACACACATGCATACAAAAGCAATGACAACAAAAGTTCAAAGATGTCTTCACAGATAGTAAAAACTTCTTAGCCTTTCCTCCAAGATTTTCCACAAAGCATCCTTCCCAATATCTTCATACAGACCTTTGACATTCCTCACTCTTCTGGTCACTTTCAGCAAAGTTCTCTTGCAGGTTCCAAGATAAGACTTTGCTCTTATCACTCTCCCAGTCTGAACTGATCAGTTTTCTTCCCCACCTGTCAATTTCTACTCATCCTTCAAGAATTGGTCCAAGTCCTCCCTTCTCTACAGAATTTATTCAAAACCACTCACCAAAACTGCCTTAGATTTCTATCTCTCATTCAATGTCTTTGCCATGTTTCCAGGCACACGGGGTAGAATTATATGAAACATGCCTATTGTTGTCTGTTGCACTACTAGACCAACTCGATCTAATCCCCTGGTCTCAGCACAGTAGACTCTCACTCATGGGATCTGCCATGCTAATCCAGATGTGTGCTTTTTCCTCTCAACTGTTGGCAACCATTAGTGGGGATTGGAGCTGAGAGGCCATGAAGTTGTAACTTGGATGGGACCATTTCATACCACAAGTAAGAGGTTTAAACAGGGAGAACTAAGAGACATCAGCATGCAGAGAGAAATAGGGTTCAGAGAGAACACTGTGTTTCATAGAGAAGACGGCAATCTTGTTTTTCGACTTTGCTACTTTCAACGTCACTTTCTGTCCTTACTTGCGTGAAATAATGGGTACACCTTTTCAGTAAACGAACTTTTCAGGTGAATCATTTTGCTTGCTTGCTTGCTTGCTTGCTTGCTTATTTATTTATTTATTTATTTACTTACTTACTTACTTACTTCTTGTAACCCAAAGATGCATGGACAGAACAGAACAGGAATGTCTTTGGTTCTCTATACTTTTTTAAAGGACAATCCTCAGACACCAGTAGAGTAGATTTTATTGTTTGGTTGATTGCATAAAGAATTTCCCATCAGGTTGGGGGGAGGGAGGAAATACCAGTTTTCTACTCTTCATTTCCATTCAGTGCTTTCTAACAGGTACTAGTTGGGGCCATAGTGATGGCTTAAAAATATGTGGAAAAGTCTGAAAAAAGAAGTCAGGTGCATTTATGGGGTGGTACTAAAATGCAGCTGCTGGCCTATTCACAGAATCACTAAATGAAGAAGTAAAACAGAGGAGAGAGATTGTATTTGTGACCTACCATTCTCCCATATTCAAGAGTAGTTGAAGACACTTTTTAAATTCATATTTGGGGATTGAATGACTTATTGCTTATGATAGGTTATGATTCTAAAATTTGCTCTGTTGTTTTGTTATATATGTTTCTAATATTTTCAGATGAGGCAAAATGAAGCTTTTTAACAGATACAAATTACTTAGCTGGTATAACTTTAGATCAGCAGTAATTATTCATTTGGTTCTAATCTAAAAAAAGTCAAAATTCTACAGTATGGTTCTGACTTTCTCTTGCACAGATATGCATTTTGACACAAGGTGCATTCTTTTTGTTTTATTATTAAAATGACAATGTTTAAAACTAGAAAACTTTTTTTTTTAATTTTTTTTAACGTTTATTTATTTTTGAGACAGAGAGAGACAGAGCATGAACGGGGGAGGGCCAGAGAGAGGGAGACACAGAATCGGAAGCAGGCTCCAGGCTCTGAGACATCAACCCAGAGCCCAACGCGGGGCTCGAACTCACGGACCGCGAGATCGTGACCTGACCTGAAGTCCAACGCTTAACCGACTGAGCCACCCAGGCGCCCCTAAAACTAGAAAACTTTTTGATGTCATGCACATATGCATTAGAATCCTGGTATGCAGTGGACCAACATAACTACAAAATAAGTATTTCTTGTAATACAATTTTGTCCAGCCACCACAAAAACATAAAAATAAATGGAAAATGAGCACTGTTCTGAGAATTTCAAATGGACATTAACACTAAAATAGTCCCTAAGCTTTGATGTGAATGCCTGAAACCTGAAATGTTTCCATTGTTATATATTTTAAGTCACACGGATTTGATACTGTATCCCTATGAAACTTCAGTAACAAATAAAATCACCCACTTCCTCTAGGTGTAAGAGGAAGAGATCAATCTTCTAAATTAACAAGACTAAGGACTATGTGTACCTAGGTAGGTTCAAAATGATGAAGATTTCAGTAATACTACTAAAACTGCATGCACTTCAAAGCTATGCTGTAATGATTTTTATTAAACAGGTAACATTTGTCTTGTTGCACTTTCTTGGTAAGTCACAATATTTTTCTGTTCCTGGAATGAGATATCACAGTACGAATTCAAAGATAAGATAAATGCCAAGTTTTTAATGAAAAACCCAGCTCAGCTCAACTCTGCCAAAAGACGTGGCTAATGGTTGCCTGTAAGTTTAAAAATAGAACATAAAATTAATCGTTTTATATCAAGGATCAATGCAAGCTGAATAGTCAAAATTATTTCTCCTTATTAACCATTATCTTTAATGATTTATTGCATTCTTTATTGATAGTTTAAATTATTCCAGTGAGGTAATTAGCAGATCTTGCAAACACAACGAAGCTGACTACATGATTCAGGTGAGATGAGTCAGCAATGTTCCAGGTGCAGAAACTGCAAGCCTTGCACTTGGGAAAATTATGGTTTATGAATTAACAACTTGCTGTTATTTCCTTCTCTTTCGCTTTTCACCAGTGGGAGCCAGCAAGCCTTCCACCCCAGGCAATAGCCAGCTTTCTTTCCTCTGGGACTGGAAACTTTTGCCCCCGTGCGCTCCTCACAATCAACAAAAAAACACTTATTCTGTGCACAGGAGTTCAAATCCTAGCTTTACCACTTAGGAGCTATGCAAATTTAAGCAACTGAAACTAACCTCAATTTCTGTATTCATAAAACAGAGATAAAATTGTGCCCATCTCAGGACAGTATGAGAATTATACGAGATAACACATCGACTGCTTACAGCACTGGCTAGCACGTCATAAATATAATACACATTTACTATTTTTTATTATTAGTTTGGCCCTGTCTTTTCAGTAGTCTGAAACATCCTGAGGTCTGACAATATTTCTATCAGATACAACTTCAGTAGCAGTGGCAGGGGGTAGCCACTGGGGCTAATCCCAATGCACAGATTTTTAGGGTTAACTTAACCTCTGTTCCAATGCTTATACACATTTACAAACTGGTCCTACATATTCCACACATTATGTATGACCTGTCCAGTACTCCAGGTCACTTTTCTGTAGCAATGGCATTTCTAGAGGATTCAGCTAGGTTTAAATTAAAATGTGAAGTTCATTGTCAGCAAATAACGAAATGAGTAAGAGTCTCACGAGAGAACACAGAAATTGAAATATTCTTACCCGATGTGAACTTTGGGAGCTGAATTACACTTATTTATATTTTTATAAGTTTCTTTTTACATTCATATACACCTTTGGGGGGAAGTAAACTGAATTGGTAAATTATTTGAATTTTTGAAGTTGATTTGAACACAGCTTTCGCTAGGCAAGCAAAGTTTCCCTTCTTCCCTCTATTTCTCCCTTCTTTCTTCCCTCCTCGCTTCCTTCTTTCCTTCCTATCCAAATAATATCAATTATTCTTTTCACTCCTGAAGGACATGGGTGTGCGTGTGAGTGCTCATGCACACATGCATGTACATATATTTATATTTTATATATTCGTATATATTTACATTATATACCCATGCAGATTAGGTTTGATTTTCTCTTTATGATCAAGAAAAAGAAATTTTATCACCTCAATTATCTATACATTTGCATTATTCAAGTCTATATCTGTCATCTAAATCTCACTCCTGATTTCTAAACCCTACAAAGTGTCAATCAAGCATCACAAATAAAGCTTATAAAGCTGAACTCTCCTTCTCATCCACCCCACCCCCCAAACCTGCTCACACAATGGTTTCCATCTCTGTTGGTGGCTCAGCCTTTCATTTTGTTGCTGAAGTTAGAAATCTGTAAGCTGTCCTGCATCAGTCTCTTTTCCTTACATCACAAAGCACTTCATCAAGTTCTCACAGCTCTATCATCTCCCTGGTACTTCTAGAATCTGCTCATTTCACTCCACTTCCACTGTCATTATCCTAGCCCAATCAACCATGCTTTCTTGCCTGGATAACTTAATAGCCTTCTAACTGACATTCCTACTTCTTTCTTCTTCCTCTCCAATCCATTCTCAATATGCAGGGATCTTTTCCTGTTAACACACTTCCCTGCTTAAAACACTCCTGTGCTTTCTTATAACACAAAGAATAACTGAATCCTTAGCATGGTCTGCATATTCGTGCCAGATCTGGTGACTCTGGACCACCCATCGTCCTTACATGCAGCCTCCTCCTTTACCCCTCACTCATGAGTTCCTTTCGCTGGTCTACCACAGGTTCCTTTAGCCCACAAAGTTCTTACCACAGGACCACTGCCTATATGGTTCCACTTCCCTGCCTAGTAATTTCTCCCTGATTGGGTGACTCAATCTTTCGTCTCAGGTCTCAGTTTACATGTCACTCCCTCAGAGAGAACACCTCAGGAGAACACCTTCTCCAGAATGGGACACCCTCCCCAACTGGTTTACCACATCATCCATTTACTTCTCTAAAGATATTTTCAACCATTTGTAACATTTATTATTCAATTGTTGATTATCTATCTCCCACCAATTCAAAACTCCATGGGGGCAAAGCCCATGCTCATTTTTTTTTCTTTTTTTTTTTTTTTTTTTGCCATTGCATCCCTGAATGCTAGAATGCTGAGAAACATATGGTGAGCACTCAATAAATGGTTAAATGAATAAAAATGACTCAGTAGAGGAAATATTTAAATATTAGCCATGAGTATGAGTCTAGCTGACACATATATAATTTAAAAAAAATTAATACTCTTAAACCAGTTGATAATATATCTTTTTTTCCAATTCACAGTAATTAAGAGAGGATACCTATGGTGACTTTTCTTCGTAAAATGTTATAACCAAGGCCAAAAACAGAAAGAAAAATTTCTATTAGCTGTGGATGTCATGCGGTGGAAGGGCGGTACACAGGAGGCTTAATACCAATCCTAAACTATATTGTCAAGGGAAGATTTCTTTCCACCAACTTCCTCCAACGCTGCTCCTTATGAATTTACACACACACACACACACACACACAGTGCTCACATTTATCTGTAAGAAACATATAAAGGAGAACTAAACTATCTAAGAAATCTCCTCAGTATTTTAAGAAGCTAACAGAAATAATTTGATGGTGATTAAAAAACGAAAAAGAAGAAGAAAAAATCCACCTTATATTATCAAGGACAAAAGGCCAGTTGTTTTAGTAAAGTAGGAATATATTTATGTTTAAGCCAACTTTTAAAGTCTGAGAATAGGGGTGCCTGGGTGGTTCAGTCTATTAAGCATTCAACTTCAGCTCAGGTCATGATCTCATGGTTCGTGGGTTCAAGCCCTGTGTCGGGCTCTCTGCTGACAGCTCAGAGCCTGAAGCCTGCTTTGGATTCTCTGTCTCCCTCTCTCTCTGCCCCTCCCCACTCATGCTCTGTCTCTCAAAAGTAACTAAACGTTAAAAAAAAATAAGTCTAAGAGTATAATCAGTTTTCAACCCTGTTCTAACTTTTTATGTAGGATACTTTTGTAATTTGATATTTATTTTTCAACCTAGATAGACAGCCTCTAGCATCATACACACACACACATACACACACACACACACACACACACAAATACACACACACACACACACAAACACAGATAGATAATAGATAGATAGATATAGAGAGTAGATAGATTATAGATTTAGTAGATATAGATATAGATATATATGTCTAAAACCAAAACCGCATACTTTCAAAGGACATGAGGATGACCATTGACTAGTTTAATATTCTCTTTGCTCACTCTTCTCTGCACACTTTAGGCTTTCCTGCCTCAATGTTTTGCTCATATCACTCCACTCACATTCTCCCATTTCTGCCACCCACCTTAATTTGACCCATACTTTCAGACTTGATTTAAATCTCAGTTATACAAGATTGTCACTGACTGTCATTACCAAGAGTTATCCCAGAGTTACTAATTCTTTGCTTAAAAATCTGTGCCAAAGATCTCCCAAGTATTGGAGACATTGGTACCTGAAGGTGAAGCCAAGTTGTTATAGAATAAGATAGATTAGTGAGCTCAGGTTTATAAGCAAAGAAATATATTAAACCCATATCAGTTTAGATTATTTTTAACATTTTGTTTGTACTCTTCCAGCTCTAATTCAACTCTTAAGGAGTAATGACAAGCTATTTTTCTGAGCCTCAGTTTCTTCATGTATAAAATGAGGGGCAGAAGTAGAAAACCTGTAAGGTCTCTCCCAGTTCAATAAATACATTGTCACCGAATTATTAACATAGTCACATATTTATTTGTTCAGCACTTACTTAGCCTTGGTTAGATGCCAATCATGTCAATAAGTTCTATAGATACAAATAGGTTGTGACATCTACTCTCAAGGACACAAATATGTTATGACATTACCCTGAAAGAATTACTTTTTAGGAAGGACCAGGGTGGGGTAGGCACATATGAAATCACATACTCTAGGGTACTGCCGTATATTGACATATTTTAAATATAAAAGGTATGCAATCAATAAGGTGGTATCCAACTCATCCTGTGAATTTCAGTAAAGATACATTGAGCATATTGTGCTCTAGCCAAAACTATACAGTTAGGGAAAGACCTTCCCAGAAGAGGGACCAACAAGGACTGAGACATAGAATAGAGGGAAAGCGGGATATTAGGTTAAATTATAAGCTTGTAGTTATACTAGGTCAACCACAGCTTAAAATGGACAGTTTTATATATTTCAATCTAGTATAACCTTAGCAATAATTTCTTTTAATTTTTTACTTATGGTATTTGTTCTGTATTTTGCATCTGTACTTATGGTATTTGTCCTGCATTTTGCAAATACTTACGGTATTTGCATTCTGTAATTACAGTAAAACCTTGGTTTGTGAGCATAATTCATTCCAGAAACATGCTTGTAATCCAAAGCACTTGTATATCGAAGCAAATTTCAAGAACCATTGGCTCAAGTTTGATCATGTGACATTTGGCTTCATGTGCTACTCATATTGCAAGAAATCACTCATTTATCAAGTTAAAATTTATTAGAAATGTTTACTCATCTTGCAGAACAGTCATAGAACAAGTTACTTGCAATCCAAGGTTTTACTGTACTTTGAAACCTTGTGGCATGAAAGGTCCATTTCTTATATAAGAATATCATTGACTTGGAAATAGCTACTAAATAAATATGTAATTAATATGATGATAATTCATTTAGACTTTAACATTTTTTTGATGTTTATTTGTTTGTGTGAGAGAGAGAGAGAGAGAGAGAGAGAGAGAGAGAGCATGTGGGTGGGGGAGGTGCAGAGACAGAGGGGGACAGAGGATCTGAAGTGAGCTCTGCCCTGACAGCAGAGAGCTCTATGCAGGGCTCAAATTCACAAACCATGAGACAATGGCCTGAGCTGCAGTCAGACACTCAACTGACTGAGCCATCCAGGTGCCCTGATAATTCATTTAAACTTTAAAAGTGATTAATCTGAATAGCATTGTAGAGACTAAATAGTAAGGTTGAAGAAATCTTGCTTCATAAACTGGTTAAAAGTATAGGGTCATCATTTACTTAACTGCCATATATTTTGATTCTTTTCTTTTTGCCTAATGAGCAATGGGGGAGGGGGGAGAGCCAGTTACTTATACCAACATAGTATTATATTGCATCTAATCCCACAAAATCTTCTTTTTTTAATCATTTAACTCCTAGATTATACAATTCTGACTGCCACAGGGAATATACTTAGACTATATATGGGGCAACTGGGAATTGATAAATAATGAAAAATAGTAATTTACATAAAAGACTCAATGATTACCTTCCAGTGGCATAGCTCTAAAAGTGAGCAAAGTGTTTTATTCAAAGAGTACTTGAGCATTCATAAAATGAAGGCACATTATTTTCCAAGCCTTCTATGCTTTTATCAAAAGTCACATAATTATATAATCATAGGCTGACACATCCATGAAAAATAGGTGCAAATCACCATGAGTGTCCAAGCAATGCCTGCATGCTTCAGCAATAAAGATGGAGTCATTCAATGAGGGGAGGTCAGATAAATGTTCAGAAACACATTAGCCATGTTTTGCAGAAAAATACTAAGACGATCATTTTAAAATCCATGCCTGAAACAGTTCTGCTTAAATAATTCTGTGGTTCGATATCATTGAGCTGACTGTAACTTTTGACACAGCAGTTTGGGAGCTGATGGATTCCAGAATTATACTTCTATCCTAGAAGGACACGGCAAAGACATTAAAAAAAAAAAAAAAAAAATGTGTGCTAAATGCCCACCATATGCCGCAATTTGTGCCAGGAACATTTTGAGATCCAAAGACAACCACAACATTGGGCAGAAAGTTACATATTAACTGTAAATGCCTTCTTAACCTTCATTTCTATTTCTGGAGAAGATTGTCTTGACATAAAAAGATAAAGTGGGTATAATAGGGAAGTGAAAGGTGTAAAATGTCAAAAATAAGAGCCTGCTAATCCCCCATCCTTTCTATACCAAGTTGATTTTGCCTTCAGGTATTAGTACCATAAGAGCGCATAGGCTTCTGTGCAGTTAAGACTGATGTAGCAATTAGGTAAATGGCTTCTTGACTTTTGTGACTTGTCTGCCGATGTTGGCATTTTCTACGGTGCTACCTCAGCAGTTAAAATTGTCAGAAGAGTATAAAGCAAAGTGCCCATTAAATGAAAGAATACAAATCAGTGCATGAATCTAGTATTTCATGATATTTCTAATCCATTTGAATGGATTTTGATGAGCTCCAAATTAAAGGAGTCTAAATTAATAGCATTCATGTATAAAGGAAGATAACATGCTTTAACACTAGACATTCTTTTTTAAACTTAAAATGATTTAAGGTGTAACTACTTCATTCGCTCATTTTAATAAAATATTTACTTAAACTACTGAAAATAAGATTATCAATGGATTGCTGTTAAATCCTTTTTGACTTTTATTTTCCTCTTTCTACTTGTCATTTTCCTCTCCAGTTGACTCATTTCTGCAGACTTTTTTTTTTTAAATTTTTTTTAACGTTTATTTATTTTTGAGACAGAGAGAGACAGAGCATGAACAGGGGAGGGTCAGAGAGAGGGAGACACAGAATCCGAAACAGGCTCCAGGCTCCGAGCTGTCAGCACAGAGCCTGATGCGGGGCTTGAACTCACGGACCGTGAGATCATGACCTGAGCCGAAGTCGGCCGCTCAACCGACTGAGCCACCCAGGCGCCCCAAACTTTTTAACAGTATTATGTTCACTGAAGGTGCTTGCTAGTTCATGCTTTTAATGATTAAAATCTGAGGCTCAGTTAAAAAAAAAAAAAAGCCTAGATAGAACATTTTCCTGGAACTGTTAGGAAAAATTTTGTGGATTTTTTTTTTTCTACCTATACTTATGCTATTATATGGACTAATCTTTACCAAGCATTAATACGTGATCCGTATGGAAATATTTTTACACACAAATTCAAACTGATGTTGTGTCACTTCTGTCAAATGATATTAAGGCATAATGTTGAAAATGACAGAAATTCAAAGATGCTACACATGGCCAGTTTGCGATGAAATGAGGAAACTTGAAATGGAACTTCTCTGGATGTTTGTCATGATGTAGATATCATTGGGGAAGATCATTAACATAAAACACAAATATATAGAAATTATATAAAATTTTAAAAAGATAATACTCAATATTTACCTGAAAACAAATGTTCCATGTCATTTCCATGCAAACCGAATCCCTAAAATAATCCTATTTTCAGATTACAAAATTAAGGCTCAGAGTTGCAAGTGAGCATGCCCACAGGGCAAATTACGGTGGAGATCAGGTTCTACTTCACATCTATGTGATTAGAAAGCCTGTGATTTTCTTCTTTCTATCTTAAAAAAAAAAAAAAGAGAGAGAGACTGAGGTGGGAAAAGACATGCGTTGGAAATTCCAATGAAACTCTGACCTCTGAATCAACTCCACTCTTCATTTTAGAAAGGCATGTCCAAATCAACAGAATGTGGTAGCCTGAAAGGAACCTCAGGCACAACAGGAGTTAACTAACAGCACATATTTTCTATATGAATATCTGACCAGTATAATTTCCTTTTAAAAACTGAATCAGAGTGACAGACAACACATTTGGTAGAGCTTCAATCCCGCCCGCTTGGCTGAAATCATTAGAGGAGCAGGTGGCTTTCATTCTGTTGGCCGTTTCCCAGTTGTACAGCTGCTAAATGGGGAAGTAAAGAGAGCAGCCACTCCCAGAAGGATGTGTGCCCAGGAAATTTGGCCCTATGGGTGGACCTCTTCTTTCTGAATAGCAAGAGACAGAGCAAAAGCTACCTTTTATATTTTATTTTGAGAGACACACTATACATACCATATACATACATGTATTTGGATATATTAAAAATCATTTAAAAACAATGTCATTAAAAACAATGACTTTTTATACATATTGATTTGATTAATGGAAGGTAGCATGTAAAATCTTTACCTTATGTATTTACTTACTACAACTCCTTCGAACTAGAAATTTATGGAGCCACTGCAGACTTAGATCAGTCTTACATTTTAGAGCCTTCTCTTCCACCTTACTAGTATCATCTTTTTATAAAACAGTGAATTCAGGAAATAGGGTTTTTTTAATTGGGGGAAGGAATATTTTGAATACCTACCTTTAACTTGGATCAGTGGTTCTCAGGTCTTTAGGATTAAAGAATTATCCTGGATCATTATTTAAAATGTAGGTTGCCTCGGGGCGCCTGGGTGGCTCAGTCTATTAAGCATCAGACTTCAGCTCAGCTCATGGTCTCGCTTTTGCGGGGTTTGAGCCCTGCACCGGGCTCTGTGCTGACAGCTCAGAGCCTGGAGCCTGCTTCTGAATCTGTGTCTGCCCCTCCCCTCCTCTGTCTCTTTCTCTCTCAGAAATAAATAAAAGTTAAAAAAAAATTTAATGTAGATTGCCTCATCCGAGTCCCTGAGATCTCGATTCAGAAGGTGCAGAGTTGAGCACAGTAATCTGATTTTTAACTATTCCTCCAGCCCCCATTTGCAGGAAGACCATATTGAAATCTCACTTGAGAAATAACAGCCTGATAAAGCAACTCAAGAACTTGAGTCCCAGCACAGAAATGAAATCATTTTAGAGTTCTCGGTTTTATTTCCTTTTTTAAAAATATCAATTTCTTTATAATGGCATTTCATATTAAACTCTAGTTTACCAAATATAATTCTCAATCCCAAACAGTAGGGTCTTAGGGCTATGTCTACTATAGCTTTCATTTTTATTATCATAGTAAGTGGCCATATAATAGTGTTACATGGTGGAAGTGGTTTTGTAGCAGAAGGCAGAAGCAGAAAGCACTAAAAAGTAGGTTGCTTATCGTACACGGAGTTACATTTCCATAGTCACATAACACACTACTGTCATAATGCTTATGGCTATGTATTATGTGTTCCTTTTTTCAATTTTTATACTAATATATGTCCTCATGTTCAATTTATTTTATTACTACTCTGCTTATCACATGTGTTTAGAGATACTATTATTAATTAACCACTTTACACCTCAGTTTTCTTTCCTTTGCTAAGAACATGCTAGTACTACCTTTAGGGTAAAGATTAAATGAGATAATATATGAAAAAGCCTTATCTGAATTCAATACATGATAGCTGGTATTAATAATATTTACTATTATCCTGTTAGATAGGTCAATGTAGCTCTGTAAACTGACAGAATATAATTTAAGTCTATGATAGAACATTACTGAAACCACACCAATGAATTTACGTTGCTTTAGAAGACCTGTACAGTATCTGCCTCTTACTCTTTCAGAAATTAAAACAATAAATAATGAGAAATCGTTATTTTTCCTAAGTAGGCATGGGACAGTTTCTCCTTAGAGCCTCTGGAAGGAACCAAATCTTGATTTCGAACTTCTGATCACCTGAACAAAGAGGGAATAAATTTCTGTTTTAAGCCACCAAGTTTATGCTAATTTAATATGTCAGCTCAGGAAACAGTTGCACCTATTATTTCTTTTTCCAACCCTCTTTTGTCCACCTATAAACAGCTCTTCTTTCATCCTTTATGGCATATGGAACTTGCCACCTTTAGTAAAGCTTTCTTGATTTCTTAACCATTGTTTCTTGGTGTTCTCACTGCTTATCACTTTTTAAAATGTTGCAATGGAACACATTATATTCTATCTTGTGTTATTTAAATGTCTGTCCCTAACATATTATTAGCTCTTAGAAAAAGAGGTTGGGCCTTACCCTTTTAAGTCCTGTAACTTCCAGTGAAACAGTTTGCATAAAAGTCTCAGTTATACAAATGCATGAATACAATATTTTTCTCCATGGTACTTAAAAGAAATTTTAGTTAAACAATATTTAGAGTGTGAATCTCTAAGTAAAACAAAAAAAAAAAAAAAGAGAGAGAGAGAGAGAGAGAGAGAGAGAAATACAAATGAAAATGATAGAATAAACTATAAAGGCGCCTGTGTGGCTGAGTCAGTTAAGCATCTGACTTGCAATTTCTGCTCAGGCCACGATCTCACTGTTCATGAGTTTGAGCCCTGTGTTGGACTCTCTGATGATAGTGCAGAGCCGGCTTGAGATGCTCTCTCTCCCTCTCTCTCTGCCCCTCCCCTGCTCATTTGCAAATGGACTCTTTCTCTCTCTCTCTTGCCTTCAAAATAAATAAATAAACTGAAAAAAAGAAAAGAATAAATTTTAATTTGCAAAATTTAACATTATTAAATTAATTCTAAGCTATCTTTGATAAGTTGAGCCACGCTTAATAAAAACTACCATATAATTAGAAAGGTTACTACTTATATCTGTACTAAAAGTGGACACTTGCTTTGGGATATAGATGTACCCAATAAGTTGCAAAGTTATGGTTCTATAATAAGAATATAGCCCCCTGAATGAGAAAAGGCTAATTAGGAGAACACCAACAAAACTGCTGCTCAAGGACTATACTTGTCCCATGCTAGACCAAGCTGCCATGGCTTCAGACACTAGAAGTGCCAAAAAGGCTGCTGTGACCTTTTCATAGATCTCTCTGCAGGTTTGAAAATCATATAAGGATATTAGTTTCAGTGGGCTACTAACATTGTTCAAGGTGAGGTTAAAAACAAAACAAGGGAGCCTGGGTGGCTCAGTTGGTTGAGTGTCTGACTCTTGATTTCATCTCAGGTCATAATCCAGTAAAACAGTTATGGGTCATGGGACTTGGCCCACGCTCATTTCAGAGCCTGCTTGACATTCTTGAGACTCTCTCGCTCTCTCTCTCTCTCTCTCTCTCTGCCCCTACTCCCCTGCTCACAATCTCTCTCATCCTCTACATTCGCTGAAAGGAAACAAAACAAAACAAAACAATAAAAACTGGCAAAGCAACATGGCTTATTTATTAGGTCAGTTAGTATATTCATATATTCCTTATTTTATCTTTTCTGCTGCCAAAAAAAATACCCCAAAACAAACAAAGCAAACAAACAAAAAAAACCTAAACACTTTAAGATATAATGAAGCCATTTGAAAAAATATTAAAAATAAAAACAAAGAAAAATTTTCTTAAAAGCAGGTGAAAAGTGAAAATTGTAAATATTTTAACAATAAAAGCAACTAATATATTTGCCATGATTATCCATTAAACTTAGCTCTAAGTTTCTAGGTAAAAAAGCATTGCATTGAGTATATGTGATGTCACAATAAAACTAACAATATCAAATTCATGTGAAATCTACCTGTTGTAGGTACCACTTTCTGAGTATATTATGATAGCATAATTAGAAAACAGAAGAAAAAATTGTGGCATATCATGAATTTCTTTCATTTGTTAAAAAAATGAATTTACTAATTTTTGAAGTTTTACAAGGTATCAAATACATAGACCAGAAAGATATAAATCAATGAGGTCTTTGTGGATTGGTCAAATAAGGAATCTATTCTGTCATTAAATAGCCTTGGTGTATAATTAATGACTTGGGAAATGTGTTAGGGAGCTTGATGTATTTATTATGTATGTTTTATTGAAGTTCTTGGAAACCTTAAGACTATGCCCCAAAGCATTTTCCTCTGGTCACATAATCTATGTAAGAAAAGTAAACTATTTCTCCTCTTTGATGTGTATTACCACTTCCTTTCTAACCATTTTGCAGTTTTGTTTTATTTTTATTAACGGATTGGTTGAATGTGAATATATAATAACTGAGAAGAAAGTAAAATATTTCTGGCTAATCTTATAAATGACAAAAACCACAAAACACACACACACACACACAAAACAAAACTTCAATCAAGAAAATGTGGTCACCATGCACTAAAAATATTGGGAACCCTTGCTTTTTGCTAAGTATATAATGAATTTGTCCTTTAGTACTGAATGTCCTTCACATCATTTTAATTGCACCTAATTATTGCTAATTTTATTTCTCTACTTCTGTTGAGTTCAAATGATAAATCCAATGTCCATTAAAAGAAAGGAAAGATGTCAAAGAAAAATCCCAGACTTTCTAGCTGTTTCAAACTATCGAACACTGAACACACACATAATGAACTCATTGCGTTTGGTCACCTCCTGACCCAAACTGCTCATCCTCTGTATTCTATATCTTGACAAATGACATCAAAGTGTAATTTTTACCCTGATCAGAATCCTGTAGTCATTGTTAGTTGGTTCTCTTATTTTCCAAATGAGTCTCAAGTTCTGTTTCCCTTCCTCTAAAATGTCATATTAGGATCTACCCACCCCCTCCTCCTCCATTCTATTGCCCTTTACTTTGTCATTTCCATATTATATTTTTCCTGGACTATTGCAGAGGACACTTAATCGTTAATGACTGCCAGTTTGGCCAATCTCTCCTCCACATAGCTACCAGACTTATCTTTCTATAATACAGACATGATTATGTCACTATTGATGTTTATAGAAAAATATCCACACTCCTTAGAATAAGACTCATTCAATATGACTCTAATCTACCTGCCCAAGCTTAATTTCTGCCTCTCCCTTTGTTTCAGTAATTTTCAAAGCCTTAGCTTTGCTTTCCCACACATCTCCCAGGCAAAGTTAAACATTCACTCTTCTGTTCCATATACTTTTATTTCTCTGGTTCAGCACTTACAAACATCTGATACTAATTACAATAATGGTGAACATATGCCCTGAATATGCCTGAATAGTCCTCATGTTAAATATTCTCTCCTGTTGTCAGGCCATGGGTGGGGTGATCCGTCCTGATTTTTGTTTAGAAAAGAATGGTCACCATATCTTGGGGCTTGTCCCACCAGATAGGCAGCTCCCTGAAGGCAGGGTGGGGTCTTAGTAATCATGAGCACTCAGTGCTTCTTTGTCTAATTAAACCAAATTGGAAAAGGAATTCTCTGTTTATACAAGTTGACTATAAAAGGAGCCATATGTGATAGATTACCAGAGATCTCAACACTGTCTGGAAATCTGTTCTCTTTCAACACAATTCATCGTTTTCTACAAAACAATGGAAGCCAGTTTCCATTTGTTTGTTTCCACAAACATTAATGTGAAAAAATGATCTTGCATTGTGACCTGTACCCTACAAAAATCAAATATTTATGATTATCTACCTCCTTTACCCATATAACTGCCTCTGGGCCCATTATCTACCATGTGTTATGAATGGATGATCTATGTGTCTAGAGTAGAGCAACATCTCCACTTGTCCCTAGCCCCCATCTCCTTGTGCCCACTCAAGGACAACTGCTTCCGTGATTTTCCCCTTTCTCTTCTGTATTATTAGCTTTTCCCTCTTTACTAGATGATTCCCATAAACACACAGACAAGCTTTAACTTACCTCATTTTAAAAACAAATGAAAACAACTCCTCTATTGCCCCCACATTCCTCTTCTGATGCTCTCCAACTCTCTCTTCCCCATATTGCAGAACTCTGGGAGTAACCTCCTTATTTGGGGTCTCCAATTATTCTTCTGTCATCCTCTCTTGAACCTTTTGTAGTAAAGGCTTCTCCACGACTCCTCCAACAAAATTGCTCCTATAGTGGTTACCAGTGACCTCCACATTGCCATATCCAATGATCAGTTCTTGCTTCTCACCTTCCCTGACTGTTCAGTAGCATTTGACTCAGTTGAACATTCTCTCCAACTTTAAATACCTATTTCACTAACCTGAGACATCATATACTCATTCAATTTTCTGTCTACTGGCTAATGGGTTTTTTTTTTTTTTCTTTCTTTCTGCTTTGCTAGGTCCTCTACCTTCTTAACCTTTAAAATTACAGTGACCCAAAGTTCAGTCTTGAGATTTCTTCTGCCTCCACACACTCCCTGTAGAGTGTTATCAAACCTCATGACTTTAATTACTACATGTATGCTAGTATTCCAAATGTCCAAGTAAGATCTCTTCCTTGGACTCATACCTCCACGACCCACTTACTGTCTCCATTGTTAGATGTCACACAGACATCAAATTTGACTTATCCATAAAACCTTCACCTCTCACAGTCTTTCATTTCAGTAATGGTAATTTCTTTCTTCCAGTCTATCAGATAAAAGGTGAGTCATCTTTGACTCTTGTACTTTTCTCATAACCTCACATAAAGTGTTCTAATCCTGATGGGTTTAGATTCAAAATTTATCAGATCCTAATTATTTCTCACCACCTCCACTGCCCCCACCTAGTTAGCTCTCACCTGGATCACTGTATGTTATTTCCCTGTCTCAGTTCTTGCTCCCATGTGGGAAGTTCTCGACTCAATGCCAAGAGTTATCCTTTTAAGACATAAGATGCATTTCATCCTTCTCAAAACCTTTCAATGGTCTAGCTTGGTATCAAAGCCAAAGTCCCCAGAGTAAGTGCATGACCTGGCCTCTGCTCAATACTCTTACCTCAACTCATCACTCAGTCTACCTTCTCCTGGACCAGGCTGCTCTGTTTGCACAAACCTTCCAGCACTTCCAATTTGGGACCTTTGCACTTGTTCTTTCCTCTACCTAGAAACATTTCCCAACCACACCCCTCACCCCCATTGTTAATTTTTGTTATTTTTCAATTTCCCTTAAGGCTTCACTCAAAATTCACCTTCTCAGGGAGGTCTTCCCTGACCACTTGATCTAAAATCACAACTCCCCAGCTGCTCACCACCCATCCCATCCAAATACACATAAGGTTTTTCCCATTTTATGCTTTCTCTCTTATACAACTCAATCATATGAACAATATGTTTTCTTTATTTGCATTTCTTGTCTATATCCACTTCTAGGAAGAAAGCTCCATGGAGATATTTTGGTCTCTTTTATTTCCTCTGGAATCCTCAGTGCCTAGAAAAGTGCTGAGCTCAATATCATGCTTGGTAATTTGAAAAAAAAATAGAGTTTAGAGAATTTGCTGCACTGACTCATCCCCAAAAGCTAACAGGTATTGGTTATAGAGGAAAAGGAACAGGCTTTCCTAGCTCAGTGCCCCAGGCAGAGTCTAGCTCAGTATCAAATACTAGTATGGGGCTGGGCCAACAGTGAGCAGAAAGCCCCCAGGAAATGGATTAGGAAAGCATTTCTGGGAAGAGTCCTGGCAGGATGGGGCTTTTAAGGCCTTTGCAAAGACTTTCAGATCTTTAACGGAGAACCCTGGGCTTGGCTGCTCAAAGATTGCCTAGAGCTTGGGTGTTCCAAGAACAACACTTCCGGTATGAGATCGCACTCTATTTACTGGGATCCAGAAAGCAACAGATCCAGAGATTTAGTCAGGGAGCAACACTGCTCAAATCAAGGTTCTTCCACAAGGTCTGAGTCAGTAGATCTGGAGGAGGGATGGGGGAGTCTTTATTTTTTAGAAGCACTCCAGCATTAAGCAAATGTCACATGTGCCTTTATAAAAACTTATGTCATAACCACAATTTAAGCTACTCTGGCTAAGAGTTCAGTAGTTCTGTCCCTTCTGGACCTGGAATTGGTCCCACTTAGTTTTCTAAAGTGCAGTTGCCTGGAAGCCTTCTGGGCATCAGGCTCCATTCAGAAGCTTGCTGTGATTGCTGTGGTACTTCCTTCTTCTGTCAGGGAGGTGCATGAAAGCACTACAGCTGTCTGGCTTGCTGGGCTCACTTTAATCAAATGATCCTGCCCTCTCTGCCTGGAAAGTCCTTTTGGGACTGCCCGAAGCTTAACCAGTGAGAATTCCATGTGAATTTAACACTGTCCTCTTCTGACTCAGAAACATCTCCGGGAGGTATGAGGCTGTCAGTCTACAACACACTAATATGAATTTAGGCCATATTTCTAATAGCCAGTCAAAATCAACATCACTAAAGTGGGGAGGAGGAAAAACATAATTTAAACATTCGAACTTGATAGATCAGGTTGGTGAAGAAACAATAAAGGATGAAATGTATTTTTGTACGTATTTTTTTAGCATACAAACATTATTGAAGTTTATTTATTTATTTTGACAGAGACAGAGACAGCGTGAGCAGGGTAGGGGCAGAAAGAGACAGAGAGAGGGAGAGAGAATCCCAAGCAGGCTCCGCAGTGTCAGCACAGAGCCTGATGTGGGGCTCGAACTCATGAACAGATCAATGACCTGAGCTGAAATCAAGATTTGGACACTTCATCGACTGAGCCACCCAGGTGCCCCTATAGTATAAAAACATTTTTAAAGCTCTTTGTAAAATGTCTTGCTCCAGGCTTTGTCTTACAGCTTCATCCAGTTCTCATCTCCATTACCAAATAATATTATTAATGTTTTCTATGTCCTTCCAAATATGGTTCATGCATATATTGCTACTGTGCACAGATACTCATATATGTACCTATATGTTCATTTGTCTTACTTTTATAAAATAGTTTAAAACGGGAATGTACAATTAAGCACCATTATTTTTCCTGCCTAATAAAGTATCTTGGGAGCCTTGCTGTATCAATGCATAGTGGCCTTCCTGTAATCTCCTACTGACTTCATCCTATTTAGGTTGATGACTATCTTTTGCTATATAAAACAATGCTATAATGCATAAATTTATACATAAAATGCCATTTTGCATGCACACACATGCACACACCAATTTATCTGAGATATACATTTACTCAAGTGGAATTTCAGGGTTTAAGAGTACAGGCATTTTATAAATTTAATTCATATTGCTAAATTGCCCTCAATAAAGGTTTTATTAATTTGCACCCACACCAGCAATGTGGCCTCAGGGATGATCTTGGACAAGCCTGCAAAAAGCCTACAGGCACTTCTTTCCTAGGAGAAAGGATAAATTTGGGCAACAGGAGTCAGGAAAATTCTGAAAATGATACTAAAATATTTTATTTCCACTCTGTGCTTATGAGAAACTAAAAATCACTGAATACTTTATTGTATGTAACCCAGTCATCTTTGTGAGTCATTCCATACCAGAACTGATACAGGACAAAACAAACAAAAAAAAAAAAAAAGAAAGAAAGAAAGAAAGAGAGAGAGAGAGTTATAGCATTTTCTAACACACTTCTAAAAGAAATTTTAAGACCAATAATAATAAATTTAGAATTGTAAACCTTACATTAAGGGTAGGTGATTTATATATTAACACATAGACTAAAACCTTTGATATATAGAAACAGATTCCACACAGATCGATCGATTTATCTACATATTTTTTAAGTTTATTTTGAGAGAGAGACGGTATGAGCAGAAGAGGGACAGAGAGACACAGGGAGAGAGAATCCCAAGTAGACTCTGTGGTGTCAACATGGAGCCCAGTGCAGGTCTCGATCCCACCAACTCTGAGATCATGACCTCAGCTGAAATCAAGAGCCAGAGGCATAACCAAACGAGCCACCCAGGTGCCCCCACAGACAGATATATTAATCCATTTATCTGTCATGGCTCAAAATTTGTGGAAGATTTCTGCATCAAATGTTAATACAAAACCAATTTTGGTACACTAGCTCATACGTAGAGTCAAAATCATCGCATAGCTACTGTTTCCAATAGGGTATATATATCAGTTATTGCATGCAATTTACTGGTCACTTGGAAGATAACCCATTATCTTGTAAAGATCAGCAAATATACATGTAATTATGTAAGAAGTCGTTTCTGGTTCACATGTATCTTTACTGTGCTATTCTAAGTGTGACTATCTCTAGATTTCAATTTAAATCTTGATACTGAAAAATTATGTGACCAGAATTCGTGTATGTATTGAGGGTGTGTGTGTGTCTGTGTGTCTGTGTTTATTATCAGTATTCACTTTGGTCCTTTGCTTTGCCTGATAGTTGGAAATATTAGCTAGAGACACATTGCGATTGGGCTCCATATCTTCATCAGAATCAACTGAGCTGCCAGAACATTTTTAATGCTATTTGAAACCGTTAATGACAAAGAGTCACCTGCTTACCCATGGTCCAGTCGTTCTCCAGTGAAAATTACTGGTCATGAATCTGGTGAACATTTACAGGAATCTGCAAATGAAACAGCTAAATCCTTGCTGACAAGGAGCCTCATAAAGGCGGCTCATTTATTCTCTCAGGGCACTCATCCCTGCCACTGGGATCAATAGAAAATCTCATCTGATATATTCTTAAATGCCATAGTGCAAATGCTCTCTTTGCAATTTTGCAGGAGAAAAGGCCCCACATCTACTTGAAGGGACTGACACCAAATTCACTAAATAAACACAAAGAACTTCATCCTGAGTTTCCTTTAGTCTTAAAGCCTGAGAATAAAAATCACGTTTTTGTTTTTCTCTCATTTTCTAAAAAAAAAGTAAGAATCAGATATTTGAAGGTTTTGATATTCACCACTAAATAAGAGTTTATGATTTGGCCACATAGCTAGCAACATAAATATTAACTGCTTCAGAGTCTCAAACAAGGTATGAATTAGCAACTTGTTGTCGTAGAACTGTTCTGTAATCTTTACTGGTTTACTCCACAGAAGGCATTTTAATCTCCATAAAGGACTTAAAATATATATGTATTTGAGATGCTAGCACCAACAATTCTAAAACACAGCTAAAAAGACAGAAAAGGACTCGGTGTAGCCTAAATAGAAGTTAAAACTCTGTTAGCAATTGAAAAAACAGCAACAACAAAATAAAATTTATTATAATAGGTTTTTTAGCCCAGAACCTGATAGGATATTACAAATATGGCAGAAAAGATTTTACTTCTTCTATAAATGCCCTCCTTTATAAATGTCATGGCTGCTTACTAGCAATTTGCTGTTTAATTAATATAGGGGGTCTGTCAATTCAAAAATCTTAACATCCTAATAAAATGCCTTTTGGCAAGAGTACAGATTCTATTATGGCTGGTAAATTAGAAGGCTAGGGTATCTGTAAAGGGGCACGTGCTTCCCTTTCAACTTAGAAAAGCTTAACAAGGATATTAAACCTTTTTATTCTTTCCTTCATTTAAAAGGCAAAAGTAAAACAGCACATACACACGCACACAAAACACATTCATGCAAAAATGTACTATGGAACTAACATACCTAAACACACAGAGGTGTATGTATTCTAAGGAGAAGTCAGTAACTACCTGGCATATTTATTCGCCACACTATAAAGGCTAGAATGTTCCTCAAGGATAAAATACCTGGATGTTTATTCAGGGAAAAATTTTGCTTTTATTTTTCATTTCTCCTCATCCCCACTCACCCACCCACCCACCAATTGCTATTATAGTTGTAAATGCACAATTCACTGACAAATCTGTACAAAGAATATAATTTGGGGGTTGGGGGAAAAGGGCATAACTTTCTAGCATAATCAAAACTAAAGATTTATCCTAGTGCAGATTTTATTGAATCTAGTAGTAACAGACAAGGTGAAGAAATGTAACTCCATAATCCTGCCGGTGACCAGGTATGTATTACTTCAATAGTTTTTTTTTTTTTTCTTTTTAAATCAAAACTCCAGAAGAGAATAATCATTTTTATACCTTTTCCATTCAAAGGCATTAAAAACCATAGTCTTAAAGATGAGACATCATGTCTTAAGAAAGCATGGGCATCACTTTTACGAAAATTTGCTTTTTTTTCTTAAACTGTGAACATAGTTTGGTTTAGGCAATGGCCTAGGAGGCAACAGGCCAGCAGGAGGCCAGGAGGATTATCCCTAATTACCTCATGTTTCACCTTAATTAACTCCTGATACAAAAAGTAAACGCTGCAGGAATGATGGGGAGACCTTAGGCCAGTCGGCAAGATATCTAAGCTCTCATTGTTTGCACATGATAATCTTTCTTTTGAATTTCCCTTAATTCCTCTAAAAGATCAACTGATGGGCACACAACTGCACTGTGACCAGTTGTGCAACAGAGATATTATGCTATTTTTCATATTTGTTCTTGGCATGGAAACCACATTCTCAACAAGGGAATGTGTCAGTGAACTGTCATAGTACTTTTCATTATATTTGTTTATAAGGTCATATAAATTGCGAAAAGCTCTTCTAACAGACTCAGGACAAAGAATTCTGTGGTTGATATATAATATTTATTTCAGAAGATATTTGACCAAACCACTGATAACATTTTTTTGAATCCACCAAGAATCCATTTTCTTCCACATGTCCCTGTACCATGTATTCCTTGATAGCAGACGGTAATGTGGACCCTTTCTATTTGTTTGTCACTTATTATTGATAAATATCTACAAACATAAAGGGAGTTATAGCTATTAAAAGCAATAAAGTCTTTTCTCCTATCCTTCCTCATATAAGTGCCTCATCACTGAGTTCTCACCACATCGCAATCTAAAGTTGAAAGAAAGTTCAAACATTTGTTAAGTTTAAAATATCTAATGGATGGGGGCGCCTGGGTGGTTCAGTCAGTTAAGCGTCTGACTTCAGCTCAGGTCATGATCTTGCAGTCCGTGAGTTCGAGCCCCACATAGGACTCTGTGCTGACAGCTCAGAGCCTGGAGCCTGCTTCAGATTCTGTGTCTTCTCCTGTCTCTGTCCCTGAATGCTCATGCTCTGTCCCTCTCTCTGTCTCTCAATAATAAATAAACATTAAAAGAATAAATAAAAAGAAATATCTAATGGATGGGGCATCTGGGTGGCCCAGTCAGTTAAGCATACTACTTTGACTCCGGTCATGATCTCAAGGTTTCTGAGTTCCAGTCCCATGTTGGGATCTGCGCTGACAGCTCAGAGCCTGGAGCCTGCTTCAGATTCTGTGTCTCCCTCTCTCGCTGCCCCTCCCCTGCTGTGTTCTGTCTCTCTCTCTTTCTCTCAAAAATAAGTAAACATTAAAAAAATACATCTAATGGAATGGGGGCAGGGAGTAGCACTGAAGCCTAGAACTTAAAAATGTGTAAAAATCCAATGGACTGTGAGTAGTCACACTTTTCCTTTTAGCCTTATCCATAAATATATTCTAAAATCCTGGGAAAGAAAACAAATGAGACAATACCTATGCTTAGCATCAAATTAATTATGATTGCTACATATAACGATCTTGCAGTCAGCATCTCATTCATATTTAACATGTAGAGATAATATAAGGTCATGTTAATAAAAATTTAAATCTGTTGCCTCAAACCTTGCTTATAGGAACTAAGAAAAATAAGTGACTCATTAATATCTGATTCTGTCATTTTAATTCTAATTTTTATTTGAAAGATAAAAATCAGTACATAGAATAATAAGTATAGAGGCCTCTAAGTTTTGCCATTCAGCAAACTTTTCCTGTAAAGGGCCACAAAGTAACCGTTTTCAGTTTTGGGTGTGGCTAGATTTGACTCAAGGATTCTTTTTGCTGACCTGTGCAATATTAATAATATTTCTTGCATTCCAACAACATTGTGGGGCGTTACTCCTCTAATTTCCCTTAAACTTCTAAATTCCTAAAAATCTCTGATCATTTAGTAGAGTTGGAAAAATTATTTGGCAAAACGTTGTGCTTTCTAAAATTAATATTTGTACTTAATGACAACTGACTTTTGCACATTTTTAATCATTGCCTCATTTTAGTTGCAATGTTTACTTTTATTTATGTGGAACACTGCCACACTTATTGCAAAGTCTTAATTGTTATCTGAGGCTTAATTGTAAGGATAATATGAAGATATTAAAGATATGATGGTATATTTTAAAAAAATGTTTTAATGTTTTTATTTATTTTTGAGACAGAGAGAGACAGAGCATGAGCAGGGAGGGGCAGAAAGAGAGGGAGACACAGAATCTGAAGCAGGCTCCAGGCTCTGAGCTGTCAGCACAGAGCCCAACGTGGGGCTTGAACTCACGGACTATGAGATCATGACCTGAGCTGAAGTCGAATGCTTAACCGACTGAGCCACCCAGGTGCCCCTGGTATGATGGTAATCTTAATTTTTTGTTAATGAAACCCATCTGAAGTATTGAAATGATTACATATTTTTAACCAAAAAAAGCTTTAAAATATTCTTCTATTCCTATGAAAAAGTACAATTGCTACATCCCTAGTGATTGAAATGAGAAGTCTTAAGTCAAAGTAAGTAAATATCTGTGCAACATTCATTCACTAGCATATGAACTCATTCATTTATTTTGTTCACTGAGTTATAGATTTTTACTCTTCACCTATTGTGAACTCTCAGCCCTGACCCAGCAGTCTATGAAATAGGAAGCATCTGATATTTCAAAAATAACTGGGGATGCAAAGATATATCATAAGAGAGGTCACTGCTTTCCAGAACTTCGTAGTCTGGTGAGATAGATGGGTGAGTGAATAATTCTGTGAATTTTCCACTCAGAGAAGTATGTGCATGTATATGGATCAAAGACACACAAGACCTGGGGAAACATCATCACTTGGGGAGGGTCTGAGAAAATTTCAGGGCAGAGACAATGCCAAGGCTAAAGCTTTACTCAGCATCCATTGAAATCTGTCCTTCAAAATCAGTTCCAAAACCTGAGTCTTTTTTTTGTCATGCTATCATCTGAATACAATTCATTCCCATTGACTGAAATTACCCTCATTTTATTCTGTTGGATTTTTAAAAATTCTAACAACACATGTCAAGTAATTATAAGAAGAAGAGCGAATGAATATTTCACTTTCCATTTTGCCAAATTTCCCATAATTGATTCCAGGTAAGTTCCCCCTCCCCCATTAAATTCTAAGAACATCCATATGTCCTTGTAAAATGTTACATTAATCATTTGGAGAGAGTTTTTCACCTTTCATATTTCATTTGAACATATGCAAAGAATGACATGCTTTGAACTGCAGAACGCATTTTTTCATATTAGAAGCAAGCACTGGGATTCCATGTTTATGCCGTGCCATATTGCCGACCTTTATGATCCCTTGTTATTTACGTGTTTATTCCTAGACTGATTACTAAGTTTAATTATGACATCTGTAGGCTCTTAAAATGTCAAAGCTTGTTGTCCAACAACTGTGAGAAGAAATACTGTAAGTGACACACAGAATAAGAAATGTAATCATGAAATTATCTGCTTTATATAAACACAACTAAAAGTCAGTTTTGCCTCCTTACCTCTTATATACATGCTCACACACTTAGTGTTTATAAAGAGGGGTTGTGTACATAAAATTACACATGAAATATTATATTTCATAAGGCTTTGCTGTCTTTTAATGATTTCCCCATGCCTAATGTTTGTTTTAAAACCAAGCACCCATGAGTAATGATATTCTATATAGAGACCGTCACATAAAATTTTTGCAGCCTTGATGTACTGAGGAATTATTATCCTGCAATTCCATCATAGTCGTAAAGGAACTGTGGTACTTGGGTATCTTTAATTGGATGCACCCATTTGCTTGTGTTGTTTTAATACAGCAAATGCCAAGTGAAAAGCAACCGTTTGTAAGCATAGTGCCAAATTGTAACACTGACCTGCTCCAAGCTATCCACGTCTGAGAACCAAGTGCCAATGGTGAAACCTTATTCTCTTAGTCTGATTCAAACTCCCCTGTCCTTGCTTGGGTGCATTACTCCATTGAAATGTTTGGTCTATCACTGTTTATTAATTCCACAGAATATGTCCTTTAGAGCTTTTTTTCCAGTATCTTGATGCTCTCTAAAGTACAGCAGACCACCAAGTTTTTAAATACATATCTCTTTTATATGTCCAATAGGTTTAATTTCACTTCCCTCTATTTAAAAAGTTAAGATAGTCTTCAAAATGAATTATACTGCAAAATCCAACTCAAGAAGCATTTGAAAAAAAAAAAAATCTGAGTTGTATCCAGCATATTTACAAGGCAATATAAATATATGCTGTCCTTGTCCAGAAGATGTTTAAAATCTAGCTATGAACAGAATATTTGGGTTTGTGAAAAGGTCCATAACACTGGGACGAATGGGTGCTTAATTCTAGAAATATAAACAAACTTCTTTTGCCTTTTAAGGTTTGGAATCCCCCTCCCTGAGTTCAAGCAAAACAAAATAAACCCTGAAGTAATACACGACCAGCAGGATGACATTAAATATATATTCATAATACATCCATTTAGAACTGGGTTTTCAAAAAACTGTAGGGCTTATGAAGAAGTAATCTAACAAAGACACAGAACTTCTGGACATATTTAACTCCTTCTACAACATCTTCGTATCCCCAGTGTCCCTGGCTTCCATGGAGGAAATAACCAAGAATCCAAAGAACAATCTGAAACCCCACAAAGTCCTATATTTTTATTCTTATAAGGACCCTCCCAGGGAAGGTAAGAAAGACCATAAAAGTTGTCCGCATGAGTTAAAACTTACTTCACAATAATAATAATAATCCTAAGGCATGGAAATTAACAATGCAAATTTTGTATTTAGAAAAAGGTTGGATTGTAATTAGAAATTTACCACTCAGTAGATGTAAATTTTTTTAAACATTCATTTAACACAGCTCTACCTCATTCTACCTCATCTTGAAAATGGAGATCTTAATATCAGCCTCATAGGGTTGCTGAGCACATTAACTATATCTGCATCTGGTTCATGCCTGAATGCATAATAAACTATCTAAACCAGCCATAAAAAAGCGCTCTTTAACCAATAATAAGGCAATCACAAAACAAGCACAGCTTATCAAAGAAAGCCTCCTCAGAAGAAGAATTGCTCACAATATTTCACTCTTAAAACAGTAATGCAAAGTAACTCTTCCAGACCATTTTTTATAAAATAATAAATTTAGAAGAAAAAAAATTTTGATTAACTAAAGAGAATTTACTGGCTTTTTGGAGCTATGCTCCCCAATGTCTGATTTACTTGACAAGGCCCCCAAAGTGACTCTAGAAGAATCCACGGTTGATTTCACATTATCAATTCTTAATAAAAGCTGCAGGAAAGAAACTAAGTGCAGTTTAGAAATATCAATACTAGTAATTATTTAAGATGTCCTTAAAGTCATTGAAACATTTTAATAGTTCTGTTTGATTAGAATTTACCTAGAGGCAGATTACTCATGTCACCCATTCATTCCCCTTTGATCTGAATCTATCATTTTTTTTAAGTTTATTTATTTATTTGAAAGAGAGAGAGACAGGGAGCCTGCACAAGCAAGAGAGGGGCAGAGAAAGAGGGGGAGAGAGAATTGCGAGCAGCCTCCACGCTGTCAGCACAGAGCCCAACACCCAACACTGAGCTTTATCTCACAAACCCTGAGATCATGACCTCAGCCAAAACCAAGAGTTGGATGCTTCACCGACTGAGCCACCCACGTGCCTCTAAGCCTATCATTTTTAAGGTTTGAATTTTTCAAAGCATAATGACAACCTGGGCCAGAAATAATGGATTTTTTTAAGCAAAGGCAAGCTCCATGGTTAGAGTAATCACAAAATGGAAATTTTAAAAAGTAGATTTAAAAATCAACTTCAATGCTTCTGTTCCTAATTCCATCCTTTTCTCTACCTGCCTTTCCATTTTCCTAGTCATGTGTCTCCACACACGGCCCCCTCCACCTCTCTTTTCCCACCTGCCACGTGTACAGCAAAATCTCTCCCAGCCCAGAAAAACCTGGCCCAAGGCAGTACACTGCAGTGATTTCAACCTACATCATAGTGTCAGGAGGCTGGCATGTCATTTTTAGCACCACGACTCCTAGAGCTATGTGATTTTTGCAGATTACTTAGGGTTTATGTGGTCTATTTTCTGAGGACAACACAAGTTTCTATTTTTGACACATGTAAAAGGCATTTTAAGGATAGATAGGTAGAGATGGATGTGCACACACAGACAGACACCCCTCATGTATTGTTACCCTTGAAAAGGTCAGACTATACTTAATACTGTTAAGTACCACATAAGTGTCAGTCATTCTCATGGCAATCCTAAGTCAATTTACATTTGGATATATGATTGTCTCAGTCAGTTTGGGCTGCTAAACAAATTACCATTGATAGGGCGATTTAAAAAGCAAACATTCACCTATCAGAGTTCTGAAGGCTGGGAAATCCAAGGCCAAGTTGCCAGCAGATCCACTATTTGGTGAGAGTCCCCTTCCCGGTTTGCAAATGGCAGTCTTCCTTCTGTGACCTTACGTGGCAGAAAGACAGAGAGAGGGGAAACAAGTGCTCTCTTCTTATAAGGGCATTAATACCATTATGAGGGCTCCACTCTCATGACCTAATTACTCCCCAAAGGTCCCACCTCCAAATAGCGTCACATGGGATTTGGGTTTCAACATATGAACTTGGGGGAGACACAACATGAAACCCATAACAATGGTTTCATTTTCATTAAGTTAAGATTTCATCCTCAAGAAACGTAGGCATTTCAAGACTTAGGACTTTCTTAGAGTTTGGCTTTAAAAGGTAGAGTTTGAAATTTGTGTCAAAGGACATGGATTTCAGATTCTTGATTCAGCAGCTAAAGTTGTATTGAATTGTGATGTAAAAACAAAACAAAACAAAAAACAAAACAAACAAAATATTGTGTGGTCAAGCCACACATCATAAAGAAACCACCAAGAGACTTCCATGTCTTGACTAATGTCTTGACTAAAAGGCCAGGATAAATATATCTTTTGTCACCAAAGAATGTTTTCATTAGGGTACCCTGTCTGCTGAGATTTTGGGGGGAAGAACTGTAGATATCAAGGAGATTAATGTACCAAAATAAACTTAACTCTCTGCCATTCATCCAAAGCATTTAACCAGGCTATTCCAGTAGTTAACAGTCTTAAGTGCCTTCCTAGAATTATTCATTGCAGTTCACTTAAGTATTTTCTTGAATCTGTATGTAATGAGAAATGGAAGGAGGGAAACATGAAAGCAAACAAACAAACTTGGCAATTTAACTTGTCTTTTCAAAGACACTCTCAAAGGCACCTATTAGCAACCAACTACTAAGTAGCATCAAGCCCTTGTTAGTTTCTCAAGCAGGAGCTTGAATCCTTTAGAAAGGAGGAAAAAAAAAAAGGCCTCTGTTAACTTCAGGCTATTTTACAAGACTTGGCTTTAATGAAGTCATTAAAAAAGAAGCCCATTAAAAACTATGTTGTCTATAAACTTGACCCAGAAAAGTTTCTTACCAAAGTAAATTATTTTTTTTTTATGTAGGTAATCTTACATTGTACAAAACGCAGCCTAACGATAGACTACAAAGTTTAATCTCCCTCTCTCTGTTCCTCTCTCTTAAAATTTCAAGAACAGATAAATAGCACCGGGATAGTTACTAAAATTAAGAAAAATCTCTTCAGCTTGGCATCAAGACCTCCCACAGCTACCCTTTCAGTCTGAACACTCACTTCTTGCCACCCAACATTCCAAACTAATTCCTGCATCTTCTCTGAAAATCCTCTATTTTGGTTTCCCTGAGTCAAGAGAGATTGCAAATGGCTCAGATGCCTAAAGCCCAGTTAAGTGCAAAAGAGAAGGTTAATATAATTGGCTTAAAAATGACTCATTATCTGATTATTGAAGTAAATATTAGTGTATATAATTTCTATATAAATTACACTGAAATGTAATGAAACATTCATAATGAAATATATGTAATGAAACATAATGAAATATAATGAAACATTCATAATGCACTACATAATTCCTCATGTTTATAAAATATAAAGAAAACTGTACACTTAAATGTTAAAGACATTCTTTTGGTACTAGTACTTAAAAGTTTATTTTATTTTTTCTCTTTCTATTTGTCTGTCTCCTTCTGGTTTGTTCTTCCTGCATATTTTTTTTTTTCCTAAAAATAGCATATACTACTAAAATAAAGATTTTTGAGGTAAACTCAGAATGCAACACAAACCTAGGAACAGCACTTAAGTTTTTTCCACTTCAAGACAATGCAGAGCCCTTAAATGTTATACATTACATTAAGTAAAAGAAAAATAATCTTTAAAAATAAATACCATTTAGGGGGTGCCTGGGTGGCTCAGTCAGTTAAGTGTCCCACTCTTGATTTCGGCTCAGGTCATGATCTAATGGTTGATGGCATTGAGCCCCACATTGGGCTCAGTGCTGACAGCGTGGAGCCTGCTTGGGATTCTCTCTCTCCCTCTCTTTCTGCCCCTCTCCCACTCATGCATGTGCACACATGCGCTTTCTCTCTCTATCTCAAAATAAATTAATGAACTTAAAAATATTTTAAAAAGTAAGCCACTTATTAACTCCAATTTATTGCCAACGAACATTTTATGAATCATATTGGAACATTCATGACATTTATTTATAGATAAATGTCATACATACACACCTTATCTTAAGGAAGACATACATCTTTGCCAAACACTGTGGTTACTAAATACAGAGAAGTTACATGAAGAAATTTTTTATGCAGGATTTTTTATTCAAATCAACTGATTGTATTCTCATCTATAAAGCTCCAGCTCCAACCTGGGTTATCATAAGCCAGAAGATGGACAGAACTTTCCAGGTAAGAGCATATGCTATGATGGAACTCCTACCAATGAGTGTCGAATGTCTTTGATTATTATTCTCAGTTATACCTGGTTTAAATGCATTTTCATGAAGAGCATTTCCACCCTGTATATTTTTATGTAGTTTGAATTCATTGAATCTCTTGATTGGTAGGGTACAACAGAAGGACACAGCGTGACCATTTTTACCAACTAAGCCTTTTTGGTCTTGTGTGAGTTGCTGGGTATGCAGAGAGTGATTCTCTTTTGGATCCTCTTTTTTCAGAAGCACGATTTATTTCTACAGTAACACTATGGATATTTTCTTTGTAAAACATAATCTATTAACACAACACACACAGATTCAAATATGTCCTACCTTTAAGTATCCTTTGAGTATTTATAATCAGGAACTTTTAACATGTATTTATATTTAATTAAAACTTGCAAAAGTTTTCTCAGTGCATTCACTTTTATTATGGACCTCAAACGATGAACTCTCCATCCCCTCCACAAAGAAAAGTCAAAAATGTTCTATTCATAGTGTCACTGCATTATGGAATAACTTGACCAGATAAGTGTCTCCCTTTCCTGTGTTTGTCTAATGCTATAAAACAAAATTGACAACATTAAGACAAATGGCATGATGAAGTTTTGCTGACTAATTGCAAGATTCAAACTATCCATCCTCATTGGCAGTTGACAGACTTCTATAACGGAGACACACAACAACAGCAATCTAATCATGGCAGAGTCTAATAGGATGATTGTGTCCAGAAGACATTTAGCAGGGTGGGGGGAGGGGAAGATATCACCACCTGCAAATAGATACGTGTCTCAGTACACTAAATTAAAAAGCAATGATTCTGAATACTTGTGTTCAATTAGTCTCTAGTGACTATAGTAACTACAACAGTTATACATAATAATTTTAAGGATCAAGGGTTTTATGTCATTACTCTTTTGTCACTGCATTGTCATTGGAAGGTGATGAGGAGGATCTCATAACTTGATTTTCAAAGACAAAACAACTGAGAAACATAGCAAGGAAGAAATTTACTTAGAGGGAACAAGAAGCTGCTTAGCTTTAGAAGGTTTACTCATGCTTCTATAATTTTCCCACAAATTATGAATCTTTTATGCTAGAGTGGTAACTGTAAAAGCACGACCTATCATCATCATTTAGCCTCTAGACCGGCAAATAGTAACCCAGGAAGCAGATGAGACAAAAATCTTTAATTTGAACTTTATCTTGGGGGGGATGGATGCAATTGAGAATGTGCAAACATTTTCTTTAAAAGTTTCTCAGACATAATTTTAAGACCTTATTGCTAGATTTGAAAATACATAATTTTCTTATTCAGATATCCAAAGAACTAAGTTATTGCAGAACGATTTTGCAGTAGTTGAAATGTTCAGCATGCTTCCAAGATTAATTAGAGGGGTGGAAAAAAAAAAGAGTTCTGAACACAGGCAAAATGATAGCACTTTGAAACCTATGGCTTGTTCATGTCCTAAAGAATAAAAAAAATCTATGCAAAATATAATCCAACAAAATTATAGTTAAATAAACTTAAATGGTAGATTGAGGTATCACACAACACACATTAAATTCCTTAATAACTTTTACTGATAACTAAATAATTTAGTGAATTGTTATTAACAATTAGACTCTCATAAGGGAGGAACTATACTGTGTTATACTCTACTACCATTAGAATCCTTTACAGAACTTATCCTGATGTCATTTTCAGGTAAGAATACAGAAAAACGTGTTGGACTGACTAACAATGATAACAATCAATTAGTGTTAGGTTAGACCTTGGGTATTTTATTCGTCCACAAACATGTAAAATAAGATCTAAGTAAAATACTGACAATAAAATATAAGCAAAGATTGAGTTTAAAGGCCAAATTAGACCATCTGATATTCTTACTCCTTCTAATTTTGCTCCTCTCCTAAAGCATAAATCTCCTTCTAGTCCCTCCAAAACGTTCAATTTTTAATAAAGCAACATCTGGTTTCGGGAGGAGGCTACACTACCTGCTGTTCCCCCACCCCTGCGGGAAAGTGGAAAAGTAAGCAGTTACTCAACATCACTTTTGTTATCCTACTAACAGCTGTGGTTTTTAAAGGGATAAAGCAGGAGAAATTAAAAATGGGAGTACTGGAACACCGTGTGTGGAATATATTGTGATACATTAAGTTACATTAAACTTAATCTATCCTAATGGAAAATTAGACTGTGGCAATCCTGCGTGGGATGGGGGCAGGAAGAGAGCAAATGCTGGATTATGTGGTAAACTATTTCCATATATATAAATAAATTAAAATAGCAAAAGAAGCCATTAGGTAAATTATTTTCTTTGCAGATTGTTTTTGTGAGTGTAAGCAACCTGTTAGTACAAAAAATGGAAAAACACTGGGCCTATTGATGCAAGTAGGACCTTAAATAAATTCTCAACTCAGTAATAGTTATGAATGAAAAAACTGGCATTGAATTTTAAAGATGGTGTAATATGACTAGAAGCTTGTTCACGTCTTGATATCAACAACTGTTGCTGATATTCATTCCACAGAAATCTGATGAGGGAAGATTTTACCTAAGGCTATATTATAGCTATAGTGACAGTTTTTGGAAACATTAACAATCTAGGCATCATTGGTATCTTTATTGTTAGTTTTAAAGACATTTTAATATTTTTTTAGTGTTATTCTAAATGGAAAAAAATGGGTATTCAGGCAATGGAAAACTGACCAAAGGTAAAATGAGCTAGAGTCACTTAGTCTGCATTCTCGAAACCCTTATTTCAGAAATATTTCAGGAAAAAGAAACGGAGAAGTTAACCTCTTCTGATCACAAAATAGGAAACTGCGATACCAACTAGGCTATCCTCCTAACAATCAGTATAGAAATATGTTTCGTTGTTTTTTTTTTTAATTGTAATTCAATATTTCAACCTTCTTTTAACTGGTGTTTCTTCTTCCCTTTATTATCCTTAATATATTCCACTGAGAGTTTTCTTTCACTTCAAGAATAAGGAGGCGACCAGCCAACGGCATCTCCCTCCCAGAAGCCATTGCCGTGAAAACCTGCACACTAATCAGAAGTGGGTCAAATGGTCTTCACATGAAAGCATCTAACAAGGTCCCTGAGGAAGCCCCTATAAGTGGCAGCAGGGAAGAGCACGATTGCTTTTTTATGGAAGACGGATGCTAGCTTCCATTGGCCCATCTTAAAGTACAGATGCTTGCTGCTTTGAAGTTACTATAATCACGCTTGCTTTTGAAAGACTATTATGGTGTTGAAAACAAATTCCCCGAGATTTGGGATCAGAAGCAGTTATGAGGGCTTGCCATGCAGGGAAAGACTGCACACATAAAAATGACTTTTTTTTTTTCTTTTTTAAGGGGGGAGGCATGGTTTGGTAAAAAACAAAAACAAAAACAAAAACATGCGCGCGCACACACACACACACACACACACACACACACTTGTAACCTTTAATTTCTCAGTGTCCAATTGTAAATGTTTAAATCAACTGAGTTTAATAGAGTCTACTGCAGATTTTAATAAATTGGCAGAATGATTTATACATGTATATAAAATTAAATTCAATATAAGACGAATGTAAAATTATATTCTATAGGCTTCGTATATTAAGAGAAGAACCCTAAATTTGGTTGCAAGGAACAACCAAATTGATCAAGTTAAATATGCAACAGTTAGTGTATGAATAGTAAATGAATGACTATTGAATAAGAATAGTATGACATTTCGATCAATAAGGCTATAATAAATTTTCTCCAAATAAGACTATTTTGAACAGGACAGGTGTTATTGTCCTGGCTACCTGATAACTGTCGTCATCAAATATCATTGTTAGAGAAGTCTATCATATGGCATAATAGTTAATTCATTCACAAATCTATTCACATGTTTGCAAGTACCTTACTACATGTAGCCATTGTGCAGGACTATAATGATAAGCAATTTTTCTTCCATCCTTGAGAAACAATATTTGGGCATATAAAATGAGATGGAGTATCTATGTTTATTCTCTGGCTTCTAGAAGTTGTAGTTCATGCTGTTTTCAGCTTCTAAAACTCTAAACTGGTTTTACAAAAAAAAAATACAGACAAGCAAGACTAAATATAAATTTCCATTCAAATGCAATTTTGCCAACCAGGTTAATGAACATAATTTTAGAAGTAAGAAGAGATTGAAAAGGGGAACTGACATACCATTCAATTTCTATAAGTATAAGAAATAAAAATATGTTAACTGGTATTATGTCAATGAGCAAATGAAATTAGAACATGAGATTTCATTAAGAAAATCTGCAATAAATCCAAATGTGTTATTGAAGAAGTTTTAAAACATAACTGGAAAAAACTGGAGCTCTTCCTAACACATAGAAATAAACAAATGCTCTATTAATATATGTGCTTCAATTTAATTTAAAAATGGCATTAAAGTCTTTGGAACCTAACGTTTTATGAGTATCCATGTTAAAATTTCTAATATCAGAACAAAATAATGAGAAAGGTCAAATATTAGTGACATCACAAACTTGTTTTGTCCAAGATTTACTTTGTATGTATAACATGAAACAGACCAAAGTTCATAATACTTCTGCAAATTCAGGAGGAAAAAGACAAAGGAGTAACCTCCTTCAGGAATAAAAAAAATAGTACTATGTTTAAATCCCACAAAATTAATGTTTAGCTCAAGGATTTGCTGTTCATCTCAGAACCCCTCAAGCCTGAGGCAGGATTAGGCCAGACTCATGTTCGAACAACTGGAGGAAATCAATGGATTTCACTTTATTAATAATTAAAAGGCTAATGCAGACTGGCAAGTGATTAAAAATGTGTAGAACACATATTTATTACGGCAATTTCAAATACCTCCACAATATATAATTTTAAATTGGGCCACACAAGAAAGAGACAGGTTATGCTAAATAAGAACAAGTAACGGACAGAAAAAAATTAAAAAAAAGAAAAAGAAAAAAAGAGGCAAATTCCATGTCCACTGTAGGTTTAGCAAAGTTTCTGCCTGAAGCGGGGTAAGCAAAGCTCATAACTAGTTTGGATCTATGACACGATGCAGGGTTTTTGTTGCAGCTCATTCTGACTCCCATAACTAAATTAATCCCTATTAGGATTTGTCAAGGGTGACAGAAACAAAGTTTGCACAATGAAGGACATTAATGCTCTTCTGACAGAGTCAAATAGGTTGTGTTTTAGCAATTCAGAAACAGTCTACTACAGATACACATTAGACCACACAAGCAATACCTCATTTCTAGAATCCACAGTAACTTCATTATTGTAGCCACCAATAGTTTAAATATGATTTATGAAGTCAAAGAATAGATGAATACACTTCAAAACGAAAATGCCAACCTTCAATTTAACATCAACGCTTCCTTAAATATCACTGCTTTGACAGTCCTTATTTCACACTGCAATTTCTTCTATAGATAAAAATTTGTTATGCATGAGCTGGCTAAAATTAAGTTTTTGAAATAATAAGTCTCAAGGGATTCGAAAGAATATGGACAATAGATCTTAGGAAGCAAATGAGGTATTCCAAACATACTAAGGTGTATCCACTTCTTCCCTTACAAAAAGGAATCCCTTTTGTTTTCATATTTACATGCCATATTATAACACATATTCAGGGAATTATAGTGGAATTCAGATTTGAACAAACACTTGAAGCTATGAGCAATTTGCTAGGAACATGTTTTGTCTTGCACTCCCCTTATTTCTCAACTAGTACAACACCTGGCTGTATGAAAACATTAATTAATATAAGATAAAATAATGTTCTCCTCACAGTGCACAGACTGTGCACTCCCTGGACTTCGAGAGAAATATGCTGGAAGGTGATGCTAATTCTTCTTGGGGGAACATAATGGACATGACACCATGAGACTCAGAACTCAGGAGGGCATCTAAGTGAAGGCAGACTTGGAATGCAAAGGTACTGGAACAATCCAGAAAGTGTAGGGAAGGGAGAGGACACATGTGTTTACTTATCTGAAACTTGAAAGAGCTTCTAATGAGAGATAAAGACTGGAGAGATGCTCTAAGATGTTGGGATGCTGGGGAATCAGTGGACTATCACCCCAATAAGAACGTTTTAGACACTGTGTAGACTGAATGTGATGCTTGTGGGAATAATAGACAATCTGGATTGCCATATATCTTTAAAATATAAATGATCACAAATTACTTTAAAATATAGTGTTTATTCTTTTTTTTAATTACATTTTGATTATAGTTTTCATAGATCAAAAAGAAAACCAAAGTACTTAACTTTAGGAACTTTTTTTTACACCGATTTTAGTTTTTCAAGGAGGAGGCTAATCAGTTTACAGATTACCTGTAGATTAGGTAACATAGAGAATCTGGGGATGCACTCAAAGCTATACTGTTGATGTGGATGAAGGGGCTCAGAGACCAGCCTGAGGCCCTGGCTCCTACCATCATCATCCCACCAACTCTTACTCTCATATAGGTGGTCCAGCCCCAAGATGGAGCCCCACTTCCCCTGTTCTGAATATAGATCATTGTACACCATCGAGTAAAATCACAAGTTTATAATCCTCTTTTCATTCCTTCAGAGTGAATGTGTTTGACATTATGAAGTGTAAGGCAACAGTATAACCTTGTCCTTCCATGGCCTGGAGGAGCACCTCTTTGGATTTAGTATCTATACTAGCTTCAAGTGATATCATAAACACACACCTACATAGATATAATGTGGCTAAGCCAATGTGATCTTGTTGAAATATCAAAAAAAAAAAAAAAGAAAAATATTAATGGCTTACGTCAAAATTAAAATTATTCAAAGAAAAAGGGGAGTAAGGAAATACATACATATAGTTAGTTATATATATATATTCTATATAAACACATATATATATTCTAGATATTAGAATGATTTCTGTAATACTCTCTGATTTCCTTGATTAGTTAAATCTCCAACTCTATTGGACAGTGCTGTCCAAGAGAACTTGCTGTGATAGAAATGTTTTATATCTGTGCTGAGATACAGCCACCAACACAAGCAGCTATTGAACAGTTAAAATGTGGCTAATGAAAATGAGGAACTAAATTTTATATTTTATTTAATTTTAAATAATTTGACTGTAAATAGGCACATGGAGCTAGAGGCTACTGGATTGGTAACATATACCTGGGATGGAGGGATTTTTTAAATAAGAAATTAAATATAAATAAGGAAAGATCTCCATAGCCAAATCTGAGTTCAGTGTATGTTCTATATTTACAAATGCTAAATCCTCTTTCCATTTAAAAATTGCTTTTAGAGAACGCTGCTTTTTAAGACAAATTTTTATAGATTTTATTGGTGTATTAAATTTCCTCCCTGATTTACAGTCAATTTACTATGGTGGTAAAAGGCCAAATTGAAGAGTGTGATAAAGTACTCAAGATGCAACACTCCTTCCCAGCAGAAACTAGAATTTAACATTAATTGTGAGAAAAAGAAGAGGAGGAGAATGAGAAGGAGGGGGAAAGGGGAAGAGGGGACTGGGGTAGGGAGAGAGGGAGGAGAGAAGGGATCATAATATTGATGTAGTGGAAGGAATCCAAAAAACATTTTCGTTGTTCAATATAAATTGAGAAAAGAACCCCACATCCATTTACATTTTAGTAAAATTTTACTTTTATAGGAAAAGTACATGTATGAGTATATGAATGTCTACACACAGAGTTTGAGCTGGCAGCTTATAGATATTAAGAGAATATAACTAACTTTGCTATAAACATCTGACTACTTGGCAAGGGTGAGTGGTGGGACAAATTATATTCATTTTCATAATTAAAGCAAAAATACTTCCACATTTGACCTTCAAATGTTTCCCATTTAAGAAAGAAAAATGAAGTTAAAAAAGAGAATCAATCTAGCTGAGAAAATTAACTAAATTTTAACAGTTAAGAAAACATGTTTTAATTAAACATTTTATGACCCTCAAGTGCTACTAGAAATGTACCTGATGTAATTAATACTAAACTAAATGTTGCTATAATGGTGTATTACTTAAATGTTTGTAATCTGAAATGTATACTACTGTGTCCATTATGAGAACAGGCTCTGAAGTCAGATAGAATTTGAATTGATTCCACTTAGGATACCCTGGCTGTGCAATCTTGTGAAAAGTATTTAACTTTTTTCAGTTCTAATTTTCACACTTGTAAGATAAGGATAATATTAATTGTCACTTTTGAGGGTTCCTATAAAGATAAAATAATAAAATACAAGTAAAATACTTAGCACAATACATAGCGCTCCCTATTAGAAAACACTTGATAAGAATTACTATTAGAATAATAAAATATAGATGTCATTACAAATTTATTTTACAAGCAGCATTTCATATTTTTGTTTTTCTTTGTTGTATTGTTGTTGCTGCCACTGCTATTGTTATTTTACTTTTAGATTTAGGATTAGAAATGAAGTGATAGAAAATCTCTGGACAGAGTGTTAGGATCTGTGTTCTAGGCTCAAGTCTCTATCACTCCTCATTTTTTTTTTTAAGATTTTATTTTAAAATCTGAAAGTCCCAGCGTGGGACTCGAACCCACAACCCCAAGATCAAGAGTCTTATGCTCCACCAACTGAGCCATCCAGGCACCCTTTTGTCACTCACTTTATTGAGGGTTTTGGGTAAATCATCAAAACCCTTTGGTGAAGTGTCTTCATTGTTACATGAGACAGGAAAACACAGCAAGTTCCCCTTATAGGACTGTGAATGGAGGTGTCTTATTTCATTTGAGAGTTCATTCCAAAGACCTCACAGAAGTGAAAACTTTTGTAACCCAATTTTCCCACAAGAAAAGATGTAAAAGGTATCTGGAGGAGGAACTTCCTCAAATATACCATGGTAGATGGTTAGGTTTCTTCATAGCTTATCATTGTTAAACTCTGTTGCAAAGTTATCACCAGATGTATTTGCTAGATCCAAGCACTGCCTTTAAAAGGTCACATCACAATTGATATCACAATTGATATGGAAAATATCTGAAATGATTATAATTGTGAATGTTAAAACAAAAGGGCAATACTACGAAAATCACTTACAGATGATCTAATAAATGTTAAAACAAAGAAACACATTTTATATTTGAAATCAGAACTGGATTCTAACCAAACATGGTAGGTGTTTCTACCTACCAGAGAATGGAAACTGTCTCCTAGAAAGAGTCAACAATGTAATGAGCCCAAAAGCTTTGAAATTGTGGAAATTTTTGAAAAGTTTGGGGTAGAGAGAAGAAGGTTTACACTACTTAAAGTTTTGCTCATTAGTGGAAATGTCCATAAATCTAGGAGTCATATTCTAGATCTCAATATTTCAAGTTTTCATAACTCAAATTCTAATTGTATTTCATTGATGGTTCAAGACTCTATAAGGAACATTCAATATATGTTGCAAATTTCTTATTGTATGTATTAAAATGACACTGAGTATTACTTGTGTCTCAGGTAAAGTACTAGGCATATAGACCACTGAGGCACAGTCTTTGTGTTCAAGCAGTGTATAATCTTCTAATAGTTGACTACAAAGCTATCATGCAATTGTTTCTACAAGATGAAGAGAGGTACTTACCTTCTGTTCAAATAGAGGATCTGTTTATCTATCTGGGAAATGGGCCTAAGGAGTACTTTTCAGTCTTAGGCATTTTTTTTTAAATAAATTTGAATATAATTAATAATGGAAGCTCCACAGATTGGAAAGAGATGAATTAGGGGTTCATAACTGTAGTGTAAGTCATTACACAGTCAGACTCTGGGAAGCAAGTATTATCAGAGTATCTGGGAGAAATTAATTAATATATTTCAGACTGGCATTAATAAGATCCTCTTTAAAGAGTTTCAGCTGATATATAGATTTTAGCACCCTGGTAAATAATTTAGCACTAATCTCCACCAAATATCACATATATTTATGATGAATGCATAAAGAATGCATGCATTTATGATGAACGCATATTTATGATGAATGCATAAAGAAGGTATAGGAAAAAGTAGTACCAATCCTGATTCTCTTTTTCTGGAAATATTTTGCATGTAAAAACACTCAGGAGAATGTGTTTTGCTTTTGTCAACTGGCCAATTCTTCCTAGAAATACTTTGGAAATTTTTTATAAAACTTTTAGTTAAGTTGTTCTAAATATAATTTTTCCTTCCCCAAACATATATGGATGAGGCCTTGGAATTTGTAGTGATTTTATATGAGCTTGTCTAGGCTAGTGCACTAAAACGGAAGTGATAAACATCTATGAAATACTAAAGATCATATGATGGATGAAAACTCTATTCTGTTGTAAAGAAGCATGGATGAAGCAAAGAGAAAGAAAATAACCCAAATCTTAAATTTCCTATAGGTAGCACTCTTCAATCTCCTCTTCCTCCTTGGTAAAGTGTAGAAGAGAGTTCTGGACTCAGTAGCTTGTGGATCATAAAGAATAAACCTACCTTTAGGAACCTACACAAAACTTTCAGCCCAATTTTGATTGCCCTAATAATAAACCTTGAAATTCAATACAGTTCAATGTAGAATTAAGTAAGGGAGACTCTACAAGTCATGATTAATGAAAATAATCATAGATGTATAACAGAATATAAAATGGGAATGTCAGAAATGTCTACTCTGTCTCATCTGAAATTTTAATTATTTTTTGATATCCATTTCCAGGTTTAATCTTATCTTACACAGCTTTCTATTCACAGCAGGCCTGCCATTTCCTCTGTTTAGAAAATAAGATCAAGAACGAAACAATCTTTATTTTAATATGTGCTCACTTGTTGGTATGTCCCCAAAATATCAATTCCTGACCCCACCAGGAATTTTGAATTATTTGCAAGCCCTCAAGGACAAACTTAGCTTGGGCATTTACTGCATATTATCCAAGGGGTGGGGGTTAAAATGAAATCTCCTGGACATATCGAATTTATCCCTAGAAAAAATTAGATTTCATGTCAAAATGGTATCAAGTCTCATATAATCTCCCCACCCCCAACAAATCAGAAAATTTCCATGATGAATTCACATGAACAGTTGAACATACATGAATACAAAAGGACTATCAAGCAAAACAAAATAGCAATAGCAAAAATAAAGAAGTCATATGGGGTGAAAAAAACCAAAACTGAATACTCACATCTGTGGACACATGCAAATAGAATTTCCTGAGATTTTCTACGCTCATGTTGACAAGTATCCTTGCCCGAAGTCACTTTTCTTCTTCAGAACCTAAACATTCACAAATATCTAAACTTGTGATTATCTAAGCATGGGTAGTGTGTGTACTATAATATGTGCCTCAAGGGAACTGCAAATGTCAGGAAGATGCAAAAATAGTCAGAGTGTGAAATCATCAAAGGCATACCGAAAGTTTAGAAGCTATCATTTAAAAGGCCCTTCATGCAGAGTTTCTCTGTTGAAAACAGCCCTGCATTATATTTCTGAAGATCTAAGTTAAGCTCAAGAGACTGGAAATCTGATAATGGCTTTATGGGCTAACAGGGCATCCTGGATACGTTAGACCTTCTGTAGGTTCCATGGAAACAGAAAATGTAAGAACGCTGTCTTGATTATTCTAAATGTCTGCTTTAAGAAGAAATGGGGAGAAATGCCAGTTTCTTTTTCAAGGGGAAAAAGGAAAAGGAACACTCTGATCTGACTCTCTTTGAGTCTGGGGCTGGAGTAGGGATGCAGGAACGGCATCAAAAGATGGAGGTTTCTCACACATGCCATTTGAGATTGTACTAATCAGTGGGGAGAATAAGAGAAACATTTCTCTTCACACAGATTTATCACTGAAGATAGTCTCTGTAACACTCACCGCTCTGATTTCAAAAAAGAAAAAGAGAGAGATAAAGAGAGAAAGAGGAGAAAAGAGTGGCACTTTAATCCAAGAAATCAAAGTATTTTAAGAAAATTAAGCACAACTAATTCTGTCAATTATTGAATTCTAAAAAATCCCCAGATGTAATTTATCTCTGTTATTACCCTTTTATTTCCATTTTCACTTTGGTCCTGTGTCTTTTAACCTTCCTTCAAACTCTATTCTCCTTCTCTGTGATGGACACAGAAGAAAGATCAGCAATCGGCCAGCATCCCATGACATCCCTACATCCAAATCAATGGTGCCATACTGACAATGGGAAAAAATAATTCAGAAGGAAAAGTTTATTTTTTTTAATTTTTTAAATGTTTATTTATTTTTGAAAGAGAGGGACAGAGTGCGAGGTGGGGAGGGGCAGAGAGAGAGAGAGAGGGAGACACAGAATCCGAAGCAGGCTCTAGGCACTGCGCTGTCAGCATAGAGCCATGACACAGGCTGTCAAACTCACGGACTGGACCGACAGATCATGACCTGAGCTGAAGTCAGATGCTTAACCAACTGAGCCACCCAGGCGCCCCAAGAAGAAGAACTTTAAACAGCTCACTTTGCTAGTGTGTTTCAGATTCTAAAGTAAAATTTGCATTATTTTGATTTCTTACAAAGAAGTAGGAGGTTTTTTTTTTTTTTTTTTTTGGCTTGCTGCTGATTATAAGAAAAGAAATTCAAATTTAGGTGGTTCACTGATGGCAGTTATTTTGATAGATGTTTCTTGTTTCATAAATTTAATATTAGTAGCCTACTAATATTATCCTATTGCACAGAGGTGCAAAGTAAAAGTGTTGAAACAGAAAATGTGCTTTAGGAGTGACTATCCATTAAGTCTTCCTGAGTGTTTTAGGGGAATCCAAATAACTTTGCTTCTCCCAGGAGATAAAGACAGATGATCTGCCTGGCTGAGAAGTCGAGGATGAAAGCTAACAACTGAACTGCCACAGGATAGAGACCCTCTCAGGGGACCTGGTAAGGCAAATGGGAGCCTGAAGCAGATTGTCATCTAGGAGATGAGTCAGGAGTAGCAAGGCCAGGAAGGAGACGATGGGTACAACAGGAAGAGATTCCAAGGAAGCAAAGAATAGGCTCCACAAGAGCCAAGGAGTGTGTTGAAAACAAGTAGCAAGAAGGTCAAGTGGGAGAATTTCAGAGTACCAGATTTTAGAGGCACAATAGGGTTAATTCACAAAAGATAAAAATTATTTTAAAATATTTCATTTTTTCAAAAATTTTTTAACATACATTTATTTATTTATTTATTTATTTATTTATTTATTGAGACAGAGAGAGACAGAGCATGAAAGGGGGAGGGTCAGAGAGATGGGGAGAAACAGAATCTGAAACAGGCTCCAGGCTCCAAGCTGTTGGCACAGAGCCTGACGTGGGGCTCGAACTCCCAGACCGCAAGATCATGACCTGAGCCAGAGTTGGATGCTCAACCGACTGAGCCACCCAGGATACATTTTAAAAATTTATCCAAATTGAGAATGTAAAAACATATTATTCCATATTTTACTTTAACAATATCACATTTCTTCAAGGTATATAGCTCAAATTCATTACAGTTAAGCAAATATTAAGATAGAGACATTTAGGACAGTATAGGAGTTAACAATTTTAAAATGTTTTCATTGATTGCCTACCAGGGGCCAAACAACATGCCACATGCCTTAGATACAAAAACCAAGTCACCATACTTTATTTAAAGGTATCATAGACTACCAAAAAGATACACGTTTCAACAAATACGTATGAGAAAGTGTTGGCAGGTACCTAGCTAAGCTGTGGAAACGGCAGAGGAAGTGGCACCAAGGATAGATGACAACCTTGACTGGTTCCACATGCTGGGTCAGGGGTGGTATGACCAGAGAAGGCTTCCCAGAAGAAATGATAATTGAACAGATCTTAAGGAGAGATCTTACAAGCATCGATGCAGAAACAACTGCATAGTGAACCATGACCCAGAATTATAAAACATTTCAAACAATCTATGATTGCTTCAATGAATGCAAAGGGAAATTTACTCACCTCAGTAATGCACAACCTACCTCAAATATTTTTATCTACACCTATGTTTATGCCTACATGTATATTTACCCATAGCTACCTAGTGACTAAGACTATATGGAGTCACTGTCAGACCTGGAGCCAAATCCTGGCTTTGCCACTTAGTAGAGACATGGCATTGAGCTTTTTGAACTCATTTCCTCATCTGAGAGCCTACATAAGTTAAGTTCAGGGGTAAAAAGTAAGAGTGCTGGAGCTAAATGTCTTGCTTATTTTTTTTTTTTGTTTTGTTTTGTTTTGTAGTCTTTTTTTGTTTGTTTTTGTTTTGTTTTGAGAGAGCTAGCCTATGCAAGTAGGGGAAGGGTAGAGGAAGAGGGAGAGAGAATCCACAAGCTCCACACCCAGGGGCAGAGGAGGGGGAGTGAGGGTAGGGAGGGGGTGGCCACCTGGGGCTTGATCTCAGACCCTAAGATCATGACCTGAGCCCAAATGAAGAGTCGGATGCTCAACTCACTGAGCCATCAAACGCCTTTTGTTTTCTTTTAATTATGGCTCTACTGATTCCTAGTTCTGCTGTTTTCTTAGCCAGTTAAATTCTCTGCTCCCCATTTCCCTGCCTTATAAAAGGGGGCTAATAAAAGGGAGCTACTTCATAGTGGCTCAATGATTTAATACATGCAAGGTTCCTAAATCAATACCTGGTAAAGACAAATTTCTCAATAAATATTAGCTGCATTGCCAAACTGTAGAGAACAATTCTTAACTATTCCGTTGCAATAAGATTATGGTAATTTCCAAAAATGTTACTTCCCTTCCAACCTCAAATGAGAAAAGACAGGTAAGTCTTTATATGTTTTTAAACAAACAAACAGGTCTAAGATTTATTCATTTTTTTTTTTTTAGTCCTTTTGCTAAGAACTAGACTTAGTTGGTATCACCATTTAAAGAATGCAACAGATAAAGCTTTCTTCCAGTACGTATAGACATGACCTAAATTACTGCAAAGAGAATACTCCAGAGAATCAGAGGAAAGAAAATAAAAAGTAGCCCTCACTTTTGACATATATCTGATTGTATCTTCTGATTAGTTCTGAACTGCTCTGTTTTGCTGCCAGGCTGAAGAACTACAGCCATTAGTCACTGCTATTAAGTATTGTTTAAGTCCAGCCTAATGGCAAAGGGTTACGGGAAAGTACACAAAGGATTAGACACCAAAAATCCTGGGTTTTCCTTTTGAAATGGATATACCCAACTAAGTCAGATATCTGACTCCGATTGCAGTAGGTCAATAAGCTTCAGTCACTTTAACAACATGGTACGATGGCCAGACACACTAACCATGGACCATGGTCTCTCATATTTTTCATGTGGTTTTGGGGACCTAACTGACTTGTATATAAATGCCTATTGGGTTTGTATTCCACAAATGAAGTTCAACAAACAAAACTCAGTTTGCATACAATATAAAATGCAATGCTTATCTAACTATAGAAACGGAGGAGGATCCTTTCTGGTATAGACATTGAAGGATCACCATAATATATCAACTAAAATTTCAAGGATCAAAAAAATAGCATATAGCATATTAATTTCTGTGTAACAAAGGGTAGAGGCTAATGTACCTTTTATATGTGTATTTGCTTGTATCTATCTACACAAAATATTTTAGGAGGAACAACCAAGAACTCTGAAAACAACAACTGGATGGGCTCACAAAGTAACTTTTTCTGTCTATTCTTTCATACTTTTCAATTTTGAATCATGTAAGCTTACCTTATCTTCAAACATAAAAACAATATAGATTTAAGACATAATTAAATTTTCTAAAATAGGTAGGAAAATCAGCCTCTGGTCAAGCGCATAAATCACTACATAAAGGGGCACCTGGGGGGCTGAGTCAGTTAAATGGCTGACTTCAGCTGAGGTCATGATCTCATGGTTCATGAGTTTGGGTCCCGTGTCAGGCTCTGTGCTGACAGCTCGGAGCCTGGAGCCTGCTTCAGATTCTGTGTCTCCTTCTCTCTCTGCCCCTCCCCCACTTGTGCTCCGTCTCTCTCTCTCAAAAAACAAATAAACATTAAAAACAAAATTTAAAAAAATCACTACATAAAATTATGATTTTAGTAAACAAGACCTTTTATCCTAAATACCTTAGATTTGGAAAAGAACAAATTTGGTTTAGGAATTACTGCTTGAAGAGAATGAGGGAATAATTTGGGCTGACACTTTCTCATGGATACAGTAAGATTGTTTTCAGGAAGGAACCACATTTGATTTTACCAAATAGTATCATATTAATTACATGTTAGAAATGGTAGAATTAGCAAGTGAATAGTCATTGGATATTATGATAGCCAAAGCCAATACGTGCTTACAGCTCTTCAGCTCTAACCCCAGCACTGTGCTAACATTGAGGCTGTACCCTAAACGGGCTTACTGTCTCATGGGGAGTGTCATTTAGAGGTACATAAAATGTGCAGGTAATTAGAATTCAGTCAGATTGAGGCAAGTTAAGTGTTGGACATCTTGGGCTTTATGGAAAAGTGACTTTAGAATGGCCTACAGGAACCACACACCTGGACTTCTTCATGAACCCTTCATTGCTTGTGATATTTTAACCTTAATGCAAACTCAGAAGGAATTGAATTTGTGCATACAAACTTTATAAAAGTTAGATAATGTCTAGTGTAATGCTGGCTTGTTTTCTGTAGCAGTATCTGTGACAGGATCTGGTATCAGTAGCTGTATCTCCAAGAGAATATTTCCTGGACTGTCCCTACATCCTTCAAAATGGAAGTCTAAGAGCCTTAATTAAGGTCTTTAGAGACAAAGATGGTCTATTTGAGACAGGAATTTTTTTTTCTTTTTTTTCTAAGTTTATTTTTATTTATTTTGAAAGAGAGAGAGAGCAAGCAAGGGAGGGACAGAGAGAGAGGGATACAGAATCCCAAGAAGGCAATCAGCACAGAGCCTGACACAGGGCTCAAACTCATGAACCATGAGATCATGACCTGAGCCAAAATCAAGAGTCAGATGCTCTACCAACTGAGCCACCCAGGCTCCCTGAGACAGGAATTCCTTAGTCTGAATTGGCTTGCCAGGCTTTTTTTCCTCTTTACTAGTTGGAAGTACTCTAATAATAGCCATTTTCATGGCACACTTAAAAGGCTTTTAGCTCCTACAGAGCACCTCTGTGCAATTACTCCTATGTGTGCTGAGGGGTGAGTGTGAGCAGTGACCACTTTTAGGAAAAGTATGTGGTTATAGTACAGTGTGTATCAAGTTTGTAGACAAATGTGTGGGATAGCTCACATATAAAGGTGTCTTCCTGAAAGAAGACAACTGAGAACCTACATTTTGCATACAATGGAGGCCATTTAACATCTAACGACTCTTCATTTCAGTTAACTTAGCTTGAACCCTAAGGTGTTACTAGTTTTTAGACAGATTCACAGTAAAAAAGTCTAGACTAAAGTATTAAATAAAAGATTACTAGTCATCATAAGTGAAATCACGTGTGAAGAGAGAAAGTTATATCAGCACCATCATCTGGAAAGCGATATGGTGAACTTCTAGGTTAAAAGTGTGATCTTTTAGGGACACCTGGGTGGCTCAGTCGATTGAGCTTCCAACTTAGGCTCAGGTCACGATCTCACAGCTTGTAGGTTTGAGCCCCACGTCTGGCTCTGTGCTGACAGCTTGGAGCCTTCTTCAGATTCTGTGTCTCCCTCTCTCTCTGCCCCTAAGCCACCTGCACTCTGTCTCTGTCTCTCTCAAAAATAAATAAACATTAAAAAAAAGTGTAATCTTTTACAATAAAAAAGTGTACCCTTTTAATGTTCTGCTCTTAATTATTTATATGACAGCTGCTTGATGTGACAGAAAGGAAAACAAAAATGAGAAAGAAGAAATGTATCTTATTGTCATTGAGTGGAGTTTAAATACATCTATTCAATGACAACAGGCCCTAAGAAACCACTTTTGGCTTCATTCATATACCATACCATACTGAAAGCAAAGTTTGTTTCAAAGAAATTTTTGAAATATTCTTTTATAGAGAAATGCAAATTTAAAACAAGAAAACAAGAAGCTGCTGAGTCAAATACTGTTACTAAATTATTTCCGGATTAAAGTAAAGGATTCTATACATGCCAACAACAAAGTTCAAAGTTACTAAGTCGGTACTTACTAATTCAGTCAGCACATCCCCATTACTATATTAGTAAACTGACAGCAAAGTATGTTTCAACTAATAGAGTAAAATCTATAAGAGCAACTGAAGATAATAGAGTAAATTGAGAATAAGGCCAAACAGAGAAATTCCAGAAAATAAACGCAGAGAAACCTAAGGAAGCATAATGAATTATACTGAATGCAGCAGTAATCAATAGAGAGGTTTAAATGACAATATTTTCTCTTGAACACAATTATTGAAGGCTCCAGAAAGTCAACATATCCTTAATTAAATATAAATTGCTGACACTGAAATGATATGTATTTTTAAAAACCATACCTATTGCCTAAGAAGAATCCGTAAATTCCTTTCTTTCACAGAATTTATTCTAGTTACCCCAACCTATTTTTTTTACTTGATTCCAACCCAAATTTCAAGGCTTTTAATATTTTTCTTTTAAAAATACCTAAATAACAGGGGTGCCTGGGTGGCTCAGTCAGTTAAGCATCTGACTTCGACTCAGGTCATGATCTCTTGGTTTGTGGATTTGAGCCCTGCATTGAGCTCTGTGCTGATGGCTTGGAGTCTGTGGCCTGCTTTGGACTTTGTCTCTTTCTCTGCCCCTCCCCTGTTCATGCTCTGTCTCTCTCTGTCTCTCAAAAATAAATTAACATTAAATTTTTTTTTAAATAAATATCTAGATAACAGAATGCACAATTGGCCTCAGAGTATTGAAGAAAGGATTCAGAATCTGTTTTGGATTTTGTAGTCCAAATTTTTTTTTTTTTTAATCTTCTTTGGTATCAAGGTTGGTATAATCATTCCCAGGAGAAAATGACAATGCGAAGAGCAGGCCCAGACAAGAGCAAGCCAGAGGAGATGACCCTTTCTCTTTCCTTTGGATAAAACCCCACTGTGAATTGTCTGCCTAGAGTGAGGGCTGCTGCCCCTTATAATTTCTCTGATATATCACAATCAAACATGCATTTTTTTCAGTTCCCTCTTTTCACCAGGAGGTAGCGCTGTTCTGGAGAGAAGTAATTCCCTTGGTGCTCTTTGTATTGGCTTTCAAGTTTGTTATGAATACTATTATTTTTAAGGACTGTAATTTTTTTTATATGCTAGGAAGCCTCTACAATAAATATATAATACTAATAAGTAATAATACAGGGCAAGGCTTTTTTTAATAATTAAAAATAAGCCAATTAATTGATAGATATAAAGATACAGAGATACATAGACAAGATATTTGCATAGAATTACTTAAGTTCAATGAAGTTAAAGTGAAACCCAGAGGTAGTATCACTTGTATTTAGTTGTTTCATCATTAATGCACAAATAAATAAATTACTAGATGGAATAATACTGACAAAGGTATAATTAAATATACCTTGATGGTTTGCAAATTTTTCCTCTAATACTTCCCTTTCCTTCCCAAATTAAAAAAAAAAATCTAAAATGATAACCATATCTTGTTTTAATTATGACTGTATTACAATAAATTTATTTCTCATCCATGATTTTAACATAACTGGTTGGGTCAATGGGAAAAGTATGTGTCACCTCTGCTTGATCTAAACAGAGAACTTTAATAGTTAACACAGTAGTACATACACTTCTTGAACTGTCAGCTGTCAAAAACACCATTAATAAATAACAGAGTAGATATTATTCATGAAAAAAGAAGCTCAGCTCAGAAGTCTTTAGTAATAAAGCCTTAATCCCTGCCAATCATTCTATCTTAAGAGGAAGGAACTGCATTTAATGCAAATCCAATGATAACAGTTTTCACCTGAACTACAAGTAACCAGCAAGATCTGCCTCCACGCCTTCACTATTTTCCTCTACTGAAAGAGAATTGCATGTTTCCATTCCAGAAGAATAAAAATTTATTCTTTAGTAAACTTTAGTATACATTGTATGTGAGCATAGTATGTTATTCTTGTGTTGTCTATGGAAACAATTATTCTATAATTTTGAGCTACCTACCTTTATAAATTTGCTACTGACAGTTATATTTTATGCACAATGAGATCATCTGATGTCCAAGAGACTGATACTTTTCAGCTTTATAATGAGGTTCCATTACTTATTTCCTTCCTGCCTACCAACTCTATGTGGCATAGAAAGATAGTTAAAATGTAGTATTTGTGGAGGAACCTTACCACCACACTCAGAGTGAAAAAGAAACTTAAGGCTTCTTTTAGTAACTCTTAACATTGACTTGTGACTTTTTTTTTCTGTTTGAGAGCTTCTTCATCATGTAGAAATTGACTCTGCATAAATCTGGCAGATTTTTATTTTTTTTTTTAGTTTTTAAAAATTTTTAAATGTTTGTTTCTTTGTTTAGAGAGGGAGAGGGCCAGAGGGAGAGGGGCACCTGGCTGGATCAGTTGGTTAAGCATCCGACTTTGGCTCAGGTCGTGATCTCACGGTCAGTGAGCTCCGGCCCCAGCTGGGAGCCAGGAGCCTACTTTAGATTCTGTGTCTCCCTCTCTCTTTGTCCCTCCCCCATTCGTGCTCTCTCTCCCTTTCTCTCAAAAATAAGTATTAAAAAAATAAGAAAAAAAAAAAAAAGAAGACTCATCCTAAGAAGCTTGGTTTGCCTGTATTATCTATGCTATGTATATGATGAGTATCATCTCACTGAAATTTCAACAAGTTCTAACAGGTAAATACTACAAATGAAAATACAGTTGTTAAGTAAATTGTCTGATTTTACACACCTAGTGTGAGTAAAGTGTGGATTGAAACCCAAGAACATTTGATTCTAATGTCTATGTTTTTAAATAGCATGCTATATTATCTGCACCAGATTAAGAGAAGACACAGAAAAACAAAGAGAAGAGAGAGACTCAGAGAGGTTAAATACATTCTAAAATGTAGGTTTTATCCTGTAGTACCTAAAAAAAGTAGTTACGGAGAAGACACAACCATGAAAACAGTTACATAATCATTTAGAAAAGTACGTGATTATGTTTTGAGATGACTTTTGTGAATTTCTTTGTATTAGCAATAGTTTTCTCATAAATGAGATCAGGCATGTGAAACTGCCAAGCTTCATACTTGGAACATAAAACATTGTTAAGAGCTGTAAAATACATTTGAATTTATAAGTCCAATTCTTGATTTAGTTTTACCCTCATCAATATGGAGCTGAAAAATCATTATCACCTCTTTTTATCCTTTACTTTCCTCATGATATCTGCTCTTCTTGTAGGACCCATTGCTACAACACAACTTCAACCCAGCCCCGTGCTGGCTGAAACACACCACAGCTGTAAATACACCACGACTTTTCTGAATACTCCCAGTCCATTTCCCTAGACTATCCAAGGCTGAGATACACACACTTTTCCTCTTGTGGCATAGACAGCATGTGTTTTAGAATTTGGGGGTCAGGGACACTTGACCCATTGGGATCTGCACTGACGGCAAGGAGGCTTGGGATTCTGTTTCTCTTTCTCTGCCACTTCCCTGTTTCTCTCTCTCTCTCTCTCAAAATAAAGAAATTAATTACTTAACAAATAAATAAATACATGCATACATACATAAATTTTAAGAAATAAAATAAAATAAAATAAAATAAAATAAAATAAAATAAAATAAAATAAAAATGGTGGGGGTCATAGTCTGTTATTAACTCTATCTGCTCAGCTTTGCTGTTGTAGCAAAAAAAGTCAGAAATGAATGAGTGCGGCTGTGTTCCAATAAAATTATTTATGGAAACTGATACTTGACTTTCATTGAACTTGCATGTGTCCCAAAATAATATTCTTCTTTGAATTTTTATTCAACCACTTTAAAATACATAATCATTCATAGCTCACAGGCCATACAAAAAAACAGCAGTGGCCTGGACTTGGCATTGGTCATTGTTTGCTGACCCTTGCTCTAAACCACAGACTTCCGTTAACAACTCAACTGGAATGAGTCCACTGTTCAGCCCAATATACCCAACCTGTAAATTATCAAGCCTCAGGGTACCCATGGAAGGATACCCAATGGTGGAAGGATACAATTGTAAATTATCAAGCCGCAGGGTACCCAATGGTGGAAGGATACAGTGAAAAACCTGCATCAACAGAAGCAAAATGAGAAAGAGGGTGGTAATGAAGAAAGGGGCTCAGTATCTTGTAGCTCAACTTCAGGAACTTATTTCTGCATGCACACACATACCGTACCTCAGTGTACTGAAAGGTGATTGGACTCATTCACACTAGTAAAGAGACTCCATTGTTATGTGAGATATACCAAAACTCTGAACTCAGTTTTCTGAATGATGTGTTATGAGAATCCGCTTCTATATAAGAGGTTAGAACTATCTAAAGATGCCAAATCAATTATCCAGATCCACCAAGCCCTTACTATTTCCTAGATATGCACCAACCATTTTAAATTTTGGCTCTCTTTGTGGTACTTTATTCAGATCATCACCATTCTGTTATGACAACCATTACTTTGGACACATCACAAATTGGGAGCATTTGGGAGCATTCCAGCTTTCAGAGGATTAGCATAGTCTTTGTAATCTGATTTGCATCCCTCTAGCTGCATCAGCAATAGGTTTAAACACAGAGTTTTAGGTGGTTCTGCAAATGCCTGAGCTCATTCATTAGATGTCATTTATTAATAATTTTATAACATGTGGATGACCTTTCTCAAATACTATTGTCATCTGACACTGAACTTCAATGTATTAGTCACAGATGCTCATCTTTTCATCTACATAAGAAGGTCAGGGACAAACTACTTGTAAGAATGTCACTCTTGGGAAAGAAAACTCTATTTGATAAACAGACAATCTCATACTTCATCTGGCTTCAGGCAATCATAGAAACCCAAGTCAGTCCCCCCAGTGAATAGTCTAGCATCCTTTAGCAAGGAATCAATATCAAGATTCCAACACACCTTAATTTGTATTTCAAATTGTCCCATTATTTTTCACAGGTGAGTATAACTCTATGGGATCCAATAGTGATAAACCTGCAGCTTCTCTGTGGCCTTGTAGAACTGACTGTCTTGTGTGAGTCATTCTTGAAGCACTGATCTCTGCTTTGGCCCCCTGTGCCTTCTGGCAAAGTTTCTTCTTTTGATCTATAAGGAATTCATAGTTATCCTAGAAAGGTATGAGAAAAAGTCCCACACTTTCAAGAAAGCATGCAACCTGCCTGGTTATGGCCTATATCCACTTGAGGTTTTACTTGACTATCTTTTTGTTTGTTTGTTTTGCTTTGTTTTCAAGGGACTCTCATTCATTTCCCAGAACACTTAGACTGCATCTGCTCAGTGACTCATGGTAGGGCAGCATTTCCCTTGGAACACATTCTGTGAAAGCTGCTACACTCCAGGATTAAACTAGAGCAAAGAAATTGAGGCAACTAGTGTGCAAAATTTAAGCAGACACTCATCCTAGGGTCCTGCATAGCACCTGCATGACCTTCAGAGGGAGACTTTCCTTAAATTTTTCATGCTAGGCACCTGACTTTTAAGATGGCGTCCACTCCTGTCCAAGAACAAGGTTGGCACGTGTTTACTCAAATGCCTCCATAACACTGCATCTGAGTACTGCACTTGCCTCAATCTGGTCCCAGCTCTGCCATAGCTATATGCAAGGCCAACCTCAGACAACACTATTCTACTTTCCCTGAATGAATAAGAAGATACCTGTGATAGTGATAGTATCACCAGTGGTTTGGTATTTGGAGCCAGATGCCAATGCCAGATAAAATTTTAACATCCTGTAGGTTCTAAATACATAGTTTTTGAATTAATAAACTAATGTAAGGTGACTTTACGGTTGTTCTCTGACATATATTCATACCTATCAATACTGTTAACTATAAGATAAATGCCTAACTTTGATATCTCAAAGTCTGCACTGAAAACCTTTTGTAGTGTTAAGTAATCAATTCAGGAAAGAAAGAAGTATCTTCACATTTAAAATGTAGGTAGGCAATTGTTTTAAGATTATCACAAAAGATGCAGGACAAAAAAATCAATGAAAAAAAGCATGACCACACACACACAAACATGGAAGTATGCACAGGAGTGCGTAACATGGAGTAAATAAACATGGAGTCTGTATCTTGGGTGGTCATGTTGTCTAGTATTTTGATGCAGTCCCTGTTTTGAACATTAGTATATTCAGTAAAGAATAACATTCAGCATAGTATAGCCAGAGAAGTATCAGCTAATGGGCAAACAATCCCTGGAATTTCATATAGCTAGTGGCTAGAGATGAGCAGATTCAATGCTCAAGGTTTTTGTTTGTGGGTTTGTTGCAATTTCATGCCAGGGACAAACTCTCACTTCAGAATCCCAAAGCCAGTCATTATATAAACAAAGTTTTCAAATATGCAGGCACCTATGAAGTGTCTATATTATGCATACACATGGACATGAACACATGAATAAATAATAAATTTTATACGTGCTCTTAGATGGTTAATTTTGGCTTTCTTCTTTTTTTTTGTTTTAATGACAAAGGATAAAATGTATTAGACTCCAGAATTGCAATAAAAAAAAGGAAAATGATGGAAATTTGGTATGGATGAAACACAAAGAATAAAGGCACTTGTATACTATAAGCTATACCCTTTAAAGACAACTAGAATCTGTTTAATAGTCAAACACTTGGTACATGTATCACAAATACTCTAAGAAAATATTTACAATGAAGAGAGAGAGAGGTGACACTAAAAACATCATCCTATGTATAAGATGTAATTTTTCTCCTTTAATTTCATAAGTTAATATTCCTAGATGGAAAAAAAAAAAAAACCTTAAGTTTCCATAAAACTGTATTATCATTCAAAAACCCATTTTTCATTTCTACTAAAGACTGTTTAGTAGAAATTCTGAAGCTCATTAGTCAAATATTTACATAAAAAAATCACAAGCAATATAGTAGAGTTTTCAAATGCAGGTAAATCTTAGCAGTCTAAGAGTTAACATGAGCACAGAATCCCTTTGAGAGGATAAACAGAATAAATTTCTGGAACCTAGAGGTAATATTTCAACCACAGAGTTTATTACACACAGTTACGTTGCTAAGCATAACGTGTCCCACAGAACCACAGAAAATTACTATTCTGGAAGGGTGAGACTCCATCTCTTCCTGATAATCCCATAGTAAAATGAAGAAAATGCCTCTTGGCATCTTCACACCTTTAATTTCTCATGCTGAACGTCTTTTTTGTTTTATTACTCATCTAAGAAAACTATCAAGAGCTCAGTTATTAACCTTAGTGAGTTATTACTATTTTTAAAGTGGAGATGATTCTCAGTGTGTGTTTTAGAAACCAGCCATCACTTATTGGGTGGAAGGTGAGGGAGTGGGGCAGGGAAAGGGATACTATACTCCAAGGATACTCACAAGGATATAGATATTAAGGATACAAATATAAAGGAATACACTAGCCATGTCCTTAGCAAATGGACACTTGTGAATGATCAACATTTCACTTTGGTTAATCAACAATCACTTTTTGGTTAATCACCATTCAATCAGCACAGATTTTCTGCTTATACTTTTTAATGTATATAACCACATGGAAATATGATCATATAGTACCCAAGGATTCTTTGAGCTCCAGACTATAGTGTATGCACAGAATCAATAACAAGCAATGAAATTATAGTCAAGAAACTGCTCAGGTTTCAATGAAGGAGGAAGAACCCTGGGCAGAAATCCCCACACAAGATAAATTGTATATCCTACAAGACTTGCCAGGTTTCTTCAAACTCTTTCTTTCTAAAGATTCATAGGTGGGTGAGTAAATTTATTATAATATATATTTCTTTTCAAACTCAACCACAACAAAAAACCACCTTGTTTGTACTTTTATTTGGTTATCATACCTGGACTGTTCTGTTATCTGAGTGTTTTATATTGAATTATCCTTTAAAAAGAGGCAGAAGAGAAAAATAATAATAATTTTCCCTACTCAAAAGTATTTTTCTAGTCCTTGCAACTCCCTTGGATTTTTCTAGTCCTTGTAATTTCCTTGGATTTTGTTAGATAAAACTTTTCTCTCCTCTCCAATGAAATACACTGTCCAATATTTGGTCTAGAGCTGCTATTCATACTTCTATGTCTTTGGGTTGTCTGGGATAATTCACTGAAGGCATTTTAATGGAGTCTGTGCTATACCATGAGAGTGTCATCATATTAGCACAAACATGAGCAAGTGAGTCACAATTCACTATGAGTTTTCCTACTGCTTATGTGAGTAGTTTACATGTAGCCAGGAAGGCTTTAATAACTTTCCACACCTAACTTGTCTGCTGAATCTCAGGTGTTACACAAAGCAATGCATCATTCTAAGAAGATAGGACAATCCTTTCCAGTCTAATTATAGGTATGGGACATCTATTTAGACAAAGGCCTATTAAAGCCACTGAACGGACCAACAACCCATCAGAATGGTACGGAGATTATCTTAAACCGAAAACATCTGAACAAACCACAGCTGCAAGGAAAAAAATTATCTAAACTGAAGCAGAGTCTCCTGAAAATACAGCTGTCATTAACCACCCACCAAGGGAGTTTCCTACTTGAGAGAAGACTGACTCTTAGCACTGGGAGATAAGAGTTCAGCTGCCATATGCTCCCCCTGGAGAAGCTTCCAGCCAAAAAGGAGACTGCGCATTAGCTTCAGGATAAAAAAGTCCAATATAACCTTCTAGACTTTTCCACCAAACCCCCAAATGTCATTTTCATCAAGCTTGTTTATAAATCCTTACCCCTGGGTATGCTGGCATATGCACGCCCTTATATCTGGTTATTCTGTAAATTCCTCACTATTGAGTACTCCCACATTTGTGTGAATCAAAATTTTTCTGTTGATCTGCTGTCAGTTTGCAGACCCCTGACCTCATGGACCTAAGCTGAAAAAGGAAGAGTCTTTCTCCCAACACCAAAACCAGGAATTAAAAGCATTATCGCCTTACATAATTTCAGTAAACACATTAAGTGAATTATTATTTTTTAATGCCATTATTTCATTTTACAGATTGGTAAATCAAAGCTTAGAGAAACTGATTGCTCAAGGTCATATCAACTAGCATAAGGTAGAACCAGTATTCTGGCCCTGAAATGATTTTCTTTCCAATATGCACTACCTTACTACCCACAGAGCCTCTGAAAGGTATGCATATATGTATACATGTAGTCATATCCATATGTATATATCCATTTGTGAAACATGGATGGACCTAGAGGGCATTATGCTTAAGTGAAATCAGTCTGACTCAGAAAGACAAATACTGTACAATCTCACTTATATGTAGAATCTTAAAAACAAAAATAAACAAAAACACCTCACAGATACATAGACACAAAGAACACATTCACTGGTGGTTGCCAGAGGTTGGAGGGGGCGGGGTGCAAAATGGGTGAAATGGTCAAAATATACAAACTTCAGTTATAAAATAGGTAAGTCATGGAGACGTGATGCACAGCATAGTGACTGTGGTTAATAACCCTATACTGCACATTTGAAAATTGCTAAGAGAGTCCTTTGTCTGTTTCCGGGAATGGTGCTACCACACAGAGCAGAAACATGAGAGACTTTTTAAACACTTATATCTTCTTTAACACCCACACTTAAGCCATCAACATTTATTTTAATTTTCTTTCCAGAATAGCTCTTAAGACCATCCAATCCTCCCTAAATACACTTCACACAACTAGAACATGAATGAGGGCTATTTTTGTATAGCCTGCAAGTTACATCTTGAAATGGTTAACAACAACAACAAATTAAAAACTACTATATGAAAATACTATGAAATTCAAATTTTAGTATCAAAAAAAGTTTTATTGGAGCACAGCCACACTTCAATTGCATATCACCTATGACTTGTCTAAAAGTAGAAGCCGAGCTTTGCATACTTGCAACAGATAATGTATGGAGGTAAATCCTAAAACATGTACTACGTGACCTTTTCCAGAAGAATTTACCAATCTATTTTGTAAAGTACCATGATCATTTGGCTGGAGGAATTTACTGACCACCCAGGAAATGCTTTATAAACCTTCCAGTCAGCCCTACTCTCCTTCAAACAGCTAGATTCATCTTTTCAAATGGAAATTTTATTATTTTCTTGAAGCCTTGCAAAGTCTTCTCATTGGTTTCTAAAATATGGATCAAAATGCCTACCGTGTCCCACTCTATCTTTTTACAGACCTCCTCTGCAGCCTTTTTAGTAACACTAACTGCTCATTGGATTTCAACCACAGATGCTTGCTTTCAATTCCTTTCTACCAAGAAATCCACTTCCTTTCTTTAACCTGCCATTTGCCCAATTTAGTCCCAGTTAGGCTTTGGTTTTAGCCCAAATTTTACTTCTTCGGGGAAATTTTACCTGAAGCTCCCTCTTCAACACATTAGTTAGACCCCCCGTTGTATGAACAGTTTCCTTCCTTACAGGTTATTCTGTATTTGTGAGATTATGGGATTAATGTTCTTTTCCATTAAGTTATAAATTCCAGGAAGGCAAGGATTATATTTGTTTTGCTCCTCCTTTAGGGCCTGACATTTTTGGTACCCAGTGAACATGTGTGAAATGAATTAATGAGTGTACATTAACAAGATCCTAAATTTATTTTTACTCCATCCCTCAACCATTAAAAAAATAACTGGGTCAGTTACACACATTTTTTGTTGTTGTTGTTACAGACATTTTTAAAGAGGATTTGATGTATAACATTTTAAAACTAATTTCCAATACTTTTTTCCTTTAGATTAGTGATGCCAGTTGAAAATAATATATAAACAGAATGACTTGTGAAATTGAATTTGAGATGAACAAAAAACACTTTTTAATATAGCTAACGTTCCATGAAAATATTTTTCCCCTTACTAAGAAAAAAAAACCTATTTGTTATTTATCTAAAATTCAAGTTTAACTGGGCATCCGGCCTTTAATGTGGCAACACTACTTTAAAGAGGTCACCCATGACAAGTAAATTTGATTTGCCTATTGAGGTTCTATCTAGGCATTAGCATAAACAGATTACAAAAGTATCAAAGAAGGTGCCTGACAGAAATGAAGTGATAATAAGATTTTAAAGTAATAATGCTGTTTATGGAATTGAAAAGGGCATTATTTTAGAAATAAGCAAATCACCAGAATTAAGACAAACAAACCACCAACAACCTATCCTAAGCAGAAAAATAACACCAAAAAAAACAAAAAAATAAAACCCCCAAAACCAAACCAAAACAAAACAAAAACACAAACAAACAAAAAAACAAGGCTAGACAACATGCAGATAAACAATTTTAGCTCTGAGTCCCTGTGAAAACCTTTGGATCTTTCCAAACATGTAAAACGTGGTGAGATAAAAGTGCAAAGGGTTAAACTGAAAGAAGGTGGGGGTGGGACACAGGCCCAGCAATTTAAGAGAGCAGCTCTTGAAGTTTGGGAACACACAAAACACTTTGCTTCTTCAAATATATCTTTAGTTTGAAATGAAAGCTAATGGCAGATTACAGGTCACAGTTTTATGTCTGTAACTAAAAACAAACAGACAAACAAAACCCCTCCTAACATTGTCAATGGTTATATATGGCTTGCATGCACTAAACTATCACAGAAGGAATTTACTGATAAAACATAGACATTTATCATCTGTATAAACCCAAGACCGCATTTATAGCATTTAATAATAACACATTCTAACAAAGCTCATTGATTTTAATTACCTAGATGGATTTACTTTTCCCTATTCCCAACCTGCCCTCTACCCTCTATCACAAAAAAATAAAAATGTGTGATCATTAAAGCTACTTTTCTAGAAGTGTCAAAATTGTGGCAACTTTTGCAGGAAATAAATCCTTCCAGGGCTTCTAAATTTTGGTGGAGTTTAACTGCATTCCAATTCTTGCAAATTAGTGCATTTGCAGCTAGAATGTCTAAACTGCTCCCCTGCTGTCCAACAACAGGGCTCCCTGAATTTGATGACTAATGAATAGTCGGCCTGACCACAGGTTGCTAGTGAGTATTACCTTAAGTGCTCAAGTTGATGCTGGGGGATTCCATTCCTAGCAAGGGTGGGAACACGGTGGAGACTTAGTACTTCAATTTCAACACTTCTTACCTATGGATTCATCTATTTCTGAATTAAGGACTGAATTAAGAAAGCTGTTCTTAAAAGGCCTTTTGTTTGTTTTCTCGAGTGGTCTATATTTGTCTCTTCCACACTATCTGTTCTGGAGGCAACCCAGACCATCATACACTCCCACTCCCACCAGGAAAAGCATCCTTCATTTCTAGAGGCTCATTGGACAAGGATCCTTGCAGAGTACTCTGGAGAGGCATAGTTGAGGTCTCTAAATCTGCATAGGCAAATTTTATTTTTCCAAAACAGATACTTTCTGCCTGAAAGGACAGACCTGTCATCTCTTTTCTACATTTTATTTTTACGCTATAAGGGCTTGGAATAGTCTCTCTTTTGAATTTCCCTTGATCACATTCCATCCATAGCATATAATAGTTACAAGCTCTCTCAGCTGACACGGAAATACATTTTTCTATTACTCTTCACATCCTTGCTGGTCTAAGCAGATTTGCCCAGGTGCTTCAGCTTTTGTAGCTCAATGAACAAGCAGATGTCCCTGAGAAGCGAATAATATCCAGTTGTTCTCTTGTTTCTTCTGCATGTCTCCCCAAGAACTTTTGATTCCTATTTAGACACTCCTGCATTGCTTTCTATTCAAGATAGAGCAGGAAGTCAGTGTGAGAAAGAGTGCTAATCTTTCGCTTAAGAAAAACAATTTTGTTTCCGTGAAGACTTTTGGCTAGAGAAGAAAACAAAACAAAATGGAATAAACAAAAAGAAATGCGAACCATACTCACTGACAGCTTTTCCTACCATGATTTTGCATGTCTTGTATGCCTACTTTAACAATTTACATCACCAAAAGGTTATTTATGCAATAATTTGTTGGACAAAAATACTATAAGCTGTTCTGAATTAGGAGTTTGAGGAAAGGTAATACAGTTTTATGCTACTGGTTTCTTAACTAGTGTGATGCCTTCCAAATCTCTTTTTCTAAAGAAGTTGTTATTTAGATAAAAAATCTCAACACAGAATAATAAGTGCTAAGGATTAAAACTGTGTGCGCTATTCAGGAATAAAGTGTAGCATATATAGATGCATGTTTCAATAGTTTAACTGGTTTTATTTTTTTTTAATTTTTTAATGTTTTTTAAAATTTATTTTTGAGGGAGAGAGAGAGAGAGAGAGAGAGAGCACAAGTAAGGGAGGGGCAGAGAGAGAGGGAGACATAGAATATGAAGCAGGCTCCAGGCTCTAAGCTGTCAGCACAGAGCCCAATGCAGGGCTCGAACTCAAAAACTGTGAGATCATGACCTGAGCTGAAGTTAGATTAATTGACTGAGCTTAATTGACTGAGCCATCCAGGCACCCGGTTTAACGGATTTTAATGCTAAATATCTACCAAAATCAAGAATGAAACCTTACAGTTAAAAAGAAGGACTTTTCCTGTTTTCCTGTTGTTAGGGCTTGAATTGTGTCCCACAAAAAGGCATATTGAACTCCTAACCTCTAGTACTTCTGAATGTGACCTTATATGGAAATAGATTTTTACTAGAGGTAGTTAGTTAAAATGAAGTCATACTGGAGTGTGTGTGTTGATGTAGGGGGGATCGCTCAATAAAAAAATCATCAGTGTCCTTAAAAAATATGTGAAGATACAAGAAGAGATCGCCATGTAAAGATGGAAGCAGGGTTTGAAGTCATAAATTATAAGCCAAGGAACACAAAAGGAATGAGAATCACAACCAGAAGCTAGGAAGAGACATGGAAAGATTGTACCTAGGGTCTAAGGGGGTGCAGGGCCCTGCAGAAACCTTGATTTCCGACTTTTAGACTCTGAAACTACTCATAGAGAGTAAATTTCTGTATTAAGCCAACCAGTTTGTGACACTTTGTTATAATAGTCCTTGAAAAGTAATACACCTGTTTATCCTTCAACATTTTCAGTGGGGATAAAGTCTGATACTGGATCTTTCTGAGAATACACTGTTTCTTATGCCTGGTAGCAGTTCAAAAGTGAAAATACAAATATGTTGCACCCATCCCTATTAAACCTCTCAAAAGTTTAATTCTTTGCTAATCCTTCCAGAAGAAAGGTAGTTTTAACTTGGACCTCTCTTCTCTACTTTTTCTCAAATCTTGTTTTCTGTTTCCCTAGCTCATCTCCTTATAACTCATCTGATTTAGGCCTAACACGAGGCTCCTTCACATTTCTTTTCCCAACTGAAAAGTTGCATTTGGTGACAGAGGATGGAGGTTAAGAATTGGGGCTCTGGGGTGAGTAAGTAGGCTTGAGTTAAAATTTTAGTTCTATCACTTGATTACTGGGTGACCATGGATAAAAGTGTAGGCTCATGTAGGTCCGTTTTCCAACATATGTGAATCACAGAACTGTTGTAAGGGTTAAATGACAACATACACATAAGACATTTGCGAAAGTATTTTAACATACAGTAACTTCTCCCAAGATGTGGTTTAATATTTATATCATGATAATCAAGAGAAATCATAATGGTATCATCTCATTCCATTTCAAACACTTCTCTCCCCACCCCCAATTTTAAACAATGTTTGTTACATTTCCTCAATATATTTCCCATTTATTTCCTTTGTGCATCTAAGTAAAACACACAAAGATACACACACAGGAATATTATTCAGCCATAAAAAAGAATGAAATCTTGCCATTTGTCACAACATGGATGGACCAAGAGGGGATTATGCTGAATGAAATAAATAAAAAATAAATAGAAAGACAAATACCATAAGATCTCACTTGTCTATGGAATCTAAAAACAAACCACCAAACAAAAACTCACAGAAATAGAGAATAGATGGGTTACTGCCAGAGATGAGGGAGGGGTTGGAGATGAACAAAATGAGTGAAGGTGATCAAAAGATATAAACTTTCTGTTAGAGAATAAATAAGTCCTATGGATATAAGGTACAACATGATGACTATAGTTAATAACACTGTATTGTAAGGTACTGTCCCTTGTATATTGTAACCATTTATTAATATGTATTTCCCCCCAAATAATATATATATATTTTGTTTTCTTAAAAATATTCATAAATAGTATACAATTAGACTTCTTCAATTTTCTCACTCAACATCATGTTTTTGAGACTTTTCCCCATTGATATATGAGTGTCTAGATTATTTAGGTTAACGGCTGTAAGGTACCCCATTGTATGATTATTCTGACTGTTTACGCATTTCTTGACTGCCAATATCAATAAAAGAAGAAGCATATATCTAAAAGTCAACAATTTTACTTTTAGATAAATATCTCGGAGAAATACTTGATGCATATTTGTAAGAGTAAATGAGTAAGAGTAAAAATTGCAACAATGTTTGTAAAAGCATTATTTTAAATCTTGAAAACAGTCAAACTTTACAAAACATATAAAGAAAACTGTGAGATTTTATAGAATCATACCCAAACCCATATCCCCTGCAGAAGTGAACTCCTGTTAACTTTTAACCATTTGCTGTGCATCCAATTGATTTCCTTTGTACTTATTCTCTCCCTCTACTTCTCTCCTCTCTCTCAATCTTAATTTCAATCTCAATCTCTATCTTTCTCTCACACACATAATCGCAAAAGGTGTGTTTTTTTAATTAAAAAAAATTTAAGTTTATTAACTTTGAGAGAGACAGAGAGAATGTGAGCATGGAAGTTGCAGAGAAAGAGGGAGAATCTCAAGCAGGATACAGGCTGTCAACGCAGAGCCCATGTGGGGCTTGAACTTAGGAAATTGTGAGATCATGACCTGAGCTGAAAGCAAGGGTCAGATGCTTGACTGAATGAGCCACCAAGGTGCCTCCAATTTTTTTTTTTTTTTTAGTTTATTTATTTTTTGAGATAGAGACAGAGAAAGAGCAGGGGAGGGGCAGAGAGAGAGAGAGAGAGAGAGAGAGAGAATCCCACGAAGGCTCCACACTGTCATTGCAGAGCCTGATGTGGGGCTCAAACTCACAAACTGTGAGATCATAATGTGAGCCAAAATCCAGAGTCAGATGCTTAACCGACTGAGCTACCCAGGCACCCCTCATAATCACAAAAGGTTGTTAGCTATAAATGGAATCATGCTAAACAAAATGTTTTGCAATTTCTTTATTTAATATAGAACTTTCCATGACACCAAATACATCTGGTTCATTTTTTCCAATGGCTGCATATTTTATTGCTCCAATGAACCAAAATGTACATATTGATTCCACTATTGATGCACAACAATCTATGCCCACCTATAAAAGTGTTACTATAGAATGGAGTCCTGGATGTGGAATTGCTGAATCAAAAAGTAATGAGGATAAACATCTTTTTATATGTATATTGGACACTGTATTTCTTCAGCAACTTTTTTCCTGCTTTGCCCATTTTTCTTTTAGGTTCTTTGTCTCAGAGATTGATAGCTGCTCATTATATAGTATGTATGTCAATACTTGGTTATATATGCTATGCATGTTTCTTTTGGACTGCTGGCCTTATAACTTATCTTTCACCTTATACAAATGTGGATTTTTTATATTGCAAATTTTCCCTAATTTTATTTTTTGTTTTGTTAAGAAGTCATTCTTCATCCTAAGATTATATTAAATAAGTCTCCTGAGAATGCTTTTAGTGCTCTCATTGTTTTTAACATTTAAATTTTTAATTTAGCTAAAATTATTTTTTCCCAATTACTTTTCCCAAGTAGTCTCCTTGCTACTTGTATCTAATCACTAGAGCTTCCATCAGTTCAATTCCTAAAATGTTTCCCGAATCAACCATTTCTCAGGACTTCCATTGCTCCCACCCACGGAAGCCATCATCTCCCTTGTCTAACCTGCTACAATCACCTCGTAACAACCACAACACTAGGATACTCAACAGAGCAGTGGAGTTATTTCCATAAAATATAAAGCAGCTGACATCGCCCTCTGCCCAAGGCCCTTGGTGTATGTGCCAGAGTATGAATGCATGGTAAATCAAAGAAGGCAGACTCAAAAGGCTACCTAGACTTTGATCTAATGTGTAAAATACTCTGCAAATGGCAAAACCACAGAGACAGAGAGCAGAGTCATAGTTGCCATCAACAGGAAGTGGAAGGAAGGGCTGACTCCAAAAGGACCCAATGGAATCTTCTTTGAGTGACAACATTTTTCTTCATTTTGATGATGGAGACAGTTATCTGACTCCATATGTTTATCAAAACTTACAGACCTATCTGCTAAAAAGAGTGAATGTCACCATTTGTCGATTATACCTCCATAAACTTGACTTAACAAAGAAACTTCCAGTGGCTCTCTGCTGTATTTGAAATAAAATGTAGCTTCTTATTTTTTACAGTTTTATTTTAATTCCACCTAGTTAACATTCAGTGTTATATTAGTTTCCGGTGTATAATATAGCGATCCAACACTTCCATGCATCCCCCTGTGCTCATCACAAGTGCCCTCCTTAATCCTCATCACCTATTTCACCCATTCCCCCATTCCCCTGAAATGTAGCTTCTTATCACAATTTATAATGCTCTGCCTGAAATCAGGCCTATGTCCTTCTCAATGTTATCTGCCACACCTTTCCTTTTAACTCATTCTGACCCAAGCGTGCATGGCTTTTTACTCTTTTGGGACCATGCTGAGCATATTCTGAGGGCCCTGTATTTGCTCTTTTCTATGCCAGAAATACTTTTCTTTGTGATTGTACTGGTTAGGATTACTAGCTTCTAAAAAATACCTATGTTCTGGCATTGGCCACAGGGATTCTGAGTCAAACAACACCCTCATTCAACATACTTCCACACTATGGGAGTTCATGGAGATACAGCTATTTCAATTATCAGTCAAGTTCCTCATCTAAAACCAGGACTTAGGCTTTCCAGAGATATCTTGGTCTCACCACTATAAAGGGAGTTTGTTTATTTACATTCTGTCTTTTTCCAAAGAAAATTTGAAATGTCTTCTGAAATCCAAAATGTAAAATCAAATAAGACTAAGTAGACGAATGTATCGAGGTGAAGGAAAATTAACATAGGAAAATAAGAAAAAAACTTCAGTGAGACCGGGACAAAAAAGCTGTGATATTTTGTATTAGTCCTAGAGATGTGCCCTAAATTGCTCTGCGCTTTCTAGTCTCCAGTGTAAACTGAGAAACAATCATTTTTATAACTCTCAGTGTCCATGATACCAACAACAAGTAGATCAGGAAAGAGAAGACTATTTTTGGTACTGAGCCTGGAGATATATTTCTCCTGGGAGCTCTCATGAGGTGTCCACCGGGCAATGCAGAGAACAACATCCTGAACAAAATTCTTACGGTAAATAAAGTAATGAGTTTCTCAGGGCTGTTTCTTCTAAAGATTCTCAATGTGGCCCAAGGGCATAATTCCAAAAAACATTCAGAAAAACAATTCAGGCCTGGAGTTGCAAGAGAGACTGGGGGTGGTAACACACAGTAATTAATGTAATTCATCTATACATTTTTCTATACTTACAGTTTAAATAAAGAAGAAATTTTAGATTTTCTAGGACAATATTTTCCAACATATATTCTGAGCAGTGTTAATAAGTTATTGCATTAAGAAACAGTTTCCATGGTAATTTATCCTATACATGAAAGAACTATTTTGAAGCATACGAAAGAAATTGAATACCGAATACTCTTCCTCTTTGAACATTTTTGTTTCAGCACTGCTATTCTTGATTCACATAAAACGAATGGACTTGCACAGAAATATACCATACTCTTCCTGGTTCTTAACTATGCGCAGGCATATGCTCTCTTCCTATCAAGTTTTAACTAAATGAGACCTTGTCTTAAAACTGCCTTCTCTGAAGAAGCAGTCACTGTTCAAACTCTCATGTCATTAACGAAAACCCAAAAGTGTTTGTGTCCCACACTGCAGAACTGTATCACCTGGCTACACGTATTTCTTGGAGGAGAGACTACAAACTTGAACTTGAGCCCAGAATTGATTAAAGGGGCTTATAAAATGGTCTTTAAAAAATTAACATTAATAATAGCCTATGAAAAAGCCTGAGTCAATTAGAACATTTCCTTCAATACAGAATTCAGTGGATCCGTTTTGAAAAGTCTATTGATAACCTGTAAATAGAAGATTCAATCAAGCACTGGCAATATATGACCCAGAAGATTAATAGATCTGTTGGGATGAAATAAACTGATTATAAGGATTTTGTGATGGACCTTATGAAATGAGATGTTTACATCCAGATATTCTGCATTGTCATTTTCCTGACCTCTCAATCTGGCCATGTTGTCACAGAAAGAAATACTTTGCAACATCCAATGTCTGTAGCAAATTAACATAAAATCAACTCCACATAAAGACTTCATTCCCATTGATGACTTCTTCATTGCCAAATTGGTGCTAGTGATGTTGAACTCACAAAAAGGCATGATGAGGGTAACCCTCAATGATTTGTCCATTAAAAAAGAAAACAAGCATTAGCAAAAGCATTAAAAATGATCAATTGTTTTCATAATTGACGTCCCTCCTTTTGGTAACATTGTTGTGCACAGATGCAGACACAGGAGGTCAGACAGCCCATTTAAGAGTATCATCTACAATACAGAATGATGCACAAATTATAATGAATTATAATGAGTTGTCATCATCTCTGAGTCAAGAAGTTTGACAACACATCTATAGTTTTGCCCCTATACTCAGATCCCAGGTCTTCTGTGATAACTTTAAAAAGCGTACATCTTTCATTATGCAGCTCGGTAGTACTTTGGCCTGAGTTTAATACAAGCTCCTTGAGAAAGTTAGTATGAAATGCTGATACCTGCATTTCTTGCTGCTAGATACCCCAGAATATGTTGTGCTCTTTCTACTTATAATGTTGACATAATGTGTCCTTACTGATTCATCCTTAACAACTTTAGGCTAATGAGAAATCATAGTTAATTACTAGAGTGATGTTCCTTTTTACTTGCAGATAAATGTAAGCTTCCTGATGTCTAACACACCACACCTTCTTTGTATTTCCACATGGATGACTCTGCCATCTTGTTGAGAGAAAAATGTCCAAAATGAGGTCCTTAATGTCTTCAAAGGCTGAACCCTTTATCTCAGTTCACCTCCCCTCCCCACCCCCCTTTCCTTAGGTCCCAGTTAGTGGGCCTGGAGATAACTTTCCTTCTCCTACTCATCAACCCTTCCCCCTGCCATCATTAGTTCCTTTCATGCTCCCTCCAGCACAATCATGTCACCTGTTACTACTCATTTTTCACTTCTGTGGTAACTGAATGGTGCCTTGACTTTAAAGAGGAATTTTTAGCGCTAAGACTAAAATTCAGGTGTTCTTATTTAATCACAATGGCAGTGTGTTTTGATGTTTATGTTGCTCTTTGTTTCTTGAAACTAATTATTCAAGATCTGACTATGGTATAATAGAAATTTGAAGTTGTCAAAATAAACCTCCCTAAGATTTATCATCCAAGATGAAATAAATTAAAATGGAGAGTAAGGAGTAAAACAAACAAATAAGAAGAAGAAAGCTTTCTTTCTAGAAATAAACTATGTTCCCTGAATGCTGTTAGCTATTATTCAAAACTTAAAAGGGAGGAAGACACCAAAACATAACTCATTGAAACACATATAAATTATCAATGAAAACATTAAAAACAATCTGTGGCCAACTGTGTTTAGGAAATCAGAAAGTCAGCAAGTGTGTGTTTAGCTCTCAGCCTGGCTGACTTAGAAATTTGGTTTTCTTGTGTGAAGACAGGAAAGGATAATTTTCCATTGGGCCTCTCTAAGTGTCCTATTCCCTGCACAAGTTCCTCCCCACTCCCTCTTAAGGTGACCTTAGCCAAAAACGTTCCTTCTCCACTCCTTTTGATAAAAATCCAAATTGCCAAAATGATGACTATTAATCTGCAAGACCAATACCGCTCTTTGCTGAGAACCAGAACTGTCCTTGACCAACTATTTCCTTAAGTTTGCTGAATTTCAGCTGATACTTCCTGCTAATGTCCTATTTTAAAAAATCCCCTCCTCCTTCTCTAAATTAGGACTGTCTTTCAGGGTCTTCTCTTGCCCAGCATTTCAAATATAGGCTGACACTCTGAAAGCTCTGGTTCATTTTCTTCCACAGCTGAAAGATTTAAAAGCACTTCCATATTCAACGGAAGTGGGAAAAAATGCAATTAGCCAAGTTAGGGAAATTGATATATAAAATCACAATCTGATTTTTTAAATCCTTAGAAAATAACTGTCAAATAAATCAGAATATATGTGACAGAATGATCTCCCAAAAGCAAGCCTCACAGAAGCCAAATCATAATCATAAGGTCAATTTATTAACTTTTAATAAGAAAACAGTTAACATCAGAACAAAATCACAGGGAGCACATTTTGCCAGGGATTTTTCTGCTGTAGAGAGGCAGAGCATGGAAAATCAATTATTAATCATAAAGTTGTTTGGTGATTACAGAATAAGAAAAAAAATGAGTTAATGAGATGAATCAATGTTCACTGGTATCACTAAAAGAGTCTGACTCATCCATGGACACAGAGGTCCTGGAATCACAATTTACTGGTTGAATGAAGCTTTACTCCCTTGGATGCATTTTACTAGCTTTTGCTTTTGAGTATTCTTTTCAAGTGCCTCTAAGTCTGTCTTACCTTATTAAAACTTTCTCTTTAGAAATGGTAAGCCATTTAATCAGGAAAGGTCCCTTTGGTTTAAAAGCAATTCTAGTTCTTTAAGGAAACTGATTCATTATATGTTGATTTCATAGTGTAACTCTCAGAAGGCAATCTTATTTCTTTATTTTCAGGTTCTTGGGGGACACTGCACTGTAGCTCCCAAGAACAGACAACACTATATTTTTAGCACCTATTGTAGTGGAAAGAAAACCAGGTTAGGAGTCAAGAGAGTTGAGTTTTGGTTTAATCTCTGACACTTTAACTAGTTTTGTGACCTTGGGCAAGACATATAATTGCCCTCATTTGGAAAATAAAGAAGATGATACTTGCTGTATCTACCATAAAGGGTTGTAGCCAGCACCAAAACATCAAGGACTCACATATTTACTTTTTTTTTTCCTCACCATTAAACATTTACTGACCCCCTACTATCTTCTAAGCTCTGCTGTAGGCACTGAGGTAGTGGGAAAAATGCAGACAAACATAATCTGCCCACATGGAGTGTATAGTTTAGACTGATGATAGGTAAGTGATCAGAAGATAAAATAAGAAAGAGGACTTGGAAATAGTGGATGGGGAGATTGCACTGTAAAGAGGAGTGACAAAGGAAGGCCTCATGGAGAAGGTTTATGAAGAAAGACTTGAAGAATAGGATTGCTGACCAAATGGATATGTACTGTAAAAGCTAGGGGGAAAAACCAGTCATCTGGGAGAACACAAAAGGAAGTGAATGCAGACTTGGCAATGGGGAGGCTGTTAGGAAAGAGGTCAGAGATGGGATGTGCCCTGGTGCTAATGGAGGAATGTATCAAATGGAGGGAAAGACAAACTTAGAGAGACTCGTCGGGAGGATTTTGCCATAATTCAAGTAAGAGATACTAATTGTTTGACGCTGGGTGGTGGCAAAGGAGATTAATATAATCTATTTTCAGAAATAGATTAAAATAGAAGAAACACATTTTCGCTATGGATTGCATAAGGGATTAGAGAAAGATGTACAAGACCAAAGATCTTTGGTCTAAGTGAGTGGAAAATTGTGGTTAGAGCAGGTTTTAGAGAGGGAATTAGAAATTTTAGGAGTTCAGTTTGGAGTACGTTAATTTTGAGATTCATTTTGAACATCTAAATGGAATATTAAGTTGATAATTTTGGAAGTTCAGAGAAGAAGTCCAGGCTTCAGATATTACTTTGATGATTATCAACATATAGAGAAAGTAGTTAAAGCCATTAAAATTGTTGAGATCACCTAGAAAGTACATTTTGATAGAAAATGAGGAGGTTGAAGGGCCATGAGAGGGGGGACTCCAAAATATAAGGTTTAGGCAAGAAAGTGGAACCAGCACATGTATCAAAGAAGTGGCTAGGCAAACAGGAGGAAAACAATGCAAGGTGTCTGTCCTGGAAGCCATCAAAGGGAAAAGTGTATCTAGAATGAGGGAGGGATCATCTGGATCAAATGCTGATTATAGGTCTATTAAGAGGAATACACAGGGGCCCCTGGGTAGCTCAGTCGGTTAAGCGTCCAACTTCGGCTCAGGTCATGATCTCGCGGTCCGTGAGTTTGAGCCCCGCGTCGGGCTCTGTGCTGACAGCTCAGAGCCTGGAGCCTGTTTCAGATTCTGTGTCTCCCTCTCTCTGACCCTCCCCCGTTCATGCTCTGTCTCTCTCTGTCTCAAAAATAAATAAACGTTAAAAAAAATTAAAAAAAAAAGAGGAATACACAGACATGGCCATCAGATTTAGTAATGTGAAAGTCACCATGGTTCATGATAAGGGCAGTTTAGGTAGAAAGACTATGGAAAAATGTTGGACTTTAGGGTGGGTTCAAGGAAAAATTGGAAAGAAATTGCAGACAGAAAAGATAGATAAGGAAAGACAAAGGTGAATTGATACAATAAAGGTTCTTTGTGTTTATTTTTTGCTGTTTTTGTTGTTGTTTTAATGAGAGAAATAAACATAATCATGTGCTGATAGTAATGGTCTAAATCAGAGAAAAAGAGAGGGGACCATTGCTACAGCAATATTTTTAAGAACAAGGAAGGGAAAATTATGATATTTTTTATTTATTAATATAAAATCAGAAATGAGTTCAGGTATGAAATACAATACAATACACTGTGGTAAGCAGAGGCAGGATTCTAAAGATATCCCTGGCAGATTCCCTTCCACTGGTCAATCAATCAGTACTGCTGTAGAGAGACTTTCAAGATGGAATTCAGGTAATCACCTGCAAAATGGGGAAATTACCCTGGATTATATAGATGGGCTCAATCCAATCACGTGGCTTTGAAAGGGAGAAAATCTCCTCTGCCTAAAGGCAGAAAAGGCAAGGTGGGGGGGGGATTCAGAAGGGGATTCTACCTTTGAGAAGGACTCAACTCTCTGTTGCTGGCCTTAAAAATGGAAGAAATGGGCCACAAGACAAAGAATGTTGGCAACCTCTAGGTAATAACCACTCCTCCAGCAGACCCCCCCACCTCATTCCCATTGTCAACAGCCACCAAGGAAATGAGTTCAGTCATACAATTGCAAGCAACTGAATTCTCTCATGAACATGAATAAGGTAAAGAGTAGATTCATTCCTAGGCTTCCAGAAAGAAATGCAGCTTTGCCAACACCTTGACTTTGACATGAAACCCAGAGGAGGAAAAAGCTGATCCTTGACTTCAGAACTACTAAACTGTGAAATAATATATACATGCTGTTTTAAGACATTAAATTTATGGTACTTTATTACACAGCAATAGAAAATAAATACAAACCCTATTTTTGAAATGCTGCTCAATGACACTAAAAAACAGCTGATGTTATAAGAGTTGAATGAGTAGTAATAAAACTAGACCCAGGAAGTAAGTTGATATTCCATTCTATTAGCAGTAGAATTGAAGGAATAATCATAAATGTATGTATAATCATAGCACTCATGAAGATTATGAAGGTACACTTTTAGTTTTTTTAATGTTTTAATTTTTATTTTTGCGAGAAAGAGGGAGAAAGAGAGACAGAGCACAAGCTGGAGAGGGAGAGAGACAGAGGGAAACAAAGAATCCAAAGCAGGCTCCAGGCTCTGAGCTGTCAGCACAGAGCCCGACTTGGGGAATGAACTCATAAACTGTGAGATCATGACCTGAGCTGAAGTCACACGTTCAACCAACTGAACTATGCAGGCGCCCCTCAAATGTACATTTAACTTAAAATTATGACTTGCATTTGTTATAAAGAAGATTACCCTTTGACCTACAAATCTTTAAAGTATATCAAGCAAGGCTGCCTCAATGTATCAAATGCAGGCTAAGATTGAAAGATCATTACCTGTTTAATCACATAAACTGCTCCGAAACACAAAAACATCTAATGTTTGGTGGAAAGGATTATCAGACCGGTGGTTTTGTTTTAAATGCCATAGAATATGATATGCTTCATACGAAAATTAGCACAATGATAGAGGTACATTAATATACAAGAGCCAAAAAACCAACCAATAATATGTGCAATTTCAGAATGTGCCATGCTAGTCACTATAGAACAGCATAATTAACATTTAACCTACATTAACAGGCAAATAATGTGGCTAACATTTTAACATAATAGACCAAATTGGCTGTTAATTGGTTGAAAAGATTACTACAGCAATGAATTGAAGAGTATACTGGAAAATAATCACCATCAATTATGCTGGACAATGTCTTGATAATTTATTCCCAGCATATATTTTCACCTTTTGATTTACAAAGGTGTTTAATATCATTATTCCATTAAATAAAGTTAATTTAAGTACCTGATCAGAAGAAAGACAGTGTTATATAAATGTGTACTCTGGAGAACAAATATGGATATTGAAGTTCAAAGATAATTATGTCAGTTACTGGTTGAAAAAAAAATTAACTAGGGATTTATTTATGGGCATCAATTCCATGAGTCCACATATTAAATACTAAAAATACTGTTTCTCCCTGAGGTAGCCAACCTCTAAGATGGCTACAAGTTATTGTCATCTCCTGGTATTCATGACCTTATATAGTCCCCTCCCACACTGAGTAGGGTTGACTTGTGTGAACAATAAAATACAATAGTATAGAAGTGAGGGCATGTGACTTTCAGGAGTAAGACAAAGAGGACATTGCTATTTCTATATGCTCATGGATGGCTCAGGAGAAGTCAAATGCCACATGAAATCAGCCCTTACTAATATCTGGACTAAAACCTCATTAACAGGTATTTTTTCATGTTTTGGAGGAATCTCAAAAGCCAGAACCCTATATTCGTGACCCATATGAACTGTGAAGGATAACGGATACTCATTGCTGTTTGAAGCCTCTAAGCTTTGGGGTAATTGGTCATACTACAATAGTTAACAAATGCACTCCAACTCAAAAAATGGAGGGTTAAAATGTTCATTATGATAGCTTAATGGGTGAATCATATCCAAAAGAAACGGATTGTTAGAAGATGAAGCACTTTAAAAGCAAAAGGCTTTTAATATGGATATTTTCAAAGGTACATAAAATTATAACACACACTATGACAACTCCCAAGTACCTGCCACCTATCTTTAATAGCCACCTGATTTCTTACCCAGCTAGCACTCCTCCCATCTCACTTTGACAGTATTTCACTTATCCCCCTACTTTTTTCTTACATATTTTAAAGCAAAACCTACATGCCATATATTTTAAGAAACAATGTTTTTGATAATGTATTAAGGAAACTGTTTCATTTGCCTGGATCTTTATATGGGTGACTCTTGTCATTCCAACTTTAAGTCAAACATCGCACTCTCACTGTGTTCTCCAGAGGACTTCTCCTACCACCCCGTGAGGATCACTGTATCTCTGTATCAAGGTTACTTTTTTATATTCTCTGCATTTACAACTCTTGATCATTTACTTACTTGTTTATTAATTGTCTCCTTTCCCTAGAAAATCAGCTTGAGAACAGGGATTTTATTCTGACCTCCCACTCAACATGAACCCACATAACCTGGAACCTGACAGATAGCACAAGCTCAGTAAAACAACAACAACAACTGTGGAACATTTCATTGTCTTCATCTTATTCATTACATTGGTTTGCAGGCTCTGAGGTAACTCTCTTATTCACCCACGTCTTTGCTTTGGACTTGCCTTTCCCTGGTGTTTGCTCCCTTTCTCTTTTCAACTGAAAACTCATTCTCATGATTAGATGCTATCACCAGTGAAAAGCCATTCCTTTATGAATTATGGGCACACTTTGTTTTTCTTTCAATAGCAAATTATGTTAGGCACTTAACATATTGCTCTGAAACTGTTATTTATTTATTTATTTACTTACTTACTTACTTATGCCAACTATTGGCTCCTAAAGGACAGAATGTTGTTAGTTATTCCTTAGATACTATGCCCCTTGGTCTACCCCTCTCCTGCATTTAGTCGGCGCTTTATCAGTATACAAACAAGTGGACTCATGAATGACAAATAGAAGCAGTGCTCAATCTGTTGTACATTTCCATTAAGGTGATAAAAGAAGAAATTATAGCTAGAATATAGAACATTATTTAATATTTGAAACACATTTTTTTAAAACATGTTATTTATTTTATTTATTTATTTATTTATTTTTATTTATTTATTTATTTATTTATTTATTTATTTATTTATTTTGAGACAGAGAGAGAGAGAGAGAGAGAGAGAGAGAGACAGAGCATGAGTCAGGGAGGGGCAGAGAGAGAGGGAGACACAGAATCCGGAGCAGGCTCCAGGCTCTGAGCTGTCAGCACAGAGCCTGACGTGGGGCTCTAATCAATGAACCATGAGATCATGACCTGAGCTGAAGCCAGATGCTTAATCAACTGAGCCACCCAGGGCCCCTTGAAACACATTTTGTAATTTAGTAGATGTAATACCAGCATATAATGAAGATTAAAAAAACGTACTCCAACTTATGGATAAGACACCAATTATCAGTTATCTAAATCTACAAACACCTCTTACAGCTTCATATGGTAAGTGCAAAAATTCAGTCCCCTCTGCTGCAAGTCAATTTGTGCCATAGGTACTTACTATGGACTGAATTATATCCCCCCAAATTCATCTGTTGAAGCCCTAACCCCCAATGTGACTGTATCTGGAGATAAGGTCTTTAAGAGTTACTTGTGGTTAAATAAGGTCATAAGGGTGGACTCTTCATCCATCAGGACTCTGTGAGGACACAGTGAGAAGCTGGCAGTCTACAAGTGAGGACAGTTCTCACCAGAATTGAACCATACTGGCACCCTGTTGCTGGACTTACATCATCCAGAATTGTGAGAAAATAAATTTTTGTTGGTGAAGCCACCCTCTCTTTAATATATTTTTATGGCAAACTGAGCAGACTAATAAAGTACACTTGTCTCTGGAACAACAGGGGTTTGAACACTGGGTCCACTCATATGAGGATTTTTTTTTTTTTTTACTAAGCATACTACATTACTATAAATGTATTTTTCTCTTCCTTATAGTTTTCTTAATAATATTTTCTTTCCTCTAGCTTAATTTATTGTGAGCATATAGTATATAATACATATTACATACAAAATATGTGTTAATTGACTGCTTATACTATCAATAAAGCTTTCAGTCAACAGTATGCCGTTAGCAGTTAAGTTTTGGGGGAGTCAGAAGTTATACTTGGATGTCCAGCTTTGCAGAGGGTCAGTGCCCCTCACCCTCACATTGTTGAAGGGCCAACTGTAGTTTAAAAGCAATCACCGTTGAGGAACACAGTCATGGGCTTTGTGGAACTTATAAAGATATATGATAAAATGGACCTCACCTGAGAGACACTTACAAGGAGGGGCACAATGGGTATACCAATAAAAAGAATGTGTGTAGGGGGAGAGGGCATGTTCAACAAAAATGATCCAAAAAAAGATGCCAAATTGGAGAGCTGGGGAGAAATATTCATCAAGAGTGCAACACCATTGGTACCAGCGAATGGAGAGTCTCCAGCTTCTCTGTCTCAAAGGAGCTTCCTAGTGCCTCTTAGGGTACAGCAAAGAGCTCTTCGGGTGTAATAATGTGGAAAACATATTCACGCGGCCACATAAGCAGATATTCATACATGTAACTGTCTGGTTACAAAAGAATAATTCTCTCCGCAACAATTATGGTCTATTTTATTTTTTAAGAATCAACTCTTGGAATTCCAACTAAAGCAGACGGTCTGTTTTTGTTTTACAGTGACCTCACACTGCGCTTTCAATCCAGGTGCTGAGAGAACAGAGCTGACACATCCTACGCTTTCGAGACTTTAATGATGCCCAGAGCTTTCATTTTCTTTTACACACTGACAATGGAAAACATGGTCTCCTTATGTACAACATAAAACCTAATAAAGTATCCAGCTGTTCTTTCCCTGGTGATTCCTGCTGTTTCTAGCTGAAGTACAGTAATGTCAAATTTTCATGAAAGGGTTGGAAAACATACTGTAGAATTGTACTGTACCAGAATATCCATACTACGCTCGCCTGTTTCTTTGTGTCTGCCTTTATATATCAAATACACACACAGAAGCTTTATTTCCCAGTGGCTTAAACCTAGAAGATAATGCATATTCTTAATATCCAGTGATTCCTACATTGCTCTTTCTTGCAATATTCCAAGAATATTCTTTGTTCTCTTTTATTTTTCTGCCTCGGATTACAGATGCATTCATTTCTAATAAATGCAAAGATGAAAAGAACTAGAAATATATTTATAATTAAGATCGTCTTAATCAGAATGAACTTATGACCACTCATGTTCTACTTTGCCTCTAGAAAATTCTGCTATGTCTATTTCACAAAGCACAACCTGTGCTGTTTAGGTGCTAAGTTAGATTGCAATGATCAACACTACATTTTTCCAACACTGTAATGTGTAACTCCAAACAGCCAGTACCAGTATCTATAATATAGAATCTTAATATTCTCTTAGGTGGAACAGATCCTTGAGAAGCAATTTGAAAGTTTGAGGAAATTATTTTTCATTATGTTATGTGCTGCTGTTTCACCAGCCACACAGAATGAGATTTCCTAGTTCTTATTAGCCACTGGGCTTTGAATATTTGTGGGCCAGCTCAGAGATCCACATAAATTAGTCAAAATAAATTAGACTTAATGTGTTGAATGTTTTAAGTCTAAAGGTATAAGAAATATAAGTATGTACAATGACTACTACAGACAAGTTTAAATGTACAACCAAGATTTGTTCTTCCATTTTTTCTGATGTGGTCATTTTAGGGATGGTGATTCCCCCATGACTGAAGAAAAGGCCAGATGTGTAATAGGTAATGATTTCTGTTCATATCAGCAGCCCTACAGTGGGAAACTCTGAGAATCAACCTCTTATATGCTGGTACTCAAGTAAGGGAGTCAGCAAACTTTTTCTGTTAAAGATCAGAAAATAAATATTTTAGGATTTGGAGGCCATATGGCTGCAGTGTGAAAGCAGCCCTAAACAAAATTTAAAGTAGTGGTTCTGGCTACATTCCAAGAAAACTTTGCATCAAGATTTAAATTTCAAATACTTTTCATGTTACAAAATATTTTTTTCTTTTGATTTTTTTGTCAACCATTTAAAAACATCAACAGCATTCTTAACTTGTGGTTGGCCAGATTTGGCCCATAGACTATTGTTCTGTGATTCCAGTTCTAGCGCAGAATCAATGACAATACCTCAGACTCTAAAGCTAAACTTTTTTCACCTAGATATCTTTGCATCATCAGACTTGTTAGCTACTGCTTCTATGTCATACTGTCATTATCTACCATATGGAATACGTTCTTACAGCTGGGTAACTAGTATTATAATTAGTAACCAGTTTGTATAACCTGAACTTTCTGGGCAAGATCTGACAGCTCATTTAGAAACAAAAGCCATCTGATATAAAGGATTTAAATGAATTTGAACATACGGTTCCTGTGAATAGGAGCAACCCAACTGGGTCTTCTTGTTAGTTTGTAGCCTATGCCAGCCAATGAAATCGACCTTAAATGCATTTCTAAATATGGTGATTTGTGTTTTTATGTCTAATTTTTAACCTCATTTTGCCATATAACTCAATAGTGTAAATAGGCAACAAACAATGATTTAAAAATACAACTGTGGACTCCTACAAGTATCAAAGAATGAAAATCACTTACCTAATAGGGAAACAAAGAGCCAAGTCATTCAGAATCAATCAGCAATCATAGTTTCCAAATCCACATTAGTAAGACATGAAAGAAAAGGAAACAGAATAATTCATTAAGGTATTTTCTTCAGAAAATGACTTCTACACACTCTCATTACTAATTCTATTGTCAATAAACCACCACTGTTTGGAAAACCAACTGGAGGCATTCTTTTACTGTTCTCATTACCATTTATTACAAAGAAATGATTTTAGAAATATCTGATAAAAACCTGTATAGTACTTGTATAGCTAATATGAATTGAACAATCTTACCACTTATGATAGCAAGCAACATAGCACAGTTTTGAAAATGACTTGAATGAAATCTCTATCTGAACATCAGCAGGCAAAGGGCCAAGGTGGAATTTATACAATGAGAAGGAAATTGAACAATTCAGATATGTTTATGGAAAGCTTGCAACTGGGGGCATCTCATTTGCCATCAAATAAAGCTGTTATTCATGATGTGCAGCAACAACAAAAAGTAGCTGTCTGGTATGAAAATTTTGCCAACAGGGCAAATCCAGGCAAATGAGCAGTTTTCAAATAAATGCATTGGGGAGGAAAGAAAAAAATAAAACTATAAAATGTTTGCATGATGTTTCCTAGCCTCTTCAACTCTTTCTTTAATATATATTATGATGCCTAAAGCCAGAAATTCATGAGTAGGTCATCATTCTCCACAAATACACCTTTTTATTCTATGCAAAGACCATAATAATAATGCTTTCTTCTTGCAGACCTAAAAATGACATCGATTTTAAAAGATTCCCCAAAGATACAGGAAAATTGAAAAGCTGCTCTTCTTTCATTTCAGTGGATTGCTCTGATGCTATACTGACCAAGATCATTGCTTGCATTTTGAGGCTCTGATGTTATCCACTAATGTAGGTTTCGCTAAAGTTTCCTATTCTGAACATCTACAATTACAAAGTTATATTCTTGGGAAGGTTGAGATTCAAGCAATTAAAAGATTGTTTCCACATTAGAAAAACAGTGCAACATATTTAGAAGGATCAATCTCATCACATCTCATCTCATCAGATAATGTCTTCATTATCTGAACATTTCAACATCTGTTTTGTTGAAATTACCCATGTAGCCACATTATCTGTATAATGAACTCATGCCCAAATTCTCTTTGCTCACCTAATCATGGTCAACGTTTACTAGGTTAACTGCAGATATCTTCTAGTGATAACCTAATCCTGGATACCCCTACTTTAACCATATCTGTTTTTTTTAACTATGATTTTTAAAAGGTATGCAGTTTTCTTGTGTGTTTATCATTTGCCCAAAAAATTAAGATAAGAAAAGCTGTCTCTGTGTCCCCATGCTTCCCCATAGGGAAAAGTAAATACGTTACAAATGATTAATATCATAAGTTAAATAAGCACTTTGAAATGGTACTGAGGACTCACCTATGTGCTGTTTCTATATTAGATAAGCAATTCCAAAACAAATCAATTAATTAAATTGACTAGTTTTATTATGTCAGCAGCACTTATCAGTAAAATATGGAACCAAAAATTATTTAAACATCTTAATGGAAATGCAACAGTTCAGAAAAAAAAATGGTATTGTTTTGCTAATCTCAAACACCTAATCCTAGCAATTTTTTTGACTGTGACAAAATATATTAGGATGCTTTAAAAATACTGAATACTCATAATTGCAGATTGCAGATACTCAAAAATTGCAGATTTTTAGTATTTGCAACATATCTAAACCGACATTTTAATTTAATAGTTATATTCATATTCCATGGTTCCTTAGAGATCTTTGTACGGTTTCCCCCCCCTTTTCATTTCATAAAGATTAATACATTCTTTAAAAATAATCACCACAATGGGATGCCTGGGTGGCTCAGTCGGCTGAGTGTCCGACTTCGGCTCAGGTCATGATCTCGCGGTTCGTGAGTCTGAGTCCCGCATCGGGCTCTGTGCTGACAGTTCAGAGCCTGGAGCCTGCTTTGGATTCTGTGTCTCCCTCTCTCGCTGCCCCTCCCCTGCTCACGCTCTGTCTCTCCCTCTCTCTCAAAAATGAATAAACATTAAAAAAAATAATCACATTGCTCTGTATCAATTATTTTCATGTGTTTGCTTTTTGTATTTTATTTTTAGAGTTATTTATCTGAAAAACATGAGCTGTTTCTTCTTGATGTTCATCTGCTCCTTTTTCAACCACTCTAGTGAGGTCATGATGATCCTATCTGAGATCTCATGAACAATTCCAGAACAACCAGATGTGGGGGGCTGACCAAAACAAGAGAGGAACAGATGGTATCTAAAAAACAAAGTGCACTTCCATAAAAATATCCTAAATAACGAGAGCTAGAAGAAGCCCAGTGTGGAAACTCTGAAGTATTTCCTCCAAACAAAGATTTTTCTTAATCCCTTGATCAACATAAAACATGAGTTCTAGCTTGTTTATACTTTAAAAATAGGTCTGTAGTCCCCCTTCTCTAATGCCTGTTTTCTGAAACGTAGATTTAGAATTAGAAATAACCTCATTTTCTTTGTTCTAGACAAGCATATTATTACCAACCATAGTTGTTCATTGGAAATTCGAAAGTTTGGTAGAACGTTTCAAGGATGCTGAAATTAAACTTCAACCAATACTTACAGATTTATTATTTAGAAAAACTAATTTGATTATATGGGTTTGTGGAGTCAAGTCGAGCTTTTCTAGCAAGGAAACAGAAACTTAACTAATAAAATTATTTGGGATAAACATCTTATACTGCTTATACATACATTTTAAAGGGCCTACCATTTCTACCATTTCAAGGGCTCTACAAAGTCTAATACAAAGACTCTCCCCACCCCCGCTAAATTTTGTAACATGCTCCTAAAAGAAATGAATTTAGCACCAAGATTAGTAAATGTTTATGTGATCCTAGAATCGATCTACTTTGTGATGTTCATACTTAATGTTTTGTGTAGACCTAAAGTAATAGCTTATTGGGACAGGATATATAATTTGCAAGTTAGTTATTAAGTTCAAGTAAGATGAAGGAACAATTCAAGAAACATAATCAGTACATAATTCCATCTCATATACAGTATCTTTTTTATTGAAGTAGCCTTGACACACAATGTTACATTAGTTTCATGCGTACAACATAGTGATTCAACATTTCTATATTTTATGCTATGCAATATAGCATTTTATAAAAATTATTCTCAGAGATACTCTTTTTAAAAGTATGTATACTTATTTTTTAAGTAATCTCTACACTCAGTGTGGGGCTCAAACTCACGACCTCCATATCAAGAGTTGAGTTTTCTTCCGACTGAGCCAGACAGGTGTCCTGTATCATAGTGGTTTTTTTTTAAATTTGTTTGTTTGTTTGTTTGTTTGTTTGTTTAGAGTGAAAGAGCACATGAGCAGGGGAGGAACAGAGGGAGAGGAAGGGAGAGAATCTTAAGCAGGCTCTGTGCTCAAGGCAGAGCTGATCTCCCAAATGTGAGATCATGACCTGAGTCGAGATCAAGAGTCTAACGCTTAACCAACTGATCCACCCAGGTGCCTCTGGAAAGTACTTTTTCAAAGTACTGTGAACTCAAGCTGAGGTAACATAATACATTTCAACATAAAAATGAATTTTGTAGTTCAAATACACTAACTGTTGAACATGAGTAGCCTTTATTAAAAAAATAAAAACAACGCTCTAATTTCCTTTCTGGTCATAAGCATGGACATAATTGGCTGCCTCATTCTTAGACCAATATTTTGTGGGCTAATCTTGGGAAAGAAATGCCATTTTTCTCAGAACAAAATTTTCCTTCTGAGGAAGAAAGTCATGTATCTTCTGATAATTGTGCCTGCTGTATAGGTGGAAAAGGCAAACTGCGCATGTTTGAAAGAAAAAAAGAAGACATTTTAAGGCTCCAAATTTATCTTTCTGGCAATGCCTCTTTAGAAATAGTAGTTGACATTCTAATAGCTAGAAATTGGTGGTGTTCCTTTTGAAAGTGAGCAATTGCTTCTGGATGTAAAATCAGCAGTTTAAATTATCTGTACTATACAAACTCATGATGACACTTCATCTCTTGGCGACCATCTTTCCTCCTTTCCCTTTTTTGAGAACTCGTATTTCCAAGTATTTGTTGGACAAAGACATCACCTCTTCCTGGAGACACACAAAACTTAGCAAAACAAAAGCGGAACATGTCTCTCCCTTTTTCCCCTCCAAATATTTTCCACACCTTTATTTTTGACCTTGGTAAATGGCTTCACCAATTGATTCAGTTTCACAAAATAGAAAGCATGCTTTTTATTCACCATTACTCTTTGCCAGCAATAAATCTTCACAGACTGCCTATATTGTGCCAGGCAGTGGCACAATACACCATGCTTGGGGAGGGAAGGTGAGATCTTTCTTTTTGCTCTCCAAGGTGGTGGAGGGAATGCCCTATTCCTTCTATCAACTACTTTTTTTGTAGAAGGCACTCATGAGTTTCTTGCTGGGCCTACTGCTAAATTTTCAAATTGTTTTACAAATGAACAGACCCTACCCCTCTCCCAAACCTAGTCGATCTACCACACTGCTACTAGAAGAATTATCCTTATACTAAGAACAGAAGAAAAAGATGAGGAGGAGAAGAAAAAAAAGGGGGTGGGGAGAAAGAAAGAAAAAAGGAAACAAGGGAGGTTGGAGAAAAGGCCAGAGATGGGAGATACAGAGACTAAAAGTTCACAAACAACTCCCTCTGGACCCCCTGTGGCCCATAGGACAAAATCCACAGCTTTTTGGCTTAACCTAAGAGGTCCTTTGTCATCTGACTTCAAAATATTTAGTCTCACTTCCCATAATGCCACACTCTGCACACGATGCCTCTGGCACAGTGACTCTCTGTTCCCCTATAGCGCCCAAGGGCACTCTTAAAAAAAAAACTCCATTTGTGCAAGTAGGACCCCTCTGTTTAACTTTTTCTTTCTTTTTCTTTCTTTCTTTCTTTCTTTCTTTTCTTTCTTTCTTTCTTTCTTTCTTTCCCTTTCTTTCTCTCTCTCTCTCTTTCTTTCTTTCTTTCTTTCTTTCTTTCTTTCTTTCTTTCTTTCTTTCTTTCTTTCTTTCTTTCTTTCTTTCTTTCTTTCTTTTCCCTTTCTTTCTTTCTTTTTTCTTTCTTTTCCCCCGGCATATTCCTGCTCATTCATGAACCCATCTCAAATACCATTACTATGAGGCCATTCTTGCCTTTACCAAGCAGTTACTGGAGCCCCCATGCTTTAAATTCCACCCAAGCCTTAATAGGCTATTAACAGAGCCTCTTTTCTGTGATTCCACAGTGCCTTGCATACAGCACAATTACTGCAATTTCCACATTTTTAGTTTATGAGGCTGTTTCCCCCATCAAATTATGAGGGCTCATTAACTGAATATTAGTTAGCACTTAAATTTGGCACTGTCTATCTCTCCTATTATAGTGTCAGCATTTTTTTTTTACTGTCAGCACTTTAAAGCCAAAGTTGTCTTATCTAGCATATATACAGGTTCAGCTGCCATTCAGTAAGTGATTGTGCTTTATTTCTTCTTTCTTCTTGGTATCTTCTCTAAGTCAGAGAATGACCTAGCACTTAGTATACTTTATGTCCAATAATCCCTCAGTAATTATGACCACTATGATCATGCGTAGGCCCAAATAAGTAGCAGGTGAATTATGAGTGGGCTTGGGGTATGTAGTAAAGGAGCTAATCTAGCGAATGAATGGAGGTAGAAAATCTTTATATCCCAATGTAAAACTAAATACCATAATGCTCTTTTTTCTAATTGAGTTAAAAGCATAGATATGGAGATAAAAGATAATAGAAGTAGAGATGAAAGAATAGACTTTTTGGGGGGCCTCTATCTTTCTGATTTTTCCAGGTGTGAAATATGATCACTTATCTGCTAAATTCAAATGCATACAGAAATTCAATATTAGTCATATAGTGTACTTAAACAACCTTTGGAGAAGACTATTTGTCTCTTCAAGTTTTAACTCCTCTTTGTTTGTGTGATCTGTATCTTTGTGAAGGTCCATCTTTCTTGCCTACTGCCATAGACTTGAAAATGTCAAACGTAATGAAAGAGATAACCTTACAAAATAGATATGTGTCTTGCTTATACTATCCTATAGGGAATTCCCTTATGGGCTGTGTAGAGTTTTCAGGACCTCAAGTAAACTTGAGTTATAGGGCTTAATAATTGCCACCTTTGCTGCAGGTTTGTGTCTCACTAGGGCATATACCATCAAAAAACAATTCGTGAAAAATAGCTTGTGTCAATTTTTTCCTGCCAGGCTTAAAAGTATCTGTCGCTCCTGTGAGCACTACCAAAGAGCTATTGCCTCTTCTTATGCCAGGAAGCCTGTTATTTTGTAAGGAATATCTGAGAGCTTTAGAAGTGCCTGGGTATGTTAGGGAATGAGGAAGGGAAAGTGGGAGAGAAGCATATTTGTGCATGAATGAAGCACTTAATGCTTCCTTTTATCTCAGGCCTGGACCAAAAAAAAAAAAAAAAAAAAAAAAAGAAAGAAAAAGAAAAGAAATCCCTCTTAAGGCCTGAAAAACTATTTAATGGATTGTATTGTATGAGGATAGAAAATTAGTGCCTGCAGCTAAGCACAGGCAATCTGGGACAGGTCCACCAAAGATGTCATTGGAGATGATGTTCAGCTTCATATGGGTCAACAGTGCCCAAGGCAGCATTACACAGCTCAAGTGCTTCTCTGGCCCCCTCTCACTTTCTGCCCTGCCTCTGTCCTCCCAAGATCTTCAGTCATAACTTCTTTCAGTCCTTGATCCCAATGTTCTTATTTTTCTCTTTGGCTGCCTACAAAATCTAAGTACACCTGAAAGTTCTGAAATTATCACTTCCTACCTACCAATTAAAACTTTCATTCTTTCCGGATAGTTGACTTCACCTAGGCATTTAGAGATAAGGACTTGTTATATTTATCAAGAAAATTCACCTTAAGGTATAGGTGTGTGCAGAAGAATGGATCTTAGATTTTGCCTTTAAAAAAAGAGAGACAGAGACAGAGAGCTTACTAAATCTGCATGAATTCATTAGTAGAGTGTTTGGGACAGACATTCTAATCAGAGGCCTGCTGGTTCCCCTGGCCTATGCTGGATTAATATTCTTTTCATACACATCTTAGAAAAAAGGGGCATTTCTGAAAAATGCCCACCTCCTACCAAACTATGCGTAATTACGTGAAAAAAAAAACTAATGTGATGATTTTCATTATTGAAGCAAGGAAACAGTTATACAAATCAGTCTTTGTTTTGCATACCATATTTGACTGCAGATGGTTATAACAACCTAGTATACAAACATTTGTAAAAATTTAGGCATATGTGATGGTGAGTTCTGAACACATGAGATAAAACTCACCGCCAGGTTTATTTTCACGAGTCATGTGTGCAATGATTTGTCACTATTTATTACAATAACAACTCTACTTCTCTTCACAAACAGATGTGCTAAATTCAAATCACTGGTTTATGACAAAATTATAGGAATAGATTTTTGTTCATGTAGACCTTTTCATTTAAAACCTTCTATATTTGCATTCTGTTCATAATTATCCATGTAATGAAACTAAATTCTGGGATTCTTTATGTTTTCAACTGTATGGAAGCAGACAGCTTCCCTTCAAAGAGTAAAATTAGAACTAGAGTAGAAGTGGTCGAGGAAATTTAGGAACAGCCAGGTTTAATTAAGGTGTTTCAGATACCATCTTTAGAAGGCATGATTGAATCAACAAATCTAAAGCTGTAACCTCTTCACAGTTAATAAAATAGCTAATGCTGGAATATAACCAAACCTCAACTGAATCCATTATAATAAACCGACTTAAACCAGCAGAACTGTAATCACATACATTGCATCCTGTCAAATAATTCTTTCTGGGGGAAAGAAAGGAGTCTGGACAAAGTATGGAAAACGGTAGATTGTATTCAACACCAACTAGAAATGGGGAAGAGCAAATCATCAGACACATTTCCTGATTAAAGCAAAGAACTTTTCCATGGCCTGAGTGAAATCTGCATTAAAACTTGATCTCCCTCTGTTTTAACCCAGTATTCAACAAGCACCTTTCTGATGATGAAGCTGAACTAACACTAATAACAACAGTAGCCCTTAATGCTGATTATTAATTTTGTGCCCCACATGAGAGCTAAGGTATTTACATTGTAAATACCTTTAGCTTTAGATTTATTGATTTAATCATGAATTATTTCTTTTCATCATTATGATAATCTAAGAAGGTATGAATGGCAACTGCTCATTTTCTAATTAAGGTGTAGTGAAGGTACATTAACTAGGTCAAGGATACATAATAAGAAATTGATGGAGTTGGGATTCAAGGCTACAGAATTCAATTCCAGAACTTAAACCATATACTCCATTAACTCCACCTCTGAAAAAACCACCCACAAAGCTGAGGATCAGGCTAGATGATGAAGCCACAAAGCCACTGTGCTAACTGCAGAGACTTCCTGGTTCATCTTCCACCATATCTTTGTGTCATAGTCCTATAATTTTAACAAATACGGGTGGTCACAAAAATTTCAGATGGAAACAAAGGCAAAAGTAAATATATCACCTGGTTTCTTTATTCATTTTAAAAGTATTAGGCAATAGATATGAATGTATGTTATGTCTACGCATACCAAAATAAAGAGTTTTATTCAACATCAAGGTTGTTATCTGAATAGCAATGTTAATTTGATTTCTATTGTATGAAGATCTCAAGCAATTTCCAAGGGTTTATTTATTTTTTTAGATGTTCATTTATTTATTTATGAGAAAGAGGGTGAGAGAGAAAGAGAGAGAGAGAGAGAGCGCCGGGGAGGAGCAGAGAGAGAGGGAGACAGAATCCCAAGCAGGGTCCATGCTATCAGTGCAGAGACTGACTGCAGGGGCTTGAACTCACAAACCAGGAGATTAGGACTTGAGCCAAAATCGAGTCGGACGCTTAACCTACTGAGGTACCCAGGTGCCCCTCAGAGGTTTTAAATACAGAGAACAAAGAATATCAACGGTTATACCAATATCATATCTAACCAGAAAGGCAACCATTTCAAGCTTGTAAAAAAAACAGTGGTAACACTGGTAGTAACTTTTGGTTCAACTGAATATCAGATAGTAAAATTGGGATTCTTTGAATCTCAGAAAATCTAGATATCAGATTTGCAATACTGTTTTTTTTTTCTTTGCCTTAAGTATTTGAATTCAGCTGCTAAGAGGGAATTTTTTTTTTATTGCTATCAAGTAGAAATTTGATTACTGATAAAATTTGATACAACACTCTGGGGCATATAAACCACATCTAAGAAAATACCCAGCTTTATTGTGTTTCAGACTACCCAACTGCAGCTGTAAGTGTCCTCAAAATGTCACCAACAATAAACTGCAAAAGGCTTCACATCTCCTCATTAAACAGTCTCCCTAAGGCACGAGGCTGTAAACAGAAATTGCCTGGTTCCTAAGATGGAGCTTATGAATTCAGACATAGACGTTGGCACTTTCACTAAACACAAAAGTTTATATTTTGAAATCTTGTTTGTGTAGTAATCAGTGCAGAGTACATAGAAGCAAAGCATTACTCTAGATAATTACCATATTAATGGGCTTAATACATTTCTGTCATATCCCAAACATCTAGGGCACATTTTGAAATCTAGATTGGAGACTGTGTAGTCCTGATACCCTGGGGCTCTTTTCTTGTCAGATTCAACAGTGCACCCTCCAATGACAGAAGACACATCTAAGTTTTTCACACTGAGTGACAAAATCTACATCATATAGTATATTATATATGACTTACCTTTTCTTTAAAAACGGATGAAACAAGTCAATCAAACATTGAGAAACAATGTCACATGGCTAACTTATTTCATGCTGGAATCAATAATCATCAACATTTAAAAAAACCACTAATACTTAATCAAATAAACAAAGAATCTTACTGAAGAAGGACAAGACAATGCTTAGTAAATACACATTTTTACAACAGGTCGTTGGATCCGAACACAAATTTATTTGGTTGCCTTTCAAGGCGTTTATGACCACCTACCAAATTTTTAATTTTTTACTCTTGTGCCTGAGCACGGTATTTCAAAGTGATCTTCTAATAACCCCCTAAACACACTTCATGCCACCTCTATCCATTTGTCTGGATGTGCTTCTTTACCACAGTTGTGGCTCGGTCATAACTCACTGCCACTCAAGTCTACATTTGATAAACATGCCCAGTTCTAGGTCATTCTCTGACACAGCATGGACACCAAATCACCAATTAAGTGGTACTTTGAAATATGCCTTCCATTTGGACTTTGAGGTAAAGTGGAGGAACCGGTGGTTTAATTTATACTAAAAGAAGTTAAAATTTGTGTGTGTGTATGTGTGTGTGTGTGTATGTGTAAAAGTAGTAAAATTACTCAGTGGTAAAGAAGGAATTCAGTTTGAATTTGTCTAATGCTATTTCTACAAATTTTTCCTTCATACTCTTAAGTTTCAGAGCTATGAGAATTACATAAGATAATATATGTCAAGCACAGTATCCATTCCATCAGCTTCCACTGCTTTCATCATTGTGCTTCCTTTCACATGATACTAAAAGTAGATGCGGGTTACAATCTTAACATGGTCAGTGTATATCAACAAGTTTTGGGGTCTGCTTGACTCTTGAAATTGGCTGCACATGCAAACCTCTTAAGCACTATGCAAAGTAAAGACCCAGTAAAAGGTGCTGGGCAGTGGGGAATGGGAATTAAGGTTACATACCCTGGAGAAAATGACCAAAGACCTTACTATTATATCACCTTCACTGGACTGAACTCTTTTGGAATTGCCTTTTACTATACTTATGGGCAAAGAGCACTCTGGAGGATGTTTATGTTTCATAAGTGATATGGGATTGCTCTTAACGTAAACAAGAGTTTGTGTTGTTCCATAGTCTGAACACAAGAGTCCGTAGTATTTGTTATATTTTGCCATGTGGGCAAGAAATGAATCTTAAGTTCTCAAACAATAGAAGGAGAATAAAAATAGAAACAGAAGTTCCCAGAAATCTCGCCTCAATCAAATTTTATCCACATGTATCTGTCTAGAAAATCTTACATCTGGTATTTCACATTCCATCATTTTTCTCTTTATTAAAAGCTTGGATTCTGATTTGCTCCATGCTATGTAAGCTTCAGATTATTTATTTTTATCCTTCAAAGAAAGACTACATCAATATCAACATTAGATCATTAATTAATGGGGAAAACCCAACTGCCAAACTCTGTTTAGGCACTAACGTGTGTTTTAGGGAAGCTCAGATAAGCACATAGGAAAGCAACAGAGCAGAGGGAAGTTCAGGGGCTTTGACAAAAAGAATGCAAGGAAAGGAAAAATAGAGAGCTGAGTTCCAGCATTGTTCTTGAGATTACTGCCAAACTATCACAGATTTTTCAGCAGTTTATGAAAACAGTATTTTGTGTTTTCAAATATGCTCTTAAATTTTTCACAGGATGTATCAGATGGGATGCATTCTTGTCATTTTTGGATTATGTGGAGAAAACAGGCATGCAAAAGACCAAGAACAGCATGTGGGAATAACACTTTCCATGCTATTTTTATGCCACTTTTTTTTTCCTCAGAGTATAAAGTGTTGTGAAACGTTAGCAGGGGCAATGCAGTGTTAAAAGGTTTTAAACTATATATCTATCTCTTTTATTGCATTGAAGTGCCCTGTTACGTTTTTAACATATGCCATTATTATTAATGCTAGCCCATCATCATTACTGTAAATTAAACAGCAGATCAATTGCCACATAATAGCAGAGCAAAGGGTATATATAGAAAAAAAATGATGAAATGCTGGCAGGTGATTCATATTTTTAAAAAGCTAGATTAAAACTTTAGATTTGGTTAGATGCTGCCAGTCAATAAATTCTGGCTTAATACCGTGGCCCTATAGGATACAAGTTGGTATATCATTCCAGCTTATAAAAAACTTACATTGCAAATGGTGTTCCATGTTTTAAAATAATAATTTACTTCAAAATGTGACCTAAATTTTATTGATAAACTCAACGGCAGCATGTGGTTAATTACTCAATTCGCTGAGTCCTTATGGTGGCCTCCTATGTGTCTCTACGTCACAGGTAGAGAAGGCTTATGACAATTTTGGCAAGGGAGGGGATGTGTGGGAGTAGGGGGTGTATAGAGAGGATAGAGGCAGAAGCGGAATGAGGTGTGTACAATAGGAACATTCCAATCATTTGCTTTTTAATACAACATGTAGCTACTAAGCATAGCTTCAGGAATATTGACCCATGTGCAGCCAAGATCCAGGATTATGTTCTCAGCCTTTGACAAGCAGGGTCTCTGCATGCACCTCACTCTTCTCTTCCCCACACATGGTTCTTGTTCTCAAGAGAAAGGCCTTAATCTGCAGAAGGAGGTTAGAGCAATGGAGAAGGGATAAGGAAATAAAGAAAACCTCAATCTGTAAATTATCCTCTGTGTCTCTCTTATGTCCAGGACACTACTCCCAGAAGGTATAAATCTACCTGTCTCTCTAACCCTAGAAATGACACCCTGAATGAAATGACTCTGAGGGTATCCCCCCCATCCACTCCAAAAAAAAAGTTTTTTTCCCCTCCAATACTGGACCCACAACATGGGTTAGGAGTATTCTTATAGAACTATTATTATACAAAGAGGTTAGACTTTTATAGTAATAGTTACAAGTATATTCAGTTACATTATAGGTTAAATAGGATTTGGAGGGCTGTTCAGGAAACATCTTTTTTTTTTTTTAATGTGTGTTTGTTTATTGAAAGAGAGAGAGAGAGAGATCACACACATACAATTAGGGGAGGGACAGAGAGAGGGGGAGACAGAGAATCCCAAGCAGGCTCTGTGCTATGAGAGCAGAATGATATTTTTATGGTATATGACATCCCAAGTTCTAAATTGCCTATAATTTATCCACAGACTTTTACAATATATTTCAGTTATAAACTGGGAACAGTCCGCACTCTGCTCCTTTCTGACATCAAGTACATTTCACTACCTGAGTTAAAGCAAAAGGCTAATTGTTGGTTCTTGGAACACAGAATGAGTAAAACAGTCTTCAAAGCAGAATTTGCATTGAGGGATTCGAATAGAACCCAACAAGGAGGGAAAACAGCAAATGAGGGGTACCTCTAGCACCACCAGGGAGACTTTGCAGGAATTAGCGTGTGTTGTGTTAGTTCTTATCCCTGAAGAAGCAAGGCTAAGCTATTTGAAGCTGCTTTCTCAGAGGGATTATCTCCTTCAATCTGTTTTAATCACAACTAAATGCTTGCAATTGCTATATACTGAGCTAGAATTAGAGAATCAGAATTCCATTAGATCTTTGAGATTTGGTTGGAAAAAAAAGAACCATGCACACTCACACACACATACACAAATGCTTTCTCAAAATTAAATGGTCATTTGCCATTGTTCAGATTAATCAAGAAATATAGAAAGGTTATATTTTTAAAAACAAGATCAATGCATAAATAAATTATCATATATATCATATATGGAAATGCTTTAGAGTTTAGAGATGATTTTAAGAAATGGTCAAATACATTCTTCAGAAAATGGCTGCATTTGCAGATGGTCCCTATGGCTAAAAATAAGTAATCTGAAAAACAGAATGGCAAACTGAGCTACAATTTATAGACTAGATATTATTTACTGCTTACTTTGCCCATTACTAAGATTCTGTATTAACCACAAAAATCCTCACACATTTATTTATGACTCTACAAATTTTTAGTGTTCTCAAAGAATGTGTTAATCTATGTACTGTGATGAGAGAATTCCATGTATGATTAGAGTCATTGCATCAGATAGAAGCTAACTCACAAAAAGCTATGAGGTTGATAAAACCTCTTACTTGCAGTGAGTATTTGTTAGTACAAATTTCCTTTGATGAAATGAACAATTATTTTATTGCATTTAAACTAAAAAATAAAATAAAATAAACTGAGGTTCATTGAAAGAATTCCATCAATTTAGAGTCTTCAATTCCATGAGAGAAGAAGTTTAACTCAAGATGAAAACATGGATCCTGGAACTAGACTGTCTGCATTTGAACCATGATTCTACTGCCTTCAAGTAGTGCAATCTGTCCTGTCAAATGAAGATCAAGATAATACTGTTTATCTAAGATTGTTGTGAGGACTACATGACCATGTAGCTTAATAAATAGAACTGCCAGGAGCCCAATAGATAGTCACGTTTCCTATTTGTGTGAACCTCATTTAAAACAAAGGATCACATAACCAATCAACCAGGTGAATTTTTATTCTCAATTATCCCCACCCTCAATTTCAAGACTTTAATGGCTACCTTATAGACATCAATAGGTTCACATTTTGCCCAAGAATGTAGAGCTATCAAGTAATTTTATGCTGACATCAGTTGCCTCTTGACAGCTCTAAGATATGAAATAACAAGCAGTCAACATCAGTGCTCTTAAATCAAGCCCAAGGGCCCCCATGGCACCAGACAGTGTCAGCTTGTTACTGCTAAGGAAATGTCAGTCCAGTCAAAGTGTGGTGCAGTTGTCAAATTCCTGGTTGTATCTGCCCTGGTATAACTAACATCCTATAAGGTAACATTCATAAAGATCCTATAATGTTGCTAAAAACCCTGAAGCAGAACAGCCAAGGTGGCTCTCAGAGTTCAAGAAGTTGTTTGACTTCTTCCATCACTGAGATTCCCTCCCTCCAGGAGACAGACTCATTTTCTCTGTGGGCATGACATTTAGGATCAGGGAGCATATTTTCTCCCTGCAAATGTTATAAGAATATACATGCAGACATCAGTATACATGTGATTACTGACTATGGCTTGCAATGCTTATGAACCATTCCTTATTTACTCCTTAAATGCTTTGGCTTTCAGAATTACTTCCCCCCCCCCCCTTATATTGTAACTGCACTTTAATTTCCTTCTACTTGGCACTGGCCCTGATATCCTGCTATTATCCATTCTCAGTCACAGCATCTTTGCAGGGGTAAGTATCACTTACCTCTAAGGTGACACACGGGTTGGATGAAAGGATCTTATTAGAGATTTTCTATTTTTATTTAATTTTTGAGAATAGTTTCCAGGTAATACATATGCTCATTTAAAAGATCCATTTTTGGCTATGCCTATAAAGTACGGTGAAATTTTGACTCTGTTTCAACTTCCCCTTACAACAAGCCCATTTCTAGGCTCTATGCCACAAAAAATAATAGAATGTACTGGCTGTTCTCAGTCCTATTTTGCCAGTAAATATCACTGCTCATAGATCCAGTTTTTCATTACACTTGGCGAAGACCTTTAGTAGCATTTAAGGGCTTCAATCCCATAGTACTGTACAATCACCAATCAGAGTTCCATCTTTTGAGCCCATGCTAGGGAACTACATTCATCACCATACTGCAGTACCTGGATCTCATCTTTTGTTGACACTACAGACAGTCCCCTGTGACTTTTATCATGAAGACTGTGTTGGGGTTAGAACTGGGTTATAGTCTATGATCATTAATCTAAAGTCTCACTGTGGACTTTTGTGTGCAGCAAATTGCAAGTCTCCCTCACCTTCTTCATATACCAGTGTCAAAGGAAAAACTTACATCTGTGCTATAAATCAATTTGAATATATGGTAACAGAAACAAACATATGGGTTAAATTTCCTTGAAATTACACATGGTTATAAAATTGACCTAAAAAAAGCACTTGGAAAAACATGTTTGGGATTTGATTGAACAAAAATATTTTAAAATATCTCAAGCTGTTTGGCAAATCTCAAAAAATGCCAAGCAATTTCCAAGTCTACTCACAACTTCCTTTGTCTAACACGAGTCTTTCAAAGCATGACAGTGTGTGTGTGTGTGTGTGTGTGTGTGTGTGTGTGTATGTGTGTGTGTGTGTGTGAGAGAGAGAGACAGAGACAGAGACAGAGGGAAAGAGAGAGACAGAATGAAACAATGGGCTTTGTAACTATCTTCAGAAGTTTCATCTATAAAAACAAACTAAAGAATAATATTGCTCAATTTGCTAAAAGATTGTTATTAGTATTGCAAATTTTTATCAGGTACAAGTTCAGCTCTCCACACAAGTAGATTCCAAAGGTATGTACTTGGTGTGATTAAATGATGCCAAAATTATTTGACATGAATTTTCTTAATCAAATGGCATATTTTCTACAGAAAAACTATCCCTTTCAGTTAATTTGGGGAAAAGGCACAGGTTAAAATGCAAATGTGTTACTCTATTAGCATGGAGTAGCTCTTCAGATCACATACTTAATCTCATCATATACTTGATATCAGGGGCTTGATGTAACAGTTGTAACAAACAATTAAGTCTCAACTCAAGAGAGCAGATGAGAAAAGTAAAGAGCATGAGGGCATTTCCAAGGAAAGGTTGATGCATTTGGGGCATGACTGCCATAATCTTGGGCAGTTGGAGATCATTGGATAGTGAAAGTGGAGTAAGCATGGGGGGTGTCTAGAATAGAGAATGTGTTGATGGACATGGGGGATAAAACTTTATTTGATACAAGTAATTATGCCTGTTTTTAATAACTGTAATTATTATATACATATGTGTGTATGTGTATATATATATAGAGAGAGAGAGATAGATACATCCGTTTACATTTATGTAATATATACTTCACATATATTATGTACTTTATACATATGTGTATACACATACATTACATACAACATATATATGTGTAATTGCAGGTATAAGGGTACTATATATGTGTGTGTGTGTGTATAGTTTCATAATGAAAATCTGAGACTATAAACTTGAAAATATCTATATGTCTATAGAATATGCATAAAATAGAGCCATTGAACCAATTAAGGATATTGTCTAAATAAGTGTTCATATATCTCCTGACATCCCCATTTCTTTACTTATGGTTGCCTATCTTGGTCATCAATTTGCTAAACTTGCTTCTGATCTTATCTTCAGAATTTTACGTTCCTTCACATCAGTGTGCAACTTTGCCACCAAAAGCTTTCTTAAGCAGTATGTTAGGCAAACAACACTTCCAATTAGAAATGATCACTTCCAACTGACCTCAGAATAAAACCACAATTTTGATTGTGCTAATTCTCTCATCCCCATGGTATTTGTTGAGGCAGACTTTCTCAGCAGTACTTTTAAATTTGAGTACCTCCTCATTCTACGTCTCCTTTAAGTCATACAGTAGAGTGAGAAATGTAACTCCTTCCAAGAAACACTAGGTTAAGACATCAAACTTAAACACAAAACCATCATTTCATCAGGCAATTTTTGACTACCTGGCATTATGAGAATGAATCTGTAAGCTTGTAAAATTATTCATACTTACGTGTGTGACCTAGGGGTCAAGAACCTCATCTTCCCTCCTTTGATAATTTACCATGGTATGAACCTGCTCAAGGTTTGCTTTAGGAAAGTTATTAAAGAATGTGTTCCATTCAGCTCTGCCCAGAGAAGCCCTCTATACTTGAAGGCCCATTTGCCCTGATTGCTCAGAACCACTCCCTGAAGCTCTTTGTGCTTTGGTAACACTTCTATACTGTGCCCAATCTCTTGATCAATTCACCCAAACTTCTGTGCTTCATTGTCCTCCCTGGCACTCAGGACAGTGGCCACTCAGTCCTCAGTGTACTCCCCTTTATACATATTTCTACCAGCCCTGTCTCATTTGCTTACTCATCTATTTGCTAGACTCTCTTAGGTCTTGTTTGTATTTCCTCCACATTGTCGAGGGTATAGCACATTCTTGGTATTGCTTAAATACTTTCCAACTGGATAAATGAGTGTAAACAAATAAATTCAAGTTATAATTACAACTCTGAATTCACCTCAAGTTCCATTTAAATTCTAATGCTTAATTTTTAACTATCTGGCGACTATACCACCTCTCTCTAGAATTTTTATCATTCTGAAATATTTTATATATGAAGAGAAGGATTTCAAATATACCTCCCACCCAATTTACACTTAAACTTTTAAATTACTTTAAACACATCTTATAAATGGGGAAAAATGCAGACCCATTCTACTATCTTATCAGTCCATTGGAATCCTTTCATTTGGAATTATGTATTGGATTTGTGGGTTACTGGAGAACAAATACATAATAAAGTACTTTTCTTCTTTTTTTTTTTTTACTAAAATTAAGTTTACTAATTGAAAAGATTCTTGAGTTTTAAGGAAATCAGTTTTAGTTGCAAGGCACATTCATTAACATATCTAATAAATAAATTATACATATTAGATAATGTTTTTAAAAGATAATGAATGTTAGTTTTCAAACATTGGATCATAGTCTATAAGTGAAATACCACTTTGGACCACTAGAGGGAAACTACTTTCAAACTCACTAAAGAAGAATTTTGTCCCCTTGTGATTCAACAAGTCCCCATTCCTGTCTAGTCAGGTATTTGGTCAACATACAAATTAGTATCCTTTATTAACAATAAACATAATGATAATGTTTAATCAAATAAAACTCCAATTTTCTAAGAGCTAGAAACAAAGAATCATAGAACTGGCAACTGCTGTTTGCATCCCTCTAGAGGCAAAAGGAAATCTATAATTTGCCTTGAGAAAGTAGAAAGAGATCAGAGGCAAAAGACAGAAGCGGCACCAAAGTGCACTCTTATTCCTCTACCATCTGTCACAATCCCTGTCATTCCCCAAAGGCCATGTTTAAAAATGAGACAAAAGGGAGCTCCTAAGAACTTGAAAAAGGTAAGCATTCTGAATCAAACTGAATATTAAAATTCAACCATACAAGCTAGAAACTGCCAGAAATCAAGAGGAAAAGTGTCTTCCAGTATAAGCCTATAGCGAGGAGAAGGGTTTTAAAACACGTAAGGAAAGAAGAGAATGAACCCAAAATAAAACCTTTAGAACTATGTATTTCATAGGGAATGGCTGTATGTCTTGAAATTTATTTACTTAGAATATTGGATTAAAATGTAGAGCCATAATTTCAAGAATTATTATACTGCTATGATATGAACAGATGAATTCATATTACATGTAATAAATTTATAATTGCTCAGCTGTTATATACCGACAAAAATTAATCAGGCACACAAATGCAGCCCTAAGTCATGGACTGACCATGTTATCTTTTCAGGCTCTCAGCTCTCTACCACTTGGGGGCAGACTAAATAGCATAAGGAAAGAAGGATAAGCAATATAGTCAACAGATTCTATAAGTGATTTTTAAAATATAAATGGATGAGTGGAAGCCACTTAACTGCCATTTGGATCTATCTCACATATACCTGAAGAATGAAAGCATTATGACACAGCCAGAGTATAATTTGAATAATTCCATACTTTTTTATGGAATATTTTATGAAAAAAATAATAATAATGCCCCAGGCATTAGTGATAGTGGAAAAAGATACTAGAGAGTTTTTTTTTTTCCTTTCTGTTTCCCTATTCTCTTTAGAGGTTCCACTAAAGCTATTTTACCAATAGAAGAGTCAATTGTAGCACAAACTTCCCAGCCAATGGACAGATCTCAGATGGATAAATCTCAGTGACCAAACAAAGGTTCAGGCTATATTGATAGTCAATGCTTGTTCTGTCAGTCAGCATGGGCAATCAGGTTTCTGTTTGCAGCAAGTCTAGGCAGGTCCAAAGACAAATCCTCCTCTTACTTAAATTAGGAGATTTCTGTAGGTACACCTGATCAATGACTGATGTCATTACAACAAAAATCCATCTTTCCACGCATAGAAGAAATGTAAAATATAGAATATATAACAATTTGCTCTTTCTCTGACCATAATTAGAGTAAGGTATGAATAAAATGTATCAGAGTTCTGTGGATTCATCTTTTGCTTTCTTTAGATTCAAAGGATGGTTTTCTGAACACCTGACACATGAGCAATTAAGCTCATAATGGACTTGGCCAATGCCCATATTGTCAATGTAGTAAGATCAAATTAAAATGAAAAGTAGAAACATAATTACTTTCCAGGTACTGTAATATTGGACAAGGAGCACAGGCTAATCAAGATCATTGACTTAGTCACTTCTTTAGAAGATGGATCCACAGATATGAATGGAAAAATATAGAGATTGATAGAAGATGAATAATAACCACTCTCATCTTAGAGAAGAACCTCGAAGACCCTAAAATAATTCTGATGACCTAAAGTACAATAATTTGATAAATATTACCTTGACATTGATTTCAATAAAGCATCAATAATCTTGAACTTCTCAAGCGTAAAATGTAGAAAAAAAACATTCATCCATTGGTGGCAGTACCAACTACTTACAGAATGATTATTATATCCTAAGCATCGTGTTTAGTCATTCAACTGCACATGTATTGTCTAATTTAGGATGTGATTTTGTGAATTAGGTGCCATCTTCTTTAAAAAAAAAACTGAGGTTTAAAAATGTTAAGTAATTTGCACAAATGGTATGGCCCTGGTTTGAATTTAAGTCAGTTTCACTTTGGAACCTATAATTTCAATTTACATTGTCTCTTGTTAATTATAACTCTGGTTTGCTGAGATTCCAGCCCAGCGAAACAACAATTATAAGTAATAGAAATATTATATCATTATTATCCATTATGATAAAATAGCTCTCTTTGGCAGAGATCACCAGTTTTTGGTGTAATACTTTTATTCTCCTTTTCTTTGTTTATTAATAGAGCCCTAGTTTTAGGAGCATGAATAATAAGCAGTGACAAAACTATACTGCACAGCCTTCCTCGCAACGTGTGGCCTTCTGATAAAATGCTGGATAAAAAATGTAAGCAAAAACACCTGTTCTTCTTAAAAGGGGACAGACTCTCTAGCCACTTACCCTTTAGGTTTTTGTCATTCTCATTATTCTATAAATAAGATTCTGTGAAGACCTTCTTGCGAACCATGCAGGCAATTATGAGAGGAAGTCCAAAAAAATTACAAACACCTTGGGTACATTAATCCATAATTTCTTTATGACATTAATTTTTAGATATATTTTACTAGCAGTTGAATAAAGTCTCTAACTGGTAATAGTCTGGTTTTCTGAAATGTAAGGAACTGGAAGATACAACTCAAAGTCACTTCTAGCTCTTAAACTTTATGACTTTATTAGATTAAGCATCCCAAAGATAAGGAGAGACAAACAAGTCAACTTCACAAGCATTACTGTTTGGTCCAACACTGTAAAATTTGATTAGGTAAAGCCCAGACTTGTTGTAATTCATCACAGAATGCCATTCACCCGTGGACCTTGTAACTCAAATATGTGAAAGCAGTTTGATCAGATAAAATCAATGTGGTCTGAATAATGAAATTTCATTTTCATTTACAATTGTGTGATTGTTTATATACCATCACACTTACAATGCTTCTATTTATGTAGTTGTACTGAGACTGATCTGCAAACTAGACTTTCATGCTGTTCTAAGTTCATATTATTTGTGTGTAAAGGTCAGTTTTGTTTTCTCCCTTTTGCAAAAATGGAAACTGAGGCTTTGGAGACATGAAGTAACTTTATAAGTCACAATAATGCGGTCCAGTACTCTTCTCCCTGTCCCACATTTTATTATTAGTAGTAGTAGTAGTACTGTTACTATTATTATTTAGAATATCCCTGTACTTAAAAAATAATGGTAATAACTTAGGCAGATAAATATAAAATCTCCAAACAGATTGATTTGAAAACTATTGTAAAAGAAAAAAAAATATACTACTGAAATTTAGCCAAAAAGGCCAAAAGAAAAGCCTATTTTTTTTAAATAAAACAACTGTAACCATATTCCCTGTGGCAGTGTTACTTTCCAATGAATTGAATAAAACAACTTCATGGTAACAATTTCTCTGGTAACAATTTGTGGTAACAATTTCCCACCCAAAATGGACTGATATATGTTGCTTGGAGTACAATCTTGTTGAAATATAAACACTAGATGACATATTTTTAACAGTTCCCCGTCAGCCCTATGATGTTAGGATTCTATGATTCACAGTCTCTACTCTCTAATACTTACAAATAACATAGAAAACACAGAAACAGTTAAGTCTCAGGAAATGGTAAGAAAATATGCCTGAACTCTTTGATGGCAGAATTTCATGTGTAAATCTTATACCTGTTGAATCAACGTCATAATTATTGGGCTTAGTTACTAATGACACATTCACTGTTTGTTTTGATAAGACAAGCAAGACACCTTGAAACAAAACAAAATAAAACTCCCCCAAACAAATGAACAAACACATCAATAGTACATAGAAGACAACCCTGTTGAAGGAAAATTAGACCAATGCAAAAAGCAGTTTTTGAAAGGAGTTTAATTTTTAAATAGGGAGTCAAATTGGCATCTAGACTAAATAAGGTTGGCAGAAATGGGTCTCTACTGGGGTTGGAGATTTGTAGTTAATGTCTGTATAATCATTATCATTGTATACCAAATGGTTTTGATTGCCCCCTCTTTTCAGACACATGACTAGGTTGCCTTCTGGCTTCTTTATGGTTTTGTGTGGCCATGTAACTTGTTGCAGCCTGTGAGTTGTGAGAGGATATGGCATGTGTTACTATAGATGAAAGATTTGCGCTGATGTGACAGCCTCTGGAACTCTCCTTTCCCTCTGCCACTGTCATCAGGGTGTCAATATCCCTTCGCCCTCCACAGTGAAGTCAAGGTCCCAGTCAATTTGCAATAGGGATTTAAACCAAAGGAGTGATAAAAACTTGTTTTGCTTTAAAACCACTGAAATTTCAGACTGTTTGTTACCACACAATCCCTAACCCATCCTGACTGATAAAATAAAAATTGGTACTTGAAATAATGTATGTACACTTACGCTTTTCTTGTTCCTTTAATTTTTCCTTGACAGAGGGTGGAGTAGGTTATATCATTTTCACATAAGAGGCATTTTCTTTTATTGAAAACAGCTGCTAGGTTCCAATTAGACATTTTTGAAAATGAAGATAAGCTTCATACTGTCAGCTGTGAAATTAAGCATGACTCTAAAAGCCATCAGGCAAGTGGGATAAAGGTCGTAGATTTATAGATTTGGTGATAATTAAGATTTCTGAATTTTTAAAAAAAATGTGTGTTGAGTCATTTCCATGAGTACCTGACATACTAAATTCTGAAGCATGGTTTTCTATTTTACTCTCAAGATAAAGAAGGACTATTTCCTCTCTTTGCTCAGGGTAAACAATTCACTCACTAATAATACAAACTCTGTGTACTTTTCACTTCAGACATTTAAAGTTTAACAGGAGAAAACATACACTCATCGAACTCTTCCTTGATTGAGGAATCTATCTTTTATACTTTATGGCTAGAGAACAAAAATGATGAATTATCTGAATTTTCTAGGTACACTCACTCAAAACTCTGAAAGGAGATATGGATTTCTATTTTACTGTCTTACTACTTCCATAATGGTTTATTCATGAACTGAAAGGTAAGACAAAAAGAACTCAATCGCTTTCTTTTGTGTTCTCGGTTAGATACAGGAATGTGAACTTTTCTATTTTTCTAAGGGCATATATAAACCTGACTTCATTAAATGCTTCCAGATAATACAGATAAAGTTGATCATTTGCAAACAATACATGGATGATATGATGCATACTGGGGATCAAAACATACCTGAAGCCACTAGCAGGTTGTTTTAAAAATAGCTCAGGTATGGGGAGAAATGGGTAAAGGGAATCAAATAGTACAAGCTTCCAGCTATAAAATAAATAAGTCATAGGGATGAAATTTATTGCCTAGTGACTATAGTTGATAATACTGTATTGCATGTTTGAAAGTTGCTAAGAAATTAGATCTTAAAAGTCCACATCACAAAAAAAAAAATAAAAAATCAATTGTACTTATGTAAGATGACTTACGTTAACCAGACTTATGGTGGTAATCATTTCTCAATGTATGCAAATATTGAACCATTATGTTGCACACATGAAATTAATGTAATGTCGTGTGTCATTTATAGCTCAATAAGAATGAAAACAATTAAAAACATAGCTTAGGTATGTAATGACAAAGCTATTCAGTAAACAAATCATTTTTATTCTTGGTTTTTTTTTTAATGTTTATTTATTTTGAGAGAGAAATAGCACACAAGATGTGGTGGGGTGGGAGGCACAGAGAGAGGGATACAGAGAGAGTCCCAAGAGGCTCAGTGCTGTCAGTGCAAAGTCCAACATGGGGCTCAAACTCACAAATCCTGAGATCATGACCTGAGCCAAAATCCAAAGTCAGACTCTCAACTGACTGAGCAAACCAGGTGCCCCAGTACTTTTTTTTTTTTTTTTTTACTTTTCCTTCTTCTTCTTTTAGAAAGAAAGAGAGAAAGTGTAAGTTGGGGGGCACAGAAAGAGAGAGGAGAAAGAGAGAGAGAGAGAAGGAGAGAGAGAGAGGGAGAGAGGGGGGAAAGAGAATCTTAAGTGGTTCCACATTCAGTGCAGAGTCCAATGTGGGGGTCAATCTAACCACCCTGGGATCATGACCCCAGCCAAAATCAAGAGTTGGACACTAAACCAACTGAGCCATCCAGGTGTTCTGTGTACTGTTTTCACTTATGTAGTATCAAATGTTGTAAAAATAATATGAAAAAAAATCTAGTTCAACTGCCTTTCATATATATGAATAACTGCTAGAAGAGGTAAATTTTTTAAAAACTCTAAGTTTTCTGAATGATTTGCTTTGAGAGAGGATGATGACAAAGTGAGATAGTTGCTTATAGAGAAAAACTGATTATGGAAAAGAATTTGTGATCAACATTAAGGCACATTCTACTCTCAAATACAGCAAGAACCTTGAGATGTTAAGTAGTTTTGTTTTACTGAAGTGGATCTAGTTGAATTCCAATGTCCTGTGGGTAATAATGATGGCCACGATGATTGCTATGTAAGAACTTTCAGTAAATACTAATTTTTTATTCTTAATCATCGACCCAGTGACTTCAAAATATTTTCAGCAATTATATTATCAACAAAGATGATGATAACCTTAGCCAGATAATTTAAGAGGGAACAGAAGTCAATTAAATAGCCATATATTTTGCTAGTTGACTATATGTTGGAAAATCCTGTTATGCAAATATGTGCCTCATCTTCTTTGATGTTGTCTGTAGCAACATTTTTCTAGATATTTTTCCTAAGGCAAAGGAAACAAAAGCAAACATAAACTATTGGAACTACATCAGAATCCAAAGCTTTTGTGCAGCAAAGAAAAATCACAAACAAAACAAAAAGGCAAAGTACTGACAAAGAAGATATATGCAAATGATATATCCAATAAAGTGTTAATATCCAAAATATATAAAGAACTTACATAACACAACACTAAAAGAATACCCAAATAATCCAGTTAAAAATGGGCACAGGACCTGAACAAGCTTTTTTTCAAATATGGCACACAGATGGCCAACAGACACATGAAAAGATGCTCAACATCATTAATCATCAGGGAAATGTGAATCAAAACCACAATAAGATATTACCTTACACCTGTCAAAATGGCCAGAATCAAAAAGACTAGGGATAACAAATGTTGACAAAGATGTGGAAAATAAAGAACTCTCGTGAAGTGTTGGTGGGGATATAAATTAGTACAACCACTGTGGCAAACAGCACAGACATATCTCAAAAAATTAAAAATAGAAATACCATATGATCTAATAACTCCACTATGGGGTATTTACCCCAAAACAGACACAAATTCAAAAAGATATGTGCATACCTGTGATTGCAGTATTGTTTACAACAGCCAAGATATGGAAGCAACCAAAGTATCTATCAATAGATGAATGGATAAAGAAGATGTGGTACACACACACACACACACACACACACACACACACACACACTGGAATATTAGCCATATAAAAGGATGAGATCTTGCCATTTAAACCAACGTGGATTGACTTTGAAGGTATATGCTAAGTGAAATAAGTCAGACAGAGAAAGATAAATATCATATGATTTCACTTATATGTGGAACCTAGAAAACAAAACCAATGGACAAACAAACAAAAAGTAGAATCAGACCTATAAATACAGAGAACCAACTGATGACTGCCAAAGGAAATGAGGGGTAAGAGTGGGAGGATACGCAAAATGGTTGAAGGGGAGTGGGAGATACAGGTTTCCAGTTATGGAACAAATTAGTCATGGGAGTGAAAGGTACAGCACAGGGAATATAGTCAATGGTACTATAAAAGCATTTGGTGACAGATGGTAGTTACACTTGTGAGCATAGCATAATGTACAAGTTATTGAATCACTCACTATATTGTACACCTGAAACTAATGTAGTATTTGTCTCAACTACTCTCAAAAATAAATTGAAAAAATGACTTATCTATGAAATCTGGGAAATCATATCAAAGATACACTTGATCAGAGTTATTGAAAACAGATATTCTAGTGTACATACAAACACACAACATTGTTGGATATGCTAGCTATATATAGTTGTGTGACCTTTGGCAAAAACTAGAAACAAAGTTGAAAAGAATGACTACATAAATTACAGCCCAGGCAACTGATGAGGAAAAGAAAAAAAAAAAAAAAAAAAAAGAAATGAATACATACATTGAGGGAAATCTCTTATCACCAAAATTGATTTTTTCATGCATTTTAGATTTTGTTTTGATTCAATAAATTAAATGAGTCAGAAAATGAATTTAAATCTACCCACAAAAATTCATAATAAAATGTATGGTGGATTACTTCTGCTATGACATTTCAATTCACTCATCAGAAGACATCTGATTACTCATGAGTGCTTATATTACATTAGCCTCTTTACTTATGACAAAAGGCTGTATCAGGACTAATCCATTATGGGTTGTTGTTTTCTTTTTCCACTTAAAGCTCATCACTACTATCCACATTACATTCTATATTTAAATGGTAAGACATTGAATTGATAAATCTTGTTATATAATATAGAGTTGTTCTAAATTATTTCTTATCTCTCAGAATACTGAATAATTAAGATAACAGAGCTTGAGTCTTCAGTGAAACAAGATTATATAAATTTTTGCAATACCATTTAATTTTGAAACATCTCAAGTGGAAAGAAATGCACAGTTTTTCTGAAGTTCACAATAGCCCTCTCTGGATTTTATTTTTCTTTTTTCTAAAACCATATTTGAACTGAACAGCAAGATGAATAGACACAGACAAAATCTTTTCTTCTCATATATTCTCAATTGTAGAGATGTGATACTCCAAAGAGAACTGGAGCCACTGTCTTGCTTTCTTAGTTGTTTTGGTATTCTCAGGACAAAAAAAAAAAGGAAATTAATTTCTCCCAAAGAGTTCTCCAAAAATATCTTTCTCAATTTAATTTCTCATAGGTCTTCAACTGGCTGCAATGCTCTATTAGAGATGTAGGGAATATAATTTAATCCAAAACTTTTTTTTCCAGAGACCATCAGACTATAAATACTTAATTTGGTTAATGTTTAGATTCAGCTTCCTAACAAGACAATTTTGCCATACATGGACCATAGATTTGAATTTATATGTATTTAAAAATCTGGTTTGTGATCCAATGAAAGACATTTAAAGTAAGAGGAGAAGGTGTTTTCTAAACCATCATAGGTAGGAGAGGCCATCTTATTCTGAATGGACAATCTCTGGATGGCCATCCTTCATAGAAATGAACTTGAAGTTTTCAGATTTTTTTTTTTGAGAGAGAGAGAGAGAACGAGCAGGGGAAGAGGGGCAGAGAAATAATTTTAAGCAGGGTTCACGTCCAGTGCCAAGTCCAACGTGGGGCTCGATCTCACAACCCTGAGATCATGACCTGAGCAGAAATCAAGTAGGGTGATTAATTGACTGAGCCACTAAGGCACTCCTTCAAACTTTTTCAATACAAGAAAGAGAAAATGTCTAACTACCACTTTTTCCTCATTTTCATTTACTCTGAATTATCTGTAGAAGAAGAGTATATATTGATGAATGAAGAAAATCATTAAATTATTCTACGCTTTACTTTTGTTGTTTTTCAAGTTTCATTGCTTTAAATATCAGAGTCATACCCACAGCAGACACAAATGTGATTCTTGCTGATAGAAATGTTTGATTCTTCCTGGAATTGTCCAGAGGGATGTTTCATCAGGGTCACAGTCTCTAGAGATGGAAAGATTTACATTTTGTCTTTTGCAAACAGGGCAATTGTTTTCACTCATCTGGGAAGGAAACCAAAAATACTGGTCCAGGGATTAATTTGGGAGCCAAGGTATAAAGAATAGAGTTGCCAGATAATCAAATTTAATACAAATAGTTTTATTTTTTAAATATGGCAACTCTAGTTATGAGCTTTTCATCACCATCCAGTAGCTTCTTCCAGGAGAATGCAGACGAAGGGATCTCTCCAGAAGCACGAAGCACCAGGCACACTAGACAATCAATAGAAGCTCTTTCTGCTCCCTCTAGAGCTATGTCATGTATGCACAAAGCTGCTATTATTTTGTAAAATGACATATTTAAGGTGATAAGGTACCATTTTTGAGGTTGGGGAGGAGGTAGTGAGGATGCATTATTATTATTTTTTTTTAAGTTGACTTATTTATTTTGAGAAGGAGCTAGAGTGTGAGCAGGGGAAGGCCAGAGACAGAGAATCCCAAGCAGGCTCTGTACCAGCAGGCAGCATGGAGCCCAATGCAGGGCTTGAACCCTCGAATCCTGAGATTATGACTGGAGCCGAAACCAAGAGTCGGAGGCTTAACCGACTGAGCCACCCAGGTGCCCTAAGGATACATTACTGAACACTTTTCAAGGGTAACTAGCATGAAAAGTGATATCCTACATTATCAGATGCAGAGACAATATCTTTCATACATGATGCCTTTGCTCTTGATGGGAGCAAAACAACATCAGTATGACATTTGATTTTGAAGCGAAGGTTTCTAAATGTTTTAGCGACTTTTGAAAGCACGGTTTGTAGGATAGCACATTCCTCTAGTTCTTGTACTAAACTGTGAGATCTCAATTAAGAAGTTTTGTTATTACAGAACCATAGCAAGGAGATAAATTTCTTCCACACACATACCGACATAAACAAGTTTTATGTTAGGTGGTTTATGTGTCTATCTTTTTCAAAGAATGATTTATTTTCAAAACTCAATTTGGCTTTCAGAAAATAGTTTATTGATCTATTAGTGAACTTACCTCTTTGAAATAGTGTCACACTGCATTTTTTAAATGTGTGTTTAACAGAAGCTAAGATTTTGCTCTAGAAGAAACACATTGCAATGTGTTTAATGTGAGATATGTTTCATCATACTAATAACCGTAGTTTATAATTTTGAGTGTTGCATATACTTTGCTTTGCCCAAATAACCGAATGTTTTAAAAAGATTTTTAAGATTTTCTTCTTTTTTAAAAAATATTTTGGTTTTATATTTTATTAATCAAATTCTATTTCATATGTATCAACAGAGCTCTCAATAAACAAACAAACAAAAAACATGTGGGAGATTTCTGAAAGGTAGCTTTTACCCAAGTAGACTAAAGCAATATTTTGAAATTTGTTTAAACAGGGCTCTTTTAAAATCCAATACTTACATAGATATATCATTGGTTACTGAATAAATGAATACATTTTTCAGTATTTACTATTTGAGCAAACTTGAAAACTGAAATAGAAAATATATTTATTTTCATTTAATATTTAAATTATTCTTCTATTTCTATTGAGACTATGTGAAAGAGGAGAAAATAGGATATTCTCATTATTTCCTCTACCCAAAATATTTCCATGTCTTTTTAACTTATTTTTATAACAGAAAAGAAATTACCTGAAACAAATATATACAACATAAGTTATTTAAAAAAGTCTTTTTTTTTTCTAAAGAAGCATAAAGGATATACACACACACACACATAAATATCTAGGTAAATATTCAGGCTCATTCTCCTTTAAATATTATAAAACTTATTTCATATTCCATCTTAACAACTCTGGAAAATTTTGAATTTTTATTATTTTTACATGGAAGTCTAGCAATTTTTCAAAATTCAAAGTAGTTTTTTGTTTATTTTCTTGTTTCTTTTTTGTGGCCTTTTTTTGTACTGATGGCAAATGATAATTTTAAAATAGGTACTAAAAAAAAGTAAAATAGGTATTGAACTTGGAGCGAAGATGTTGTCCTTCAGGCTGAGGATTGTTTTTTTTATCATAGGCTTTAATTCAGTTTTGACAATGCCCATGTGAACATGGGTGAATTCACAGATTTAAATTTAATGTTTCAGAGTTGAAGATAAAGGGAGAAACCAACAATATCTCAACACCACAAACTGTATTCTTCTATCCTTTTTACATCCCATCTGAGAGCATCATCCCACAACGTGTCAGCTTATAGTGCTGACGTATTGCTGTGCATGGCACATTCTGGGACTTGGATATGTAGGCAACCTTCAGTTTTATAGCGTAACACTAAGAAAAAAGCAATCAGGGTGATCCGCTAGAAAATGAAATGAGGCATGCTTCCACAAGGGCAGCTGAAATTCCTTGGTTTACACCTCTGTTAGAAATGCCGTGTTTAAAAATTCCACAATGACAATTGGATGCTTACTGTATATTTTTACAACTACACTTGAAGATTATTTATTTTTCAAATGTCACAAAACAAGGTTCAAAATCTCTGCAAAATCAAAGCAAAACAGCCATCTACTTTTATTGAGCAACTTTTCAAACAGAACTGCTTAAATTAACTCATTACTGAAGACAACTGAGAGAGTCCTTATGAGCAATAAATATTCTGAGAGGAGTCAAAGAGCTGGGAGAGTAAACTCTTTACAGACCAGTTATAACAAAACCCGAAGAGAAATAAATAATGCAATATATAGAACTGATCATTGTAGGGTGAAATACTACAGACTTACAGATGCATTTGCCAAAAACTACGTTTACCTACATATCCTCTACCTATCTGACACATTACAAATAAATTCACTCCTCTCGTAAGAACAATCTTTTAAGCACAATACATAGATGCATGTACCAAATTTATCGCACTGCTATTGGACCAGAAAAAGATCAAATTTTCTCATACAAATAAACTGAAAATGGTTCTTCCAATTTGAGGCCCATAAAACACTTATTCAAGATAAAAGCAGGTTATTTAGCAATATTGGAGTTCTTGAGATGCACTATGTGTGCACCAGAATGAAATAGAAATTTCCGTGATGGAAAATCATCCTCCTTCCCTCTCGATACTATAATAACCTTTTAAATCATGTTTGACATTTGTAAGTTGAGTGAGCTGCAGCCCTGTAAAGTCTATGTGGTAATATATGTGGTAAACCCTTTCTGGAGCAGTAATCTCATTGCTGTGTCTAACGGCTCTCACTTCATGTGGCCGACTGGGCCCCAGGAGACTTATTTGACTCTGCCTTTCTCGAGCCACTGGTTGCTAATGTTCCTTATTATGAGGAAAGCAGAAACGTGCCTTCAGGCAATGGCCACTCTGCTAGAGGTACAGCCACCAGCCAACCTTCTGCTGAGCTGTTTTGTTTTAAACTATTAAATATGCACATGCGTTATACAAAGGGGGTTCTTTGTGCTTCAAAAAACAACATGACAGTGATATTTACTCTGCTCCAATTGCTAATCTGACAAGCTCCATCTGGTAAGCAGACCCTTTATCTTCCCATCACCCTAAATCTCTGAAGGAAAGTGGACACTAGTGGCATATGTCCATGGCTGGTCCTTATGCTTAACGAGGTAGAATATTTATAGGTTTAAACTTTAAGGATACCTATAAGACATGTTACTTGGTGTTGAGAGGAAAGCTTTTCCACTAAACAGAGCTACGTGAGTCCATTTTCTATCACCTCACTTTCCATTTAGAAAGGAAGCCCAGCAATGTATCTCCTTACAAAGGTGAAGTGGAGATTTAATTCTTCTTAAAACATTACATGATTCAGCATTCCCAGAGAAACCTCAGCTTATCCTTAGTTCTTGACTTCTCGCTTTTATTTTTATTGTCTTCTCATTGATCGGTCTTTCCTACTCAAGAAAGCATTGTGAAGGCAAGAAATGTATATTATTCCATACATAGACACAGAAGATGCTGTCTAATATTAATTGTATGAATAAATGTAGACATTTCCACTCTGTTAAAAACATGGAATATTTATATTATAGGAGAATAGATGGTGTCAAAACAATCCTTCTACCATATCCCCATATCAAATACATAGATTGGGTATTTTTGCCTTCCACAGTTTACTAAAGAGTAAACTCTTGTCCTTTGTTACTCATTAAGCAACTCAATCATGGAGTGTTCATCCTGTGCAATCTATATTTGTCCATAAAAATATTATAGGGATTCCAATTTTCAAATTAACATAGTACTCTCTACATATATTTTAACCTATTGTGTTTTGTCTTGTTTTGTTTTGTTTTGTTTGGATGGAGTGCTTCAAAACAATTAACACAGATTACTTCACAGTTCCTAAGAGTCAGTTCACAAGTGGGTGAACAGGGTAGTTGTGGCTCAAGGTCTTTTACCAGTTTCAGATAGATTTCCACCGTTGTAGCCGTCATTTTAGGGACTGACTAGGGCTAGAAGATCTGCTTCCAACCTGACTCACTCAGGTAGCTTAGCTAGCAAGTTGGTGCTGGCTGTGGTCAGGGGCTGTCAGTTTCTTTCAGCTAACCTATTGTGCGTTGTAGCAGTTTAGAAAGACATTGGCATGGAGGTACTATTATATATTCATATCTAGAAATAAATGTGTATCCTGAGGGAATTAGTAATATCTATCATTGAATTTGGTAGCATATTAAGTCCCATGAATTCCAGGTATGGAGGGATTAAAATTAGTTATTTGTTCATTTTAAGGAAAGAAGTATTAGTGCTGTTTCCTATCAGATGTGGACGAAAAAAATCTGAACACGAAAAGATAAAACATTGTCTTACTCAATTTGTGATTTATATACAATCTGAAGCCAACTCTATATGATTGGGATATAAAGGTATCTAAGACTTTGGTTTAGAAGTGGGAAATAAATGATGAAATTTCCTTGGCCATTTTCTGGGTCACTTTCTCACTACATAGGTCACAGCCAGCGGCTGTTGTTGCCTTCCAAGTACATATTTCAGCTAGATTAATGTATTCATTTTATTTAGAGGATAATTAGAACATTTTCCAGTAAGTATTTGAAATTACAGTTGATTTTAAACTTTTCAAAATAATAGAATGAGTTGGAACACTGCAGAAAAGATTTGGAAATTTGGCATTATCAACTAGATTTGGTGCCCATAATTACCAAAACCTTTAGGAATTTATAGCTCAAGGGGCACCTGGGTGGCTCAGTTGGTTAAGCCTCCGACTTCATCTCAGGTCATGATCTCATGGTCTGTGAGTTCAAGCTCTGCATCAGGCTCTGTGCTGACAGATTAAAGCCTGGATCCTGCTTCAGATTCTGTGTCATCCTCTTTCTCTGTCCCTCCCCTGCTCCCATTCTGTCTCTCTCTCTCAAAAATAAACCTTTAAAAAAATAAATAAATAAAAATGTATAGCTCAAGAATGTTCATTAAATATATGGAAATATACATGGGTACACTTATTGGTTTATTGGTTTTCTTTGCTTAGCTAGTACAACTTACAATTATTTGGGGATGATTGTGAAAAGTGAAGGGTTAAGCCTAACATTTATGTATGTATGAAGAGAAGGGAGGCTTTAGTCAGAGCAATAATAGTTATGCTTAAATTAAGTGCTCGCTATGAAAAAGGCGATATTCGCAGTAATTTACTTGCATTAGTTCAATCAATCTTTTCAACCACCTTATGGGGTTGGTACTATAATTATACTCATCTCATTAATAAGAAAGCTGAGGCTCAGAGAGGTCAAGTAACTTGCCTGAGGACACATAGCTAGTATGTGCCAAAATTTAGCTGTTTAGCTACAGTAGTGTGTTTAGCCACCACACTGTGCCTCCAGTAATATTTGAAGTTACAATATTTGACAACCGGTTTCTGAACTAAAGGAAGTCTCATTTTAGCCATTATTAGGAGTACAAGGGAGGCAGTTAGAAAAGGAAATTTTTCATTTAACTGTTTATGCCTATTTTGCAAATAGATGATTTTTGTGCACATGTGAATTTAGATATCCACATTTATATGTGTGATAGGATCTCATTAAACATTTGATGAATGGATAAATTGATAAATGAATAAATACATGGATCTCTGTGTAAAATATATCTATATCACTCTATCATTATAAAAGCTATATACAGGGGAGCCTGGATGGCTCAGTCCGGTTGGGCAACTGGCTTCGGCTCAGGTCATGATCTCGGGGTCAGTGAGTTAGAGCCCCACATTGGACTCTGCGCTGGCAGCTCAGAGGCTGGAGCCTGCTTCAGATTCTGTGTACTCCCTCCCTCTCTACCCTTCCCACACTCGTGCTCTGTCTCACTCTGTCTCTCAAAAATTTTAAAAAATGTTAAAAAAAAAAAGGTTTGAAAGCTACATACGAATAGTTAGAATCCGCTACTGAGCATCATGTCATAAATTGCATTTTGCTAATGTAATTGATTATATTATCAGCAATGATAGAATCTAATTAGATTTCTCCTAATCACCATTGGTAATTATCCTGACAATAACATTACCACTAATAGCAACATATTAGGGAATCAGTATGAAAATTATGAATAAAAATATCTTTAGAAATGTTGTCGTCCTTTTAAATCAGTAATGTATGATTTAAATTTTTTTAAATGCACCTATTCTTCCAATGTAGGTTTAAGACAAGTCCCCAACTGCATCTATTTCAGTAGATTATAGCACTTAAACCTCTCCTATAAAAAAGTTCTGGATATACCCATTATCCAAAATGTGGAGGTTTTAATGAAAAACAAAAACAAAAACTTGAGGTGGAGAGAAAGAGAGAGAGCAGAAAAGTAAAAGGTCACATGGTTTATTCAAAAGTGAAATGGGGCACCTGGGTGGCTCAGTTGATTGAGCATCAGACTCTTGATTTCAGCTCGGGGCATGATCCCAAGGTCATAAGTTGGAGCGCCTTGCCCCCTAGCCAGCTCCTTGCTGAGCATGGAGCCTGCTTAAGATTCCCTCTCTGCCCCCTCAACACCCACCCCCAGCTCCTGCACATGCTCTCTCCACCTCTCTCAAAAACAAACAAACAAAAAAAAGTAAAGAATATGGAAGAATACCAGAGTCACCTGACTGCCTCAGTCTCTAAAGCATGCTACTCTTGATAGTATTACGAGTTCAAGCCCCACATTGGGCATAGAGTGTACTTAAAAAAAAGAAAAAAAAAAAAGGAAAAAAAAGGTAAAGAATGCCAAATGAGAAAATGATTAGGTTTAATGTATAACACTTTTTTCTTCCTCTTACCAACAACTTATTTTTTTTTTCTTTCAGCCTGTTACTAACAGTATCTTGTGTAGCATAGCAGAGACAAAACTAAAAATTCCAAACTAATATAAAAATAACCTTTTTAAAACTAGAAAAATGAACAGATGGGTTGGACTGTTACATTCATGCTTCCTATATTGTACTAAATTGAGTTAAAAGGAATAACCATCTCTTGGGGTCCCTGCCTAAATATCTAGTTAGAGCCTGAATCTTAAGCTACTATTGATTATCTTTAATTCTGAGTGGCTGCACCATAGACTAAATTAACTGCCTCAATAACTCTTTCTTAGAATACATCTTGGAATATGTAAGACAGTTTTTACAAATGGATAAAACTCTAGGCAGAGTTCAATAGCTTAAACAAGAGCAATAATAAACATGTGATTTCCCTACAGCATTAAACATTAAATTCTGTATCAATTTCTTTTTGGCTCTGAATCTATGCTAATCTGCAAAAGTGATTAAAGTTACAGCATACGCATTGCTACCCATGTTGTGTATACACAATATATAACATGTATGGCAGATTTATATGTTTATGGGTGAAAGAATGAGTTATTTTTTCCAAGTATGAGAATATGATGAGTGTTATAGAAATATTTGCATTCCATATTTATTTTCATGACTCTGCCTTTTTCTGTGTCACCCAGGCTCAGAATGTTTGAAGTAACTTGGAGTCCCCACCTTCCTTCTTTTAGTTGCATCTAATTGGCAGACCTTGCCTGTCATTCCTCTGCTCTTTCTTTTTTTAAATTTTTTTTTTCAACGTTTTTTTTATTTATTTTTGGGACAGAGAGAGACAGAGCATGAACGGGGGAGGGGCAGAGAGAGAGGGAGACACAGAATCGGAAACAGGCTCCAGGCTCCGAGCCATCAGCCCAGAGCCTGACGCGGGGCTCGAACTCACGGACCGCGAGATCGTGACCTGGCTGAAGTCGGACGCTTAACCGACTGCGCCACCCAGGCGCCCCTCCTCTGCTCTTTCATCTGTGTCATAGTCTTTATTCTTACAGCTGCTCTCTAGTCCCACTCTCAATTAGTCTCAGCTAAGATTTTGCAGTCATGACTTAATGCACCTCTCTACTTTCCTTCTTTGTTCTCTCCAAATCACCCACGGCTCTCACCAAAGTTGCTCTTCCTAAAACACATCCTGACACCCCCATGCCACTTCTCTCTATCCCAGTGTCCCCTCCCCTATCTCAATGTCAATTTACACAACACTTACCCTCATATTTTAGGTCTGCCTGGATGTAACTCCAATTCACTTTCCTAACTTTATTTTTTAAAAATGTTTCACATTCAGTGAAACACCACTGATTTTATTCATACATGCTTATCTTTTCCGTCTTTCTAAAATACTTTTTCCTTATTCTTCACCATATACATCCTACTTACCATTCGAAATCTGGTTCGAATTCTACTTTTTTTTTCTGTGAAATTTCCTGGACTCTCATAATTCTATTCACCACAAAAGAAGAAAATAACACCTCTGGCTTCTCAGATTTCCTGGCTACTGATGATTCTAGACACTATAACAGACTTTTCATAACCAGTGTTTTATTGTAATTATGTTCACATTTGTCTTATCTTCCCTACTAACTAGAAGCACCTTAAGTGCATATCTATTTGATTCTGCAGTGCCCAGCATGCTGACATGTACTTAGGAGACATAAATGAATGAATGAATGAGTGAATGAATGAATTTGTCCATAACAGAAAAGAATTTGAACTCGAGTCTCCTCAGTTCCCACCAAGGTGTTCTGTTCACTCTTCTGCTGATGGCAACTTGCTATTTAGTCAGCTGTGAACGTTATGGGGCCCCAACTTCAACACTATACTTTCACAGTATCAAATAACCCTCATTACAATTTTCCACGACTGATGTAAACCTTTCCCCACTGCAATTCAGTCTCCTTATATTTCCCCCTGGTCTGAAGGCAACATGACGGACTAAGAAGACAAAAGGCCTGTGAGGTTAGCAGTCTGGATTCTAGGCCCCCCTTCTCACAAATTTGTTAGCTTGGCAAATCAGTTAGCCTCAGTTTTCTTACTTGTTAGATGAGAGGTTTGGACCGGCTGATTTGGGAGTTCCTTTCCAGCTCTGAAATTCAGTGGAGGTGAAAGGCATAATCTGCTAACCTTGACCTTTAGAAAATCATTTTACATGCCTGAGTTCCTAAGAATTATTATTAAAAGACTATCTTCCCTGGTGCTAGGTGGTATGGTTCTAATACTCATTCTGAGCTCTGACTTTCAAACTCCGTGTGAATATTGTTCAGTTCACGCTGAGAATTTCCCTACATCTGTGTCACAGCCCTCAGAATTTCCCTGGAATTCTTCACCCAAAAGGCTTCATTTCCCTATCACTGAATCCTTTGACGGTTTTAACGCCATTCATTATTTGGTTGAGGAGGCTTTGCTGAATAACCCACAAGCTTAATGCCCGGCCTCTTTGGGTAGCCATCCATTGACAAACTCCTGCATCTGCTGCCTGGTTTTTCAACCATCTTGGCACTTGTCCAGTGATTCCTCTTCCTCTTTCTGACCTTCATAAGTATGCCTCTTCATGGCAATGTGACTTCTCTCCCAGACATGGTCTGTTTTTCTCCTTTCTACCCATGTTCAAGGTCTGTTTCCTTCCTTTGCTATCCTGTACAAACTTCTTTTACTTCTTTTGTTGGCCACTTTCTTTGTCCTCTCTTCAATGTACAGACTCTGAGTGTTCAGTGGGGTCTAGAAAAGTAGAGGCATTGATAAAATTGTGTGGACTTGACATAAATGTGGGAAAATAATCAGAACCAAGTGACAGAAGCACAAATGTTTCAAGTTACAACCTAGATGGCAGACAATTGAAAATACAATACAGTAAATGTGCTATGGTCTATGGCAAACTTCCAGGGGAGGACAGGATTCTGTCATTTCATCACAAGTATTCTGGAAGCCGGTTCTTTTAACTGGCTCTGCCTTGAAAGAAATCATCTCTGTTCTGTGAAAAGGGTACTTAGACAAACACCTTAGAGCGCTCATTTTAACTTCCTCTCACTTCCAAAAACCAACAGATTCTTGTTCACGCTGAAGATTAACGTGCCCAAAGTTTAAACTCAAAAATATCAGTAATTATTAGCTCTAGATGAACATTAGACCCACTAATGAAACCCCAAAAATTACGCTTACATATCACCTCCAGGTTGACTTGTTTGGGCCTGGATATCAGTATTTATAAAAATTTCCCTCCAGCAATCGTGAATCACGCCCCTTGGTATTTATCCAAAACGGTTAAAAACTTATATCCGAACTACCCCCTGAACACGGATGTTTACAGCAACTTTATTCATAATTGCCAAAACTTGGGAGCAACCGAGATGTCCTTCATAGATAAAGGACAAACGACGAACTACGGTACATCTAGATAATGAAATACTATACAGCGTTAAAAAGAAATGAGGTATTAAGTCTTGAAAATACATGGAGGAACCTTAAATGCCTATTACTAAGGGAAAGAGCCAATCTGAAAAGGCTACATACTGTATGGTTCCAAGTATACGATATTCTGTAAAAGGCAAAATCATGGAGATAATAAAAAGATCAGTGGTTGCCAGGGACTGGTGGGGTGGTGGGGGAAGAATGAATTGGTAGAACACAGATAATTTTTAGGGAAGTGAAAATAGTTTGTATGATAACATAATGATGGATACATGTCATTATACATCTGCTCAAACCTAGAGAACATAAAACAGGAATAAAATATAATGTAAACTATGGACCCTGGATAATAATGTGTTAGTGTGGGTTCACAAATTGTAACAAATATACCACTTTGGTGGGAAATGCTGATAATGGGGAAAGCTATGCATATATGGAGGCAGGAGGTATATGGTAAACTCTGTACCTCCCTCTTAATTTTGCTGTGAACCTAAAACAGCTCTCTCTATCTGTATCTATATCTATATCTATATTTATATCTATATCTATATCTATATATCATCTATCTATAACAAGTAATTGTCATGTTCAACTGAACTTGAAAACTCAGTCTGACTTAGATCCACCTCTGGTGGCTGGGAGACCAGAGGGCTAGAAGTTTATCTAATGACTGCTTAAGAACCATTTTGATCTTTTGTACATTTTCTGGCTTTGTGATAACTTAACTCTGAAGAAAAAGGAAAAGATTTATGTTTCTCCATTCACTGAGGATCTCAAAAAATGACTCCTGTTAATTTAAAAGTATAGACTAGACAAGGAGTCAAAATATGAGAGAAAAAGCACAGTCAACCCTGTTCAAGTGTTTCCTGGAAAAAGGTGGGAAGTGGGAGGTGGGTAACATGTCTACTAAATGACTTGAATGGCTTCCCATTACTACTCAGCAAAGATCTAACTAACTCTGTGTCTTGGCCTAGAAGGCCCTGTGCAGCCTAACTTCTTTCCTTGCTCTTCAGTCTCATGTTACACATGCTTCTCTCCAATCCTTCTTTTCTTTGCCTTCCAGAAGCAGTAGCTGACCTTTCAGCCTTATTAAGCTTTTTCCATGCTTCTGTCTTACCACAGGACTTTTCTATCTGCCTATAATGTCTCCCCAATGGTTCTTAAACTTTGGATATTCTGAAACTCTCAATGCCCAGGTCATGCTCTGAGCAATTAAATCAGATTTCTAGAGAGGAGATCCAGGCATTAGTAACTTAAAGAAACCCACAATTTCTAACGTCCTTCTGATGTGCAACAAAGTATGTGACCCAGTGTCCTAATGTCTTCAGCTCATCTGCTTAACCTCCAATTGGACTTTAGGTCTCTGCGAATTTTCACTTTCTAAGGAAAACTTTCTTAATTCACAGTCTGGTTAATACCTCTGTGTACAATCTCTCAGGACCAACCACCTTTCCTCATATCACAGGGTTAATATTATATTTATTAGTTGGGTCTACAGTCTCTATCCCAATGTCAACACTAGACTGTACAATCTATGTAGAGAGTGATTGTATCTGCTTTTGTTAACCAGAGTACCTCCAGTTCCACAAAAACAAACAAAAACAAAATTTGCCAATATCCAGATCCTTAAATTCATAACATACACAGATTTAATAAATCATCTGGTCATCATACAGATTTCTAATGGTGCTATAAATATATTGACAACTTAGCTTCTAACTTTTAATGATAACATTATGAGATCTGATTATACTGGTAAAGATAATATAAAACAGTGTAATAACACTTTTCAATTCTGGACCCAAGGTATAATCATTTGTATGCACAGGCTTGAATCATCCCTAGTCTCCTTCATTTTCCCCCCAGTACAAATGAACGCAATCCACTAATTGTAGATCCGTTGTAACACATTCTGTTAATGCAGTTGTTCGGGAAAAGTGTGATTACATTTTTGTTTGGGTGTATTTTGTAAAAAATCTGCCACGTTGAAAATTTCCTCAGCTGTTGGTTCACAGAGGGTGTCAGACCTGTGGGCTGTCACATGGTCAAATAAGGAAAACAACACAACAGGCATGTTAATTAGTATTGCATAAGCACAGCCATAATGAAGTCTAATTGCTTTGCTGTGGCAGTTTCCATAAGATCCCAAACCCAAACCCGTACCAGTCTTCCGTGAAGAAAAGTCAAAACAATGGGAATTTTTTTCCAAAAAGAAAAAAACTTGTATGCTTTTAAGCATACTGGCTTAACATGCAAATATTCTATAGAGATGTTTGTCTCCTGAATGCTTTTGCTCTATACCACTATCTCTGTACTTTTCTCCTTCTCTATCCGTCACCATCATCCTTTCCACGCACACATTTTTACTAACTGCTGTTCATCTGATTCTTGCCATCTAAACTAGCTCCCACAATTTCTAAAAACAATTTCATGCTCGGTCAGTTTTGCAGTCTGTATTTGATCTTAGTGTAGAAAAGAGAAAGAACAAAATTTATCACGACACACATAAAATAACCCTGTTCTTCAATAAACCCAAGAACTAAATGGCAAACCTAACAGTTTTTCATGAACCTAAATTACTACACACAAGATATCCACTTTTAATCAAATTTGGAGTGATTCAATGAGGAGCTAATAGCCAAATGCCAATTTTATACATAATATCGTCACTGACCCTAAAGGAAAAAAAAATAATAAAGTCTGTATGTGCTTATTTGGTCAGTTTCATTCATGCTTATGTTAATTTAATTCAAACTTTTCAAGGAACAAGGACTGTCAATTACATTAAATTATACTCTAGGGAGAGGCCTTGTGAACAAGTGGATTACAATCTGCAAAAGAAAAAACAAGACATCAAAGCATCTCAGTGATCTGAATTGCCATCATCTTTTAGAATGGCATCCTAAGGAATTTTAAGAGCAGCAGAATATGAGTCGCTCCTCTCAAATATCTAAAATCCTCTAAAAATCCCTGTCCCACATAAATAGCCTTTTACTACGTTTCTTTAAATTTTATTCTTGCAAAATCAATAGTTTGGATTCCGACAGTCTAAAGATGTGAAAGAAATAGCGTGCTTCAAGATTTGAGGAAGGAAAATAAATTCTGAAGTATCTAGGGATTGCGTGTTTCAAAAATAATCCCAGCTTTATTTCTTTTTTTTTCTTTTCAATAAAAGGAAATGTATCATAAAAGCATTTTGAATTTAAAAAGGAATAAGGGGTTATTGGTTTGGAGGAATAAGAATAATTCCTGCAGCTGAATTCAGAAATCCATTAAAAGATAATGTTAAAACAATATCTACCCATTGGAAAAGCATGCTGCGATTCCATTTTATGGGATTTTTTGTAAGGGCATAACTCTCTAAAGGGAGCATGTGTTCATAGAGGGGTTTGTGGGTGTTTATGTGTACAAGTGAATATGTGTTACTGTGCATATAATATAGCATCTTACTTAACAAATACTCATGGGTTTATTTCAAGAGTAGAAGGGATTGTGTGATGAATAAATTCCATAAAACAATAGCTTAAGAACTCCAGATGTAATGCTTTTGCACTTTGTCTAAAAAGCAGAGGGATTTGTCAAAAAGGGCCTTCTTTTCTAAGAGAGTCCAAATGAACATCAACCTCTATTTTTATCTGTTTAGAATTCTAAGTTGTCTTTTGCTTGTACAGAGGAATCAAGAGTGAAACCATTTGCACTTCTATCTTTGCAGCATATTATTCAACATCTAGTAAGGTCCAAAGTTCTGACATATAATTTAAACAAACTCCTGGCTAAAATGCAACGAACAAATAAGAAAAAAAAAAACTAAGAATGTTTCACATAGTTTTCAGGGTACACTTCAAGAACAATAGACTAAATATTTATCCAATACATTCATGTGAAGGATAAGGGGAAACCGCATGGATAAAATGGAAAAAAAACCAAACAAACAATTTTCAGCATAGTTCAATACATAAACATTGCTTTTAAATTCCTCTCAAAGTTACAAAATGAGTGTAAGAATAATCTACACTGATGACGTCAAGAAGGCAATTTTATCATATTTGCAAAAAAGATATTGTCTTGTAATTTCAGGTCTCTATGCTCCCATAGTATCTTTGGATATTTTAAATTCATTTTATTTATTAGTATGGAAGATCTTCAAGATATATATGATTCATTTAATGAAACATGGTATAAGAAAATGTCTATAGTAAGCTACCAATTTATAAAACACAAAGCTTAATGCATATGCATAGATTATTCACAGATGTTAGAGATTTGTGTAAGAAAAACAGCAACATTTGTTACTTCTAAGAAGGAAATCAGATGCGTAGGGGTTAGAGTGAGAAAGAAACCCAATTTTCCCTATGTAGCTTTTATACTTTTGGTTTTGTACTAATAAAGTGTTATCCTTTTAAAAATAAACAAAAGTTAATGTTAAAAATATATTTGACTACCATTGTAAACCTAGATCTTTATGGAGACTTTTTTTTATCTTGCCTCAAGGAACATGTATGTAGTTTGGAAAAATGAGCGAAAAATAAAAGACCAATTCTGTCAAAAGTCGCATATTCGGGACACCATATGGGAACAAGGTTGGCCAAAGTAGAGTCCCATTTGATTACAGAGGCGTGTGTGTGTGTGTGTGTGTGTGTGTGTGTGTGTGTGTGTGTATGTGTTGGTGGACTGCGTAAAGCTGTGGAGAGTAATATAGATGTAAGTGCGTAAGTGCTGAAGTGAGGCAAATGGATCAGATGGCAGAAAAAATTTTTTTCATGATTGTAAAAGCAATCAGTTACACTAATAAGCAGTTATACTTATTTGACTGTCTTTCCTTTTCTGTCGGTCTTTAATGTTTTTTCTTGTAGTCATTTTTTAAACTCAAGTATAAATACCTACAGTGAAATTCACAAATTATAATTGTTCAGGTCAATGAGGCTGTACACAGTGAACATATCCACGTAACTTGTACCTGGATGAAGATGTGTAACATTACCAGTCTCCTAGAAGTCTTTATTATTGATACTCTTCCCCATACATGCACACCCAAAGGTTACTAACAGTCTTTTCTATTTCCAAAGATTAGTTTTTCTAGTTGTAGAACTTTAAATAAAGGGATCATATCACACATGCTTTTCTGGGTCTGGCTTCCTTCACTTGTTATGTCTATCAGATCCATCCCTGTTGATGCATGTGGCAACACTTGACACAAAAGGGTTAACCTTTTTAGCCCTTTTGGCTAAATAATTACACATATTCATTACCCAAAAGTGTAAAGCATGGAAGTGAGAAAAGGTTAATTAGGCATTAAAATCTGTGATTTGTATTACACTTTACAATTCACTTTCCTACATATTTCTTATTTAATTTGCCCTGTACAATAACACAGGCTATTTGGGAGATACTATTATTATTGCTATTATTATCATTATTATTTTACAGATAAGAGAGTTCGCCTTACTTGCTGAAGCTTTTATTTAAACAGCAAGTAAGGGGTTAATTGTTATTCACACCCAGGGTTTCCACCTTCAAAGTACATGTGGCTATAATACAAAACAACATTATCTACATTATTATTTGAACAAAGAAAATGGAAAAATCCATTTCTCAGCTTCCATGACCTATCATTATTCCTTAGAAAATGTGATGCCAATGCTAGGTAACATTTGTGTTGCATCTACTACAGGTCAGGCCTTTTCCTAAGAGCTTATATTCGTCCATTTAATCATCAGAAAAATCATTGTGAAGTAGGTGCTATCATTATCCCTATTTTATAGTTGAGAAAACTAATGCCCAGAGAGATTAAGAAAACTTGCCCAAGATCACACAGTGAGCTAGTATATCTAGGTTAGTAAACTCCGGTAAAGAGCTAGATAGTAAATGTTTTAGGTTTTGTGGGCCATACTGTCTTTGTTGTGACTATTCAGTTCTATCCACTGCAGGACAAAAGCAGCCACAGACAGTAAGTAAATTAATGGGCATGGCTGTGTTATAGTAAGGCCTTATTTCCAAAAACAGGCACTGGGTCAAATTTCAGCCCACTGGCTATAGTTTGCTGATTCAGTATATCAATGCTCACAGAATACTTGAAATACTTTAATGCAAATTCTCAGTAAAACTTAATTGGTGGACGAAGCTGTAGAAACACTTGCAAAACGTAAATATTAAAACATGTTGCAGAAGTAAAGCAGAATATATCTGACCCCAAAAGCATCTAGTTAGCTCGATTCCATCTTAAGTAGCTATTACATAGTGGGTGATTTGAATCCATCAATGCAAGTGCATAGCCTAAGCCAGAATCAAAGGACAAGTGAAAGTGAATTTCCTCTATAAAAAGTTAGCCTCAACCTTTCCTTATTTATTTTGCATATGGAACAATCTTTATTCTAGGGCTTGAATAACCAGAATTGTGAAAAGTGTCATATTGGGCAAAGGCTGGATTTCACCGGTCTAGGAGTTAGTAAAGAAAACTAGTCAGGTAGGTTCAAAAGACTCAAATAAAAAGAGCAAAATTAAAATGTATAAATATATCATCATCTGTAAATTTAAATATGCAATTTCCATCATTTTAAAGAGTAGTTGGTGAGTATATTTTTATTTTAGAGATGAAAACGTGTCTTACTCCTATAAAGAAGTCCGAATAATAGCTCTGCCATTTTTGTAAATTGTATGCTTTGCTTGCCCTTGTCTTAGAATCCAGTTTATTTTTAAAACAAACATTCTGAAAATCTTTGATATCACATTCAGCAATCCATCTGCTCCAATGTAAATTCTTTCAAGTGCAGGTGGCCTGTAACGTTGTGTGAGAGCAATTAATGAAGTTTTAAATCTCTTTTGCTCTTTCACGCTCGGCTGGATGGTAAAAAGGGGTCATCATCTTTCATTCTCTAGCTTAACAGTATACACAATTAGATATTTTCATGCCTTTTCATTTCCCTTTTAGATACATATATTATACATGTTTTCCGGGTAGTTCTAGATGCAGACCAAATAAACTCACCAAAGGAAAATGAAAATATTAACATGTAACATAGGTTACATTAACAATGCTTTAGAAAAGAAAAAAGTGTTATAAAGAAAATATTTCAATTTGACATAATTGTCATTTGTATTTTCAAGATTATAACAGCAACTTAAAAAAAAGCTTTTTACACTAACACCAATTGTTTAATGGAAAAGTAAAAAAAAATGAAATATTTATTATGTTTCATTTCATATGTAAAAATTCTCTTCATATGTTAGTATAGCATTCACTCTAGTTAAGTGATAAGTTAATGGCAGATTTATAAATTAATTGATTGGACCTCCCAGTTTTTTCTGATTATATATTATGCTTTGAGCCTAACAGTGACTCAGATCAAATTACGCTTAAAATAAAATGTATTAGAACTTGTTTAATTTATGACCTTATTTGTGTAGATATACTTATTGTAGTTTGCTAAGTGCATTGAGAATTAATTTATCTGACACTGAACTCACATTTTATAAGGCAGAGGTGGTGTGGATAGCTTTAAGAGCCCACTTATTTGTTTTAACCTTTAAGATTTGTGCTTCTACATTATAGAGAGAAATATGTCCGCATCATTAAAATCAAATTTGTATATTAGAGTACATGTCATTTATAGTAATAATTATGGACACACAGTAAACAATGAAGAGCAAGAAATAAAGTTTCTGAAGGAAGTAGCCCATGCAGTAAGTCTTGTCATTCTGGCCACCTACAGAAATGTATCTATAATGCCAGTTATCTGTCATCCAACAACCATACTATCCTCTGTACATACTTATAAATTGTATAAAAATAATTATATTTTCATGTGTTAATTCACTTATTTAAAAAATTCAGTCATAAAAAGAGAGGGGAAACACTAATAAAGAACTACAATGGTTGATTTTTAACAGCTTGTAAAATATTTGCATTTTAAGGATATTTCTAGTATTTTTTTTTAATTTTTATTTATATTTAATGAGTAAAATCTTAACATAGGGACTTAGAAAAGTTACTGTCTAACTGGAGACTTGCTATATTGAAGTCCGGAAAAAAATTTGTGCTAAAACTGTCTGAATGAAACCTTTTGCTTTTTTTTGTTTCTGTAAAAATATAATTTTTTAGAAAATCAAAGTCTGGTTTTAACAGAACAAAGGACTATTGAAAATTTCTCAGAAAATAAAACTAAAGTAGACAGCAAATCTGATCTGAACAACTCAAGACAGAGTGCACATTTGGGACCCATCCACTGTCGAGTTGAGGTCATGCTCATAAGAAAATGGAAAGTTGATGGGGTGCCTGGGTGGCTCAGTCGGTTAAGCGTCTGACTTCAGCTCAGGTCACGATCTCGCGGTCTGTGAGTTCGAGCCCCGCGTCGGGCCCTGGGCTGATGGCTCAGAGCCTGGAGCCTGCTTCCGATTCTGTGTCTCCCTCTCTCTCTGCCCCTCCCCCATTCATGCTCTCTCTCTGTCTCAAAAATAAATAAAATGTTAAAAAAAAAAAAAATTAAAAAAAAAAAAGAAAATGGAAAGTTGCAAGTATCTTCTGCTAGGGTCGTATATGCAACCACTGAATGAACACTTTTTCTAGTAGGTTATGCTGGAAAGGATAAGCACTGCCCATAATGCCTTTTCTAAACAACACTTGATAATCCAGCTAGCTTTACATCCCACTTGATTTCTCTAGAGGCATTTATTATTCTACACCTTTGCATATTCTGGTCCATATGCTTAGAATACTTTTCATCCCTAAGTTTCTACTGTGCTCAAATGTCACTCACCTAGTCCTTGGACCTAGTGTCAGGCATTCCTTCACTTTAATTCTTAGTTATGCTTTTTCAATGTGGATTTTCACTGGTTTCATGTCAAAAGTATACAAAAGAGTGTCTAGGGATAGATAGATGATCAATACAATGAAAAAGAAGGTGAAAACACTGAAAGGAAGAAAAAACACATACTTTTTTTAAAGTCAGAATTAAACATCAAATATTACCACTCACAAGAACCTAAAACATATAAAAGCATATTGTTAGGAGGAGCTTCGTGAGACCACTTAATTATCTTATTTTCTAGCGTAGGGCTATGATCGAACTAATGTGGAAAAAATATTTGATTTGTTCTATGGATTTATAGCTCTAATCATTCCTTTTGATTACAATATGGAGTAAACATTGAAAGAGTTCATTAGAAAAAAGTGCCCATCCTCTCAGTAGCCAGGTCAAGTGAAATCTGTTCTTAGCTGTCTACTGGAGGTTAGGGGTGATTGAAACAAGAGAAGACATGATTTCTTTTCTCTAGTTGGAGAGACAAAGCATTCACATACTTATCTACTATAAATTAGCTATAATTGGTTAGATATAACCAATGAAAAATATCACCGTGACTTAGGCACGTTGGGTAAAGTCTCTGAGCAGAAGGATTGTTCATGTAACCCTTCGGGTGGTGGTAGAGAAAATTTAATGATCATGCATTTATTGGAAACATAAAAATTGTATAGAAATCAAACGAGAATGGGACATCTGATGAGCAGGGAGAAAGATGCTTTGTATTGTAGAACAGCCCTCAATGCTAAAGATTTGAAATCATAACTGATAGTTAATCAAGAATTAGTAAGTCCCTAAAAGAGAGGAAAGGCCTGACCTACTTAAAGAAATAGTTAAGAAAATGCACTTCAGTTTACATTGAAGCAAATATATATGGCAGTTTTTTAAAAAGTAACCATTGGGTATTTTTTCACTCTCCATTAATAATTGAAATATCCATGTGGGCTTGTGTGTATAAGACACCAAAATCCAAATAATCTTCTAAAACACAATTTAACATACATGATAACTTAAGTCCCAGCCACAATATTCTAGTTCATAACATATACTTGGTAGAAAAACAGACACCAAGACTGTTTATTCTTAATATTATTATTTTCTTCTACTTTGAAGTCATAATAACTAGAATGTACTTAGCTTTGTGTTCTTAATATTTAAGAAAATACTGTCTCAAATGGAGGAGTAAAGAGGACTCCACATGTTAGTGTATGTATTCTTGATGCCTTATTTAAAATTTTAGTCATTTAACTGAAAAAAAAAAAAAAACTAGCCTGATCTGGACTAGTCCACTAAGGTTTCCAATATTTGCATGCTTAAAAAAATGCATATGCATGAATTTTGAAGTAATCATTATGAACACACCCCACAAGTTAAGCAGAATTTCCTACTATACATATTCAAAATGTCTTTTTCAAATGCTAATTTGTTAATTACAAACTTTTTCTCAAGCTTAACTAAACTCATAGACTTCATTGCAATTCATTTGCATAATGTTTCCAGTATAGGCAACGGCATCATTAAGTGACTGAAATTTTGCAAATGAAAAGGTACATTTTATTAAACCTCAAAGGAATAAGTTTGTTGTTCAGGGCAGTTATACTCAGAAAAGATATACAGCTCTGCAAATTTAAGCAGTTAAAAATAAATGAAGCACTACTCATTTTATATGGTGATAACTATGTGTGTAAGATGTTTTCAGCTTTCGTAGGGCACTATTTAATTATCCTTCACACCTCTCACAGCAACAAATAATCAAGAACACCACTAATAAAATATTGGGGTCTAGAGTCTAAGAAATATGATTAGCATCTCTGACCTTGTCTCCTATTCAGTAAAAGTGCTACTGTGAAGGTGAGATGATTTAGTAAGTAGTTAACTAATGCCAGCTGTTATCAGAATTATGATTATGACAGTTGTTAGTTTCAAAACAACCAGTTCTGAAGTTCTGAGTTGAAGTCACGTTTCTTGTTTGTCATTTTTTCATCCTGTTGGCTATTTTGTTCTTGTATCTATTGCTAAAATGTCTACAACTGTAAAGGCGGAAAGATATTACCACCCAAAGCAAGGGTATAATTAAAATTTAAAAAGTAAAACACAAATTAGTCAACTCTTATTTTTATACTCTCTCATTGTGACCATCAGTAAACTTAGCTATTAAAACCAGTATTTAAAATGCAGCGTGGGTATTATTTTACTTAAATATAAAATGTAAAGGCTGCTTTTGGGCAAGCAGGTTTGGGCGATGGAGTGTGGAAGGGTCCACAGCAACTACCTGGCTGAGTACAGGTAGGCCCATCAGGTGACCACCTCAAAATATCCAACGACCTAACTAACTGGTGGACTACTGGCGGACTACTACTGGTAACTAGGCACAGTTACCGAAAAGGGGGAGATTCCATGCATTGCCATACCTCCTCACCTTCCCTCTTTAAAAACACCCTCCTCTCACTATTTCCTTTCAGACAGCCTCTCCTCTGCCTCCCTGCCCACTGCTCCCTGTGGTGTAGTCAATAAACTTCTATCGCCTTTGTTCTGCCTCAGGTGAATTCTTTCACCTTCCATTCCTTTGCCTCCACCTGGTCATTGCCCCAACCTATCAGAGAGGCACCACATTTAGACACGACATAAAATTGGTATACAAGTATCTGTTCTATAGTTTGTTGGGAGGAAAAAATTAGAAAATCTATGTAAAGTTAATAGCTTTGTACCTGGCTTCTAGTAAACACAACATATTTAATAGTAATTCATAAATTCTAATTATTCACATTTCAACAATCTTGTGTAAATTAGTATTATTTGTGAAATCAGTGTGTCTTTGCATTATATTTATTTCCTAGTAAAATGACTCTTCCGCCCAAGATATAATCCCTGAACACACATTTACTTATAGGGTTTGGAGAGATATCAGTTACATGGTAATAGGAAGGCCAGAGCTGAGGTTGGATATAGGATTCATCATTAACATAGTAGGAGCCTACTCCAGGAGCTATTGGAGTTGATTATTATGACAGATAACCTCAGTCCTTTAGCACTGCTTTTTCCACAGATTTACATAGCCTTTCACTCATGGAACAAACATTAACTCTAAATATGTCAGTTATGAGAACCAAAATGTAAGCTCTTTGCTTACAAGGGAAGAGTCTAGCTGTTTCTCATCTCTTCCTATCCTCCATGTACTTTCTGAAATGGATAAAGAAAACTGTGTTCTCTTGAATTGTATAATTATTGAAGCATTTCCAGGTGGAGATCAGAGGAGATAATGACCAAGAGAATGACCAGAAAAAAAAAAGAAAATCCCTATGCATGAGAATGTGTCCTAACTATAGCTGACACAGCATGCATTCAGAATGGGGAAGATTTCAATGCCAACAGGCAAGCATAGATTCTTGGGGTGGGGGAGGCAAAAATTAGAGTATTTTTACATATAAAAGCACAGCTATACATATAGTACATAAGCACATATAGTCTATCTGTACTACTAAGATTTTATAGGGATAGCAATTAGGAAAAATTGTTGAAAAAAACTCCTTTCTGAAGTCCTAATGAATAAAAAAAGGTGAGAAATGTTATGCTACAGGTATCAGAGGTGGTTTTTTTCCCCTCAATCTGTTAACCATTAACACAAAAGGGCACACCTAGAAAAGAATAGATACAAATAAAATGTATGGAGAGAATGAAGAGAAAGCATACATAATTTTTATATACAACATTTAGGGATTTCACAACCTCTCCATAGATTGTAAAATCAATTCAAATTATATAACGCATCCCTAGCACATGGATATGTTTGCACCGCACCATATGTAAAGGAGGAAACAATTGGATAGGGTAATTTAGGAAATGCATGCTTCAGTTTGCTTTAACAGCTTCATGTAGACAAAAGTGAAAGCCCTGAAGAACAAGACAATTTAAAACAACTTTTTCAAATACCAGATCACATCTTGTGGTCCATCTAGAGATAAATTGGGAGATAACAGTTTTTAGGACATATTTGAACCATATTGTACACCCAACTGTGCTCCTGGCAAACTCTTGCACCAATTATTTTTTGGCAATTTATACTATAAAGCTTTATTATTTTGTTATGTGGCTAAGAGTCAGAATTTCAATACTGTAAGCATGGGGAAAACATTCAATAAAACAGGAATAAACTAAGATAAAGAATAGATGCACAAGGGGGGCCTGGGTGGCTCAGTCAGTTAAGTGTCCAACTCTTGGTTTTGGCTCAGGTCATGATCTTGTGGTTCATGGGATCAAGCCCCGCATCCGGCCTGCACTGATAGCACAGAGCCTGCTTGGAATTCTCTCTCACAGTCTTTCTCTCAAAATAAATAAATTAATTTAAAAAAAACACAGAGAATAGATACAGGAAAGCAAAAAAAAACCCTAAAGATATTTGCATTCATACACCAGCTAATTTTTTTTCAAGTGTTCTATTTCTTCACTAGTTGTACTTACAACTGTAAGTACAGAGCAACTCTGCTGGGGGGAGAAATAGGGAAGACATAAAATGAGTGATTATTCAGACAGTGTGCTCTTTATATTTTGGCAGGATCTCTGCATACACTCAAATTCCTCAGTGACCCGGCATCATGAGATGCTAACATTCCTCCTGAGATTTTATCCAAAAAGGTTTTGACATATGATAGTTTTGAATGACAGAAAATTTAGTTTTGACTTCAAGTTTATAAAAAATTCCCTCATCACACATAATACCTCCTCAAAACGGTGCCTAAAATTTTGTCTTCAAAACAAACCAAGTTTTCAAAGTCAATTACTTAAGTTGGTTTGTTGTGTGTGTGTGTGGAGGGGTATGTGTGTGTGTGCACGCACACATCTGTCTATTGAATTATGAGATATGTTTTCATGTTTCAAATAGGAATTCTAGATTTTTGAAATGTTCTTTATCAAATGATTCAGTTACTTCTCTAACTGTAATGTGAATCCAAGGTGGTTATCAGTAATTCAGATAGTTAACTGAAAAATATCCATGTGTCAATACACTTTTTAAATACATAAAATAATGCCATCCTTGACTTGTTCAAATTCTTAGTAACAAATTTTGATTCATAAATATAGATATCCAACTTTTATTTTTAAATAAATCTTTCTTTTCGTTCTAATCTGAAACAGAAAAACATTGTAACTGTCTACTGTCTTACAGGCGACTTTAAATTCATCTCTTTGACTCAGTTTATGAATCCACAAAATGATGCTGTATGACTATCCATTCTAAGTACTTATTTTTAAAATTGTTCATAGAGAAGAAGAAAGTACTTATTAAGAGAAACATGATGATGTTTACGAAAACAATTTGAAAGAGATGCTACATCTTAAAATTCATTCTATCTATTTCAATCCCTAGCTTATGATTTTATTTTCTTTTCCAAGATGGAGAGCTTTTAAAAACATCATTAAAATGAACCTGGATCTCAGCATATTCATTAGGCAGCCATCCATGCTGCTATTTCAAAGTGGTTGGGAAATGACAGGTACAGTTGTTACCCAACCCAATGACAGATAGGTTTTGCTAATTTTCAATGTCAATTCTAAAAATTTTATTTTCATGAGTTAATATAAAACATTTTTACAATATATACAAGTGTAATTTTAATAAGTGGCTAGCACTCCCCATCTGTCTGACAATAAAGCCATTTAAAAAGAGTGAAACTAGAAGAATCATGCCAAGTTATTTGGCTTTAGTGCTTCTCAGACAATAAAAAAGAAAAAAAATAGACCATATGTTTCCTAATTTTCCCACAACACTTTATATGCAAATTTGGATATGAATGCATGTATTTTAAATGCACTTGTGTGATAAATTTTTCTTGGGAAAAAAGTGCTTAGTTTGGTTAAAATTTTATACTTCAATTTATTCTGTTCAAATGCTCACATTGCAACCAGAAGAATATATTAGGGCTGTAAATTATTCCATTAGTAACTTCATTAATAAAATGTTAGCATGGCTTTAATTTATGGGCAAAATCAGAAAAAAAAGTCAAATTATCTAGATAACATTGACGTGAAAGTGAAATAAAAGTTTTTAAAACCCTATTTGTATATAATTGCCATGCAATAAAAGTAACCAATTTTAGTAAAGAATTGGATGGATCTTGAAATTTCTGTAGTGTGATACAATAACCACCATCCTCATGATACAATCATAATAAAGAACATTTCCATCAACAACCACACAGTTCCCCTTTGACCTTTGCAGTTATTCCTCTCCCTGAAACCACTGATCAGCTTTCCATCAATACAGTTTTACCTCTTTGAAAAGTTTGTATAAATAACACCATAAGGCATGTAATTATTTGAATCTAGCTTCTTTTATTTAGTATAATGTTTTAACAGTTATCTGTTATTCTGTATCAGTAGTTCCTTCTTTTCCTAGCTGTGCAGCATTCCATTATACAAGTATACCACGATATACCACAAATGTATACCCACTTATTGATACTTAGGTCATCTCTAGTTCCTTACCATGATGATTAAAGCTGTTATTATTGCAGTCACAAACAAATATATGTGTAGACATAATCAACATTTCTCATGCAGAAATATCTACAAGTGGAAGTGTTGGATCGTGGTAAGTGTGTTCTTCAGGAGAAACTGCCAAATATCTAAACTCTACTGTTTTGCCTCCCCATTAACAATGTATCAGAGTTCCAGTTGCTCTGAAATCTCAACAACGCTTGATATTGTCAGTCTTATTAATTTTAGTTAACTTAGTGTGTGTGTAGAATATTTCATTGTGGTTTAATTTAATCATCTCTAGTGACAAGAGTGAGCACCTTCTCATGTGCTTATTTGCTACACATAGGCATTCTTGGGTAAAATGCCTATGCAAATTTAAAACATTAACTGAGTTGCATATTTTCTTCTTATTGAGATGTAAAAGTTGCTATATGTTTTTAAAATAGTCCTTTCAAAAGCAAGCATTTAATTTTTATGAATTCTAACCCATCTTTTTTATTATGATTTAACAACTTATAAGAAAATCTTTGTTTACCCTAAGATCATTTGATTTTTCTCTCTTTTTTTTCCCTTTTTAAAATTACAGTGTTAATAAGCTCTTTTATTTAAGCTAGGATCCGTTTTGAGTTAACATGTATGTAGGGCACTCAGAAATGGGATAATAGTAAAGGTTTTAAAATTTGTTTGTAAAATTAATTAATTAATTATATATATGTATGACAGAACTATTTGTTGAAAAGACCATTCTTTCCTACATTGAATAATCTTGATATATTTGCCCAAAACCAATTAACCATATGTACAGGGAACTATTTCTGGATTCTATTCTTGATGTCTGTCATCATATCACTATTACACAATCTTGCTTACTGTAGCTTTACAGTAAAACTAGAAATCAGATATGTAAGTCATCCATCTTTGCTCTTTTCTACAATTGTTTGGGTAAAGAATACTTATTTATTTATTTATTTATTTATTTATTTATTTATTTATTTCAGTAATTTAAAGAAGTCATCCTCCTGTCACGTTAGCATGCATAGACTACGAGGAGAATTTACTCTCACTTTTATCATTGTTCCTTTTTAAGTATTGTGTCTTTACTTCTAGATTCCTAAAAGTCTTTTTTCCCTAATCAGAGGTTTTCAATCATTTGATTATAATGTACCTTGACATGGTTTTCTTTAGAGTTATACTCCTTCAGCTTTGTTGAGCTCCTTTAAATCTGTCAGCTCGTAGTTTTCATTAAATTGGGAAATTTTCTGGATATTACTTTCATAACTACTTGCTCCATCCTTTTAATTCTCTACTTCTGGAACTCTACATAGAGGCTGACTTGCTTGGTATTGTCCCACTACCAAGGAATACTCTGTTCATTTCCCCCCCAATTTCTTACTTCTGTGCAAATTCTGAATATTTTCATGTAACAGTTCTTTTAGTTTGTTGATGTTTTCTTCTTCTTTTTCTGTTAGTCCTCCTGTTCATCTCATTCAGTGGATTTTTTCATTTCAGCCATCATATTTTTCATCTTCAAGAGACGGATCTTTTTACATCTCCCATGTTTCTCCTTATCATGTTCATGTTTTCTCTACTTTCTAGAACATATGGGATCTGTTTATGACTGTTTCAACTTCACTGGCTACTAGTTCCATTATCTATGCTGTGTTTAGGATTGCTGCTGCTGCTGCTGCTGCTTCTTCTTCTTCTTTTTGGAGAAAGAGAGGGTGGGGAGGAGCAGAGGGCAGGGAGAATGAATCATAACCAGGCTCCACACCCAGCACAAAGCATGACACAGGCTGGATCTCACACTGTGAGATCATGTCCTGAGCCGAAAGCCAGAATCAGATGTTGAACTGACTAAGCCACCCAGCTGCCTCTAGGATTGCTCATAATTGATATTTATCCCGGATATGTGTCATATTCCCTGCCTTTTTGCATGCCAGGTAATTTGTGACTGAATGATGAACACTACCAATTTTAAATTATTTCCTACTGGATTTTTGTTGTAATCCTTTAAATAATGTGCAGTTAAGGGAAATCAGTTGAATGCTTTTGAGGTTTGCCTCTGATCTGTTAGGACAAGTTCAAGCCAGTTTTAGTGTAGAACTAATTTATCTCTACTACTCAAGTGATATTCTTTTGATGATTCTACCCATTGGTGGGAACATAAACTTTTCCCAGCTCTGTGTGAGTACCAACAGTTTTGGTATTGGGTAGTTTCCTTACACTTATGAACTGATTGCCACTAAGCCAAAGATTTCAGGGGACCTCTCTGCAGTTCTCTAGAGCTCACTCTCTTCCCCTCCACCTTGAAATTTCTTCTCCACTGCTTGTAAATGCTAGATACACCAGACTGTCCAAAAAATGATCTCTTTGTTTCATCTCAGTGAGACCAGTAGGCTCATTTGGGCCGCCTTCTTTAGACAGTAGTCTGGAAAGTACCACCAAGAAGAAAGCTAGAGAAACTGCAAGACTCATCTTTTCTGTTTCCCTTTCCTCACACATCACTGCCTTGAACTTCCTCCTACCCAACACTGGAAAAGCACTGTTTTGTATATGTTGTCTGGTTTTCTAGTTGCTTAGGGTCAGAAGATAAATTTGAAGCACCCATCCATTATAACTGAAATTAATTTTCATATAGCATCACTGATAATGATACTTTATATACATTAAAAAAATAGATCTTTTTATTCGTTGGCTTTGCTTCCTAACAGTTATTTTTATAAAAATATTATTTCTCAATATTTAAGAACTATTTGTCATAACTTGGGGTTACTATTATTTTTAATGTGATTTTGCTTTTTATCAAGCATGAGTTTATTTTTTTAGCATACCCTTACATCTCAAAAGAAAAAAATTAAACATCATGCAGAACAAAAAAGTACCTTTTACGGCCATTTTGAAGATTTTAAAAAAAGACATACCAAATAACAGTATAAATTAAGGCACAAAAATGTTTGAATATTTGAAACAAAACAAGTAAGAGTGGATAAAAAGACCATTAGAGCCAAATTAGAACTAGCAGCAAAGCCTTAAAAAGAATAGAAACCATAAAGAGTAAAAACCTGAAACTATCCTAGAGAAAATTTCAGTTTTACTATAATTGTGTATAATATATTATCTACACTATGGTAACAGCTTTGTAAAACTTTTAGAATTTTTTTTTGTTTTTCTGTGTATTAAGACTGACATTCATGCATATTCTTCAGATATAGTTGGAATTATCCAGTCATGATTCCAGCACTTTAGCAAGGATTATCCATGCTTAAGTCTGCCAGACAAGAGAATTTGCAGACATCTTCTACCCTTTAAGAAAAGACTCTGACTTAAAAATTGACATGTAACAAAACTTTATTTCATAAATAACTATGAAGTTTCTTACAAAGATAAGCCACAATTACAGTAATGAAACTGTGATAACTTATGATAATGATATACGTGGAGCAGAGTAACTAATGGATAAATGCTACCACTTTTACATTAACTTGAACCCAATATTTATAAATCTTTCCCCATCACTACCAATTTTTCATTTTGATTAGAAAGCTTGGATTCTTTTTCAAACATTTTTCAAACTAGTGCAATTTAAAGTATCAGTTGCATGAATTCTCCATCTATGGGTTTAATTAAGATGGCAAACCAAGAAGGTCGAGAGAAAAAGGAAAAGAACGTTTTCATTCACGTGGCATAAAATTATAGCCACCTGCACTCTGTTTGCAGGGTTACTAACCCAAATGAAAAGCTCAGAATTAAGTACTTCCTTCTACACTCTGCAGGGAAGTGTATCACAGAGTGAGGGAAGGAGCCATTCTTCACCACTCACACAGGCATGCTAAAAATAGCACTCAACCCTCTTGCTGCAAGAACTTGTTCAGAAGATAAAAAGGCTGTTGGTTAACCATAAGGAAAATTTCTCAAAATGATGAAACGACATGAAAAAGGTAAAGTCAGGTTCCATGGGAGCATCTAATTTTGCTACAAGGATGTTGGTTGTTAATGTGTAATTAAGGGCACCTAAAACCCACAGTAAAAGAACACCAGCCTACATCTGAGCAGTACTTAGATTTTTTTTTTCTTTTTTGCTTGTGATTCTATCTCTGACTTCATTATGTTTTCTACAGGGGCAATAAAAAATGTCACTAAAAAATTATTGATGTGATTCTATAGTGAAAGACTAAGAATAACACACTTCAGAGAATCTAATCACAGTGTATGCTTACTTCCTTACTCGGTGCTGATGTTTCCTTAATCTTTCAGCTGTTGCTTCTAAATACTTTTCAGGTTAATGCTTGACACACTCACTTCTGTCAGGAGATGGTACCATGTTTTTAAAATGTTACATAAAACAAACATATCCAAACATATCCTCCATAATGCATTATATCTTTCTATTCTAACTTTACTAGTGTATTTCTTTCTGCTTTTGGAAGGCTTCCAACTATTGAATTTTTTTTTAGGAATTATTAGAGAAACATTAAAAATATTCAGGTATCACTGTAGTTTATACTGCAAGTTTTTATCAGCAGAGAAGGTAATCTTGTTTAATATTATATTCCCAACACCTAACACAGAGCAGCTCCTGAATAAATATTTGTTGATCTAGTGTATACATTAAATAGAAGATATAAAATAATAGGCATAATGCATAATTTTTACACAAAGAAGGTGAAATTTCTGAAGGCTGAAAATGTAAAAACCTATCCTACATGTGCATTGATAAAATGATATTTCTTACATAAGAGTACAAAAAAAATCATCTCAACTATGATATATAGTCTCTATTAAACAAACTCTAAATTTTCCTTAAATATTTTGCATGTCATTTCAAACACAAGTGACTATTCTTATATCATTTATGTAACTTTTGTGTTACTGTAAACACATCAGCAGCAATCTTCAAACATGATTGATTAGGGATTCTTGTTTATTATGATAATATGTTGAACCACTGAGTTCAATATTGAGGCATTTTAATTAATATGTTCAATGGTATAACTTAATGTGATACCAGATACTCACATAATTCTGAGAAGCAAATTATATCTGAATGGCTCCATTTTCTTAGTGACTATGTCAGAATGTGACTGGGTCTCACTCTGGCGATAACAAGATTACTTGTTATTTTGTGGGCCAGCATAAAAAGTAGGTCAAAAGCTGCAAGTCTTTCTAATGTGAGAGAAGAATGTTTAATCAGAAATGGTATTGACTTGAGCATTCTAGAATGTTCTTAAAGAAAAGGTTAATTTTTGGTTGTTTCTGAGGAGTACTAACATTATAGCTACAGAATTTAACTACGGAAGTAATGGGAAATGAAAAGTGATATAGAAAATAGAATAAATGAAGGTAACTACTTAATTCTCACTTGTACCAGCTTTAGTTGATACAGTTCAATTCTTAAAATTTGAATTCAATTTAAAACATAATTTTGCATTTTTATATTTTGAAATGTTTCATGTGCCATTTGTTGTTATGTTTAAATTTTAATTAGAGGGCTTTAAAAGATTAATATAATTTGCAATGTAGCTTTCACTTATTTTTAAAACACACAATGAATTCTAGCTGCCAAATTATAATTGAAAAGCAATCACACCAGGCCAGAGAAAAGCTCTTCTGCCAACACAATTTCTGAAAACTATCAAGATTTTTTTCTAATATATGGGAACGATGATATCAGTGATTCATCCATGCTTATTAGTAATCTCAGAAATATATATTATAGATGATCATCCCTTATGCTCCGCTAGATATAGGAAATTTGGGAATTTTTCCTTTAAAATGTTGGTCCCTTTACAGGCAGATACATTGACACTTTATCTTGGAAAACCCCTTGCTCACCATGTTTTCATTAGAATTCCTAAAACTATGGAACAGTAACCTCAAAGGGGATTGTTTATTAGAGTTTTCTAGGCACCTTATATACTTGTGACTTGCAAATGAATTCTAAATGAATGCTAGAAGTGCCAAAATCCAAAAGAATAGCCCATGTGGAAAAAAGATGTATCAAAGCCTAAAGGATTTATGTTTAAATTATTGAAATTCAATTGTGGATGCATGGCTTATTTATGCTGATTTTCTTTCTGGCTGCATTGTATGCTCTAAGTCTACTGGGTTTAGGACAGAAGACAATGACTTCTTTTCTGTATATTTTAATATTTTTTCTACATCACTTGTCCATGTTGATAAGACTAGTGACTCAAAAATGAAAAATTTTCATGTAGCATATGTGTAAGTCAACTTCCTTTTCATCTGTCCTTTAATTGACTCTGAGATCTGGATTTCCACCGCAGAGTGAGGAAAGCATTCGTTTGTTAAAGAAGAAAAGTTATGAAGACATTTTTTATACGAATAAAGGAAATGCAACCAAATATAGTGAAAATGAAAATGTTAGAGACCTAACCGATATTTGATGGAACTATTGCATAAAATATATCTTGCACACACCATGAACACTGTAGTAGCAAGCTATGTAGAAGCGGAAGTGTTTTATGGGAAGCTTATTATCACAAACACAAAAGTAGACAGAAGTATCTTATTGCTCTTTGTATAGATGGGTGGTGCCCTGGAGAAACCTAGGGTCCAGCCAAGAATCTATGGCTGTTTCATTCTTCTTACACACCTCTGGCTTCTTCTCGGTTGCTGCAAAATCTGCCAAGAACTGTCCTCAGAAGAGGAGAAAGAAAGTAAATATGAATATACTTTAGACTCTGCATTAGCTAAAGACGTATTCGTGTTGCCTGCAATGATGTTCTTTCTGAATTCTAGGGAAGACTCTTTCTTAGACCTTATCCACCTGATGGGTACAAGCATATGTCAACTTACTGACTGGCTTTCCTAAAATAAGGTATATTTTACTGATAAGCATGGCTTCAACTAGTATTCCTTCATTTTTCTCTGTTTGGTGGGAAAATATGAAATTAACATAGTATGTACACAAGAACTTTTTCTAGTACTATTGTCATTGGTTTTCTCCCAAGTGGCATATGACATGACCCAGAAAGCATACATTACAGGAAGATTCCAGTGCTGAGGTTGAGAATTCATAATCTTACGGTGCGAAGCCCTTCTTCTGGAATTGACTCAGATAAAAAATTAGAGTACACTCAGTATTTAAAACATACACTGTACTTTTCCCCCATTATTTCATATAAATGTCCTCATATCTTTTTTTAAAACTTCCTTCTGGGTGGGAATTAAAATATATGCATTTTTCATTGAGCATAGGCTCCATTTTTTATTAGAGAAAAAAGAAGACCTAGACAAAAGAAGCTAATTAAAAAACACTAAATGTTTCTCTGGTGTGGTGTATGAACAGTCTTTAAGAATTATGTGATAACAGTAAGCTGTAATTATAACATGGTATAATAATGATATAATTCAGCAAGCTAAAAGCAATTCTACTATATCCAAATACAGTAAATACCCAGCAGGGAAAGCATTTTACAACAACTTGCTTTCCTGTTCTATGCAGGTCATATAATATTTATCTTTTATTTCACCGAGTGTGATCATGATACAAAATAATGTGCTCTGTTGTACAGAAAGGGTTAAGTTATGGCCTTTGTGAGCCATTAGTTGGAGATTTATTGGGGGAGTTAGTGAGTCTATAGTTCAATATGTGGTGATTGAACAAGGACCATAGGTGCAGAGACGGGGAGAGGAAGAGAGCTGAGGCAAATGACGTCCCTAGGGCTTTACAACATATGGCCCATCAGTCAAGGGTCAAGCCCCCTCACAAATTGCATGCACTTTACATAGCCATCTGCATCAATAAATTACTACTCTTCTGTGGCCAGGCACTAATGCATGAGCAAGAAGGATCAGCCTCACTTACAAATAAACTGTTTTATTTATTCTTGTTCATTTTGGCCCCATGGTGTGACCTATCTTTCCACAGTAGAATTTTTTTCCCATGGTCACTTCAACCCACGAACACACACCCTAGCTTTTAAAAATGTACACTTGTCTTTTGCAGAATGATAAAATATGCCTTATAGAGTAACCAAGGTGCAGGTGAAACAGGTCAGAATGCCCATGAGAAAGTGCACCTGGGAAGAGGAAACTTCAGCACATTCATTTATCTTCTTTCTCTCCACAGAGATTCCCCTTGATGCCCAATAGCTGGCTGGCTGGGGAGAACTTCCAGGAATACTGTACTCTGCAATTTTAGATGTTGTTCACTTGCAAACGAAGACGGTCAGCATGAAAGCAACTAGTTCTTTTGACTATCAAAGAAGAGAACTTTTGAAACTGGAAGTCCTAACCACATTTGAATGAGCATACAAAATTGATCTCATTTGGGATGCTTTTTGTGTACTTTCAGTTATTAGTTTTATTGCCCTATCTCTATTTTTTTTTACGTTTTCCCTGCTTTTACACAAAAAAACTGAAGTTTTGTGAGTCTGAGAATATCTGTTATATTTAAAATATGACAAAAATATATAATACTTGGCACCATATCAGAAGCCAACACTTCTGAAAAAGTATAAATATTGGAAAAGTTCATCAGTTTGTAGCTATGTGATTGGCTGGTGGTACATTTAAAAAGCCAACTTTTTTTTTTTTCATAAAGCCAGGATATTTGGGGAGGAAAAAAATGGAAAAGAGTATGAGGAGGAAGACGTGCCTACTTTGAGCCAGGCATTGTGACTCTCATAAATCACTCCATTTAGTTCTTGCAACAATCCTCTGATGTGGGTATTTGTTAGCACTATTTAACAGATGACAAAATTGAGGATTAAGCAATATTAGGGGATTTTCCCAAGATCACACAGTGAGAAGAGGTGAAACAGGAATTAACAGATAGTTTTGCCTGGTCCAAAATTCACCACCACTCATTCTTCGAAGAAAACAGAAGGCAAGATGGAGGGAAGCTGTGAGGTCCATCGAGGAACTGTGTGGAGTCATGGAATCCCAGGGGAGGGAAGGCCCCCATACGCAATATTGCTCAACCCCTCCCTGCTACTTTCACCTCATCTGTACTAAGAAATACTCACAGGGAACAGAAATGGGGGAGGAACAGCAAGCAGCTCAGTTAAAAAAACAAAAGCAACAGAGATAAGAAAAGATGCACCGTAGGTGGGAATGCAAACTGGTGCAACCACTAAGGAAAACAGAATGGAGTTTCCTCAAAAAATCAAAAATAGGAATTACCATATTATCCAGCAATACTACTTCTAGATATAGATCTGAAGAAAATGAAAATAGTAACTGCAAAAATACATATGCACGCCTATTTAATTGTAGCATTATTTACAATAGACAAGATATGAAAAAAAAAACAACCCTAAATGTCTATCAGTGGATGAATGGGTAAAGACATGTTGTGTGTGTGTGTGTGTATGTGTGTGTGTGTGTGTGTGTATAGTATACAATATTCCATATATATATGCACACACACATATATACATACACAATGGAGTATCATTCAGTCATAAAAATGAAGAAAATCTTGCTATTTGCTATACATGGAATGGACTTTGAGGGCATTATACTAAGTGAAATAAGTCAGAGAAAGACAAATACTATATAATATCACCCATAATTTTTTAAATATTTATTTACTTTTGAGAGAGACACACACACACAGAGTGTAAGCCAGGGAGAGGCAGAGTGAGAGGGAGACAGAATCTGAAGCAGGCTCCAGGCTCTGAGCTGTCAGCACAGAGCGTGACACGGGGCTCAAACTCACGAACCGAGAGATCATGACCTGAGCTGATACATACTGAATTAAAAACAAACAAACAAACAAACAACTTCACAGACACAGAGAACAGATTATGGTTGCCAGAGGCAGGGGTGAGAGATGGATAAAAATGGGTAAAATTGGTTAAAAGATACAAACTCCCAGTTATAAAATAAATAAATCCTGGGGAGGTAATGCACAGCATGGTGACTGTATTTAATAATACTGTATTATATATATGAAAGCTGTTAAGAGAGTAGGTCTCTACGAAAGTACTGTTATATGCTGGTACACCTCAATAAAAAACAATTAATTATAATTTTCCTTTTTTTAAGAAAAATAAAAGAGAAGGAGTAACTGGAGATCAGTACATCTCTCAAGTTTAAATGTGGCCAGAAACAGGCTCAGTGATTGCCCAGAATAAGGACAGGTTTCACTCATAAGCTGCCTGTAGCACTGAGTACAGCAGGAGTCTGAGTGATACCCAAGATCAATGGGAAAAAAAGACAAAGAACAGCTTAGAAAATAAATCACATGAGGAAAAGAGGAAGTTTAAGGAAGTATCTGGGCCTAATGAGATATTTTTGAACTTACCTGAAAAACTGGTAGAAATCTCTTATACTTTATAAGGGTAGGTCTGGATATTCTTTTGGAAAATATTCTGATGCTTCATATCTTATTGAATATGCAGGATACCATTATATGTACAGAATTATTGAGATACGTATCCTTAAAATTTTTCTTTTTATGGGTTTGGATGTGTTAAAAGGGCAAATCTGGACTCTCATAAACCCTATGCAGTTCTTTAAATACTCCAAAGTAGTTTACCAATGCAAAACTTAATTAATTACCTTTTAAACTGAGAGCATATAGACAGAGGCATGATTTAGTATGAGAAACACAGATGTGTACTTCACATCTGAGATTGGACTCTAGTTCGTGAAACATATTAGAGTGGACACAAGACCAAAGTCTTTTGATTTAGATGGAAAGTATACAGTAAGATTTGCATTGTAATGGATCCATTGACCCCTGGTCAAGATGGAATTGTCAATAGAAGTGTCTTATGTATGGTATGAATCATATCTAATGGTTCTATTAACATCATATTGAGATTGAAGTCTCAAGGAGCATGACTTAGAATAATGGAAATGGAAAAGGGCTTTATTTATTATTTTCATTTCATTTCTGTAAGTGTATTTTTTTCACTTTTATACCATCTCTCATAAAAAAGTAGGCAATGATATACCTATTAAAATAATATCAAAGCACATAAGCTTGTAAAAGCATCCAATTTTAAAACAGATGTTTTTCCCCCAACAAGATCAATTCCCTAATGGCCTACACCTTAAGGAATAAGGAGAATAAGGACTAATGGAAAGAAGGGTGGATTGGCAGTGAGCAAACATAACATATTCTGCTCCTCCTGCCTTTGACATACTGTGCAACCATAGGCAAATGACTCTCTCACATTCTTCAACTGGAAAATGGAGATAACATGATGCCTGTCTTTCTTCTATATCACAGGATGTGAGGATGAATCAGATAATATAAATGAAGCACTTGGAGCACATTAGAAGAAACTGGTTTTTGAGTTACCATAATTATTTAATGATGTCTTATTCTAGTTCCAGCGGATAGATTACATTCTGGATTTAAGTAGTAAAATGAGCAACCATCACTCCAGACCGCTTGCTAATTGTTCAAGGTATTTCTGAAGGAATAGGAATAAGAGATTGTTATGAAGTAGTATACCTGAAGCAATAGTATCATATGCCATTTTAATTTCTAGAATGTTAAAATATAATATCTTAACTACATTCTCCATTTATTTTAACAGTTAAGTGGAAAGGCTGCTCACTATTCAGACTCGTCAGCAGCACTACAATGACTAATAAAACTATCAGTGAGACAGGAAGTGTTAAAGGGACAAAGATGGAAAAGCCTCCATCTCACAGTATGTGCAACTATCTACTAGTAATAACCATAGTGTAAAGCTGTGGTTCTAGCAGATCCCGAATGGCAATGGAAGATCGTGCAAAAACAAAAAAAGATTGAATTCTCTAGAATGATCAAGTACAGGAACTAAAGGAGACTTTTCTCAGTAGACAGAGGCTTTTTTCAAAATGGGGGAAAAGTCATAAAAGTGTAAAGTTAACATTCCTATGATGGCTGAGAATAAATCTGAATAAAACAATAAATCTAGATGAAAATTACAACCTTTATCCACACGTACACAAGTAGAAAGGAAATAAAAATCTAGAAGTTCATGTGAAATGGCAGTTGTTACAAAATCAGTTTGATATAAAGAGTGACTGAGAATAGACACAACCAACAATGAAGGAAGAGTCCAGGTGAGAGATTCACTAACAAAGCTGAAGACAACATTTGTCCCTGGATGTTTTAACTTTCACTTTAGACCCAGACCAGGACCTATAAAACCAACAAATATCCTCTGTTATTATAAACTTCTTATACAACTGTGGTAAAAAATATTTTAGAAGAAAATCATGGTCGTACTTTCCATTGGTTATAAGCACTTAATTTGAATATTTAGAAATTCTTATTTAAAAAATGGTATTATTCTCTTGGACGTAGGCCTCGTCACTATATTTATGACTATATCTCCTCAAGAAAGGAAACAAATGCAAAAATGAACTACTGGGACTAAACCAAAATAAATCTTTTGCAATAGGAAAGGAAACTATCAACAAAACGAAAAGGCAACCTACCGAATGAGAAGATATTTGCAAATAATATATCCAATAAGGGGTTAACATCCAGAATATATAAAGAACTTGTATAGCTCAACACCAAAAGAGCAAACAATCCAATTAAAAATAGGCAGAGGAACTGAATAGACATCTCTCAAAAGAAGACATAGAGATGGCCAACAGATGCAAGAAAAGATGCTCAAAACTACTAATCACAAGGGACATGCAAACCAAGACTACAATGAGATATCACCTAATACCAGTCGAACGGCTAGTATCAAAAAGACAAGAAATAACAGGTATTGGTGAGGGAATGTAAATTGGTGAACCACTAAGGAAAACAGTATGGAGGTTCCTCAAAAAATTAAAATTAGAAATACCACTTGATCCAGTGAGTCCACTATTGGAGTTTACCCAAAGAAAATAAAAATACTAATTCAAAAAATATATGCACCCTTATATTTATTGCAGCATTACTTACAATAGCCAAGATATAGAAACAGCCTAAGTGTCCAATAATGGATGAATGGATAAAGAAAAAAAAAATATATATATATATATACATACATACACACAAACATAGAGAACGTGTGTAAGCACATGAGAATGGAATATTATTCTGTGCTAGGATACTCTCCCTAAGGAAAGAAGCAAACAAAACAAAACAAAACAAACAAACAAAAAAACAAAACAAAAACAAACTCAAGGCAACCTGGCTATATGTGTACCTGACAACATCCTCCACGACCTTGTAACATGCGACCACCTAATCAGACTACATGTTTGTATGTTACCATATATGGGAGACAAAGACTTAGAAAATATATAAACACTATGCCATGTGATGTTTGGGGCTCAGTTCTTCGGTAAGAACCCAATTGAGTGGTTCTGGCACAAATAAGTTCCTTCCTGGAAAGAAAAGCCTTGGTGTTGCGACTCTTTGTGCGAGAATCCTGCTACAATTCAGCCATAAAAAATAGATATTGTCATTTTTGACAACATGGATGGGTCTAGAGGGTATGATGCTAAGTGACATAAGTCACAGAAAAATACCACATTATTTCACTTATATATACAATCCAAACAACGAAACAAATGAACAAACAAACAAATCACAAACTCTTAAATACAGAAAACAAACTCGTGGTTGCCAGAGGGCAGGTGGATGGGGGAATGGGTGAAATAGGTGAAGGAGATTAAGAGGTACAAAATTCCAGTTATAAAATAAATAAGTCATGGAGATTAAAAGTAAAGCATTGAAAACAGCAGATAAATAGTTTATTACTTAGCTTTCAGGGAATGTCGCTGTTTGTTTTTTGTTTGTTTGTTTTTAGAGAGGGCTTTTTCTACTACTAATGTAATTCAGAATTTTAAATTTCTTTACCTTATCAGATGACCCTACAATTCATTTTGCAACTTGTTCCACTGAGATGTAATACAACACAGAGAACGGAATGTTCCATTTAGCGACGGTGTGATCTCAGAGAACCTATGTAAACATTGTGTCTCAGGGTTTTGTTTTTGTTTTGTTTTGTTTTGATATGAAAAAGGCGGATGATAGAGAACTGTCATGGGGATTAAATTAATCAATAACTAAAGTGTTTAGTGTAATTCTCAGTTTGTAGCAAAGTTAGCTCTGAGCATCATCATAGTTATCATCAGCATCAGCATCACCATCACCAACTTTATCTGTTCTCTCAAAGACTTACTATAATCACTTGCCTGTTTTATAACATCCCAACCCTGATTTATGATGCCCAATGACAATGGATAAAATATGCATGCTATCCCAAGTAGCTTTTAGGGATTTTTAAAATACTTTTTCTAGAGAGATTCTTAAAATATATTTTTGGATTTTGTGTGTGTGTGTGTGTGTGTGTGTGTGTGTGTGTGTGTGTGTGCAAGAGAGGTGCGCTTACTCTCCACTTCCAGGTTCAACTTGAAGAAGCCCCAAGGGTTCCTTCAATAGCACTCTATTACTTACAAGGATGTATAGCCAAGGTCCATCCAGACTTTTATGGAGAGAATGCTCTCTCATTGTGAATGCACAACTCCCAGTACACTTATCAGCACAAGCACCCTTTCGTGAGTACTTTGGGCAATAAAAACCTGGTTCCAATTGATCATTTAACTCACTACTTTTTTCACCTCTTGCACGTCTTTAGCAATTTAAGTACCACAGCATTGTGGCCATTTTTTTCAATTTGCAAAACACAGATTTCAAAACAAAGGCAAAATAGCACCCTTTGATGTGTTTTTCAGTCACGGGAGATCATCTGCCGCATATAACCTACTGTGTCACTTGAGACTATCTATTTGTTTAAGTTTCCTCCCAAAGATATCCTCCAGCTACTGTATTAAACAATGCAGTTGGTGATGCATTTGTTCTCACCCATAATAGTTTTTGAAGATACAAAATTGAAGTGGTAAGCATTACTAGGTGGGCAGCTTTAAGTCACGATTTTTCAGAAAGTCTGAGAATATGTCATTGGTGTAAGGATATTTTAGAGTACTACAAACTCTTCTCCCATCTCATTCACATAAAAGATGAAGTCTGAAATGCATTCTTTTGGCAACAGAGCCGCCAGAGGTATTTTTGGTCCCAAATGGTACTGACTTTCTTCCAACTAAGGCAATAAACCAATTTTTAAAAAATATGCATACAAACGTGCATATATGAGCGTATATGTCTGTGTATCTTAGCATTTTACTGCTGATATATGAACGGTAATATTGTCATGATTTTTGATTAAAACATATTCTTGTACATAAAAGCACAGATTCTCCAGAACAAAGGATTAAGCCACAATAAAAGCTCCCTTTTATGCTATTTCCTTAGAGAACTGACAACACAGTGTAGCAATATGTCTTGTTCTTTCCAAGACTAAACATCGCTTAAAAGGTCTGTTCTCAGTCTACAAAAACGCTTTAACAGCTCATTCCTATTTAAAGTGTCTTTGGAGAGAATATCATCCTTCCCTTGGATCTAATTGTCACTGTTGTCTTAAGTGGCTTCATTACTTGTAAGGTTGCTTCTGTAAACCCGTCTGCGTGTTCTCCAAGAACACATTTGCCATTTGGGCACAGGCACACTCCACAGTCCTGTCTCTCTCTCCATTCCTGGATATATTTAAAATGAAGCACCTAGTTCCTATTGCAGACATACAGCACAGAGGCAGATCTCCAACCAAATTGCTTTCCCATATGCTCCCTTTGCCCCAAGTTACTTCCTCAGATATGTGACAGGCTGATTAGAAACCAGCGGTCTGGGAGCACCTCATTTCATCACTAATTCTGTGTTGGCAGCCTGTCTGTGAAATTCCCATGAAGCCCAGCTACCAGGAAGAGGTTTCAAATAGCTCAAACAAATGCAGTTTCCGTCACGTTCCCTGCCTGGCTGTAGCTGCCCCACATCCCTACCCCCGAAGCCATCCCGGGAAGGTGACAATATGCACCGGGGCAGCACAAGTATTAGAGCATTGAAAGTGAAGGGGATGTTGCACAATTATTAGGTCATTTCATCATTTCAGAGACTCGATTATCGTGATTGACCCTCTTGTCAGGCCTACCATCATCAAATAATTGTACAAACCTCATCTAGACTTCCACTCTGGATCTATGGCCTGTGTGACCTTGGGTAAGTCATTTAAATTCCCAGAGCCAATTCTTCTTGCCAGGTGTAACACACTAAGTGAGTGTTTGAGCTGAATCTTCTTTGTGCTGTATTGCTTCATTTAAACTGATGGGTTTATTGCAATTCAAAACAGTGCATCAGCTTGGTTCACCTTAGAGAAATTTCTTAAACTACAGTTCTATGGATCACAAAAAGTCATTTTATCCATCCAGAGTTGCAAGAAAATCTTCAAATGACCCAGTCCATTGGCTGCTGAGAAATAATGACCACTCCTTTTTTTTTTAATTTCACAGGAATTAAAATGCTGTTTAGTTATGCTGTGAAGTATTATCACCTCAATCAATATGCTACTTCAATAAGTTGGATTAAGGGTTATAATAGGGTGTGTCTTCCATGCTCCATGTGTTAAATAATATATTCATTAACTTGTAAGAGTATTCATATTTTCCCCCACATCCACAAATGGGCTGCCGATCCGTGAAAAACATCCTCTCCTAGTGTTATCCACCCCTTTCTTAATTTTGATGACCACCTGTTTTAGTACAGGGCATTGCAGATACATTAAGAGGAATAAGTTGATATGGTGTGAGAGTCATTTAAAAGGAAATTCTAAACGGAATGACAAGAGGATCTCATAAACGGCCTGACCCTCGCCATGTCCCACAGGTAGTGCCACGGCCCGGCAAAGCTATTAGTGTAAACATTCAAGAGACAATAAAGAAGGCTGGCCAGAGCCCCAGATGGTGCTGCCGTAAAAATACATTCCAAAGCTTGGCATCTGGATTTTGCAGCTGCCATGGATAGCCCATATGTGGCAATAAATATTGGTTCTGAGGTTGGAACGGCTAGAGGTTAGGGTCAAATGGAACCATCTGAACCATCACAATGAAGCAAACAGACAAAGCACGGAAGTGATTGTGAAATGACATGTAATTTTTCATATCTCTTACTTCTCTTATTATTGTCAGCTGGTGAAATGCTAAGGTAAACTTTTAGGGAGGAAGAGTTTATTTGTCAAACAACAGCAGCTAGTATGCATTCCTGCTTCTTTGTTCCTGCTGTGATTTTGCTCACTTCCAAATACGAAGCTCTACTCTTGTCATCTAATTGTTTTGTCATCTTTTAAATTCTTAGTACTTGTGTCCAGCTATAATTATCCTTTATGACACAACCTCTTAGCAACCAATTGTCTTCTTTTCCAAATGTACAATATTTGTGTTCATGTATTTTCTTAATCATTCAATAACTATTTTATTGATTATTTACTATGGACCAGGCACTGCTCCAAGCACTACAGGTAGAGGGATATACAAAACAAAGTCCCAACTCTTATGATGCATCCATTTTACTAATGCTAACTTATCCATTCACTCCCCAGTATTTAGTAAGCACTAACCATACACCATATGTTTCTCATCTGAAAGGGAGAAGAAATTTTGTTCCAGGGGACAGACAAGAAAACAGACAAAAATAAACGTGTGAAATGTTAACTTCAACCATAAAGGATAATTTCCTGAGAACACAGAGAAGGGTCATTAAATTGGATATGACTATGACAAAATTATTAGGGAGGGCTTTGCAAAGTAAGAGAGACCTTAGTTGAGAATTGGAAGTTTAGAAGGAATTAGCTGAAGGAACATTCAGGAAAAGGACAACCCAAGAAAAGAGAATGGAGTCCTCAGAGCTCAGCCAATAGTTTAGCAGAGGTGGAATGTCAGATGAGAAGAAAATATGGAAAGAACTAAAGGTACAGTGGACATCTGTGGACAGTCATCAAGGGCTTTTGCAAAGCACCCATGAATTAAAAGATATTTAGAAAGTTTATTTATTTTGTCAGAGAGAGAGAGAGAGAGAGAGTGAGAGAGAGAGAGAGAGAGAGAGAGAGAGAGAGAGAGAGAGAGAGAGAGAATGAGCAGGGGAAGGGCAGAGAGAGGGAGAGCGAGAACCCCAGCAGGATCCATGCTCAGCACGGAGCCCCACGGCAGGGTTCGATCTTACAACCCTGGGATCATGACCTGAGCCAAAATCAAGAATCAGACACTTAACTGATTAAGCCACCCAGGCACCCCAAAAGATATTTCATCTTCAAGGCAACCTAACTGGGGAGATTTATAGGTAATAAACACAGATAAACAGATAAAAGTGATAAATTCCCCAAGAAAGATATTTTGGAAGTTGAAAAGAAAGATCTGGCTTATTTACAGCCAGAAGATCACTGAGGAGGCATTTAAGCTGAACTCTGAAGCAAAAGTAAGATTTTACAGAAAAGGATTGTGGGCAATTGGGCAAAAATGAGCACTGACATACCTGAAACTCTTACTTGGACTTTGAAAATGATCTGCTCCTCTGAGGAAAATGTGTATAATTTTCTTAAGTAGTAAAGTTAAGAAAATTGAGGAAGAACGTATGATTAGAAAAACTGTTACAGAGACATAAACGTCTATAACACCCATGTTCTCCCCTCCAACCAAGTGACCTGGTATATTTTCTAATTATTTTGGTTATTGCTTAAACTAGCACTAATCTCACTTCTAACTTTAAGGTCATCTAAAATTTCCAGATATCCTTTCACCTGAAACCCATTCAAGTGGCTTTGGACTATATCTACCTTGCTAATTTCCTATACACACTTTCCATGGCACATGGCACTCCCTCATGCGGGCACATTATTTCAAATTTACAGAATGTATCTCGATAGGTTATAAAACCAATACATTTTGTCATATACTTCCTATCTAATGGAGTTTAATACAAGCTAGATTGCCCTAGATTCCACTCAAGACATTTAGCTAAAAAAACTGTTTAAATGACATTATAGCAAAGCATTTTATTTATGAGATAGATTCAAATAACGTGCCCTGGCATTATTTTTATGGCATTATTTTCATGGCATTATTCCTTCTTACAGATCATTTTTTGTCAATGTGTATTGTGTCTTAGCCATTAATATAATCTGAAAATACTGGTAACAGTACCTTCAGTTATACCACTGATCTCTCATCTCGTAAACTGGAATTCGAAAATCATAAAGATCCTGAACTCTGCTCAAGTAATCAGGTTAGGTAGGTAGTCAATCCTATGCTAAACTAATGTTGCTGAAAATGTAAGTCTGACCATTTTTTGCCAAGGGTTTTTCACTATTTACATAGAGACGACGTTGTCCTTTATTTTTACTGACAGTTTGCATTTTCTAAAAATTAATGCTTTTAATTTCTTTCTGTCAATACCTCGTGGCTTCCTCTTATTTCTAGCAATCATTTCTTTTGAAAAAGTGTTCTAGTTCCCTACTCAAGTCCAAAACGCATGCCCATTTTTCATGGTCTCTGCATTTGACTACAACAGCTTGCCAATTAAATCTTGCCAGGTCTCATCTCAGCATTGAAAAGAGCTTCTAAAATCCCACCTGCTCTGTGAAGCTTCTCAGCAATAAAGACCATTCACAGGGCTGTGTTTGTTCTGCCTTGTCGTAACCTTTGGGCTACATCCTGTTTGCTGAAAAGCCCATCTTTTCCCTGATATGGCTTGCTTAGGGCCCAGTACGCTTTGTGTACCATGTATATTTAAATAATAAAACAGAAGCTAGTGATCACAGGGACCCTCATTTCAGATTATCAAGTGTAAATTAGCCAAGTGTTTTGATAGCTCTTAATTATTGACAACAGACAGTCTCATGGAAGAGTCTGCATGAGCCCCGTGTCTAGGTAATACGAAACCTCGCTCCTCTCCTTGGCAATTACATGTCTGCTGAGATATGGGAAGGGGAGGGGGACCACCAGGTGTCCACCAAGAAGGATAGAATTTGTGGATTAGCAAAAAAAAAAAAAAAAAAAAAAAAAAAAGTGAGAGCTAATGAGGCTGTGTTCTAGGAGGGCTTTCATTAGCAGTGCTGTATTAGTGCATAATTTGGAGACCATTTTCAAAAAGCCTCTAAAAATTGCCTGAGAAATCAGTGGCACACAACATAAATTACTGAGCCAGGCAGGCTGGCTTACTCAGACATTGCAGAGGTTTGTTTGTTTTGGTGGTCCTTGTGAGCCTTGGTTTTATATTCTGCTCTTAACAAAAGGCTTTCTTGGGTCAAGCTTATTCCTCTTTATGCCTTTCTCTATCAATATTCTTAAAAAAATACTCCATAATACTAACTGATCTATTATTGAAGATGTTTTTTGTACAATTTTTTTATACTAATACTTAAACTTCCCATCATCTTTAAGTTAAGTAAGATATAAGAAGCTATCAAGATGTTTATGCTGAGTAAAATAGAGATTATTGGGGGAGTATTGTTCACACACACACACACACACACTGAGAAGCACACGAAGCATTTTACTCTTTTGACTTCTGTTTATACTTTATGATGTTGATGTTCTCCTTATCATGCACATAAGGAAATTGATTAAATAATTTTCCCAAATCACATAACTTGTATTTTGGTACAGACTTGCTCTTAACACAAAGATGTATTCCAAACATTTTAAGCATTACAAAATATAAAATAAGTGCTAAGTACTGAAGATTTTTAAAACTATTTCTAAGATGATAAAGTGCAAAGAATTTTTGTTGGCATCTGTATTTTGATCTATTAACCCTATTTCTGCTAGTGGAATTAAAACAGGAAGATCACTAGCACCTACAGACAAATGATCTCAAGACAGAATCTTGATCAACTGTTGACAATTAGGTGGCTTCATTGGGTTAATGAGTTTATAGACACATTCGCTATCACATACAGAGCTTCAATAATTGATCATTTTGGAATCAAACATATTTTTTGATGTGATAATTGAAACACATGCTCAGGGCTGACAACAAAGCTGGCTTACAACCTGCAGTAACTACTCAACCTCCAGACACAAACACTGTCGGTCAGTTTTATGAACGCAGCAAAATGTCTACAAGTAACTGGAAGCCTTCTGTTCTTACACACCCAGAGGATTTCTGTTGGCAAGACTGTTTTCTCATTGCTTTCTATGGAATAGATTAAAACGTACTTTCCAGATAAAAATTGTGTTGGCGTTTGGGATCCACTTAAAAACACCATGTCTTCTTTCACTATGACTACAAAAGAATCTGAAATGAAATTTAGCTCCTATTCTTGCTCATGGTTTTCATCCTGTGGCATCTGTAAACTAGCTTTGCTCTCCAAATCAACAGGGTTCCTGCATCACTACAGTGAGAGTTTGGGTAGCAACTCTGGACGATGTATATTGTGTTACCCCAAACTCTTTGGCCCCTGAGTTCAGAAACTAAGTTTAGCTACCATGGACATTTTGCGCTTCCCAGCACTTAAGAGGTTAATTTTCCTCACTGGAGCCAGTCTCTGAGATACACATACTACCACAAGGTGGCAGTAGAGATTTGTGGTCACATGGTTAGGAACCTCCAAGAATAGGCCTTAAATACATTCATCATCTAGCCTACATTTATTACTTATTAGTTGAATTGTTTTCAAACACAGAATCCTTATTCCAGGCTCATTTTATTAATTCTTACAAACTGTCACTTTGCCAACAATTTTCTTTAAACTAGCAGGTGCCTTTAAGATAGGTAGTCTCTACTTTTAGACTTGAATATCTTAATTTGATCTCAAAACCTCAAAAAAGATTTTGGTTTCCCTAAATTCATATTTCAGTGGATTACATCACATTTACATTTTTTTTCCAAAAGAAAGTTCAGTCTCCCCAGGATTAACCTAAATGCTACCTCCCTAGATATCTGGCATCTTGGTGAAAAGTCTCAAGTCTACTTTTCCCTTTGACAGTACAGTTGAAACTTTGTATTTCAGTGCATTTTTCTAAGAAAGGATACAGTAGCCTGTTCCTATTATGCACAAAATTGGCAATTGAAGTTTAATGGAAAGGTCATTAGACCTTGGGTCAGAAGATCTGGGACCTTGTCCTTACTCTGCCACTTTTTTGCTGGGTGACATTGAGCAAGACACTTAACCCCTTTGACCCTTGGTTTCCTCTTCTGTCAAAGGGAAATGCTGGCTCAATAAGGAAATAAGAATTAAATAAAAGCAAACGAAATAAGTGCCTAGAACAGAGCAGATCTTTAACAAATGCTACACTGGAGGTGCTTTAAATTCTAACTCTAAGTTGACAATCAACAAAAAGATTATGGAGAATAAAAATAGCTTATAATAAAAATAAACTTTAAAAAATAGAACAATTCTCTCTTTTTTTCTAACAGTTCTGAAAGGTGTTCAACTTCAACATCACCTAAGACTACATGTAAGAATTTTTGGTAGTTCAGCTTACAGATTTTAAGTTCTCAGTTTAGAGAAAGGAGCCAAAATCATTCTATCAAAAACCCAAGAAAGCACTATTTTAATTACTTACTGCATGGTAAAGGTACTTCAAAGGGTTAGTCCTCTTTTACTCCCTAGAAAATAACTACCACATTAGATAAACTAAGGTTTGTATTGATCCAATTAAAACATTAATATGTTGACTTAATATAGCAATCACTTAGTCAGTAGCAGAAAATTATGTCTTCAGAGAAAAAAAAAATCAAGGCAATATTTTCATTATCTTCCCAAACAAAATCAAAATTAACTGCTTAGCTAAAGTGTCCTTAAGCATAGTGATTAAACAAAGTATAAAACAATATCAAAAGAAAAATTATGTCCAATATGTGTTTTTTAAAAACTATTTTGAACGAATGTATCAAATATTATATATTAGGATTTTTAAGTGTCAATTTATATTCATGGTTGTAGGTCATTTCTTACCACTCTTTCAAGTTTACTTTATTGGAATCTAGAGATTAGAATCCATACCTGTCTCAGTGAAAACCACAATCTTCTTATGGAAATAACTCATATATTTGAATGGAAGAATATGCTATTACCCCACTGCTGACATGTTGTCATTTCTCAGTGGCAGAGAAGAAAAAAAAAAAGAAAAAAAAAGAAATCTGATTGTCCATCATTCTGAAGTCATGCAGGCCAATTGATCACATTGTATGATTTTCATTGCCTCACTAGATTTGGATTCTTCCTACCAGGAAAAACTTTGTTTCATGCCAGGACTCATATTTCATAATACTTTGGTAATACCAGATTTAATTTAATTTTTTTATTTTTAAAAAAAATTTTAATGTTTATTTATTCTTCAGTGGGGGGGGGGGTGGCATAGAGAGAGGGAGGCACAGAATCCAAAGCAGGCTCCAGGCTCTGAGCTGTCAGCACAGAGCCAAACATGGGGCTTGAACTCAGGAACCGCAAGATCATGACCTGAGCCGAAATTGGACGCTTAACCAACTGACCTTCCCAGGTGTCCCTAGATTTAATTTTTAAAAAAGACAAAACTTATGATTTTTTAATAGAACTATTCAATGAATATTAAACTTATTTCTGTAGTTTATTTCACATAGCTCCTTTTGTGAATAAATTCTAGATAAGTCATTTTTTCTCCACCTGATTTAATTTCAAATTATTTTTCCATACAAGTGTATTTAAATACCTGAATCAACTTGCAGAAATACTTCTTTGGCTTGTATGAACTTTACAGTTAATTTTTAAATTCAGCTATTAAAGAAGTCTCCTAGGAACTACAATTATCTTTCTAATATTCTCATTCAAGTCCAAACTTACTGCTGAAATTGTGTACATCAGGGGCAGTCCACTTCATACAGAATCAAATATAAGCATCTGTTGGCCATCTGGAGAAACACAGATATGCTGGCTTGAGCGCTCTTAATTTGTGCTTACTTCTTCCTTCTCAAAAATTTGTTTGCAATACTTCCTCGTTTTCCTTAACTTGGGTCTTAAAATGCTCCACACAGCTCTGTGATGCCAGCTTCAATGCACTCATTCATTTTTCCAAACAACATAAATTGAAGGTTAATACAACTAGCCATATAAATTAAATTAATGGTATTTTGTCAGATAGAGTAATCTGCCTTTTCTAAACAGGTGACCAGTTAGCATTCATTTACCATAACTTTCTGTTTCTTCCTAATTTAAAAATAAGATGCAAAATGTTTGTTCTTTCAAAAGAATCAAATGCCATTTAAAATGAATGAAGTGATTTATGAATAAGCCATGCACACATTTGTCACTCTTAGTCACCATACTGAGCCTGGGCTTTTTTTTTTTTTTTTTTTTTTTTTTTAAGAAGGCGTGGTCTCTCCTTGCTCATGAATCACAGCTGCAGAAAAGCAAACACTGAGAAGGACACTACTCAGGGGTCATTAAGACACAATCCAGGTGTATCCCAAACCAAGTCAAAGGACTGGCAAGGGGACAACATAAAAGAGAATGCCTATTCCAGTCAGTTATCGCTTTAATGTTTGATTCTGAAGCAAAAGTCTCGTGTCTGCTTCCGCTGGTATTTTGTGTACACAGCTCAGTCATGGTCCACAAAGATTGTATGTACTTTGTCTAGTTTGACTAATTTACCTTTAAGAAAGGATTAAAGAATGTTCCAACCTGAAAAGTAAAACCAATCATTGGCTCAAGTGACATTAGTTTTCTCTCTGAGATACACTGCATTTCAGCATATGGCCCCAGCTCTGCCTCACGTCCAGCACGAGGAATAAGAAAGACCAGGGATTGAAGGAGGAAAGGGAAAGGCATTTCCCCAGTGGAATGATAGAGACAAAATGGAAAGAAGCTGAATATTTGTTGAAAGCCCAGTACAGGGCAGCCCAGTCATCCTGGACAACTACCAGACAGAATCCTCCAAACGATCTTCCGAGGAAGGCTGAGGGCCTCCATTTTAGAGAGGAGGAGACTAAAAATGACCCCACGATAAATAACTTGACCAGGATTACAAAGTGAATCAATCAAAATTCAAGACAGAACTCAGTTCTAGGCCTTTCTAGATCTGCAGTTAATGAACTACTCTGAATTATCGTGGTTTTGAAGTAAGCTAGTCATTTTTAGTTATGACTCTATAATAACAATATTTTAGGGCTATAATTCTGACTTCCTGCATGTATAGCATTAGTGTGCTATGATATAACAGCATTTTTCTGTATTTATGTAGAAAAAAATTTCTTCAGAGTGGTTCCTTAAAAGCAGGGTTCCTCAAGTAAAACTTATATATGGAAAATCGGGAAAAAACAGAAAATCTAACACTCTTTAACTTTACAGCCAGCTCTTAGTTTTCTGTGCATATCACAGGTCCTAGATGGCATCATCATCATCCTATAGAGTAGTTATATTCAAATTTGGTTAGAAAAGGAAAGATTTTTTTTAAAGAAACATTCTCTCTGACTCCTAATATTAATTCTTATTTGTTTTATATTACTTAAATATGAATATGAGTTCAGGAATATAAAATAAGGTAAAGTTTCATATGTTTACACCCTTAGGCAATCACAAAATGTTTATATATAAAGCTATGCATTTTCTAAAATTTAAATTAACAACTTCATTTTAAGTTGGTAGGTGACATTGGCATTCAGCTGAAACTAAGTACCACCTTCAATATAAAGATAAAGCAGACTGCCAGGCACTGTGTGGGAAGAAACTATCCTTTTCTGTTCGAAAACTGCAAGAAGTTTTCAGCACAGTACGTTGCCTTAAAGTCACTGATTTTTCCTAATACTTCATCTGTATGAAGCTTTGGTTATTTCTCTCTAGATCACAAACATTAAAGAAGTGTCTTCTCGAACAAAAACAACTGTAAAAAAAAATAGACACAGAAATCACAGCAGAATACTTTGTCATAGCTGGTTTTCAGGTAACCCAGAAAAAAGCTGTTTTGTTGTGCTTTTTTTTCCAGGTCTCAATGAAATAAACACCCAAATTTAAAAACATGATGAAGAGTGGGAGAGAGCCAAAGCATAAGAGACCCTTAAAAACTGAGAACAAACTGAGGGTTGATGGGGGTTGGGGGGGAGGGTAGGTGATGGGTATTGAAGAGGGCATCTTTTGGGATGAGCACTGGGTGTTGTATGGAAACCAATTTGACAATAAATTTCATATATTAAAAAATTAAAAAAATTAAAAAATTTAAAAAAAGAAACCAAAAAGAATAAAAAAAAACCTGTGAAATAAGGAGGGAAAAAAGCTAATCTGTTTTCATTATAGAAAATACTTATAACTATTGGTATTACATGTATTCTAAATCCAGACAAAATGTCAAGAAAAATTTTAAGCATGTAATCAAGGATAAAGATGAGGATTTGGGTTTTTCCCCTTTGTATCTTAAAAATGTAGGTTACAAAATATCTTGGGGAGCCTGGGTGGCTCAGTCGGATAACCATCTGAATCTTGATCTCAGCTAAGGTCATGATCTCACGGTTTGTGAATTCAAGCCCACGTTGGGCTCTGTGCTGACAGCACAGAGCCTACTTGGGATTCTGTCTCTCTCTGCCCCTCCCCTGCTTGTATTCTCAAAATAAATAAAATAAATGCAAAATTTACTTCTCAAAATAAATAAACTTTAAAAATAAAAAAAAATAAAAACATGATGAAGAATCTTTACACTTATGAGAATAAAACTGGTAGACTGAAATATCAGATACACTTCTATCAAATGATCTCTCAAACTCATCAAGTAATTTTCTTTCACAGGGTTATTACTAATTTGACAATGTAATTTTACTTGTTTAACATCAAACAGAATGTGGCAGATCTAGGTCTCAAATCCAAATCAGTTGGATGCCTTGAAACACTAAGGGAAATGGTGGAAAAATACTAAAATCCAAAGGAAAGAGAACATAACATGGGCAATTTCAGCAGCATTGTGCCTTTCAATCAAGGAAGAGAATTCTATCACTCAGAATTTCTGGTTGTAGGGGAAATATTTTGTAAGCAACACAATTACTCTTATTGAAGAGCAGAAGAGGAGCCCATGTATTTGTGAGCAAATAATTGAAGGATGACAACTGGCCTCATATTTGAGATGTGAATATCCAATTACTCTCATCACTATCCACAAACATCATCCAGCCCCCATGTGCACAGTACTCTCTCTTAAGACCTTGCAGCACAACCAAATTCTGAAATTTTACAGAAGAAAGACAGTATCTTCTCACCTAGAACATAAATAGAGTCTGCTGATTTCTCCCCTAGCTCCATGACAACCTCCTCTTGCCAGCTCCAGGAATAAAGACTAGACTCAAAGCCTGAGAGCTATTCTGAGTTGCTCATGGGAACAGCATTATACAGTTTCACAGAAATCATTAGTGATACATTTAAGTTAAATAAAGCAGTTCTAAGCATGGAATCTTTAACTAGCCACATGGACTAAAGACTTCAATCTGTTTAGAATGATTCATCACTCGGTAGATAACCACCCAAATAATAAATGTAATTGTTGACTAGAAGTGAAATATTTTAAAGGTTGCCCCCATTTTTTTTCATGAGCATTACCTTAAACTTTTCATTAAGTTGAATATAATTCATCCTACCCCTCTTCGACTCTCAGCACCAGTTGTCAATGACCAGTTAAGCAATAAAGTGTTTGGGGGAGGCAAATAAACATTTAAATCAAACAGTCAATATATCTTCCTGTTTCTTTGACTGAAAAATTATGCCCCCAAGAGATAGCTTGTGTAAAATAAGATGGGATCCAACTATAATCAAGAGGCATATTCTCTCCAAGGAATGGCATGTATTTAAATTGAATTCATTGTTTACCAAAAAATGATAAATTGCTTTCCTGATAGCTTTCAGAATATTTTAGGGAATCTATACAATACTGCCTTGTAGCTCCATCAGAACGAAAAATAAAGCGTTGAGTGCCAACACGTCAAGAGACAGTTGGCATCTCATGATTCATGCTTCCTTGAGAATGCTGAAGCACGCAGTGCCTTTGCCATGGAGAAGGGCTTATTTTGCTATCTCTTATTTCACATTTACTCTTACATGGTGGCTCAATACCTAACGGTTTAGATCTGGTCCTACTACTAAATAATCGTCCATACAACTGAGAGTTGATCCAACCCATATAGTTGGGATCAGAGTGAGTGTAGCCACATGATCTCAGGGTTCAACGTTCTTACAGTGGACCTCCCTTCTTACTTACCCATCCAATATGCACCTGTGTATACCCTTAGTGGTTTGAAGCCAAACTCACATTTCAATCCTATCACCAGGATCTTCTGGGATTCAGGGAAAACTGACAGATCTCTCTTTGTGGCCAGGAAGGTGCAAACTCGTTAAAAAGTGGGTTAGATTCACTATTCCTGTGCTGTTTACCCAAGATGCAGGAAATTCAAAATAATAAAGGTAGGGAAGGATGACTAACTACAAATTATTCACTTTGTTCATGGTACATATTATTTGACATCATAGTACTATTTCACATGTTTTCAGTTCACATAATTTAACTTTCTTGTTCCTAATGACTACCAAAAAAAAAAAAATGAACCTCATCTCTGATTTAATTAGCAAAACAGCACTTACACAGTTATTACAGCAGCATACCTACTGAATGGTATGTCATTTATTTTTATGCCTTAGTCAGATCCTTCAGCTAAGTATGACTCCCAATTTTATAAGTAACTCAGCAATAGCAAGATCATTCCATGATACCTGGTCTAACTTAAAATTCTTTAAAATATCATGACTCCATTTAAATCCTAACATATTATGGTATTTTAAAAAGTCACATTGTATGACACATCAACTTCAAAGAAAGCAGCAGCAAATAGCAGAGACTTTCCCTCAGTCTCTATGAGAATCAGAACGCATACTTGTTGGCCACGGTTTCTCTGAAGTCTCCATTGTATTCGCAAAGCCACATCCTAAAGAGAGTTGAGCTAAATGAGTCAGCATGTTAATTATGTGCTCTGGGAGCACAGAGAAGAAATAAAGAAGTTATTACCTTCCCAAGTTTCTCAGGTAATGAGACCCACTTCTGCAGATATGTGGCACTGTACCAGAATCTATCATGAGAATGAGCTTTGCAGTACAATGCACAGAATTAATTTTTTAATGAAAGTCCTCTACCAGTATTCTGAGTCAAATCCACCTGACAAATGTCACTGGTCAATGTCATTACCAGTTAACCAGCACAAGGCCTTTAGAACAGATGGTGTAGCAAAGCCTGTTCAGGGAGGCTGGCTAATTTCAGCCACCCTCCCATGAAAAGGAAATAAAATAAAATTGGCTCCGTGTCACTCAATCATGACAGTACTTTGGATTTCTCCCCCATGATGTTTTTTAGCCTTGAGGCAGATATGACAGGCGCCTTATTAAATTCCAAAAATAAATGTGGAGCAAGAAGGCAGTGCATTCCAATGAGACATCCAACTTGTTAAAATGCAATACGCATAAAACTTGGCTCATTTTATTTTTAGCCATCTTCCTCATCATTTTAAATCAAAACAGAAATATATTTGTAACCATAAACTAGGTGAAAGTAGTCCAAAGGTTTATTTTTTTTCTTATAAAAACCATTTATTATTCATTTGTTCACAAGTACTTAGGTTGAGATTTCCCCAAAACACCTCCATCAATATCTGGAAATAAAGCTAAGAAAAAAAATGAAAAGCTTCATGGAAGATTTCTTACTCTGTATTTTAGCATCTTCCATTCATCCACTAACAAATCCTTAGACAAATCCAGTATTTATGGATCCCTCCCTGCCTTTCTGCACACTATACATTTTCTTATCTGTGTTTTGTCTCAAACGATTCCAATGCTGTCCAAAAATTTGATTTTCTCCATCTTTCCCCTACAGCATCATATGTAATTACTCTTCCTTTGGAATTTTTACAATATGTGTCTTGTTCATCTACTAATTAGCACATGATTCATTTATTTATTCTGCTTCATATGTTGACTAATTTCTTCCACTAGAAACATATATATTGTCTACTAGTTGCCCTTGTTGCGGACAAGAGTCCTTATGCATCCTTATATAACCTAAGGCATCTGGCCTGAGGCCTTCTACATATCAGAGATTCAATAAATGTTAAAAAGAAAAACATGACCAATTACATATATCATAATGATACGATCACTGTTGGTCCATCACTAATTTACTACTATGAATCTAAGGAATTTGGAATCTTGAATACTATGATGCAATCCAATTCTGAAGTCCCAATATGTGTATTTTGGTACAATAAAAAACAGATTTCAGAATGTGTTTCTTCACTTCAATGAGGTTTCAGCTGGTGTAGAGACATGGGCTTTGAGGAGATTGCTGGGGAAACCACTGACTCATTCCACATAATAATGATAGCTAACATTTGCCTTAGGATTAATAGTATCTAAAGTACTTTTTTTAAGTTTTAAATTCAAGCTAGTTAACATGCAGTGTGATATTAGTTTCAGGTGTAAAATATAGTGAGATTCAACACTTCCATACATCACTCAGTGCTCATCACAAGTGCACTCCTTAATCCTCATCACTTATTTTACCCAACCCCCTACCTACCTCCCCTGTGGCAATATCAGTTTGTTCTGTATAGCTAAGAGTCTGTTTATTGGTTTGTCTCTCTTTTTTTTGCCCCTTTGTTCATTTGCTTTATTTCTTTAATTCCACATATTAGTGAAATCCTATGGTATTTGTCTTTCTCTGACTTATTTCACTTAGCATAATACACTCTAGCTCCATCCATGTCCTTGCAAATGGCCAGATTTCATTCTTTTGTATATATAACCCCTTCTTCTTTACCCATTCTTCAGTGGATGGAAACTTGGACTGTTTCCATAATTTGGCTATTGTGGATAATGCTACTATAAACATTGGGATACATGTATCTCTTTGTATGAGTATTGTTGTATTCTTTGTGTAAATGCCTAATAGTACAATTGTTGGACTATAGGGTAGCTCTATTTTTATCATTTTGAGGAACCTCCATGTTTTCCACAGTGGCTTCCTCAACTGGCATTCCCACCAACAGTAAAAGAGGGTTCTCCTTTCTCCACATCCTCACCAGCACCTGTTGTTTCTTCTGTTGTTGATATTAGCCATTCTGACCGGTGTGATATCTCATTATAGTTTTGATTTATATTTTTAATGAATTAATATTAAAACATTCCTATAGAGGAGGCAATATTAACTTGGTGTTATAAATCAGAAAACAGAGATTCAGAAAGGTTAAATCAGGTGGGCAAGGCCACCCACCTGCCAATAAGGTGACAGTGCTGGGGTTCAAGTTCCAGCATATTAATGACAAAAATCATGTACTGTGCACTTTCAATTACTCCACAGTTTCACGAAGCACAAATGCACCTTCCAAGGAACCTAGAGGAGACTGGACTAGCAAAACCAAGACATCGTGTCCAGAATATTTACTCCATTCTACTCCAGTGAGTTTCTCTTACGGGCTAACATCTGTGGAAACGAAACACCTTCCACGACCAGCTCCAGAGAGCTCTGGAAAAGTTCTTTCTCTCCAGACCAGGGCGCTCCTACAGATACTCCTAAGGGTCCCCAAGCCCTTGGAATTATAATCATGTAGGTCAGTACCTGGGTACAAGCTAGCAATGATAATCCAAATGATGAGTAATGTGCTAAAATTTAACTTATTTTTATCGGGTTGTATTGTGTTGAATAATATCTCTCATGTAAGAAGCGAATTAATATTTTTCAATGTCAGGTACAATTTACAGGCATAATTTACAGTTATGCAAATCATTTTTACATCTGGGAAAAGGCAGAAGGTTAAGACAAGATCAAAAAGATGAGAAGGGCTTTTGCTATATCTATAATTCTTCCAGTGAGTGTCTCCTGCGACTTCCTCCATCAGAAAGTTGACTAAATCAGGGCTGGAGGAGGTATTTGGGTTCTCATTCTCTCTCTCTCCCTCTCTCCCTCCCTCTTTCTTGTTTGATGTTTTTACTTTCATTTAATTAATTTGAAACCAGGTAATATCTTGAAATATTAAGGCACACTACAATAAGCCATATATTACCTTCCACACTGAAAACTCATACAATTTGAATGTCTTATATTAGATACGAAAAAGAAGGCAGCAGAGTCAGTACTAATATATATATTTTTAAGCAAACACATAATGATACCATCAGCTGCTCTCTCCTTTGCCTTAGAATTTACTCTACATGTTAAAGATTATCTCCTTCTGTTCTTCCTTCTACATTTATTCTACTTTTCTGTTGAAATTCAACAAGAAAGCTGTTTTAAGGAAGAACATTTGCTGTTTATACCACCCTCTTGTAAACAAGTCGTGTCACTGTTGATGTAATGTCATATCTATAGCAAAGCTGGATGCATAGGAACTTCCCACACGTTGGAGAAATTATTTTAGTAAACTGCAGAAGAGAATATATCCTGAATAACAACAGCATCGAAGGGAGTGTTTGTTTCTCTAGCAAACACCTTACCATACCTTAGATTTAAATTGCTTTCTCTAAATAATTATTTTTTTTTTCAGTGAAAGATGGTACAGTAGAATATATCCCACAATTTTTTTTTTTTTTTTCTTGCCAAAACGGAGCTTTGACAGGAAAGGATCCTGCCACCTCTCTGGCCAAATGCCATGATTTTGCCTTTTGGTTATATTTTAAGTAACCATTTTCTTTTCTTCTTCTTCTTTTTTTTTTTTTCCCTGACACAAATATAAATGTATCCAATCTTACTTGAAATGTGTGAATCTTTAACACTAAGAGCCCCTGCCAACTGCAATCCATAAGGCAATACATATTTCAGCACATTATTTGAGTGTTCTCTCAGTATAAAAATAAAAGAAAATAAAAATAAATTGCTAAAAGAAAGAGTTTATTTTCCACATGTTAGCAAAATATCTACAAAAGAGTTCACAGATTTGGGTACAGTGCATGTCTGTGTTTATCAGCAAATCTGCTGATAATAATAAAGAAAAGACTGTTCACTAGTCACTAAAATAGGCAAAGCTTTCAACTTTTGACTCCTTCAACACTTGGTAGTTTGGATTCTAATCACATAAAGGAAAGACTGATACAAATGGATGATCTTTTCTTGATACTTAGTTTGCTTCCTGGTATTGATTAATCATACTGCAGTTGTGAAAAGCCCTGAAATAGAGGTCAGAAGATGGATGTTTTTATACTAGCATAGCTACTATTTATTTCCTGTGTGAGCCTGCCACCTGACTTATCTGTGCCCCAATTTTCTCCTCTGTCATTTGGGATCCTTAATGATTTACCTCTAATCTTATGAAAGTCAAATGGATAGTGCTTATTGTTTTTATTTATTAGCATCATTCCTATTAAATAGGTGAATTATAGAAAGGCATTTAAAATATAAAGTTTTACTGAAAATAGTGTTTTCATGGGGCGCTTGGGTGGCTCAGTCGGTTGAGCATCCAACTTCGCCTCAGGTCATGATCTCTCAGTCCATGGGTTTGAGCCCCGCGTCGGGCTCTGTGCTGACAGCTCGGAGCCCGGAGCCTGTTTCGGATTCTGTGTCTCCTTCTCTCTCTGACCCTTCCCCATTCATGCTCTGTCTCTCTCTGTCTCAAAAATAAATAAACGTTAAAAAAATAAAAAAAAAATGAAAATAGTGTTTTCATTAAGTAGCATAAGCTGAATTTGAAGGAAACAAGAAAATTGAAATAAAATTTGTTTTCTTACAATAATTATTTTACTTTTTGATTTGTGCATTGTATGGTTTGAGTTAAAGTTAGAAGTAGAAAGATGAGATCCTTATTCTGTTAGTACCATTCCAAAAAAAGTGTAATTTTCACAAGTGCTTCTATTTCACCAGACTTACAGGGTGTTGTGTAAAATTTGACTTAATTAATTAATTTATTTTTTAAATGTTTATTTATTTTTGAAAGAGAGCATGAGTGGGGGAGGGGCAGAGAGAGAGAGGGAGACAGAATCTGAAGCAGGCTCCATGCTCTGAGCTGTCAGCACACAGCCCTATGCGGGGCTCGAACTCACAAGCCGTTAAATCACGACCTGAGGCGAAGTTGGATGCTTAACAAACTGAGCTACACAGGTGTCCCCAAAAAAGGTGAGTTTATTAAAGTGCGGGGACAGCACCTATGGGCAGGAAGAGCTGCCAGTTAAAGTTTGACTTAAAAGTACATAAAACTTTTTGATGATTTACCTCAGCTAATCTTTGATATCTTATAGGATATTTTACTATCTGAGGACAACCAGTAAAAAGTTTAGTGAATACATCTGTCTGCAAAAGACCAGTTAATGCATAAATTATCAAATATGTCCAAAGCATAGAGATTTCTGCATAAAACAGAAGCATTTTTTTATCCATTCATCAAATCTGGTTATCAAGAGATGTTTATGTGAAGTTTGTGAAGTATTTTCATTTGAATTGTCATACCTGCCAATCATCCCTGACCTCTTGCCTAATCATCAGACAAAAAGAAAAATCAAAGAAAACGTGTAAAATAGAGTTGTAGCCGAACTTTGAAATTACTAGAGTCTGATGTTCATTTTTGGTTGTGTTTTGTTAGCTGGTTTGTTTACAATTTTCCATGAGGTCTGGGCTGCTATGTAAAGTTATATTATACAGTTTCCCCAAACATATCCATTTAGCTGTCATTTTCCCCCTTCTATCTGAGTGGAAGAGTATTCCACCTTCATCAGAAATATGAGTGATTTGCTGAACTCAGTAAAAAACATGAAATTTTAATCCAAACACTATATGCTTCTCAAGATATTAGCTACCTCTTCTATCTGTAGTAGTAGAGAAAACAAGATTATTCCACTGTACAAGTCTGTATCCCTAGGATATTGCTGCCCTGAACATAGTACTGAATACAGAAAGTACTTGCTGATGTCCAAGGTGGCCTGTTGGCCTAAAAATGTCCCAACTTAAATAAGCATTTTTGAAAGAGATGAAAAATGTGATCATAATGAGTAAAAGAAAAATATCTTTAGTCTACTAATGAAATATGTCTCTAAAAAATAAAATTAGATTAAAAATATGGCTGAAGTTATAATTAAAAAATATTTAGTAATACATGTTCTTTAAATTAATTTTTCATTCAAATCCATTTTAATGTTAAAAGATAACTATTAGAAAAATTTAAGCCATCAGTATTCTCAATAAAAATGGTCAAATGGAAAGTAGTAAGAGTGATTTGAACTTTGTTTTCAGGGGCAAAGGCATAGAATGCTAGTACCAGAATTTTCTGGCAGAAGAAAGGTTAATTATCCAAATGAATGCTTTCGAATCACATTTTAACTTTGGCAGTCAGCAGGATCGAAATGTCTTAAAATAAATATTCTTAAACCTCTGGGACTTTCTGTCTAATACATAATTGAACTTAAACTTTTGCCAATGCATAATATCACAGCTTTTGATGCTGCATTAAAAAAGAATATATAAAAGTACTATTTGTTCAAGTTAATATTATATAGGTAAATTCAACCCACACCATTACTGTCTTTTTCTCCCATATTATTGAATTTATAAGACTTGACCTAGATAAAATCTTTCAGGTCATATAACAGTTTTAGTGATTAACAATTAGCATTTATACTATCCTATGTTTCATATCTAATCAGCACTTTTATGTATTATATTTTTTTACCTAAAATGTATGTTTTAATGAAGCTTATTTAAACATTATCATAACACATTATGAAATCTACCAAAATGATACAAAGTCACTGTTTTTCGAATGGTCATTTTTTTGAGGGGGGAAGATACAATAACAGCTCTTTCCATTTTGTCTGATTGAATTATTCTGTCTTCTGTATTTCAAATACTTCAATTACAAAAATGCATAACTTTTCAGTGTTACAGGGAAAAAATATATAGCCACAATGCTAAATACAAGCAATCATCAGAAACCCCCAGAATTAAAGTAAGGTCACTTCTTCCCTTGATGCTGACATCATCCTCCTGAGCATCAAGGAACGAATCCCAAAAGTCCCTAACCAATAACCATGAAAGCTGTGACATTGAGAAGATAAGCTCTAAACAGACACTATTTGAACCTTTGTCATTGAATTTTTAATTCTGTTTCTTTTTCAATAAACTCGTCCCATCTGATGACTTTCCCAGAAAGAGTGAATGTTACACAGACTAAGCACTTACATAGGTCAACACGAAAATTACAAAAGAAAAAATGATAAAGAGATTGTAACATTTAATTGAAAAAATATTAATAAAAGTCTATTCTTTTTAAGTAGTTTCCTTCGCTCCTTGGGGGATAAATGTCCCTTTCATATGCCAGATAACCTTTAAATAGATGCATCTTTCATTTCAAAGCATGCTCTAAAAAGCAGCAGATTGTCTCTGTGATTCACCTAATTGTATTATGCTCTGTCCACATTCACATGAAATGACTGTGGTATAATTCTTGAAGCCAAAAGAATTCCACCGTCTGAAAAGTAATAACCGATATCCAGGCATGATTAGTACTCAAATATTTGACTGCTCTCTCCTCGAACCCTAATCTCACTTCATTTTAACATGAACAACCACCCTAGGTTTTCTGAGATGGTAATGATGTCACAATCCCAAGGGTAGAAGTGGGAGAAGGGAGGGGAGATGAGTCAGGTTTGATTTCAGTAGACAATATGAGTTGTTGCTCTTCTATGAATTTTGACATTGCCCTGGAATGATGGAAGGATCCTGTTCAAAGCCAGCCCAGACAAAGCAATATTAAATATTTAATTTCCAAAGGCAAAAGCCCAAGGTCCCAAAGCTCCAGGAAAGCTAATGGTCCTCTCCTTAGTTAGGCTGTAAGGGGCAAAACCAAATTCAGAACTAATTTGACTATACTATACAAGGACTTTCTTCGGGAATATTTATAAATCCCAAGGTTCTTTTAAAAAATGTTAAAACAGAAACACAAATATAGCATGCATATTTTTAAACTGTGCAAATATTAACTTCTATGCATATTTATATGCTAAAAGGATTCACTAACACATCTCTTATCCTGTATATGGATGTTAAGAGTCAAATGAGTTTTAGTTTCCTTTAAGTATTATTTTTCTTGAGGAAAAAAAAATCAGGTTTAAGTTAAATAATGAGGATTTATTTGCTCTCATTTGCTCACATTTTCTAAATTTAATATAAACATCTCATTATATATGATATTAATTTAAAACATAAAACCTATATGAACACCAATTTACAATTTGGTTATAATTCGTAAACATCATTTAAAATAGTAAACTTTATACGTAACATGGTATAGCTATACAGAAGTGTTATACTAGAATTTTATTAAAATTTGAAATACAAGTCGATCCCCATTGTCTTCTAGACTCAAACATGGATTCCATGTACCGGATCATGTCCTTTTGCATATAATAATAAACAGGGTATCCTCCCTTCTGTAACACACAGCGGCCCATGAAGCAGATGTTGCCTTTGTCCTCCGACACCAGGGCCTAATAGTGTACTCTTGTAAATCACACTGCCTTTCCCAATGTAGAACTGCTTCACATGGGTCACCTATAGCCCACAGAACTACCAAATAAATTAAAGCAAGAATTGCTTTGTTCAAATTATTTAAATCACATTCAAAATACAATACAAAGAGGCTTCATCTCATTGACATTACTGAACTGTTCATGATGTTATTAACTTAGAATTTTCAGACATATTAGTTGATGAGGCAGCAATCAATCAGATTAGCTATGCGGAGACCTAAATTGACCACAGAGATAAGTAAAAGCTATTATATGACCTTGTTACAGACTTTTCTTCCTTTTAGTTTTCCCATATAAGTAGAGAAAATATAGTCTACCTCTTCATATTTGATTGGTTTGGTATATTACAAGCACCAGTCTTAAACACAGCAATTTGAACTCAGAATATGTGTCAGAAGCAACTGGTGAAAGTAAATAAAAGTTATTGTTTATGTTAAAGGAATAAAAATCATTTGACAATTATATATTCCTGTGGCACCAACCCAGAAGTACTTTGAAACGGTGAGGCAATTGAAATCGACACCTGAATATTGCACCAGATGCTGGAAAGGGGGCTCATGGGTCAAACAAAGAATAATAAGAAACAGTAAGAAATATTTTTTGTTTGTAATCTACTGGAAGTCATAGAAATACATAAATTGACAAAAAAAATCTAAATAAAAATCTAAAGTCAATAACAATTGAATAAATCTGATTGCTAAGAGAGGTTTTTGATGGGAAAAGAAGTGGAAAGTTAAGTACAATAACAAGGGGACAGATAAGTACAAGAAATATCTGGAGGGACATCAGGGATTCCATGTTACTAGACTTACAGTTTAGAAAGAGAAATGCAGAGACCAGGCTGGAAAGGTTGGCTACAGGGAAACTTATGGAAGGGTGTGAATGCTATGTGATGAAACCCTGACTGTTTTGTGAGTCCTGAATCTGGACAATGATAAAGAAGAAGACAGAGAAAATAGACTTATAAGAAATAGAATCAATCAAAGGTAGATATCTAGTATCGGTATATAAATGGACTGGAGGAATGAAGACCATAGGAAAGAGAACTGTTTGTACAATAGCCCAGGACAGTGGTAATGAAAGCTTGAACCAGGTAAATGGCAGTACTAATAGGAAAAGGAGATAGATGTGACATTAATAACAAAGGCCTTGGCTACTGAGTGTGTGTAGGTAGCAAAGAAAAGGGATCTTGACTGAATATTGAAGAAGAATAACCAAATATCCTTATAGAACCTAGATCAAAAAAATTGGAGAATGGTGGTATCACTAATATGAAATAGAATCCAATGAAAAATGTTTAGGGTGAAAGCAAGATATATAGCAACTTAGCAGGAAGAGAGCAGGGAACTAAGAGCACCCACATCTCAGGGATATTCTCCTACAAATGGCCACCACCTCCCACACCATCAATTTCTCTTCAGTCCTAGATCATCCTCTGTAGCATACAAGAGTGCCAGAGTATCTCAATTCTAAGAAGCTTCATAAGTCCATTATACTTCAGAGCCAACTTTGGAAAGAAATTATACTCCTTGTCTCCATCTTTTCATTTTCCATTGTCCTAATCTACTTACCAACACAATCTGGAAGCTAATCTTACCTGATTCATCATTCTTTTTTTTTTTTTTTTAATGTTTATTTATTTATTTATTTATTTTGAGAGAGTGAGAGACAGAATCTCTACCCGGGGCTCGATTTCAGGAACCTTGAGATCATGACCTGAGCTGAAATCAAGAGCCAGACAATTAAATGACTAAGCCACCCAGGCGCACCAAGATTCATCATTCTTGTGTCTGGACATTTCCACTTGCGCTTTCTTCTTTCATGATTCTTTTCCCTTTGGCTTTTGTAGGATGGCCCCTCTTGGTCTCAGTTCAAATGTCACCGAATAAGAGAATAGTCCAGATCATGTTGTGTCAATAGCTCCCTTGATCCAATTACTCTAAACATCATTACTTTATTATATTTTCCCATAAGATTTAATACTCATTTTTAATTAAATTATTTAAATGTTTCTAAATTCATTTTTTTCTCTCTTTCCACAAGCATGCAGCTCCATGATAGCTGGAACATATTCCATCTCAGTAACTTGTGTATCTCCAGTTTCTCTAACATTGCCTGACTCATAGTATGTATGCAATAAATAGTGACTAAAAGAAAATAAATGAATTTGAAAAAAGAAGGAACAACACAGAAAGGTTGAGCATAGGAATATAACCAAGAGAGTACAATATCACTGGATTCAAAGAAATAAATATTCAAGGAGAGCAAACGCTCAATAATGTGAAGGCTACAGAGAACAAGGACTGGGTAAAGCATTAAAAGACTTTAGTTTCAGCAGAGCCACAAGGTTAGAGACTAGACTCTAAGAAGAGGGAACTAGGATAATCCACTTCCACAAGGGGTGCTCAACAGATAGAGTGGGGACAAAGACTCAGTGGAGAAAAACAAGTAAGAACTGTCAGGGACAAAATAACATTTGACAAAAGAGTTAACAGTGTAAGAAATAAAACACCAGTTTAGGGTTTCAGACTGGGAAAGAGTGGAAGTATCTATCTTTGAAACTGCAAGGAAAGCAAAAAATTTTAAATAACATATAAGAATTTATAGATAAATCAGATCAAAGATTCTAGCATAGCTACCTCTATTTTCTTTGTAAAGCGGGAAGTAAGATTTTTAAGAACTCATACAAAAGAGTTGGGCAGAGCATTAAAAGACCCAATAAAGAATAGGAGAACGTGATTAGGGGTCCTAGAATTTATCTCCCCCTCCTCCTTTTTAAATGTCTTTTACTTTATCCTAAGGCTCATACCACCAAAATATTATGTGATCTTACTGACCAGGATTATTCTGAACTAGTGAGAAAGTAACTCACAATTTTAAATAAAGCAATTTTTTTAACCAAACCTTCCAAGCACATGTTCAATCACACAAATTGCTTTCATTAGCTGAAAATTAAACTACATTTTGAGTAAATATTTTTTAAAGCATGCTTAAAATGAAACATTAAATCAAAATAGAGGACCTAAATGCTCACCTGTGTTAACAATTTTCACCAAAGAGTTAATAGAAGAACAATTATGCATTCAAAAAAAGTCTAATTTAAAGGAAAACCAGAAATTGCTGTTTGAAATATTCTCTACCAAACAACTATTCAACATTTTTTCTTGATTTAAAAAATGTCCTGTGCTTTAGAGAAACTTGAGTTTCTCTATACTTTATGCAGCAACCAACCTTCTAGCTCTTTCATCAAGACTATTTGAATAATAAACCAGATTTCAGATAACAACTTGAAGATACGCTTGAAAGATCCTGACAGAAAAGTAAACTAATGTAAAATTAAATTAATGTACTCTAATAAATAGGTCTCCACTTGATATAGCCACATACATCTAATTCTAGGATTAATATACCTTTAATGTTCTTTTCCCATTGGCTTTGACAGGACCCATTGCATTCACTTTTGCCTTCAAAAAATCTATGTTAACATTACATTTGTAACTTCTATTCGTATTATTATTGTTGTTGTTGCTATAGTTTAAAAAGTAATCTCAGGGTGCTGGGGTGGCTCAGTCAGTTAAGCACCTAACTCTTAACTTTGGCTCAGGTCATGATTTCACAGTCCGTGAGTTCGAACCCTGCATCAGGCTCCACACTGATAGATAGTGTAGAGCCTGCTTGGGATATTCTCTCATTCTCTCTCTCCCTCTCTCTCTCTCTCTCTCTCTGTCTCTCTCTCTCTCTTTCTGCCCTTCCCATGCATTCTCAAAATAAATAAATTAAAAATATAAAAATAAAAAAGTAGTCTATCATGAATGATTTAAGTAACAACCGTGTATTCTCTGATACAGCCCAAAAATGTACTTCCTAGCATAAAATCACTTAATAAAGCTCAAGATTTTTATTCACTAGATAAAAGAATAACTTTACTTCTACATAAATTACCATGTACATTTACCATCAAATCTAAGACAGCCAGATCAAACAATTTTTATTATTTTCTTCAAATGTTTATTCAATTTTGAAAGAGAGAGCATGATTAGGGGGAGGGCAGAGAGGAAGGTGGGGAAGGGGATCCGAAGTGAGCTCTGTGCTGACAGAGGCAAGCACCATGCGGGGCTCAAACTTACCAACTGTGAGATCATGTGCTGACCGAAGTCAGACACTCAACTGACTGAGCCACCCAGGTGCCCCAATAATTTTTACTATTCTATAAAACTCTGAAGTAAAAATATACCTAACTTGTATCACAGAGTGAAATGCTGAATATAAATTGTTAGGAAAAATAATAATTTCGTGATTCCAATGGGTTGAAATATGTATCACCTAAAAGAAACAAAGATATGCAACATGAAGGAAGCAGGGCATGCCCTGCCCAGCAGCAAACACTGTACTGCCACTAATGAGCTCATCCAACTTGTTCCATTCATTTAACTTTCCCAAGCCTTGGTTTATGTATCTAACAGCTTTGATAATATTCATGACGTTTGTCTCTGGGGGTGTTTCTGAAAAGCAAATTCGAAATGTATACAAAACCATCTAAAACTATACACAGCTGCGTAATACAGTTCAGTATTGAATCACACACACAAATATACACACAAACGTAAACACACACACACACACCTACACACACACCTACACACACGTAACAAGTAGGTGTGTTTGTGTCATTATGTCTCATTTGAGAGAAATACGTTACGGAAACGATGCTAAAGTCTTAGAAATTAAATCAGCCCCAAATGTGAAAACAGTTTCTTAGAGATTAAGTTCATTGGTGTAGCAGCTATCTTTTCAAAAAAACATGCCAAATGAACCTGGCAGATGGAATTTCTGTTGACCCACAAAATGACTTGCATGAAAACTAAAAATGAGTAGTTCAACTAATTTATTTTTTTTCAATTTTTTTTGAGAGAGAGACAGACAGAGTGCTAGCAGGGGAAGGACAGAGAGAGAGGAAGACATAGAATCTGAAGCAGGTTATAGGCTCTGAGCTGTCAGCCCAGAACCTGACACGGGGCTCAAACTCACAAACTGTGAGATCATGACCTGAGCCGAAGTGAGTCTCTCAACCAACTGAGCTGCCCAGGCGCCCTGTGAGTAGTCCAACTATTTTAAACTTTTTGTCCTATCCGCTAGTTTGTTGACTTAATGAGTTTAACTTGGATTAGAGCATTTCAACAGAGTAACCTCTTTAAGAGATCAGAAATAATTAGGTCTTTAGTGATTCTCTCTGAGTTTTATTAAGATTTTATTTTTAGTCTTGCAAATAAAATAAATAACTGTGTGTATGTATGTTTCTGTGTATGTGAATTACAGTATCTGCTCTCCTATTTATTTAATGCAAATCCTCAGTAAAATCCTGGAATTTTAGCTAGTTTGAAATCAATACTACAGAGAACATATTGAATGGTTCTGTAAAGAAGCATTTTAATTGCATGTTTAACCTATTATTTGAGTCTGAAGAGTAGTCAGTCAAATATTAGGAAAATATGGTGTTGGATTAAACTTCAGCCTTATTTCTCTTCTATAAACACCCATACCCATTAACATTTGCTATAGTTTCCAACACGTGGGCTGACATATTTGTTATGTCTGTTTTGCAAGAGTGAGGTCATAGAGTTCATAAAATACAGCTCTGCATATGTGCGGAAACTAGTTTCGCTATTTTGACTGACTTGACAGTCAATGACAAGGTAAGGCAGTTGAATGAACAATCAGTTATTTGATTGATTTGAGCGGATAGTATGACCTGTTTCCTCTCTCTTGTCCATCCCCAAACCCCACCTCAACCTGATGCAACCTGTCCGTCAAATCCATCACATACAAACTAGTTTGTACATGTAGACATTAGCTAGGGAAGAGCTACTGAGTGCATTTCTAAAGAAGAGAACTATCTTCACAAAAAATTAACTCTCTGGTATATGTTGTCCTTTCCTTAGAAATGGTCTGTGCTTGAGTGTCTGCCCAATAGCAATACAAAGGAACCAAATTTCTAATTATTTTACCAGAATCCTATTTTAGGAGTCAAAATGTGTCATTGTAAACTTTTTCCAATAACGACCTTTTGAAAAAATCTTGTTCAAGCCCATTAACCAGAAAATAATCTATTTTAAGTATTTTTCTTGACTGTCCTAAGTGGAATCAGGGATATAAGGCAACGTGACAAAGTTGTATGTCTGAATTTTACACAAATATTTTACTTTTTATTTTTTTTTAAGTTTCTTTATTTTTGAAAGAGAGAGAGAGAAAGCAAGAGAGAGAGACAAGCACAAGCAGGGGTGGGGCAGAGAGACAGGAAGAGAGAGGATCCCAAGCAGACTCCGCACTGTCAGAGCAGGGCCTGATGCAGGGCTAGATCCCAGGAACCATGAGATATTGACCTGAGCCTAAATCAAGAGTCGGACGCTTAATTGACTGAGCCACCCAGGCTCCCCTTATATGAGTATTTTAAAAGACATATTTGTTGTTTTTTTAACTGAGGATTATGACACTTTATATGCCTTTTTTTAGTCAACATTCTTTAATTTGATTTATTTTTTACTTGGATTTTGGGGTAGTTAACATAATTTATTAAGAAAGATTACTTTTGTATACTGACAAAAGAAATACAGAACCTATGTTTTCCACTATTGCAAAAATGAAATTATAAACCTTTTTATAAAAATCAAACTTGCTTCTAAGGTGACTTTTTTATTGTATAAATGGACAAGAATTTTTAATATAAAATTACATTTCCATTGGCATCACAATTCAAGTTTTTAAGAAAAATCAACTTGGTCAGAACCACTCATTTTGAACTGAGTGACCTTGTCCTTGTCAATAGAAACAATATGAGGGGTCAAACTTACATTGTTCTAAGTGCATTTAGTGCAGGTAACAAAATCCACAGCATGTCTGAGCTGTGTGAGATAGAAAGGTAAAGATCAGAAAGGAGAAGATAATAGGGGAGATAGTAAGGAAATGGGGACTGAGAAAAACTGCCATCAAATGAAATCCAACACAGTAGTCTAATGTGGAAATTGAAGAAAAAAAAAAAACATTAAACTGCCTAAAGAAAGAAGATGAAAGAAAGAAAATGTTCATGTAGTCCCAATAGGGTCATTTTGTTTTACTAGGATAACAATCTCTTGCTGTTTCCTTATTTCTTAGCAACATAAGTTATGTTATTGTAGTCAAAATAGCTTTAATTGAATCTGTTTGTGTAATTTCCATATGTCTATAGTCTCCCTATTTCTATAACATTCCTAAAATAAAAGATTCATGGTATTTTATTTCTTGCAAATAATAGAGGAGTAGAACTTTATCTGCAAATTTTTATTTCAATAGTTCTCCAGATGCTCAGAATAATAGCAATGGGTTATATCATACGCTTAACTGACTCTCATAATACAGAACACTCTAATTAAAATATTTCTCCCTAAAATCTCACCTTAAGAAATACTGTCCTAAACTAAACATCATGAATATCTTCCTCTGATACTGAAACTTGCGAAGCATCAAATCTCATATAGAGGGGGCACCTGGGTGGTTCTGTCGGTTAAGCAACTGAATCTTGATTTTGGCTCAGGTCATAATCTCACAGTTTGTGAGTTCGAGGCCAACACTGGAATCTGTGGTGACAGTGCAGAGCCTGCTTGGGATTCTCTCTCTCTCTCCCCCTCTCTCTGTCCCTCCCATGCTCTCTCCCTCTCTCTCTCAAAATACGTAAAATACACTTTAAAAAATCTTATATAAAAATTACATTTCTGGCTGAAAATAAAGGACTTTGTTTAAATGTTTATAGCTTTTTATATACTTTTATAAGCTTATGAGTGTGAATTCAGCTTCAATGAAAGAGCCACTTTTTATTCTTTTAGGTGCATTTTAATACACTATTACACATAGTCACTTGATGGTGAATATGCTCATAATTGATTAAGCTGCACACAGTATTCCACTCTATCTCTTTAATATATATATATATATACACACACATACATATATATACATATATAATGTATATATATACATATGTGTGTGTGTGTGTGTGTATATATATATATATATATATATATATAAAATCAGATTAGGTAAAAAATGACCCACACAGAGCTTTATTTAATTTATTATGGAATTTATGTTTAAAAAAAAAAAGGTTGACAGTAATGCATGGCTGCAAGTATATTAAAGAAATTGAAATCTGAAGAACAAAAGTGGAAAAAAAAATCACAGCACTTCACCCAGTCTGAGTATATTGTAGAAGATGAGTTTCCTCTGAGCAATAGAATCCAAAGGTTCTTAGAAAGAATTAAAAGGTGCTTTTTCATGATTACATATTATGCAAAATTGACTGAAATAGAATCCATTAATGAAAGCAAAACAGGAGGAAATATCCTTTAAAAAAACTATTCTTTGTTTCCAATAGAACAAAATAATATAAGCTTAGGGCCAATTTATTCCATCTTTCATTAAAAAATGCTGAGAATAAATTTCATTAATTTTGTAAGGAAAAGTCTCTATATATTTTGTGAAATGCATACTAAAATACCTAGTAGTGAAGTGAAATGCTTTAATATACATTAAAAGAGATAAAAATTATAGCAAAGTATTAGTTATAGTAGAATCTAGGTCATGGTTATAGATCATCAGATCATTATGCTATTTTCTATAATTTTGTATAAGTTGAAAAGTTTTTGTAGTAAAAAGCAAAACAAAAAAAAGAGAGAGAGAGAGAGACCCTATAATGATAAATTAGGCCATTTATGTTAAATCTGTACCTACGTTCGAACCTTTTCTGTACTTGATGCAAACCTACCAACTAAATGTTATTTATTAATCTTGTAGGACACTATCAGAAATCTTCTCTAGGGAGAAATGTCTAAAAGTGTGTCTTATCTAGATTCCATGTAATCAAGAATTTCAAATGGGTTCTCCTACCTTTTCTCAGACTCTGACCCTTTCTATTATTTTAAGAGAAAACTAGTAAATAAACTTTTGATTTTAGTTTAAAAAATAAACTCCCCCTGAAAAAAAAGGTCAAAGATTAAAAACAAACTTTAGGATAAGCTCTAGAATTAACATAGATTTAATTCAATAATTACTGTAGGTAGAATTATTGTTAATATGGATAGTGATAGTATGGAAGCATTGTAAGTCCCAAGAATACTAAATGCTGTTCTTTGTATTTTATGAATGCATTTTCTAAGTCAATAAGGATTTATTTGCAAATGTGTAAGCCAAGATGCCATAATCTTAAATTAACCAGATATCTTTTCCCTAAGCCATCTTATGGATACTCTATTTTACTTAATTACACAGCCTTTCAGCTCTGGTTTTTAAGCTTTCATAGTTTATGAAAAACACTGTCCATTATCTTTGGACTTGGACTATATGGAAAGTAAATTCAGAAATCTGTGCTGGGGCTCAAAACTACTTTTCCTTTCCTATAGTGAAAGAACTTTCTTCACATGTTGAAAACATGTTAATCAGCACTGTTAGAGAATATGGTTTACAACTAGTAATCCAAACAGGATGCTGCTACTTTTAAGATCACAGGCTAGAAGTGCTCTAATTACAACAGATGATTTTAAAACACAGAAGGGGTTGGAGCGCCTGGGTAGCTCAGTCGGTTGAGCATCTGACTGACTTTGGCTCAGGTCATGCTCTCATGGTTCACGAGTTCGGGCCCCTCATCGGGCTCTGTGCTGACAGCTAAGAGCCTGGAGCCTGCTTCTGATTATGTGTCTCCCTCTCTCTCTGCCCCTCCCTGCTCACACTCTGTCTCTCTCTGCCTCTCAAAAATAAAGAAAACTAATAAAAATTAAAACACAGAAGTGGCACAGCCTCATTTATACAAATTTAGAAGGAGATGACTTGTAAATTCATTCTAAGAGCAAAAGTATATATTTAAGTGCTTTATAACATTTGAACAACAGTGAGGATACCACATATAAATATGATAGATACAGACTGCTGTGGGAAACCCAGCAATCCATAGAACATTAACAAAATAAAATTTCAAGCTAACCACTTCGACTTGATGCAATCACGTGGAAGTTGACAAAGAAAACTAGGAGGAAGACAATATGAGGTTTATTTCTTCTCCAGCTTTAATAAAGCATTGTACTAACTTCTAATATGATCTGCAAATAAACACAGCCTAAGTCACAGTTTCCCAAAGTGATTTTTCTGTTTGTTTGTTTTTAATATTCAAAAGTTAAATACACCTGGGCAACTCAGTTGAACCAAGGTATCACAGATATCTTTATTACAATTTTGCAGAGAGTATAATGGGTAAAATTTAATCATTAATCTACAGGAGAAGGCAGAGTAGGTAGCATTTGACTTTGGAACCCATTTGGTATGAAACAGAGAACGGAGTAGACAGGCATGCTTAATTAGTATTCTGCAGGTCACAATTTTGGAGAATGTGGGTCTAAACCTCAAAGAAGCAAACTGACATCAACTATGCATCACATAAGAAAATGTTAGCTCAAATGCTTAGCTTAGTTTTTCCCTTCTCTTAGGAAAGCAAGTTAGCAATATTTAGCATTAGTATCCATTGAATATGAGTATTTTGCACGTAGAACTGTTGTTAACAGTTTTTTAAAACTTGAACCCTTTCCAATGTGAAATATCAACAAAAGTAGAAATATTCTGAAATTCTTTTCAAGTCCTATTTGTTTGAAAGTTTACAATTTATTTTTATAGTTGAACTATTAAAAGCTCACAGGTCCATCATTGTAAGTAAAACAGTACAACTATTAATAAAGTAATGTCACCTAGACTTCCAGCTTGGGTAACACAAGAGCTTTGAAGGTGACTAAAACAGCAAATGAAGCAAGATCATTGTACACCTCAACGATCTTGGAAATCATTTTCCCAGGGTAGAAGGAGAAGAGGTCACACATACACTCTATTTGATTCTATTTTGACAGGGTGAAGTGGATTACCAAAACAACAGTTCATACATATTTAAAGAGGAAGGAAAGCACTCCTTGGGAGCTTCAGCTTTAAGTGCTTTCTCCACCAGATGTCTGCGTTTTAATGGGTCTTCTTATTTAGGAAATGAAAATGAAATTAGGAGTAGACCACATTTTCCCATAGAACAAATGTGTGTATCACACGGAGCAAAGGGACATATCACCACGCTGTCTCATCAGCAGCTTCAAGTAAGAAAAAAAATTAGGTGGGAAAGAAATGCTTTTTAAAAAAAGTTTTCTTTGTAAATGCATGTATATAAAGATAAATTACCTGGACGTCAGTTGTTTCCAATGACCTAAAGAAAATTTGAGGAGAGAAAACCAATCAGTAACATCTGAAGGGAAAAACAGACTCTGCTTTGCACGCTAAGTCTCTCTTGGAAGTTCTTACATTCTGTTATATTGGAAAATGTTACAATATATATTTTTTAAAAACCTCCTAGAAAGCTTTCATTTCATTATCACTGAGTGATTCCTACTTTGAAAAGCCTCTGTGATGTTCAAATTCTTCTGACAGTAGACTATTGGTAACATATAATCCACTGAAAAAAGATACACCAAATTAGAGATTAAAGGATCTTAAACAGGTACTGTTCTCTATACTTAATTCTTCATACTGACATATATATAAATTCTCTTTTCCCACTAAGGTTTTTAAACAGGAGGGTAAAATAAGATAGAGTATTAATATTTCACTAGAATACATATTTTTAAAAACAAATGTGCATATATATACACACATATATATATGTGTGCATCTTATGACTCATTTGTTGGAAACTATTGTGTATCTTCACCAGAACCCCTTTCCTTTGGGAACTCCTATAATTTTTGTCCAAACGGCCACGTTTTCACATGTCCCAGTAGACTGGTGCATGAATGGGCACTCGAGCTGAACTGGGCAGTCAATCCTTTTTATCTGAGGGACATTCTGTTGGATGAATTTTTAAAAGACGCATAAGAAGGTCAGTTTACGGGGAGAGAGAGAGAGACACCGGAAGTTAGATATGAGAGATGCAAGAAATATTGCGTAAGGGTCTGAATGCTGGTGTTAGGCGCAGCTTTCTCTGTGCATTGGATGAGTGACACTACTATCAAACACTTGGATAATAAAAGCCTCTTTAGTTTACATCGGTTGAAGTTATATTTCTGTTATATTTAACAAAAGACTACCAAATAATTCAACGCACTCCAAAAAACCCACTTTAAAAGAGCAAACGTCTTCTATCTACCTTGAACGTGATCTGACTAATGGGATTTGAGTTGTAGAGCCCTGCAGTGCAGGTAAGCAGAGTACCAGCATGCACATTCCGCCCTGCAGAGGGGGCCAAACCCAGAACAAGTGCTCCCAGAGGTATGAACCACAGAACCACATAAAGACAAAGCTGTGTACCAGTCATATCTGGGTCTGTGGTGTTCATGTAATTGATGTTTTCCTTGCCAAAATATTTAGATCACATAAAACCTGAGGAATATTGGCAAGCTTTATCATCACATTCATACAGGTCACTGAAAATTGTACTTAATGCTAAATGCTATCTTTGCCTCCACCACTTTGCTTATATTTTCTGTGAATCTACTTCACCTATTTACTTTTGTAATAGAAAATGTGTGATTTCTCTTGTTATATAACATAATAATACTTAGGATGCAAGTTAAACAATAATTAATCTTTTTCAAAAAGATAAATGGGTAACTGGCTTGTATAAGACTGAAAGTTCATTAATGTCTAAATGATAAAAGAGATACTAATCTCTCTTCATTAGTCAGGTGAAGCTAGTTACACCTACTATGAGAATGTATTCAGAACTTACATGATATTAAGTACACATCAATGGAAGATTCTATGGTTCAACTAGAACATTAGGAAAAATGTCCATTTAATCATCTTGACAGATCCATGCCTTTATTTTTTTTTAAAGATCATTTAAAATTTCTATAAAGAAATCTAATTGAAACTCATTAAAATGGTAGAGACGATAATATTCTCATATTTTAGATTTATGGGGAAATGACAAATATAAATGAACACTTTTTAATATATGTAAAGCACTGAGTTAAAATGAGTAATTTGAATTAAGCAATAGTGTGGCACACTCTTATTTCTAAGAGAAAGTATATCTATATTTTAGTTGATGTCTGAGTGTAATTTTTGTGTGTGTGGAGAAGTTGCCAGTTTGTAAAGACATACAGGCATGTTTTCTGAAGCTCTGTTCTGAATATTTTCTATTGTCACCTATAGTTTTGTTTGGATATGTCATTGTTCCTATCTTGCCACAGGATTTAAATGCCTTAAAGTAATTGAAATCTACAACTTTTTACCATCTCACAAATGTATTTGAAGTTAGTTTCAGAGATCTAAAAAAATCCTGTACAATTTGGACTTTTACCATGAAGTGAAATTAATACAGGTCTTTTACATCTATAAAGCATTTTTTTTAATGCTACATCTAATTTACAACTGTGATTTAATGAGGGAAAATGCTGCGGTTTAACCACTTTATAAATCAGCAAACTGATGTTTATTAAAGGTAAATGACTTCCTCAAGGTCCATGGTCAAATTGCAGGACCACAATTCAAATCTTGAGTTTCTGATCCAAATCTGTTACCCTCCAAAGGAAACACCCAGTGTGATATGCACTTAGGTAGTTAATATTGTTCTCTCAAGAATTTACTTGTAAAATAAAGACTGATGAGTTTGATGTTAATCATTTAACCAAACCAAGGTGGGGGGGGGCAGTGTTGCAAGGTAAGTGAAAAGTAGTAATAATGAGCAAAGGTACCCAAAAAGAAGGTGATAAAACATAATGCTAAAAATATTGGAAAGAGGAGACCTTAATTCAGTCACAAACATTTAATTAGCACTTTCAAAAAACACATAAAAGTTTAAAAAAGTATAAAAAGACATTTTCCTTGTGCTCTGTTCTGTTTTACATTTTAGGTGTAGACTATTACAGAAAAATGTATAGTTTTCAATGGCTTAAAACTTCTAATCTAGCAGGAAGGTCAGATATTAATCAAACAAATAAATATATCACTATAAATTGCAGGAGAATTATAAAGGAAATAACTAAAAGAACTCCTGTAAGGAGAATTCTGTAAGGGAGAATTTCAAGTGAACTCTGAAAGTTAGGTAAAAACCAGACAAGCAGAGACAGGATATAGGGAATTGCAGGCAGAAGAGAGATTAGTATGAGGTTGGTGAAGGTATAGATTAGATCACCAAGGGCCGTGTTTGAAGAACTTACTATTTAGTCCCCAGTCCAGTCAGAAACCATAGTGGGCAAGGGTATTTAACACATTCATACATGATGATTGGACCCTACAAATGATCAGTGTAAACAGAGATATGTATACTCTTAAATCTGGCTCCAAATTTTCTTGGAAACTATAAAGGAGTATTTATTTATTATAAAATATCTTTCTTGAGATTCAAAGTTAACTTTTGCATGGATAACCAGGGCTTGTTACAATGTATCCAAAATGGACAAAAGATAAGCTAATTTTAAAAGAATTAGATAGTAACTCATATAGATGGAAAACTACTCCAGCCTGCAATGTTAATCTGCTTTTTTTGTGTGTTCTTTATAATCCTAGACCCTGAGTTTTCATATGAATCCAAATGCTGTGAAACTTAATAAAATTAATAAAAGAACATTCATCTACATTGCTAGCTCACATGAGTGTAATACCTAAAGTAATACCTCCTACAATGTTTTATGTAACTGGTTCCCTTCAGGTGTCATGCTAATAAGTGTGGATCAATTAATCACTGTAATTGAAGCTGAACATAATTAAGCATTTAATTTTGAGCTATTCAAGTATAATTCCATTAATATCACATCGTGAAACTGGGGCTAAATAAAGAATTATTGACAAAAGATAATTGAGAATCAAAAAGATTCATCATGCAGTGATGGCATGACTTAATCAGGTCCAAACTGACTATTAAGTATGTATATCTTCAAGTAGAAAATAGAAAAATAAAGGACCTACACACATATGAATTTCTGCTTGTGATCTTTACACCCCTAGTTTTCCCTTGATGAAATTATCTCTTGTACCTTGAAGCTCTAACATCAGTTACATAGTATCTTAAAATGGAGCTTTACATTTTTAGGCTAAAGATAAAAAGTGTCCTCATGCTACTGATTTCCCCATACAATCTTACATACTTGCCATTGGGGTTTTTTTAAAGAAGACAAAGTAACAAATACATTTCCAAGAAAAATATGTCAGTCAACACAAAACAGAAAATAATCTTCCATAATTTCATCTCTTTAGAGATAGAAATAACTCATTATGGAGGTATTTTGCATGGGAGGTTGTTTTTGTTTGTTTCCTTGCACATGTGAGATTTTATTTTGGTGTTTTGTTTGCTTACAAACATAGAATAACAATCATTTGGTAATTTGCTTCGTTTACTAAATAATGTATAGTGAATATTTACCATGTCAGTAAAGTAAATATAGTTCAGCACAGAATTTTTAATCTCTGCAGAGTATAATATTGTATTTTTATACCGAATTTCTTTTAACCAACTTCTCACTTTTGGGTATCTTTAAATTAATATTTTAAATTATGATATTTTAGATTAATTTCTATAATAAAATATATTGTGAAGAATATCATTATACACAGGTCTCTGAACACAATTTAAGATCAATCAATAGAAGGAAACTACTAGGCTAAAGCACAGGCAAATTTTGAGATCATTTTCCAAATTATAGGGGAAAGGTGATCTTTTGAGATATTTTTAGAAGATCTGCACAGGATGCTGCTAAACTATAAGAATATGAGCTTATTTCCAAAGTAGTCTTGAGAGCCTAAGAGCCAAATCCATAAATGCAGCTTGATTTATATTATAAAGATACTTGGAAACAGCTTAGAGAAACAGTGTGTAAAGGTTTGTTGTTGTTTCTTTTACAAAGGGGAATCTTTTTAGGAATTGTATATTTCAATTGTTCTAAAACATAGTTTCAACATCAGAATCACCTGGATTGCTTTGTAAAAATACCTATCCCTGAACCCCACTCTAGACATAATAATAAGTATTTCTGAGTATACAATCTGGGAACTAGTGGCATTTAAAACTTTCCTAAAAGATATTGATGTGGCCAGCCTGACATTTGTCCCTAGACCAGCATTTTGGATCAAACTGCCTACTCTAATCCTTTCATTTTGTAGATTAGGAAAGTGACTCCACACACATTATGGTGTTTGCCCAAGTGTCTAGTTAAACAAGCAGATAGAGACCTCTAAATCTCAAACCAGTGTTCTTTCCACAATATTAATTTGCTTCAATTGTTGTCAATATGGCATACCCATGTGCTGATCAGCCCACTGGTTCCACCGTTAAATGAGCAATCAGGAAAGAAATGGATTATTTAATGATATTCATTGCATGATCTCACAAAGTGGAGCCCATGCCTTATGAATCCTGTTTATTGCTGTTTGGATCTCAGTTCTTTTTTTAACCTTGAATTTATTGAAAATTAGATGAAAACTATTAAAGCAGTACAGTTTTACACAATCCTGCCCTCAGTAAAGGTGTCTTTCTGTGACACAAGTCCACTAAAATATGAACATTTCAATAATCAGCAACAGAGAATGTTTTTTAGATTGTCCAAGGCATATAAATATTTAATTGTTGTTTTTTTTTTTTTCAACTGACTATGTGGTCTTAGATTTATAGAGCATGAAACAAAAATATTGAATTTTAGGGGCACCTGCATGGCTCAGTTGGTTAAGCATCTGATTTCAGCTCAGGTCACGGTCTCACAGTTCATGAGTTCGAGCCCCCCATAGGGCTCTGTGCTGACAGCTCAGAGCCTGGAGCCTGCTTCAGATTCTGTGTCTCCCTCTTTCTCTCTGCCCCTCCCCCACCTGTGCTCATCTCTCTCTGTCTCTCAAAAATAAATACATGCAAAAAAAATTTTTTTAAATAATGAACACATGCTATAATGTCAGGAAAATTGAGTGTAAGGCATCCAAGTCCATGAGGTTTAAAATAATTACTTGGGGAGCTTGGGTGGCTCTGTTGGTTGAGCATCCAGCTTTGGCTCCAGTCATGAGCTCACGGTTCATGGGTTCGAGCCCCACGTCAGGCTCTGTGCTGACAGCTCGAAGCCTGGAGCCTGCTTTGGATTCTGTGTCTCCCTCTCTCTCTCTGCCCCTCCCCCACTTATGCTCCGTATCTCTCTCTCTGCCTGAAATATAAACAAACATTAAAAAATATTGAATTCTAGTTTTTCCTTACCATTCACCTTTGTAGTATAAAACTCACTGCCAAATTAATTCTAAAATAAAGTCATTAATAGTAGATTAATATATTTCTAAAAACCTTTATTAAAACTTACAAGACCATGCCTACCTCTCAAAGAATCAGATTTGAGGTCAATTTCTCAGAACTTTCAAAAATTCCACCAAAAATGGAGAATTATTTACAATATATCAACCATAATGTTCTCCTCAAAATATATAATCTCAGTCCATTATTCAAAGCAGCCCAATGGCTTCTTTCTTTAAAATTCAGTCTAAGTGCCTAGTTTTAACAAAATACAGCTCATTGTGATTGAACATGCCTTTCTCTCTGACTTATTTTCTGCTACTTTTCCCCTCACCTGCTATGAACAATTACACTGGCCTTCTTTCTCTTCAAGTCCGCCAAGCTCTCACACATTTGGGCCCGAAACCAGCAGCAGCTCTGGAGTACCATGCTTCTGCTCAAGAGAGTTACAGGGTTCTCTCAAGCAAATGTCTCTTCTTCAGAGATACCATGCCTGACAGCCATGTCTAAAATGGCACCAATAAAATATTTTGCAGCAGATTTTAATTCTCTACAACAGTTCTTATCTATTTCTTTTTAATTTGCTTGTTTGTATATTTGTTTGCTTTTTTTTCTATTTACCTTGCTCCCCTTGTCCCCCAGAATATAATCTCCAGGGAGTCGGAGCTATGTTTCTATTGTTCACAGCTGGAAAAAATGGTAGGAAGAATGAATGAATGAATGAATGAATAATTTGTATAACAGATTGGACATAGTATTATAGTTAATATTTTATTTCTTTGTCAATTTTTCATTTTTAAATATATTTTTCATTATGTGAAATAAATTTGTTATTTTAATTCATGACAGTGAGAAAGTCAAGATATCTCTGTATCACGTGAAATATGAATATATGGTTTTCTTACACAAAACAATAATTTCAGGGGTGTCTGGGTGGGTCAGTCAGTTAAGCATCTGACTCTTGATTTTGGCTCTGGTCATCTCACAGTTCATGGGATCAAGCCCCACATTGGCCTTTCTGCTTAGAGTGTGGGGCCCGCTTGGGATTCTCTCTCTCCCTCTCTCTGCCCTTCGCTTGCTCTCTCTCTCAAAATAAATAAATAAACATTTAAAAAAACACAAAATTTCAAAATTTCAGTAAGTCATTGTGTCATAAGCCATATGGCCCTATGCTTATTGTCTATCTTCAAACAAATATGAGACTGATTTCTCATTTATGACTGTATAATAATAGTGTCTTCTATTAAGTATTAAATTTTGTCCAGCTTAATAGGTTTTCAGGAGTTAAATATCAAGAGGTCAATGAAAACATGCTAACAATTATAATACTATTCATTACCAGTCAACAGAATGTTGTCTGTCATGCCAGCTTGTGAAACTCTACTTATCAGTTTCATTTCAATTGCCATGTTCTTTAAAACAAAAGAAAATATAAATTTATGGTAAGATTACCTGATACAATGTTTAACTTGATCAACCATATCAAAACAAAAATCTCCCCCGATACTACATTTCATCCAAAGAAAAATGTAGTTCTAGAGACTAAGAGAACAATATAGTCACAACTCCTGAATTCTTAGGGAGCTTTGAGTTCCAGGTGAGATACTTTTTAAAGAGATATAAATGAGTGGACAAGGTCATGGGATGAATACATTTCCTAATCAGTCTGTTCACACTAGGCAGAGCTTTGACAAATGGTTTAGAATCACAAAAGAGACTGGGAATTAAACTCAGCATCAGCTAGTTCTAATGCACAAATCTTACTCTTTACAGGAGAGAGCTCATGATAGATTCGTTATCTGAGCCAATTGCTGCCCTCGGATATCCAGGGACAATTCCCACAGTGGGAAAGAATCATCACAATCTCCTGTTGAGTATGAAATCAATTCTCAGGGGTACGAACATCTTTAGTGCCCACACTTTTTTAAAAGCAGCAAGGATCTTAAAATGTCAGCGGCATGTAAGGCATATCATTAATAGACTTCACTCAAAGTATTTAGAGGTTGAAACACAGAGCCAATAAATCTGCAACTGCTTCATATTAACCAAGGATACTCTGAAAACAGCTGCACACTAAGAGCCTGTGACTATCTTTTTGCGATCACTGGAACTTTCCTTCTAATCCTGTGCATAGTGTACAGTGCGTGTGAAACAGTGAAAATAACTGATCAGCAAATAGTGTTAACAGTGAAAATAATTCTGGATCTCATATACGCACAACATACAAAAATGTCAGTATGAATTATACTCTCATTTCTTAGTCATGTCTTTATCAAAAAATGATGTTGAGATCACAGTCTGCTCATGTATATTCCTAAGTATGTTTTAAAATTAAAATGATGGCTAGGGGTGCTTGGGAGGCTCAGTGTCAAACTGAGTGTCCAACTCTTGGTTTCAGCTCAAATCATGATCCCAACGTTGTGGGACTGAGTCTTTGATCGGGCTCCGTGATGAGTGTGAAGTCTGCTTGGGATTCTCTCTTTCCCTCTGCCCCTCCACTGCTCTCACATGCGCTTGCTTAAGCTCTAAATAAATTAATTAATTTAAATTAAAACAATTAAATTAAATTAATTTAAAAATGATGGCTAAAGTTAAAAGAAGCAAAACTATAAATTCACGAATGGATGTTTTATTTAAATACCTAAATATAAAATTCACATCAAAACTATAATTCTGACTTATTTCATATACAATTAGGGTGAAAATTGATTCTTAATATAGGTAGTATGACTGCTAGAATGGGTTTTATAGTCATGTGAAGTGGATACTTTAGGATGACCTTTCCTAAAGAAAACAGACATAAAATAATAACTCTCTCATTTCTTCCACTCATACCCCACACTCCTTCCAAATCTTAAACTTTTGATGGGATAACTAGGACTTAATATCACATGCAGATAACAATATTCCTCATATTCTCTATAACCATAGTTTGTGTGCCCAAATAAATCAATTAAATTGATATAACGTCCATATTTAAATGAAATTATTTTAACAACATTCTGTATTAGTAGTTTATGGGTATGAAATGTTATCCAGAGACTAGATTATCTTAAGTCACCAATCCAGTGATAAAAGGAAAAAACAATAGCCCAACCAAGTGCCATGCTTTGTGTAGGGTCAGTCAGTAAATAGTGTGCAATCACGTAACAAATCAAGAGTACTGCAGTGTATTTAAAATGTCCATGGAATGGGATGCCTGGGTGGTTCAGTCAGTTAAGCATCTGACTTCAGCTCAGGTCATGATCCCACGGTTGGTGAACTCAAGCCTGGCATTGTGCTCTGTGCTGATAGCTCAGATCCTGGAGGCTGCTTCAGAATCTGTGTCTCGTTCTTCTCTCTGCCCCTCCCCTGCCCGCACTCTTTCTCCCTCTCTCTCAAAAATAAATAGACATAAAAAAAAAAAGAGTTTGAAATGTCCATGAAAAAATAAAAGATGCTAAATGGGTAACAGAAACATTTTCTCATAAGAAAGTATTGCTACAATATTTATGTTCATGGAAAGAAGGCCCAGCACTAGAATTATCTTATTCTAAGAGGGAAATACTATCAATTAAAAAAAATCCATATCTTCATCATTATGGGTTGAACTATGTCCCCCCAAAAGATATACTGACAATGTAAACCCCAGTACCTACAAATATGACTTTATATGGAATAGGGTCTTTCCAGATGTAATAAAGTTAAGGTGAAATTGTACAACAGTAGGGTGGGCCTCTAATCCAATGTGGCTAGTGTCTTTATAAGAGGATGAGAGACAGACATACAGGAAGGAGAACACCATGTGGAGACATAACCACAGAGACAAGAGAGCCATGTGGGCACACAGGCAGAGACCAGAGACTGGATTTAGGTAGCCAGAAACCGAGGAATGGTTGGGGCTATCAGAAGCTGGAAGAGACCAGGAACCATCTCGTGGAGGATTCACAGACAGCATGGTCTTTGATTTCAAACCTCTGGTTTCCAGAACTGTAAGAAGTAAAGAGCATAAATTCCTGCTGCTTTCAGCCACCAGATTTGTAGCAATTTGTTATAGTAGTCCTAGGAATCTGATCTTGTTCCCCATAAACCCACTTTGAGAAGGTTTCTACGTAATTTATTTCAATATTTTCCCACTCGTCAAAGCGAGCTTATTATTCCTTAAAGCCCTTTTTTGAAATAAAATAGATTATAATTTTTTTTGCCTATGCATTAAAAAAGTGTGATAATTCCTCCAATTGCACAAAATATTAGGCTACTTTAAGACTACATCCAACTAAACTACTGGTATGAGTCTTGACACATTCCTACTTCCCTGTGTAAGTTCTGGTTAATTAGATTGGCCAGTACTAGACATTTTCTTAACGGAGAAAAATAAAGATAATTTCCCTTGGAGCATATATTTTTTTTCTTCGTTTACACACTTACAGGAGAAAACACTAAATTATTAAAAGTAATCTCAGGTAAAACACTTGGTAGCCAAACTTCAATAAAGAAAAAAAATTGCATATTCTAAAAATATTATAAACATTTTCCTATTTTAACTAGAAATGAGGGGGAGTCTAGTAGTTTAAAAATGTTCAAAATACAGATTTAAACATATAGATACTTTAAAATTATAAATTCTGTAACAGAAAACATGGTACTTAAAGGTATAAAGCTATTTGTCAAAGATAACTTCTAAAAATATTTCATATATTTGTGTGTGGGGGGGGAATGGTTCCTTAATTCTAAGTTATCATGCAGCTTACCAAAAAAAAAAAAAAAAACAAAAAAAAACATTTATTTGATGTAAAATGCTGACGTAACAGAAAGAAGTACTGTGTTAACAAAAAAGTGGTATTTTTAAATTGTATCCATTGAATGCAATATTATTATCAGTGTGACTATAGGAAAACATTACCCAATATTATGTAATTGTTATGAAGCAGGTGTAGAAATGCAGAAGAGAGAAACTGATGGTACTTTGTACCATCGAGTAACAACTGAGTTGTTACATAGAGTAACAAACTGAGTTTGACTATTGATCATATATCTGTAGCCACTCCTTTGGGATCCTGCAAAACTAAGCCAGATTTGGATGGTAGGCCCCTCTCAAAACAGAACCCCCCCCAAATTTTTAAAATATTCTATACAGGTAAATCATTCTTATTTACCTTCTTCTGTAAAGTGGATTAACTTCCTACGTTCTGGGGATCAGTGTGGGTTAAGCCAGGCCATACTATGGGTCGTATTATCTCAAGATAGACAGTAGCCAAAAGAAAAGAAGACCTTACTCTCATCTAAGCTGCCCTTTTCATGCAGAAGTAGTTTTGCATTGAAGTTAAGAGTCCAGACTTTGGAACCTTGCTCCTGTACCTACAGGCTGTGCGGTCCTGAAGATATTCCAGAGTCATCTGTACTTTCGCGTGCTCATCTACAAAATAGGGATGATTATAGTTCCTATTATGATAGAATGGCAGTAAGAACTGAATGAGAAAATACAGGTAGGTCAATTTCAACAGTGTCCATTTTAGCCACACACAATCATCACCAAAATATTTGTAGAGAAGCCACAAAGCCTCATCCAGTAAAAACATGAAGCAGTAAGAAAGGAAAAAAAATATATATGTAATTAGTAAATTGGCATTTAGTTTTTTGAAAAAGACAGACAAATTTGATTCAGTAACTTTTAAACAGCAAGTACATTCAAACACTTTAAACCTGCCACTTATTTTATTTTTTTAATGTTTACTTAGGTATTTTTGAGAGAGAGAGAGAGAGAGAAAGCACAGTCAGGGTAGGGACAGAAAGAGAGGAAGACACAGAATCCGAAGCAGGTTCCAGGTTCTGAGCTGTCACCACAAAGCCTGATGAGGGGCTCAGACCCATGAACCACGAGATCGTGACCTGAGCTGAAGTCAGACACTTAACTGACTAAACTACCCAGGTACCCCTAAACCTGCCACTTTAAATGTTACCACTATCATTGGATCCTGGTGCCTTAGTTACACATCAATCACACTTACACTGCTTTCCCTCCCAAGGAAATGTAAAACCTATTTTTATATTATAAGCATTTCCAAGAAAAAAAATAGTTTCTTAAGATGATTTGCAAACTTTCAAAATGCCATAAACAGTTTATGCCTCACCCACAAGAACTGAATGCGATCAATTATTCCATGACATATTTGCACCAAGAATTTCTTAATACTATTGACCAACAAAATCATGAAAGTGGGTGAGGTGCCCTTCTAGCAAAAAAAAATATCCTACAAATTGCACAAACCCTTCACATAGCTAGGATGGCACATTTATGTGCAATACTTTGTCTTCCAGCATATGTGGAAATGGAGAGCCATATTACTTGTTTTATTTGATTCCTTTAGGCACAGTAGGACACAACAATCCACTTTCCAGTGCCAAGAGAGACAGGTCTTCCTCCAAATCCCAGATGACTTTACAGCATGAGTGGGCTCTCAGAATTCTCTGCTGGCAACCAATCCAGCTGCAATTTATGAGGGGCTGAGATTCTATGTTCCTACATGCTAAAAGGCACTGGATGAAAATATCTCTGTTGGGGAAGCTCTGAATGAGAGCTCTGCTAGAAACCATCCTTGCTGAGTGTTCTTGTCAAAAGGCTTTTCAGTTAAATTCAGTCATGTAATTCTGAGTTGAGTCATTTGATTTCATGGGGCTGCTACAGTCATCCAAAGAGATACTTCATAGGCAATAAAGTAAATATTTAATGAATGCAAGAAAGGAATAAAGAAAGAGAAGGAGATATATAATCAAAAAGAGAGGGAGAATGAGTGGGGAACAACAGTGAGTGCTGAACAGTAAGAGAGGAAGGAAGGAGGACAGGAAGGCAGGAAGGCAGGAAAGCAGGAAGGCAGGAAGGCAGGAAGGAAGAAAGGAAGGAAATCAAGTATTAAGTTGAGGGCTTTCTTACATAATGACTTCATTACTCATGCTAAGGAAAATCAAATTGCCTATGAAGAGTAAATTTTAAAGCAATAATGGGGTTAGACAGATAGGAATAACTATATTTTAGATCATAAGCCCCACCTGGTCATTTCCCCATGTTTTAATGACAAGGGTGATAGGACAGGCTCACATAAAGACACTCACTAGTGGTTGTTACTATGTTATCTCTCCTGGAATAGCACTAAAATGTTTTTCTTCAAACCATTCAGCTTTTCTCTGTTCCTCCAGAAGACAGACAGGTAATCAAATGGAGCAAATTAGAATAAAGTACCATGAGGTAGAAGTGTTCCACACTTCAGAAAACGTGTCTATAGCAGTTTGAAATATATGGTCAAAACTCAGAGAAAAAGCCCCGCAATCAGCAATTTCACAGTTGGCTAGCTTCTCTCTGATCTTTGATATTTATTATTCTTCACTCTTTCTTTGACTTCTAAGTAGGTGCATACCTATCTGAACATGCCAAAATTAAAGCTACTAGTTTAATCAAAATGTCGATTACATGAGAATCATACACACCCACAAATTAGCTCTAAATAGCCTGCATACGCAATTAGTTTAAATCTTAGGAATCTGTGAGCAAACTAGATGTATAATTTTTAAGTAAGTAAACCCAGTAGGCCATCCATAATTTGTCTGTCTTCGAAGATCAAGGTATAATCTTCATAAAAACAATATTTAGTAAGTTGGCTATTGGCAGTTGTATAGCATTGTATCTTAATATAAATTTCAGAATACCGGTCTTTCTTCACAGAAATAACACCACTGATGTTAAAACAAAGACCCAGGGGCACCTGGGTGGCACAGTCAGTTAAGCATCCAAATCTTGATTTCAGCTCAGGTAATGATCTCATGGTTCATGGGTTCGAGCCCTGTGTCACGCTCTACACTGACTGAGCGGAGTCTGCTTGGGATATCTCTCTCCCTCTCTCTGCCCCTCCCTTGCTCTCATATTCACATGCTCTTTCTCACTCTCTCAAAACAAGTAAATAAACTTAAAAAATCCAGTTAGTATAAAAACTATTATACTTCATTATTTATTATGATAATAGAAGTATAACAGAGATCTTCAATGAAAAGCTAAGAGAAAAATATTTATTTTCCTTGTATCCTATCCAAATTCATGATTTCATGATTGCTTTCTGTATCGACATGTTTTCTGTAGTTTGGTTTGTTTTTTCATTTCTTTTTTTTTCTTTCACAACCTTGAAGTATTACTCTTCAAGTACTGTGGTATGTAAGTGTATTGTTGATTTATTATATTTAGAACTTGGAAGGTGGTATAACCCAACCATTTCCCTCAAAGTCTAACCGTGTGTCCCCCAGTTACCCTGGATGCTTTTGAAAAACAGAAGTTCCTAATCTCTGCCCCATACTCATTAAATTAGAATCTCTGAGGAGTGGGTCCATGAGTGTGGATTTTTAACACATTCTTCAATAATTCTTTTACTCTAAAGTTGGGGTATGTCTTCCCTGAACTCACCAGTCCAGTTACGCAGATAGTCATGCATAAGGTCGAAAAGTACATTTTAGGTGACAAACATAATAGATGCTCTAAGCAGTTCAGTGTTAACATTCCAAGCGGTGCAGAAACACTCTGTTATTGTGCCATGTACCAGGGATACAAGGCAAACAAAACTACTTTTATATAGAATTTATAGATGGAAAATTGGGGATTATAGCATCGGCCAAGAAAAAATATGAGTTTCCAAACTGTTTTTATGTTGTTCGTTGGTCTACTCAAGTTTAGAGGTCTTGTTATTAAATCAATTTCAGAGGCATAAAGAGCAACACAATGGATATAAGTTTAAAAATAAAAAAAATTAAATTGTAATTTACATCATATGCTCAAATTGCAAGTTAATCTGAGATGGTTGCAATGGAACTTGTTACTTTTTGGAAGGATTTTCCTTTTACATTATCCTATGACATTTAAAAAACTCTTTTTTAAAAAAAATAATGTTTTATTTTTGAGAGAGAGAGAGAGAGAGAGAGAGAGCGAGCACACGCATGTGCGGGGGAGGGGCAGAGAGAGAGGGAGACACAGAATCTGAGGCAGGCTCCAGGCTCTGAGCTGTCAGCACAGAGCCTGACACAGGGCTTGAACTCATGAACTGTGAGATCATGACCTGAACCAAAGCCAGCACTTAACCAACTGAGCCACGCAGGTGCCTGCATTTATAAAACTCTTAATGATGAAATAGTGAGATATCACCTCACCGAAGGAAAAAACTGTGAAGTTGTAGAAAGAGCACAGAATCCAGAAAGACCTGTGCTCAACTCCAGGTCATCCCATTTTATGAGAGGTGTGTCCTTGACCAAGTTAGTTAAAATCAGTATAGCTTTCATTTTCCACACTTTGCACAATGAGGTTAACACTACCTTACCTTTCAAGGCTGTTGTAAGAATAACTAAGTGATACAGCACTAAAAATGACCAGCACCTAGTAGGTGCTCGAGAAATAATAACTAGGAGAACAGAGGCAATGACAAAGGCAGTATGTATGCTAATTACAGTCAAATCACAAATACTCATTACAGCAAAGAGAGACCTGCAACCATGCAGTTATGGATTACTTGGAGTCTGAAGGCTTCACTGGGGGAAGGGAGTGCTTGGCCTGTAGTGTCTGAAGTAATCCTTGGTTGCCAGTTGGTATGTCATTCAGAGACAATGTGTTTAAATAATATGTGCCCTCCAGTCACTGTTATCTGAAGGATGACAGAATATGACACCCCAAAATATGCCATTTTGCTCTAAGGATTATTTTGAGCTAAAGGCACTTGGAAATTAGCAGGTCCAAAAAGGGTGCACTGATCCTTTTTCATCCTGAAAGCAGGAGATTAAATTCCCATGTGAAAGGTGGTCTCCCTGTACCAGAAGGAAAGAAACATTCTTACACCAGAGATGAGGAGTCCAGGATGAGAGAATACTGTACAAACAGACCTTGTTAAAATACTTGTATCTTGTTTTAGTCTCTCCATATATTCAGTTACTTTTCCACAACTGCCCCTCTTCATTCAACCTTATATATATATGCACTTAGGTTTTTGCCTTGGGTCTTCATTTCATTATAAATTCATATAAATTTGTATGCTTTTCTCTTTTTTATTCTATTCTTTTGTTAGAGAGCCTCAGACACGATCCTAAGATATTGAAATATTTGTTCCTCCCCTACATATCAAACACACCATATTTTACATAAAAATATGTACTTTACATATATATATATTTTTTTTTTTAAGAAAATTAACTGGCTTTCAGGGACCTCTGCTTTTAAGAACAATCTCATTGTGATTGTCTTCTTTTTTCTTAGTCCACAGTGAAGGCTAAGAAAGCAGCTGAACTATGGCTCTTCTGATAAAATCTCACAATTGAAGGAACATCCAATCTACATGTTAGATGAAGAATACCATCTGCACTTGACACAAATAGACCAACGAATGGGGACCTCAAATAACCCTTCCCTCAAAGTAAACACCATTTTTTAAAAAATTCATATGACCAATCAGGGGGGTAATACTGTTTTAATTTTTCTAAGTTGCATTTCTTGTGTTGCTTTTTGTGGCTCTGAAACTGATCCGATACCAAGCACAGCTACCAAAAGTAACCATGTCTAGAATCTTTGAATTGTTTTCTATTTTATGCCCTTTGCCTACAATAATTAGACTATATGATGGATTATACAGGTTACACATAAACACACACACACACACACACACGCACACACACACACACACACAATTGGTATATATTTCATTACTACCTAATCCTTGTAAAGCATTGAAATAAAATTGTTAAAATGAAAGCACACTAAAAAGAAACCTAAAAAACAAAAAATGAAAGCAGCCCATAACACCTTCTAAATGCGATCCCCTTTCCAAGAGTAAATAGCCTTGTTGAATCCTTGCACATCATTTCTTATACATAGACATGTAAAAACACAGAAATTAAATGTATTTTATACAAATGAAATCATGCTCTTTCTACATTTACACTTTACATTCAAAAATGTGTAAATGGGACATTTCCATGTCAACTCATAAATCTCTATGAGTACACTATTCATATGTGATGCAAAGAGACTATCAGAATGAGAATAGTCTGCATCACTACCTACTGTGCACAGATGTATCAGCTGAGGGACAAGAGGTCAACCATTTTGACCAAGGAATCACTGACTTTTCACCTACAATGAAAATAGCTGAATTAGCATTTGTGATTTTTTTTTTCCCTCAATACTCTTGTGTTCGCTCCCTGAATACAACCTAGACACCACCATTTAGATAGCAGTGACTCACTGCACTTACTCAAACCTTCAGCTAGCTCATTTGATGTCTCCAGCTCCCCAAATAGTGACCAACCCAGGTTCTCTATTTCAGTTGCCAAGGGAGATAGGCAAAGAGCTTATGCTTCAAGCCACCTCATATAAAAACCCCAATGCACCAATGCATAGCAAAAAAAGAGAGAAAACACTTGCATTAAAAAAAGGAGTCAATGGGGCGCCTGGGTGGCTCAGTCGGTTAAGCGTCCGACTTCAGCTCAGGTCACGATCTCATGGTCCGTGAGTTCGAGCCCCGCATCGGGCTCTGGGCTGATGGCTCAGAGCCTGGAGCCTGCTTCCGATTCTGTGTCTCCCTCTCTCTCTGTCCATCCCCCGTTCATGCTCTGTCTCTCTCTGTCTCAAAAATAAATAAATGTTAAAAATAATTAAAAAAAAAAAAAAAAAAGGAGTCAAGAAGTACTACCACAAGGAATGAAAACCCAGGAAGGAATCCTGCAAGAGATTATAAGATATCTTTCACCAGAGGGGTAACACTTCACTTTACCAACTACTGAATATCATCCTTCTGGGAATCATTACTATTGATCACTATGTCATTTATATGTATCACACTGTATTGTAATTATCTGTTTACACATCTGTCTCCCTGGAGTCTAGGGTCTTTGAGAGTAAGGACCATTTAAAGTTTATCCTTGAAGACCAAGCACTTGGACACAGAGTATATTTTTATTAAATACTTATTGAAATGAAATGTCTTTCTAAGAAACATTTTGGAGCCTAAGTCGTGTACAATTGAAACTCTTTATCTTGGTCCTCAAAAGCTCACGCAGTCAGGCTACCATGGCCTTCCATCCTCCTGTGAGATAACTCCAAACCTTGTTCACTCCTCTCCAGCCACTGGGGCTTCTTTCAATTCTTAAATTAGCCAACTGCTTATTTTGTTCAGGATCTTTAGGCAGGTGGTTCCTTCTTCCTAGACTTCTTTTCTTCTGGGTCTTTATGAGACAAATTCCTTCCATTCTCAAATTTCAGATTAACTCTTCCTTCCTCAGTGCTGACCACTCTGACCAAGCCTCTCTGCTATTTTCTATCAATGCATGCTGTTTAATTTTTTTTCCAGCACTTACCCTAACTTCTAATCATTTTGAAGGTGGATCATTCTTGTTTAGTGTCTTACTCAAATGAAACAAGTTACATGAAGGGAATGTACCTTAGTGGCAGGATCATATGAGATACATCCAATTTTGAGGCCTTCACTCAATCTAAGGGTAGAATACTAGCTCTCCAAATGCATGGTATATATCTGCCTTACTGCATTTCTCTTTCTCCTCTAGCTGAACTTCTGAATACAGCAAGATGGCAGATGTTTGCAGGTCACAGTCAAGAGGGAATTCTTGACTAGCTTGGGGAAATATATATGCTGGATATAAAGGGCTTTCCCCCAATTGTTTTAATGTTCAATGAATATACATTATTTCAAAGTAATATAACTAGGATATCATAAGTTTTCTTTTATATTTATGGGTTACAAAAGTTGAAAAGCCATGTTCTGTAGCATTGATTCATTTGTTCACTATCTTATTCATTCAAGCAAATATTTACTGAGCACCAGCTATATGTCAGGTGCTATGTCGAGTGCCAATGATACCACTGTGAACAGGACCAACTTGAGGCCCTTGTGAAGATTATGATCTGGTAAGTCAGAAGATAAACCAAATAGACTTGACTGGTGGCCCCTTTCTCCATCCTCAAGACTAGCAATGGTGCATCTCTCTGACCCACCTCTCATAGTCACACGTCACTCTGGGTACAGTTGGGAAGGCTCTCAGCTCCAAAGGACTGTGTATTTAGATTAGCTCCACCTAGATAAGGCAGGATAACCCCCTCATCTCAAAGCCCTAACAATTACAGCTGGAAGATCCCTTTTGCCCTGTAAGACAACATAGTCACAGGTCTGAGATTAGGATGTGGACATCTTTGGAGGTCGATTATTTTGCCTATGACAGGAAGCTAAATGAATTACTTCTCATCTTCTTTGTATTTGGATCTTTGGATGTGTGACTTACTGTCACTTCCATTCGAATGGCATAAAGATAGAAGTCAGCAGTGTTCAGACCAATTTCTTCTCCCCCCACCCCCCAGCCATTTTCTGAATAGTCCCCAGTTGTGTTTCACTGGAACCAACAAACTCCCCAGTGAAATTTGTTTTTTAAAGAACATAAGAATTTAACCAGTTTCTACTCTGCTCCTACATGATGCTTAGTAACCAGTTACTTTTTGGCACTGTGTCATACAGTCCCAGTTAAGAATATTCAGACTTTGAACATTCATCACCAGGTAGATAAAGTCAGGCCATCTGTTGCTCAGTAATGAAGCTTTCCACATAAATTTAATCAATGGTAGAAATGGTTGATAACTACATATGTAGTCCTTTTTAAGCTTGCAAACATAGTATATGTGAAATTCCAGTTGGGGAACTTGGAAGAAATAAGATTTCAAAATTGGATTGATGACTTTCCCCCAGATAAATCATGTGGAAGACTTCCTATCCAACAGAAATATATATATATTTTTTTCATGAAACCATAAAATATTTTAGGAAATAGCCAATGGTTTCATGTATGAGAACACTGGACCTAGCTGAACAGTTGGAGGTTTTGCATTATTCATTTTACTTTGTCTTTTTCCTCTTTCTACTTTCTTATTTATAAAAAAGAATTTATTTGGGTCTCTCATTTTTCTTCCTTAATTAAATGAAATTATTTCCAAAATGTCCCTGCTTGTTTTGATTCTATTGTGTGTGTATGTGTGTGTATATATATATATATATATATATATATAACATATATATATATATAAATATATATATATATATATATACATAAGTTAAATTTTCTAATGAGTAAATCTAATCATTGAAATTTATCTCCTAATTTTTCCTGATTTTGCTTAAGCAGGTACAAGCAGCAAATAAAGAACATGCTTGTTTGTTTGATTGTTTTTCTGTGTTTATCTGAGTCTCAGAAGTTTGCTTAACCATTATCTTTTGGATAAATCTTGTTGTGCCCTAAGTTGGGCCATTTTTTTTACCCATATAAATTAAAATAATAAAAGATTGACTTAAAATGAATGCATGCACACATAAATAATGAAGTGTCTATGTATAATATATGTATCTATACCTTTGAACTGCCAAATCTATTTAAATGTATCCTGATAAAATACATACTAAATTATTAGGTAAAAAATAATCTTAAAAGTATAAAAGAGCCAAATTTAACTAATTTTGTTGAATTTTGCAAGGGGAAAAGAGATGGTCTCCTCCCCATCACTTTTTGTTAATTCCATAATAGAAATATTAAAATCCTTCTCAAACAATTTATTACAAACTGACAAAAACTATTTAAGAAACCAGATAGATCTTGGTTTGAGAATTTTGATTCTTTATAACTGAGTTCCTACATTTTCCAACTAAAAGGATGATATTTCAAAACTACATTTTTAATGAGACACTTAAGTACAGGTAGTACTGGGCTAATTCACACACACAGTTGTACTACAGTGTATAATAGCTAAAATCACATGACAGGTTTTCAAATGGATTTCTCATGTTCTCATAAGAAGCAAGCAGATCATTGTTCTACCTGTCTCTTGCTCCTCTATTTAAGCTCTCTACGGCTGCCCTCCAGCAAGGTGCCAGGGAATGCTCTAAACATATTTGATTAGTTTCAGGCCTTCATTTTTAGCGACTCATCACCCTCTTAACAGCAGATGATACCCCCTAGTTCGAATCAATGTGAGTGGCCCTGGTTACCATGGGCTGGATTAATGATGAAAAATGTGTCGTCAGCCTAGAGGTCCTTGGACATTTATCACCCAATGGGTCTGCCAATTGGTGGGCTGCCCCTAGCTCATCAGCACAATACTTTCCCAGCTTTAAAGAGATAGTGTTCTTTTCAGATTAATTTAATGAGGCCTGGTAGGTGGAGAGAGGGGCCTGGAAGACAGTTAACTTGACAGTTAACTTGATAGATTTAGGTTCTATACATTTCAGTACTTCCATAACAAGTGTGTTTCCTTTTGAAATTTGCAAGGCAAGTACACACTGTACCTGGAAGTCTATACTTGGTGGTGTTTCATTCTAAGTTTTCTCTTATAAAACTAGAAAAAAATTACTATTATAGATATGACAGATTTAAAATGTTTGCTGTTAACTATGATATTTCCAGAAATCTTAAGTGCCTGATTAATTATCAAAATGAAGTAATATAACCTTTAAAATTATTTATCCTATCTACTCTTCTTTTTTTATTAAGTTTATTTATAATTTTACTGTCAGCTTAGAGTTCTTTTCTTGAACTTGATCATTAGTGCATCTACTTTCATTTGAAGATAGAAAAGCTGTATAGAAGCACCTTAGGTAAGTTATCCTTTTTTAAAAAAAATTACATTCAATCTCTATTCAAAAATGCTTCCTTAACATTTCATTGACCAATTCTTATACTTCTCCAGCTCACCAAAGTAATGGATATGCAGAAATTAAAATGAAAAAAAAAAACTATTCTATATTTTGTAAACAAGTCAAGTATAATATAAAAGTTTCAATGACAAATTGCTACTTTGGCAAATGTAACAAGGAAAAAAAAAGACATACTTATTTGAATGTAATGAAATTGAGAACAAAATAAGTTATTTAAAAAAACTTGTTAGTCACTGAAAGGAAATAACACACATGTCAGGGAGGGAGAGATGAGATATTTTAATGTCATTTCCAACATGGAAAATCCTGATAACATTGCCCCTTTATTCTGAAATTCTTCTTCTAAGAGCCATCTGATGTTCAATTTTTAAGAAATTATAATGATTAGTATGAAAAACGACTTTCTGATATGAATCAAATATTACAAATCAAGCTTTACACTATAATTACTCCTTCGTCCAATGCTGTTTCTAACAACTCATTAATGTAGTCTTATTTTTTTCAATTGTTGCCTGAAAGATAAAAACCTGTCATTTCATAGGAAGTTCTAAAAAACACAAGTCTATGACACTATAAGTTAACAATAGCAGTTAACCTGATGTTTATTCCAGAAAATTTGTAAATATTTTTTTTTTCAGATTAGTCAAAAATATCCGTAAACATGATTTAGATTTACCCTATGAACCTATCATTTTGGCAATTAATGAGTTCTCAGTAAACACTTACTGAGCTGAATAAATCAACTCAATATTCTGCAGTCAATGAAAGAAATATTAAATACTAACCTATTGTATCCGGTAACAGAATGTTAATATATGAAAGAGTATGGAATCTGGAGTGACCAGAAAATATGAAAGAGAGATTAAGTAACACCTAAGAAAGGAGTTACTAAAGGTAACAAATAACCATGTTAACTTTGACACAAGTGAACTTACATGAAAAAGACACAGGACAATTAGATGTTAGCAGTGAATGAGGCCAATGACAAGAAGAGAGCTTCACAGGAGAGTCCCCTAGAGAATTTGGAGGAAGGCTGTAAATTGATCTACTGGATTAAGCTGCCACTGATCTTACTATCAATTGTAACTCTAAGAACTAGCTGTAACATTTAGGATGTTTTTCTGGGTGGGATGTGAAGTAATAAAGACAAAATCTTCGCATCAGTATCCCATGCCCATTTGTGTTTGCATAACCTGTCATCTCCCATAAGTTAGTCTTTGTGGGTTTTTGTTGTTTTGCTTTTGATTTTGACAGCGTTTGGGAATAACAAAACAGAATACAAAACTAAGCTAATATTTGAATAGATAGGTTCCTGATTTCCATATTAAAAAATAGACCCACATACATTGGTAAAATACATAATTCTTAGTACAGCTATAATCAGTAACTAGAACTTCAGAAAAAGGAGAGTGCTTCACTTTCATTCTTGTATTTTTTTTCAATCTTATGTGCTTTTGTAAGTTTTAAGACCTATATGGGGTTTAGCAAAGAAGAAATCCTTCCAAGGACTGACTAGTAGAATGACCACCAGGGTGATGATATGGCTTTATTTACCCTTGCTGATGAGGTCATGGCCTGTTCTCACCTTCTGCTAACCCAAGGTCATGATCCATTAGCAAAATGAAGGAAATTTGTATATTAAATTATTTTGTTGCCTTAAAAATGATGATTCCAAAGGTCCACAGATTCATCAGAACATCCCTACTGGTCATCTTAGTAAGCCCTCACATCAAGAAGAGTCCTTTCTATATAATTTTTCAAAGAGCTAGGCAGGACTCTGCCCTGGATACTGGCATTATCTCTGAAGCCAAGAAGTGACTATAACATCACAAATTTTGTTCTAAAAGCCATTTTCTACTCCTTCTCGTTGTGATTATCCCACCAGGGTGAAATCTCAAACCATATTGAAATAACATTTACCTTTTAAATTGGTATTCCACTTACAAATCAGGCACTTCTGTGAACATACTGTGGAAACATAGTCTACTATTTGTACAGCACAGTACATATCAAAATAAAACAGTGCTGTTTCATTGAGAAGGAAAAGAACTTTCAAATTTAATAATAAATGGCTAAGAGCGCCGCATGTGTTGTCTATAGGACCATTAGAAAATACTTAAAAATATTACTGGCTAAGAAAAGTTACCTAGTGGCTCCAGTCAATCTGCAGATAACTCGTTTTGCTAACATTGGGATTAATACTAAACCTGAGTAGCTGCAGTTAAAATTTAAAGCTCTGCTTATTCCAGGGACACCCAGCTGACTCAGTTGGTGGAGCACATGACTCTTGATCTCGGGGTCATGAGTTCGAGACCCACACTGGCCGAAGAGATTACTTAAAAATAAAATGTTTAAAAAACATTAAAAAACAATAAAGTTATACTGATTTTAAAAGAGTTGTCTCCAATGAATGCATAAAGACAATCCAGCAAAGTAGAGAAATTTGTGGTAGTGTGAACCCACTGACTTTAAGAATTGGAAAATACTCATTTTAAATTCTTAGACAAATATACTTCCCCTCAAAAAAGAAAAAAAAGCATAGCCAACATATTAAACATACTCATAAAGCAGAACACATTTTTTAACAAAATTATGAAGGTAAGATAAGTGCATCGAGGGTATATTGGCATTTACATTTTATTTTTAAACTGCCTTAGATAAAAGAAAGACATATCTTCTCTGCTAAGCATCAAAAACTACATACCCAACTTTTCTGAACAATGTGAATATGCTTGCTTTTTCAATGTAGTTTACCACTCCGTTTGGATGTTACCACTCAGCCCCACCAATTGCTTCCCCAAACAGAATCATTATTCATTTTATGACCATGCTGTGTACTATCCACAATCATCTTACATTTAAAAGAAAAGTGCTATTTATAATGTTTATCCTGCTTGCCAGTATACTTTTACAAGTCTCTGACATGTCAACGTGAAAATTTATAGATGTACAATAAAGCTTCATTGTAAGGATTTTCAAATAAACTAAAATGCATTTTGTGTTTGTCTAAAAGGCTCAGTAATGAAGCCCTGGGGACTTGTTTATGCATAGTGTTTTCCCAGCAGGAGAACCAATATTGGTCAGTTCTCCATCCTCAGAGACTTTTCTCACTAAATGGAACAGCATCAGCTTTGTTCTTTAAGTCTAATTAACAACCAAATCATAAATTGTAGTCTTTGCCCAACTGGGTTAAGCTTTCAACAATATTTGTGTTAAAACATTCCTACTGCCTTGAGTTTTATCAGGTAAAAAGGAAAAGCAAGGACAAAATTGTAAATACCAAAGGCAAGCTAGTGTGCAAGTTTAATGCATTAGCCTCTTATCCCTAGAGATCATGGTTCCTATCTGCCTTAGGTCGCACTTTTAAAGAGTTGAATGATCTGGAGAAATCCCTCATGAGTATTTAGCCCTATCACTGAGTCCCTGAACAATTAAGACTCTCTGCTCAATTTATGGCTCTCAACTGGACTCACTGGTAGCACAACAGGTCAAAAAATTAAGGTGCTCACAATAACTTGTTCGCACAGTAATCTTACATTGCTCATTAGGGTTGTTTTAGGAATAAATACACTAATATTCTCAAAGTACAATATCTGTCACCCAGTAAGTCATTAATATAAAGGAGTTCATATATTACTTTCCATAACTCTTTTTTTCACTTTCTATTACTGACCATAAGAACTTAAACAAATATTCCAGAGATGTAGAATACCTGTGATTTAGCATCAAATAAGAGTCAATATGTGAAAGGCAAGGTTATTTGTTTTCATCTTCCTAAAATTCTGCGTTTTTGCTTAAAATTCGTGTCGTTGTTTATAATGATTGAGATATTTCTAGGAGCATTTATTTTTTTATTATTTTTTAATGTTCATTTACTTTGAGAGAGAGAGACAGAGAGCTAGCAGGGGAGGGGTCAGCACAGAACCCGACGTGGGGCTTGAACTCACAAATCGTGAGATCATGACCTGGGCAGAAGTCGGACACTCAGTCGACTAAGCCACCCAGGTGCCCCTAGGAACATTCATACTAAAAGTACTTCTGAGATGCAAACTTTTTTTTTTCCCTGAATTTCTTGTACATGTTTCTTGCCAGTGGGGCCATTCACCTTTAAGATAAACAACTTTAGCACTTTTGTGCACCACTATAAATTATAGAAGGAAAACAGGTATTACCATTTCAGAAGTTCCTGAAAGTTACACCAGCATAATGAACTTGTGTATACACACCTCGCATTGCATATAGTCCAAGAGTGTAATTACTGAATAAAACTCTCCTTCTCAAAATGTAGTATAGAACAGCAGAAACAAATTCTTTTCAGGCATATTCTTTTTAAAAAAGGCTTTAGCCAAGATAAAAGTACAAAGTATGTTCAGCCAAAATGTAATGCTTCTTTGCTAGATGCTGCCTGCCAAGATCCTGTGAGTATTTGACAAATTATAATGCTGCTTCACTGTTTTTTCTAAAAAGTTATATAGGTTTTGTCTGAAAAGAAAATAGAGTTCATTTTTATCGGATAAATTGGGAGGAATGCTAAAGACAGCATTCAGGTCAAGATTTGTTTACAGAGCTTTCAGAGACAGTATCTTTTATTTTGAGAAACATCTGGCACACACCAGTTAAGAGTAGAGATCAGAATTCACTTTTACTATTTTACACAGAGATAAAGCCACCCTGAACAAGTTGCAAATGATTACAAGAGTATTGTCTGGCACAGCCAGAATTTTCCAATAATTTTAAGTTAATTGTTCATTTTTAATTGTATTCTAGTCTTTTGCGAATGTTTGGAATATAATGGGTGTTTAATGGAGATATGGATCTTCTTTGCAAAAACTCATGCATTCTTCGGAAAAAGGTTCACATTTCACATAGAAAAATGCCTCATGAAACAGATACGTAGTTTCAAATTCAATGCTAAATCAGCCTGAACTACTTTTTCATGGAGAGATAAAGAACATGGACAAGACCTCGAAGATCAGTAACTTGAGCTGATTGTAGTACCACAAAACTCAACTAACTTGTTTAAAACGATTGCCTTTGTTCTGCTTAAGACACAACTACATACACTGCTGTCCTAACCAAATATTTTCTTTTACTCTAACATTTATTTCTATATTAAAATAATATATATATTGTGTATATTCACATACCTACTTACATGGTTAATAGAAATCTCACCATACAATAAACATCATATTTTAAAGACTAATTATTTCAGGGATATAAAACGGAGAATAAAGTCTGCATTCAAGAAAAGAAGTAGAATGAACAAGTACTGTTTTGACATGTTCAAGGTTTGCTATTTCTTTGTCATAGTGATTGAGTGCTTGTAAGTGATACATTTTACCATACCCCTGATAAAAGAGGGCACAGATATCTTCTTTAAAAAACAGTTATCATGACATATGAGGTAAATATAATTTATCATCTTTCCATGGTCACTTCTAAGAGGGTTTGTTACAAATCTTATCTTCAGTGTTCGTGTTTCAGCAAACCTGGAACTTCTTCAGTTTCCATGTAATCTTCAAGATGGTCCAAATTTTAACCCTATCATATCTGTTTACAAGAGTTCACCATGTCAAACCAAAGCAAATGAGTACAACAGCATTTCAAACTTAGTCACATCAGGAAAATGAATTTCTCAGAGACTACACTGGGAAATCAAATGAATGAGGGAACCCACACGAAGATTCTAATTCAGCTAGAATAACACAAGTCCATTTTTACAAAGTATATAACTCAACACTTTTATTTAAAAATGTGTTCTAGGGGTGCCTGGGTGGCTCAGTCGGTTAAGCGGCGACTTCGGCTCAGGTCATGATCTCGCAGTCTGTGAGTTCAAGCCCTGCGTCGGGCTCTGTGCTGACAGCTCAGAGCCTGGAGCCTGTTTCGGATTCTGTGTTTCCCTCTCTCTGCCCCTCCCCCATTCATGCTCTGTCTCTCTCTGTCTCAAAAATAAATAAACGTTAAAAAAATAAAATAAAAATGTGTTCTATTTAAGTAAAACTTTTGTATTTTGAACTAGAACACCAAGTGTCTGTCTGTTTCCCTCCCTCCCTCTCTCTCTTTTCCTGTCTCTCTCTCCCACACATACACAGACACACACAGACATACACACACACACAGACACACAGTTATAGAAATAATCTGGCTTCAAGTTGTAAATACCTGCTCTTAAACTAGAAATGTTACCATCTCCCATCATGCATTGCTTGAAAATATATCCAAAAAATCCTTTTCTTCTAGACTGCTTTTGGGCTCTGTCAAGGCTATTGATCTAAAAATATTCATACTCAGAAACGTATGAATATCTCTTCACCTTTGTTTCTAGGGCATTAATGAGGAGGCAGGTGTCAGAATTTTTCCCTGTAATCCTGACAGGTCATTTTGCATATAAAACACATCTAGACTTTAATAACCCTCTAGGGTAAAGGTACCTCTATTTTGACAAATATTAGTGCTTTCCTTCATATTACTTAATCCTTTAGTTGAAAAAAAAATACACTAATTTCCCCAATATGTTTATAAGTCCATTTGGTTGCCTTTTCCCTTCAGAAAAAATCATGTATAAGTGAATAAGCCTACTGGATTTCAAACTTCCCTTCCTTCCTTCCTTCCTTCCTTCCTTCCCTCCCTTCTTCCTTCCTTTTTTCTTCCCTCCCATCCTTCCTTTTGTTTTTGTTTTTTTCTGTTTTTTTTTTTTTGTAACATGCCATTCGAAGGAAGAATCCACATAGTGTCAAAGGGAATTAATATGTAAGCAAGGCATAGTAGACCTGAAACTTTTCATGTTTAACATTATATAAAATACACTCTTTCTCATTTACTTCATTTGAAAATATTATGCCAATATTTTATGGTAATACAGAGATTGGAAGTCATTTTACTTATAGCACACATGTGATACAGACAGTGTGTTTCTAACTGGATCAGAACAATTATATTTAACATTCTTTATACATTACTGAATTTATCTCTTACTCAATTTTAAAATAAAGAGAAAGTTATTCTCTGATACTTACACCAGTGCTTTATGATGAAAGAAAATACATACCAATTCTAAATTTATAAATTAATTTTGAACATAACACACTTTAGTTTTTATTCTTGAAAAAAAATGAGATTTGGAAATTAAAAGAATTGCATAATTGCTTTTCCTACTGTAGAGATTCTAAATGCAGAAATGAATAGAATTAGAGATTGCCTAGGATTTTTTAAAAGGAAAAAAATAAGTACAAATATGTAAAATTCTTTACAAAACATCGAATGTAAAGACGTACAGATTCTGCAGTGGGACAGAAGTATTTTATAAGTGCAACAAGTCCTTTATAGTCATCTGCCTATCAAAACAAGAGCAAAGCCAACTATAAAGATAAAAATCCTCATTATGAATATAAAGCTTTTAACTAAATATTTAAGTTTATTTGTCTACTTTTAAGTATTATGTATTTAAAACTGGCATATAATAACTTTAGGTGGAATTTGGGTTTTGGATAAATGGGTCCTTTGGGCACCAAACAGAACTTTCAGATTCCCAAGAATGGCAAAAGCAAAGCTTACGCTTTTTACATTTTAAAATGAAAGAATTAGGGGTACCTGGGTGGCCTGATCAGTTAAGCATCCGACTTCAGCTCAGGTTATAATCTCACGGTTCGTGGGTTCAAGCCCCGCATCCGGCTCTGTGCTAACAGCTCAGAGCCTGAAGTCTGCTTCCGATTCTGTATCTCCCTCTCTCTCTCTGCCCCTCCCATACTCACACCCTATCTCTCTGTGTCTCTCAAAAATGAGTAAACATTAAAAAAATTTTTGTTTTTTAATTTAAAATGAAATAATTAGTTTAACTTCATTAAATGGCAGAAGTTTCAAGTTAATCTAGGTAGACAAGTTAGTTTAATAAGATCAAATACTAATTTTTGATTCTTCTGCTAACCACTCTGTAGAACAAATATCTTAATATAGATGGCTTATTTAATCCTACATCCTGTTTCATTTTTATTTTTACAATGAAGGATCAGTCTTACTGTCTTCATTTTCATTTAGTTCAGTGGGAATTTTGCAGGAGAAACAGTAGCAATGATTACATTTGTGACGATTACAGAAAAAGTACAGCTTTTACTTCCTGCCTCCAGAATATTAAAAGTACAAGTTTATAATCAGCTGATGCCAATGTGGTTCATATTGTATGATATGTTATATATTTGTATGTATGATATTGTTATATCTATCTATCTATCTATCTGTCTAAAATAATTCAGCGGACCAGTTAGATCTGTAAATAATATTGCCTAATCAAAAGAAGGTTAAAGCAACTTTTAAAGCCAATAAGCAAGAAAAAGCAGTAAAATGCAAAGTAGTAATAACTGCCAGGTTGCAAGCTTGAAGCCAGATGAACAGTTAGAATTTTAACTTGGCACAAATAGTTGTATGATATGCATCATGTGATGAAATCTCATGGAACCACAGTTCCCATGTCTGTAAAATGGGATCACTGTATCTACCTTCAAGAATTGTTATCAGGTTTAAAGAGACAACCATTAAAAACCATGCTCTCATTACAGAAAATAAAATAAAACAAACAAACAAACAAATCCTCCCTGTGTCTCGGTAGAAGTCCTATACAGCCCTCTGTGCTCTGGAGAAACTATTTGCCTTGGACTGAGGTCCAGTCATCATCAGTTGCTTTACATCAGAATTTAGATTTCTCTCTTTTCTGGGTCATCTCTCTCTCCTGAAGGGTCTGTTCATCCTGCTGTTCTTTCAAACTATCACCTTCTACCTTACTAATAATCACTTACTAATTTTTTATCCCCTTGCCATTTAGAACAGAAAGTTATTAATATATGGACTTTGCTCTTTCTAAGATCATCACTGAACTTTCTGATATTTAAACTTTTGGCCTTTTCCCCCCTGACTTATTTCACTTGTTTCCCCATAGCATTAGCTATTGTTGTATACTTCTAATCTCCTTCGTCTCCATGATGTTGACGTTTTGTATCCCTTGTACTTGTCTGACCACTGCCTTGTTTGCTTATGTGGTTTGATTTCTTCTCTCTTCCAAAAATATTCATTCTTCAAAAATCTGTTCTTCAGCATTATCTATATCTCCCTATAATGTCTTCTTTAGTAATTGGTCCTGAACTAACATTCTAAACTGATGACTCTTCCACTTTATATCTAAGTCTAAGATGTTTGGGGCGCCTGGGTGGCTCGGTCGGTTAAGCGTCTGACTTCGGCTCAGGTCATGATCTCACGGTCCGTGAGTTCGAGCCCCGCGTCGGGCTCTGTGCTGACAGCTCAGAGCCTGGAGCCTGTTTCAGATTCTGTGTCTCCCTCTCTCTCTGCTCCTCCCCTGTTCATGCTCTGTCTCTCTCTGTCTCAAAAATAAATAAACGTTAAAAAAAAAAATTTTTTTTTAAAAAAAAAGATGTTTATGATATACTTCAAATGGTAGATCTCCAAATGAACATATTTTCTTTCAACACAAACTTATCTCCACCCTCACTCTTTTTGATGGGACCTATTTCTATGGCAGCCTTGAATCTGTACAAAACTTTCTCAAATTTTGAAGGATCTGTTGTCAGATATCTCCTCCATCCGTGGTGCTCTATTTCTATGGTTACTTAGCTATTTCAGACTGTGATTACAATTAATTCATCAGCAAGTTCTGTAAACTACTAAGTGCCAGGCTCGATGCTAGAATCTGAGCATGTAAAAATGAGCACTGTATTATCTGTTTTATTTTCCCAATTGCAGATCCCAAAATATCCTCTAAAGCTTTTCTCTCCCAATTCATTACATATATAAAAGAAGCAGAATATTTTCGTATGAGACCCATACTCAGAAATAGTAGATGTATTTTTACTTTCTATACGATAATATAACTTCTTTCTTTATTTTTTTTAATTCTTCTTTTTTTAAATTTTATTTAATCCAAGTTAGTTAACATACAGTGTAATAATGCTTTCAGGAATAGAATTTAGTGATTCATCACTTACATACAACACTCAGTGCTCATGCCAACACATGCTCCCCTTAATGTCCATCACCCATTTAGCCCATCCCCCCAAGCAACACCCCTCTGGCAACCCTCAGTTTGTTCTCTATACTTAAGAGTCTCTTATAATTTGCCTCCTTCTCTGTTTTTATCTTATTTTTCCTTCGCTTCCCCTATGTTCTTCTGCTTTGTTTCTTAAATTCCACACATGAGTGAAATCATATGATTTTTATCTTTCTCTGACTGACTTATTTCACTTAGCATAGTTCAATCCATATTGTTGCAAATGGCAAGATTTCATTCTTTTTTATCACCAAGCAATATTCCATTGTATGTATGTATGTATGTATACATACATATGCCATTGTGTATATATGTGTGTGTGTATATATATATATACACACACACACCACATCTTCTTTATCCATTCATCATCAGTCAATGTACATTTAGGCTCTTTCCATAATCTGGCTATTGCTGACAGCACTGCTATAAAAATTGGGGTGCATGTGCCCACTCGAATAAGCATATTTGTATCCTTTGGATAAATACCTAGTAGTGCAATTGCTGGGTTGTAGGGTAGTTGTATTTTTAATTTTTACAGAAACCTCCATACTATTTTCCAGAGTGGCTGCACCAGACTACATTCCCACCAGCAGTGCAAAACAATAATATAATTTCTTTAAGCTGACATTGAAGGATTACCTGATAACTGCATTTTACTTGTATTTGAGAAAACACAGGTATTTTCTTATCTGTGTTTTCACTCACATTATCCCACCAGGTTGAAATGCCCTCTCTCTTCCATGTCCTTGGTGTGCAAACCCAATCCCACCATCTGTTTTTACCCACAATACAATTGCCAACTTTCTACCAATCACTATTCGGTTCCCACAGACAGAACCAATTCTTTGAACTTTCAGCATTCTACCTGTATCACTCCTAGATCTGATACTTTCCACTCTATCATAGTTCCTTAACTTCACATGTCATCCCTTATTAGAATGTAAGATCATTAACGGCAAAATCTACATCTAATTCATCTTCCTATCTCCCACAGTGCCTCATACATGGAGAATGCTTCATAAATTTTCATCAGTTGGATGGCTGCACTGCTAGTTTTGAATTATGTTCAAGAAACCAAATATTTCGTGAATCTCAGAATTTAAAAGTGAAGGAAGATTGGTAAGGATGAAACGCATGTACTTTATAATTAGTCAACATCAGCTCTGGAGGTTCAGGTAATGTTGTCCAGCAATAAGAAAACCTCTAGAGTCCTTTTTATTACTCCAATCTTATAAACATGCTCCTAATCATTCAATGAACATACCTATAAATATTTTTATCCTGGAGGTTTGGGTGGTGTTTAATGGGATCTAATGATGTCCAGGGCAATAAGGGAATAGATAATAAACCTCAGATGCAACCTAATGTAAACTACATGATGATTAAAGTCAGCAGAGAAATTGGCACTGAGTGTTCATCTGATAAACAGCATAGTACAAATCAACCAGGATGGCAGCGATTTTTATGAATCACAGCATATCACTTGAAAATAAGAAAGTTAATCAATTAAACAGTGATTTACTAAGCATTTACTATATGAACAGTGATCTGTACCATGTTCTGGAGGTGACCAAGAGGTCCAGTCTGTGTGAAATATCATGGCAATTGAACCTGACAAAATACGCAAACAATAACTTCCATCACTATCCTATTAGTTTGTATGGCTACCATCACAAACTACCATACTGTGGGGAACTTGAACACCAGAAATTATTTGAGATCAGGTATTGGTAGAGATGCTTCCTTCTCGGGCCTCTCGCCTTGGCTTGTAGGATGGCTGTCTTCTCCCTGTTTCCTCACACGATCTTCCCTCTGTATATGTATGTGTCCTAATCTCCTGTTTATGAAGACATCAGTCTCACTGCATTAAGACCCACTCTAATGATTTCATTTGAGCTTAATCACTTCTTTCAAGACTCTATCTCCAAATATAATTACACTTTGAGGTACCAGTCATTATGACTTCAACATATGAATTTTGAGTGACACATTCATCCTGTAACAACCATTACTACCTGGCCATGTGTCTAGTTGAGGAAGTAATTGCTATGGCAACACTGGAGAAGAAGCAACTTTGAGTCTCCTGGAATTTCTAAAGATCATTGAAGAGCAAAAAATGAGGAAAAACTTAAAAGCTTTGAAGGTTGGAACAAGCAAGGTATTTTGTTGGTGTGTTTCATGTTTATGTTTTGTTTTGAAAACATTTAATGGGTTAGTAACAATAAAACATGAGTTGGCATTGGTGAAATACAGAGTGGCAAAGATAGTGTGGAATCTGTAAGTACATGCTAAAGGCTTAGGGGAGGGAGCAAGCTCAAGGAAAGGTTTTTTGTTTGTTTGATTTTGTGTTTGTTTTTTTCTTATTTCTTCTACCCCCTAAATTAGGAAGAACAACTTGTAAAACATTCAGAAATGCTTAAGTAACATTTTCATTTAAGGATGGATTTGGTGACTTGTATTTTACAAAAAGGGCTTGTATTCAGGAGGTCTCAGACAATGTCATTTATGGCTCGGTTACATGCATCTCTAGACATTCTTTACTAGTACCTTTATTTTTTTAAATTTCTTCTGCTATAGGAGGGCATCATCTTTATAGAGAGACTGTGCAGCTCACCAACTCATTGTACTTCCAGGGATAAAGCTACAGATGGCACCGAGCCCTGCTTCTGTCAGCTCACTATTCATTTACCTGCTCAGTCTACAGTCTGTCTTCTCATCAGCTGATCGATAGGTTGGCAGCTCTCTTTGGCTAAACTACTCAATTTAGGAGGATGGACTGTTGCTCTCTCATGCATTATTCAACAGAATGGGCTTGAATTCAATCCCTCCCCATCCCACCTCAGAAAGAATTAATCACTCTCTCCTTCAGAATTACTGTTCTAGCTTGTACCTATGTCTATTACTGTGCTGATCACACTACCACCTTATAATTTATTTTCATGTCTTTCTCCTCTCCTAGACTAAGGACTCCTTTAACATGGGGGCTATGTAGATCTTTGTTGTCCCAACCCCAAGCACAAGGACTGACTGTTAGTCCTTCAAACACTGTTTGTTGAATGAATAAATGAATGAATGAATGAGTGAATGAGTTATATGGCTTAGCCCACTACTATAAATATAAATTGTTAGTGCTGTATAGGATACCAATATGAGTTGCACACATAGTTGGTCTCAGCTGTTGAAAATTTCTTGATAGTCTTAAATCTCAATTGGCTTTGTTAAGGTTGGTTTAAAACATTGCCAACTATAAGTTATTTTCAAAGCAATAAAATAAACCTCTATGAATGAAACACTTACAGAGAATCAGAGGGTGACTTTTCATAACAGCTGGATACATATGACTAAAACTGTACTGATTTTTGTGGCTCATGAAGGATTCAAGGTTACCTTAACTAAAATCAATCATGTACCAATAACAGAAAGGTTAATAGTTCTACCTACTTAAGAAATGCTTGATTTAATCAACTTTATTGGACTTAACCACCAAACTATGTTAATCAATTTACATGTGTCTTTGCATTTCAAAATATTTTCAGTATAATTAAACATTTGACAATTACATATACTATAATAACAGACATATCATTAATACATTCTGAAAGACACAAAAAGCCAGCATATTTGTGCATCATTTTCCTTAGTTATAGTAGTCAATAATACCTTTTCAGTCTAAACATTTTATGTTCAGAGTGATTTGGTTGAGTCATGTCCTTTGTCCTCTTTAATTTCTGCAAAGATTTTAGAAATGGAAATATACTTTACAGCTTAGGGATCCCAGGCATGTGTGAGAAAATATTAGCTAAATATTACAATTATGTCCTGATTTTTTTTTTCATTTCACATGTTTAAAATTATATACTGAGATAAAGTACTTAATGTGGCAGAACAATCCTATCTTAAATTCAGACCTAACATTCTCAATCGTGGATGAATTTCTTCCCCAGAATGACACACAGCTTTGCAACCTACATGGAAACAAGGAAAAAGTCACTCTATTAGCTTCTCCTGTGAGAATGGGTTGTATCTCATCCCCTCCACAGTCATCCTCTCCACAGCATGTCAGGTAATCTTGGCAGGTCACCTAATCAAGTCAACAGAAGTTCAGTGTGAATTCACTACAAACCCTAAGCTGTTGAAACTTCCTGGACAACCAAAAGGTATTTCAGATTATCTTCAATGTTTCCTCTATTACAGCAGGTGGGCAACATTAAATGTTGGCAATCAAGTGAGATTTAAATACTCTAGTACTTTTAAATTCTACTTTTATTTAATTAGACTCTGAAGGCCACATGTGGAGGATTATTAGAATTCATAGTAATAAGTATGTGCAAATAGTTATACTGAGTTCTGGTAATAAGTTAAAGGCAACTCAGTAAAATCTGGACCAGAAGTAATGCTTTTTCAATAATATTTTTACCTGAGAGCTCTAAAGGTCAGTGTTAACATCTAGGTGCTTTGGTGGGATTTTATGGGTATACATTATGGGCCAAACAAATAGCACATATAAAAGTATACCTTAATATTCTTTTATATAATTTCTCTCTCTCTGTCCCTCCCCCTCCCTCTTTCTACATATATGTCTATATCTATCTATAGCTAGCTATCTGTCTACCTACCCACCTACCTATCTACCTATCTAGATATCTTTATGTACAAGTCTTAAGATATCTGGGAAGTATTTGAGAAGAATTTGCTTTTAAACAGAATTATGAGATGAGATCTTTAATTATATAGAGATAATATATCCCTAATGTGTTTATGAACTTCATGGCACTTCCTTTTAAATTTATTTTCTTTCATTCAACTGAGATGGTATATAGAAAAATGTATAAAGGACACTTACAGGTAGTTTAGAAATATTTTCTATTCTTTATCTCTTCCCCCAAACCATTTAACACTTTTGTTCTCAACTGATTAGTTAAAATTTTTCTTCTACATTTGGTTTGATGGTTCACATAGGTTTATTTTTCTAGACCTGGGCTGCACCATGGAACTCATACAAAATATGCTACTTGTTCTGTTTCCCCTTTGTGGTGCCATATACACTTACAAGTGTTCTTAGTGGTAAACAGAAGATTAAATTTAAGAGTTACACCTCATCAACAATAAACATGGGGGAAGGACGTCTGTGGCTCTTTTCCAGGCGGCAAATTAATGCATCGCTGGCAGTGGTACTCCAAACAAGCCTTGATGCTTTTATCGACTGCCTCACCATCTCAAACACAGCCCGGTATTCAGTCAATACTTGTCAGTCCATGGGAGTCACTAACTCACTGTTGCTGTCAGCCTTCCTTATCTAATTACAAATGGGCTCCTGTTCATGAAGTTATCGCCTTAACGGAGTATACCCAGGACTGCAACTTGTTAAGAGACAATGTAATCAAAACTTTACTCTTTAAGACCCCTTCTTGTAGTCACATTATTTCCTTAATAACAGCAATGTTGGTTTTTTTTTCTGTTTTGTTTGTTATGTTTGCTCATTTGTGTCTTTACAGAAAGCAACAAAGTCTATGGGGTATTTAAGATTATATATTTATGTGCAATATATAAAAAAGTTGATTAAGGATAGCAACAGAAAAGAGTGTCAATCCATTCCTTTTAATGCCATTAATTCTTATTATCTTGATGCTGCACAAATTTAAACTGTGACTTTTTTCCTGCCTCCTACTTTTCATTAGATATTTCTCCTGGTCCAAACATGTTCACATAAAATATTTATGATTTTTTAAATAAACAAGTTTTTTTCAAAACATGAATTTTGTTAAATGCACATATATTTGTACACCTTCATACATTAGGTAAAAGAATAAAATATATTTGCATGACAATACAGAAAAAAAACAATTGAAAAGGAGATAAGTACATGAGTCTTCTATTTAATTTTTTCTTTGTAGGTTTATTAAGTAAACGTGCCTATAGCAATTCAATCTCTTGAGAAGTGAAGAGTTATTAGCAAGTGACCAGGAGTTTTGAAGCCTATTGTTAAGGATGGAAGGGACACTGACAAACTATACCTAAAGGCAGTTGCTAAATATTAAAGTTCTCTGAATTTTCATTATGCAAAAGACAGTTTAAAAAAAAGGTTTTCATATTCAGTGTTTCTAAGGAATATTCTGTGGCTCATAATAATGAGAGTAACTAATTTAGAAATAAAAGGAATACATATATAAATAACCACATAGTACATGTTACTATGTACCTAGGATACAAAGTACATCACAATGAATTATTTTGGTACTATTGGCTGAGACCCAAGTCATCCACACTGATATCAGTATTCAAGCATACGGGCAGTGTGGAGTCTAAACAACAAGACCAGAGAGAACAAGATAAGATTTCTGTTCCAACTCAGACTCAAACTTAACATTTTGAAAGAAAAAAGATTAAATTTGCTTTTGTTATACACAGCCTTCCTATTTTCAAGATGTTTTTGCAAAGTACCAGAGGAAAAAAAAAAAAAGAATAGTTATATCTTTAAAAACATTAGTAAAAAAATAAAAATATTTAAAAGCAATCGTGATGGGGCACCTAAGTGGCTCGGTTGGTTAAGCGTCCTACTCTTGATTTGGGCTCAGGTCCAGATCTCACAGTTTTCAGAGTTCAACCCTGTGTCAGGCTTTGCAGTAACAGCATGGAGCCTGTTTGGGATTCTCTCCATCCCTCTCTCTCTCTGCCTCTCCCCTGCTTGAGCTGTCTCTGTGTCTCTCAAAATAAATAAAATAAACTTAAAAAAAAAAAATAGAAGCAATCATGAGTCAAAAAATCTTACGCAAATTGATGGTTTTATATATACCTGGCAACAAAAAATTATATGTACATTGAGAAGGTTAAAAATTATTTCAATGAACTTGAATGGTATGCATTTGAAATACAATATTAGCTGCTCAGATTTTTAAAATGTTCCCTTTGCTGGTTCTCCTGAGCATACATTCTCAACCGTTTAATAAAGCAGAGTGTCTTTCATTAACCCGAAGAACTGAGATCAATTTCTGAGTGTGCGCTTTTGTGTCAACAGGTTTTGGAGATTTCAAATCAATGCTGTTGAGCATGAGTTGAGGGCTAACACACGGAAGAGCACATTTTCCTCTAAAATATCAAAATCTACAGGGCGCCTGGGTGGCTCAGGCAGTTAAGCATCCGACTTCGGCTCAGGTCATGATCTCACGTTTTGTGAATTCAAGCCCCACGTCAGGCTCTGTGCTGACAGCTCAGAGCCTGGAGCCTGCTTCGGATTCTGTGTCTCCCTCTCTCTCTGCCTCTCTCCTGCTTGCACTCTGTTTCTCTATCTTTCTCAAAAATAAATAATAAACATTAATTTATTTAAAAATAAAATAAAATATCAACATCTACAATTGAGGCATCAACATACAGTTCTATGTGACAGAGCTTGGAGGTATTCTAAAATCATACTCTAATTGGTGTGTTGGTAACTCCAGTTCCACAAGACAAAATGATCAGTAAATGGGCAAGATAAATACGGATTATACATTATTGAAAGGGTACACAGCAGATATCTGCACGGTCTGCCTTTTCCCATTGCTGTTTCCATCTTTCCTACTCCATAGTGCCCCCACCCCCACAGCCATTTCTCTTCTCCTGTCATGTTTTCTGTTGTCTTTACTCTGGAACTGATGTTAAATTTTATGTTGTTTTTAGGTTTATCTTCCATGTACCTCTTTCACATGGAAGCTCTTTACGGACAAATCTTTGTCTCTATTATCTACTGTTCTGTACATGACATTGTAGATGCTCAATATATATTTAGCTGAATAAATGTGTTAGAAAACATTGAAGGGATTGCAGAAAATCAGATGTCAAATGCAATACTCCTTTCACACATTTGCATTCATATTTATGAATGAAAGGGAAGTCTATGTTGATTAACTGGAAAGTATGAAGGCAAATTACTTACCAATTCATCCCCAGTCTTTGTAGGGTATATGTATGGCATTTCTATCCTCTTTCCTATTGATTACAAATCTAATTTTTAATATACATGATTAATCAGAAAAATGGAAAGCTACACTGAAAACATCACCAAAAAATGTAAATGATCATATTATTATAGGAAACGATCATATGAATAAATAAATAAAAATATTATTTGGTGTTTAAAACAGATAGGTTTTTAGAACCAAAGGGCAGAATGAAGAGTGTATCTTGTACTGGTCTGGTTAGATGAAACAAACAAACAAACACTTTTAGAGGCTTTAGACTTAAAACCTGTTAAATGCAAAGGTATTTTGGCTGCTTTTTTTATATTTTCCAGTATAATCAATGAGATATATCCAAAGTTTTAAGATAAAGTGAAGTGAAAGTAAACAAATAGTATGTCACCAAAATTGACATCTGTTTGAACTACGTTTGTGTATCTTACGGATTTTTGAGCCGAGTACTTAAAGAAGTCATAAAACAAATTACCTATAGTATATTCAAAGATATACTTTGTAAATTAGGAAACTAAATTATTTTTGTCCCAAAGGAGATAGAAGTTGATTGAATACACTGCAAGGGAGTGGCAGGTAGCACAGAATAGGAGAGACTATCTGCCATTTTTGCTGTTTTTGATGTGGAGAGTGTCAAGTTTGTGTTTCTGTTTCCCAGTTTTGGTCAGATTCTCAGCCTTGAATGTGGAAGTTCTACTTAATAAAGGTAAACCATAGTTCACCAAAATAAGATGGCACATACTTCTGGATCAAAATTCATTCTGATAGTTTGAACATAATGCAATTTATTCCTAAGAAAATGAACAACTTATTTTCATTAATCTAAAATCTTTCTTTTATGTTTAAGTATGTGTGGATATAGTTAAGATCCACAGGTTTTTGTCAGCAGAGATAAAGAATAATAAATTGATAAAATGGGAAAAGAACAAAAAAAAAAAAAAAAAAAAAAACAACAGGGACACCTGTGTGGCTCAGTCGGTTAAGAGTCCGACTTTGGCTCAGGTCATGATCTCACAGTTCATGGGTACAGGCCCTGCATCGGGCTCTGTGCTGACAGCTCAGAGCCTGGAGCCTGCTTCGGATGCTATGTCTCCCTCTCTCTCTCCCCTTCCCCCATTCACACTTTGTCTCTCTCTCTCTCTCTCTCTCTCTCTCTCTCTCTCTCTCTCTCCCATTTAAAAAATGGGAAAAAAAGTACATCTTGGTCTTACTTTATAATGAAATATGCGGGGCGCCTGGGTGGCTTAGTCGGTTGAGCGTCCGACTTCGGCTCAGGTCACGATCTCGCGGTCTGTGACTTCGAGCCCCACGTCAGGCTCTGTGCTGACAGCTCAGAGCCTGGAGCCTGTTTCGGATTCTGTGTCTCCCTCTCTCTGACCCTCCCCCGTTCATTCTCTGTCTCTCTCTGTCTCAAAAATAAATAAACATTAAAAAAAAATTTATAATGAAATATGCTTCTGAAATGCTGTGTATAAGATAAATAGTTTATAAAACGTTATATTTCTCCATTGGCTTGCATTATAATTTTAAAGATGTTTGAAACTTAATAAAAAATATAAACTCTAAGATTTACTTTAATGATTATGTGTTTATGAACAAATAGTCTAAAGACACACAAACCCTGAAAGTACTCAAACTGACAATCTGTCCACATAAACATCATATACTATTTGTTTATTAGGCGTTCTCACTGGTTTATTCTTTTTTTTTAAATTAATTTTCTTAATGCTGTATTTACTTTTGAGAGAAAGAGAGAGACACTGAGAGAGACAGAGAGAGAGCATGAGCATGAGCATGAGTGGGGAAGGCCAGAGATAGAGGCAGAATCTGAAACAGGCTCCAGGCTCTGAGCTGTCAGCACAGAGCCCTACGTGGGACTTGACCTCACAAACCGTGAGATCATGACCTGAGCCAAAGTAAGATGCTTAACCAACTGAGCCACCAGGTGCCCCTTCACTGGCTTATTCTTATTTAAGCAGTCAATCTCTGTCCATCATTCTTCAGGGTCTCAGTACTGATCACTAACTGAAGGCTATTTCTTTACAGACTTTGGTTAAAGTAAACACTCTATTCTCAGCTCTGAAGTATATGAAATTTGACTACCTCCTGCTTCTTCAAAGTCTCTTTCTTTTCATTATTTATGATTCCCCAGATTCATTCAACCTTTCAGAGTTCTCCTTTCCTATTCCTTCTATTGCTCTTGCTACCTGCTACCTAAATGTAAGTGCCACTGCAAGCTAATTCTCAGCCTTCTCTCTCTCTCTTATTTTTTCTGTACTTTATTCTTTCATGATTCCATCGACTCAATAGTGTCCACTTCCTCTAACTAGATGATTCCAAAGACTATTTTCTGCCACTGACTTTTCTCCTACTTAAGGAATGACATTTCCAAATTTGTATCTGGGTTTCCCATTAATATATCAGACTTAACAGGTACCAAGCCAAATATCACCCAAATCCCATTGTCTTCCTGATATTCCAGTTTTCACCAATGGCTCCTCTATATTCTCATTATGAATTTAAAGTCTTGAGTCATATCTTTCCACTTTACCTTTGATCCTATGGTCCATGACTATTCCAGATCACAAATCCTATAAATTCTACCTAAACTACTCTGACAAATGTATCTCCTTTCCATTCCACTATCACCTTCCTGATTTAGGCTTCCTGGTTTCTCATCCACACTACTGTAATAGCTTCCAAATGATTGTCCATGTTATCAATGTTTTCTGCTTCAGTTTCTCCTATATTTGCTAACATGTAGCTCCAGAACTGTCACTTCATGTTCAAAACGTTTGATAACCCCTCATTGTACACTAATTACATTAAGTCAGAATTTTTGAGTCTAGAATTCAAGAACCTCTGTGATATAGTTCCAACCTACATTTCTGTTCTTATTTCATGCTACTTCCCTTTAGATGCTTCACATACAAAAAAGTAAAAAATATATATGTATATGTATACACATACATATGTATGTATACGTGTATATATATTATATATATTATATAATAACTATATATATATATATATATATATATATATATATATATATCTCAGGCAAGTTTTTAATCTCTCTATGACTCACTTTCCACATCTGTAGAATAGAAACAGTAATAGACCTTTTCATACAGTGTGAAAAATAGATGCATTGTTAATTCAAACCATTAAGACTTTGTGACTCACTGTATGCTTTAGGTATTAAAAGTGAGTTATAATTGAGGTACCCGGGTGGCTCAGTTGGTTAAGCATCTGACTCTTGTTTTTGTCTCAGGTCATGATCCCACACTTCGTGAGTTCAAGCCCCACATCAGGCTTTGTGCTGACAGTGCAGAACCTGTTTGGGATTTTCTCTCTCTGCCCCTTCACCACTCTCTCTCTCTCTCAAAGTAAATAAATAAATAAATACATAAATACATACATACATACATACATACATAAGTGAGTGAGTTATAGTTAAAATATTTCATGATGATCATTAGTAGTATTTTATGTTTTGGCAGGCTTTAAAATGTTACTATTTAAGAATATCTTCAAATGGCACTGTCTTTTGTGGCCTTTTAATTTTCCAAAACTAAATTTATTTTTTTCTAAGAAATCTTACAGATTTTTTTTTAATTTATCTATATTGTTCTGTGTTTGGCATGGATGAGAGGTGGGTATGTTTCTATTTTAAGGATGATTCAATAAAGAGTGAAATTCCAGAAAGAATGGATATGTGTGAGATATAGAATGGGAGTAAATGAAAACCATAAACATAACTAGATAGGTTAGCCTTAGGCAAGAGTCAGAACAGAACCAGAGAGATAAGGATAAATGAAGGTTTGGAGCAATCCTTAGATAAACAGAGAAAAACTTAAGTAAGTCACCTAATAACTACATATTTCTTCATGAAATTCAGGTTGAAGTTATCCTCTAAGGTGGTATGAGAGGAGGGGAGATCCACAGGAATGAATCAGTTTTAAAAAAAATGAAAATTAAAAAAAAAATAAACATTATAGGCTGAGTTGAAATGTTTTGATTTAAATGCTTTTCAATTTAAATCTATTAATGGAGGTTAATATAATAGCTTCTGGATTGTATAAAGAAATCTCTTCTCCTTTGCAAGAGTAATTTATATTATTTTAAAATTTCAAAACATTTTAATTGTTCTCTATGCTTGAGGCAATGCTAATTAATACTGCAAGTCTTACTTAAAATTCACGATTAGAAGGATTTTCTCAGTCAATCGACACTATAGGGATGGCACACCTATGACCCAGTTAATATTTTGGTTAAAAGGTATAATAACTTTATAAAATACCTACTGTAGGAAACCTAGCTTGAGGATAGAATTCTACTCATGAGAAAAAAAAAAAAAAAAGAGTGATAAATGAAGAGTCTGGAATGCAGTGCTGAGGATTAGGGTTATTCTTTCATTCTTCCTTATACTTGTAAATAAATAAATAAAAAGATGTGAAAAGTTGGGGATATATCACACACGAACTTTTAAAATGCCTAAGTCATTGTATATCACAATGAGAAGATAGAGCATGCCAGATGGTAGGTGTTTGGAATCAAGAGCAATTTCCCTTATGGTCAATTCTAAAACAACAAAGGTTGTAGTTTCTAATCTCGAGAGAATTGAAGGAGATAATATTCCCTCTCTGTAACCATGAGGCCTTCTAAGACCCTTCAGATATGAGATCTCCAGAAACAAAATATGCATTGCTAAATGATTACAAAAATGTTTTTGAAATGATTAAATATTAATAATGCTTTAGAATAAATGGATATACACATGCTTTCTATGTAAAAATAAATAAATAAATAACAATGTCAGACCTGTGTTAGGATGGATGGATAGATAGATAGATAGATAGATAGATTTCATTTGTTTCATTATTTCATTTCTTATGGAAACTCTTTGAGATGGGCATTAATATCCCTACTTTACAAATAAGGAAATTGGGGGTCATAAAAGTTCAAGTAACTTACCCATGATCAGATGTTTTTATGTAGCCAAGTAAAGCCTCTCTGACTCTAAATCTAAGTCTTTGTATTACATATGTGAAAGGAAACACAATGAGGAATAAAAAATAGCCCTAAAATATCAAGGTCATTTCTTGTTTCCGAAGCAATACACTTGCCAGATTGTTAATTGGAAAAAAAAAATAATGGCATGGAAACTTTTCATGAAACCTGAACACTCTCCTGGCATTGAAAAAAATATATATATTATAATACATAAAGATTTTAAAAATAAGTATTTGGCAGTCAGGTTTCCAATCAAACTTCTAAATGATATATCATTATAACAGAGGCTTAAATATATAAAAATTGCTAACGTACTATCTATTCTTAAAATCTACTTATATCTTCTAAATAGCTTTTCTTCCTTTACAAAATGTCCTTAACTTCCAAAGTCTTTAAACATATGGGCCACACTCTCTAAATTATGGGTGGCTCTTCCTAGGGATTGATTCTGCCTTGTTGATTTACCTTGTCTATCTACCTGACATCTCCACTCCATTCAGAGTTCATTGAATGCAAACATTCTTCTGATTAATGGCTAATTTATTGTTTGCCTTGCAAATGTTTATCTGCTGGGAAATGGGATAAATACTTCAGTTCTGACAAGTAGGAGGGCCACTATTTTAGTCCTGATGGAATGGTCAGTTGATGGCATCCCAGAGGACTTGTGCCCTGCCTTGGTTTTCTGAGACAATCTTCTGAAAAGCTGAGTATCTATTTTTAATGAGTGCAATGGAAAATCAATTAGCCGGTGGTTTATGAGAGGAAATTAAGATAACTTTTGTACACCATCTTACAAGCCCTATCAGAAATAACCTCCATATGCAATCACTTGACAGTATTGTAACCTACTTACTTAAAATAAAAAGACAGCACCAAAACCATAGACTTGTCTATATATTTACCAATCTTGAAAATAGCATCGCTGAAAGCACTTAAAAGAATACATACACATGTAGATACTTAAGATTTTAAAACCAAAAACAAAATAGGCAAATATGAAAATGTTAACAATGTTTTCCTGTAAATGGTAGGTAATTATTTTCATAATTTGCACATTTTAATATCTGTCTAATTCTATAAAAGAACATTCCTTTTAAATCACATAAAAAGGGGCACCTGGGTGGCTTAGTCAGTTGAGTGTCCCAACTCTTGGTTTCAGCTCAGGGCATGATCTCACACTTCATGAGTTCAAGCCCCACGTTGGGCTCTATGCTGAAAGGGCAGAGCCTGCTTTGGGATTTCTCTCTCCTTTTCTCTCTCCCCCTCCCCGGCTTTCTCTCTCTCTCTTTCTCTCTCTTCCTTTTTCTCAATAAATAAATAAATAAACAAAAAACATTTAAAAAATCATATAAATCATATTTAAGAACATATTTCTCACAAAGAAAAAATACATCACAGATGGTAGAAAACTAACATTATATATTGAATTATTTTCATCTCTACAGTGACCAGTTCTGTAGAAAGCAACTCTCATGAGGCAATTGAGTAAAAGCCTAGAAAGTATTCCCAATGTATCCTTCTTGTTGAGAAGTAGACAAAAATGTGTTTATCTGTGTATTTACAGGTATTTTCACTTTGATGTTAAGATTATCTGCAGTGGAGAAAATTTTCTAATTCATACAAAACAAAAATACCTGTAAATTTGTGTAAAACCATACTCATGGTGAACTTTTCCAGTCAAATTCCAGGAGAATATAGTAAATTTATGAAATGCCTAGCCTGAATATAACAAATTAAACACATGAAATTTATGAATTAATACAAAGAAAAATATTTTCCTGAGGGAAAAAAAATACAATTAATTGGCAATTCCCATGCTCCAGGTAGTCTGACTAGTTTAGGTGTTAGCTTCTCTACAACTAAATGTAGGCATTGGAAATATCATTCTTTATCTTTAAACTTGTTTGAAATTATTATACAAACCCAGGCACCTGGGTGGCTCAGTTGGTTAAGCATCTGACTCTTGATTTCAGCTCATGTCATGATCTCATGGTCTGTGAGTTCAAGCCCCGCTATGCTGATAGCTCAGGGACTGCTTGGGATTCTCTCTCTCTCTCTCTCTCTCTCTCTCTCTCTCTCTCTCTCAAAATAAATAAACTTTAATATTGAAATTATTAAACAATAGGACAAAAAGAAAGGGAAAGATGAACCTTTATAGAAAATTCAGAAGTTAGGTACATGTACTATATACCCTACCCAGAACTTAAATGATGCATTTTTGAAAAACTGATAGAGGTTAGTATTTCATTCTGATACTGATTCAATGCAATTCAAAAGTTGTACATTTGGACTTTGGCCAATAACATGAGACCAGGAGGAAAAGTCATAAAAGTTATCTTAACTCATGAAATATACTACAAATGTAACTATTTCTAAAGAATAAAAATTCGCCTTTCAAACCCATCTGAATTCTCCAAAGTCTATTTTATTTAGAAAACATAAGCAAAAATGTGTTTTTTTCTGATATTAACTCTCAAACAAATAATGCCAACAACTCATGCTCTCCCCCCCACCTCCCCCCCCCCAAATTCCATGATTAATTTTCTAAGCAGGATGAGGCAGTGTCCATGTTACATCAGAGGTAAAGGCAATGTGCTGTGGCCTTGTTATTCAGACATCATATATGTAACCAGTCCTGACAACTGCTGATTATATCTTTTTTACAGAAGTGCTTTCCTCTTTTTTTGTTTGCCAGTTATATCCTCTAGTGTATATGCCAGTGCAGGCAATGTCCCATCACTGGTAATTGTCACTGGGCTGTCTGTCAGTGACGAGGAGAAAAGGGTGACAGCCTTGACATCACACCAATCATCCCTCTGGAAAATTGATATTGTCCTTCCCAGTAAACAACAGCTCAAGAATCGACCAGTCTCACCGGCACATCCCTGAACAATCAGCTTCCATTAAGGGCAGAAGCCACACATTTATCCCACCGCAGTTCAATCAATAGGCAATGGACTTTTTCTGTCCCTTGTAAGCACTCTCTACTTGTATTCTACACTTAATACCCCCCAATTATAAACACCTTGTGGTCCTCGTTTGCTTCACTAAAATCCCCAGTAAGATTTAAGACGTCAATTTGGGAGGTGGTAGAGAAATCCCCAATGTGTATTAAATATTTTATTTTTAATGTCATTACTATGCAAACATTGGAGAGACACAAATTTCTGCCCATGTAGATTTCTGCCTTGCCAAATTTTTAAAATATTTGCCATAACCTTACCTCTCTAAAAGCTGGAGGATCATACTGTGCTATTTACATGTAAAACATAGTTACAACAAAATGAAACCAGATAACAGTCCAGTTGATTCAGGCATGGCTTTCTAGTAAAGTGATATGTGCTTCACAGGGAAGTACATATTTTTTTAATAAAAAAAAGCAATTGTTACTGACCTCATGGCAATGGTGACATTCTGATTAATGTTCAAAGTATTTCAAATGCCTAAGTCACAGATACTGAAGGATTCTTATCATTGAAAATGCTCTACAGTATTAATTATAATACAAGACCATTAAGTGCACTATTTTATCAATGATTACAAATACATGTAATTAGATTTGCATTGATACATTTATATACTCACTTTCTTTCACAAAAGAAATACACTTGGGGATTGTTTTAGGTTGTATACCCAATGACTTTAAGGAGATTCTAGGATTTTAGGCATAAATAAAAACAACCTTGTCCGTAATGACAGTGGTTTAATAATATATAGGCAGCCACCCAGATAATACCACCTAGGCAGAATATGAGAGTAGATAGAGAAAAAAGACAGAATTCAGCGACAGCTGACAGAGAATGTACACTCTTTAAAAGGTGACAGGTGTCAGCTCTGGAGGGAAGGCAGTGGCTGAAGGATCATGCCAGAACACTCACTTGCTGATTTATGAAGCTTCCCTGGTGTCAGTCTGGGAGCATGATGTGCTGCTCTATTTCCGGACCAGAGTTAGGTACAAAGGAAGGAACCAGTGAGGGAAGCCCATCACTGTCAGATCCCACCCCACCCCTTGGAGCCTCTGGGAAAACTGCGGTGGGGAGGCTTCTGCTCAACTCCCACCCCCTTTGTGGGGAACTGTGGCTGTTTCCCTTGTAATCGCCACCTTTTTGGCACACTTTTAACTCATGAACTACCTTCCTGAAGTGACCTTTACCTTTAGAATTAAAAAGAAAGGGGAAAAAAAAAAAGGTGAACGTCAAGGCAGATTGTTAACCTGGGTTTCCAGTTTAAGCACAGTCATAGATAACAGAGAAAAGTTTTCACTGAAATAGTATAGATAAGTAGGTTTGATTTACAGGTAAACAACAAAAAAAAAAAAAAGGAATTTTAGGAAACAGTGTTCACAAAAGTCCAACCATATATGCCAATATTCTATTCAGCATATGAAATTTTTAATAATATCAATGGAAACATTTTTACAGGAGTTTAAATCCAATTCTGATACCTAGTAAATCAGGAGTCTTATGATCTCTCTCTCTCTTTTTTTTTTTAATGTTTATTGATTTTTGAGAGACAGAGCGGGGGCTGGGGCAGAGAGAGAGGGAGACACAGAATCCGAAGCAGGCTCCAGGCTCTGAGCTGTCAGCACAGAGCCCGACGTGGGGTTCAAACTCATGAGCCATAGACCATGACCTGAGCCGAAGTCAGATGCTTAAATGACTGAGCCACCCAGGCGCCCCTCTTTTTCTTTTTTTTTTCTTTCCTTTTAGAACTCCTGTCTAGTAGATAATGATAAAGATTCATTAAAGCATGGAAGACAAAAAATGAAACAAAAGGTCATTTTAGTCATGGTATCTAAAACATCCCATTAAGAATGCTGAAAAAAAAAAAAAAAAAGCTAAGTGTACAAGTATCCAGGTGAAGTTTTAAAACTAAGAGATTGTTGAACACTTTACCTGGAACCTAGTCTAATGATTTGTTTATGACCTCAGTGGACACACCTAATGATCTGTTCATGAGTTTAATGGACACAGACACATATTTTATATATTCATATTTGTTTAGAAGATGGAATCTGAATGTTTCCCATTTGTATATGTACAGGTACAATGAGAATATTGTAGGGGGTGCCTGGGTGACTCCATCGGTTAAGCGTCCAACTTTGGCTCAGGTCATGATCTCACGGTTCGTGGGTTCCAGCCCCGCATCGGGCTCTGTGCTGACAGCTCAGAGCCTGGGGCCTGCTTTGGATTCTGTGTTTCCCTCTCTCTCTGCCCCATCCCTGTTCGCACTGTCTCTCTCTCTTTCTTTCTGTGTCTCAAAAATAAACAAATATTTAAAAAATTTTAAAAAGAACATTATACACATGGAGAGAGTAAAAATCCTTATTCTGTGCTCATTTAATCCTCTTCTTTGAACACTGGAAATGAAATCACCGTTCCCATTTTCTGGTAGCACTTAAGGACAAAACACACTTGGCAGAAAAACAGTTATCTAAACCTGGGAGAAAACATTTGCATATATGAGAATGGACAAGTCTGCACACTCCAGCACCAATTTTGTCCTTCCTTGAAATGGATTCTGATGTTCCTCAAAATGACACAGGCAGGACTCCAAGTGGTGAGAAGCAAAGGGAACTCTCTGGGAGGGAGAAACTGGATCCATTTGTTTCTTCAATCATGAAAATGTTCTCCAATTGAACAGACTTTTTTGCTGTTGTTTTGTTTTGTTTTGTTTTTCATTCCCTGCTATGGCTTACATAAGCTACGGCAAATAATCACAACTGGATGTTATCTGTTATAAAGATATAACATTCCAATGATATATACACACACATTACTATGATATAAACACATTACTATAAGAGTGTGAGGAATGTAACCCATTCCAATAGCTCCACTGAGTCTCTATGATTAAGGAAATGAGAAAAGAAAGATCAAAATTTCAAGTCGGACTTGCTATTTTGTGTTTTTCCTGCAAGTTTTTAAAGCTACAAATTCACACATGTAATTAAGTAGAAAAATACTCCCAATAGAGGACAGATAACTCCATATAAAGGATTACATAGTGACATTTCTTTTCACTGGAGACAGTCAAGACTAGCATCAAGATTAAGAACCATACTGGTTACACAGCCATTCTGCCATTGACTTTATCATGTCTGGGGATAGGAGGTATGGCAAGCAAAATTCTTGAAGATTTATTGTTGTCAGACACAGGTATAGTGATGGAATGCCAAGCCACTGGGAAGTTCACTGCACCCTCAGCTTTTTACCAAAGGGATACAATCAATACCTTAATGGGGATGTTTGGAATCAACCTTTTGAGAACCAAACTGGCACATTACAACACTTTTCCAGGATAAGCACTGAGTTTATTTCCTTTTCTCATTTGAATTACAAATCCCATTCCTCTGATCAAAATGAAGACTGGTTTCTCATTTACAAGCTCAGAGTTTTGCTATGTTAATGTTTTACAGGGAACAGTAAAGTTAATGCAGCAGCGAAACATCATGTCACCCCTCTTTGTAGATAACTAGAGAGGTTTCCATTTTCCAATAATTCTGAAGGAAGTGGCACAGAATCTACCATAAAAACATGACAAACTTGTGAAGTGAGAAGATCCAAGACATCTTCATAAAATCATAAAATCTTAAAAATATATCCACTACTGTAACAATGCTAGTATACTCCACAAATGCGTTATATTATCTAAAGCGTCATACTTCCTAAAATCTAAGCATGACACAGAAAATGAAGTGATTATTGAAGGGTATAGAAAGACACGTATATATTTATGAAATGAAATACAGTTGGCCCTTGAACAATACGTTCAAGGTTGGAACTACGTGGGCCCACTTATATGCAAATTTTTACAGCACAGGACTGTAAATGTACATTCTCTCCCTTATGATGCTTAAATAACATTTCCTCTTCCCTAGCTATACATATAATATACAAAATATGTGCTAATTGTTTTTTTTATGTTATCAGTAGGACTTCTGGCCTACAGAAGGCTATATGTAATTAAGCTTGGAGAAAGTCCTAAGTTATACACATGTTTTCAATTGCACGGGGTGCTGGTGGCCCTAACCCCCATGTTGTTTTAAGGGTCAACTATACATAGGAAAATAAAACATATATAACTTTAACTGTCACTCTAGTAGCCCCTCTTATACTTAGAACTCAAGGAAAGAAGAAAAGTTCTCAAGTGGCCTGTGGGGTATACGACAGAGAGTATACTTGATGGTGTGAGGCCAGCCAGCTCTTCAAAAACTGTTTTAACCGCTTGGAAATTTAAATTAGACAAGTTGTATAGAATTATTATAGCATAGATTCAAATCTGAATGTTCTGAAATTCAATTCAGAACATAACTGTGCATAGAATATTCTAAAGAATGTAGGAATAACTGCTATTCTACCCAACGCAGTAAATGGCAAAGTATTGATATAATGGTCTATTCCATAGTAGTAACATTAATTTCAAATATGGTATCATGGTCATACATAATGTTTATATAAAAATAATAGAATTTTAGCAATTGAAAGGAATCCAATCAATTCACTTCAAAGATGAGAAAGTTAAGGTCTAAAAAGACCAACACATTTCCCCAAGTTCACATAGTTTGTAACAGAGTTGGATATGGGTTTTTCTACCTGGAAATCGAATGAACTTATCACCAGGTCACTTATTTATTACCTCATAGGGACCAGATACTAAATTAGATTTTTAAAAGAAAAAAAAATTAAAAGACCATAAATACTAATTAGTCCAAATTTGTAACTTTTTCTCTAAGACCTAAGTATATATGAGACGTCTTTCTCTAATACATCTGGCTTGGACTCCTCAAAAAATTTTGTGTTGTGAAAAATAAACAAAAGTGCTTAGAAAACATTCAACATGAAGAGATAGAGAAAAAAGAGGAATAAAAAAAAAATAAAGCCTGATCTTAACTTGGATCTTGTACCAAAAGTAATAATGCATATAAATAGAGTAATTGGGAATATTTGGCTATAATGGTGTTGTATCAATATTCAGTTTTTGAGTATGAAAACGTTTTTGAGATCATGTAGGAGAATGTTCTTATTCCTAGGAGATGCATGCCAGAGTACTTATTGATAAAGTGTCACTATCCGTAAGTAGAGTTCAAATGCTATCTATATATAGAGATAAGGGGACTTTGGCAATATTTGTTAACATTTTATAATACATATTTATTTGTTAATATTATATTGGATATTTATTTATCTAAATATTTATTAATATTTAGTTTATACACTAATATTACAACTTTTTTATATATTAATTTTTTTTTTTCAAAACAGGAAAGTGGGGATAAAATAAGACTCAACCTCTGAAGGCAGAAGTCAGGACACCTATTTGGGTGCTAGTTACACAGGTTTGCTCAGTTTCTTTTTTTTTTTTTTTTTTTTTTTTTTTTTTTAACATTTATTTATTTTTGAGACAGAGAGAGACAGAGCATGAATGGGGGAGGGGCAGAGAGAGAGGGAGACACAGAATCGGAAGCAGGCTCCAGGCTCTGAGCCATCAGCCCAGAGCCTGACGCGGGGCTCGAACCCACGGACCGTGAGATCGTGACCTGAGCTGAAGTCGGACGCTCAACCGACTGAGCCACCCAGGCGCCCCAGGTTTGCTCAGTTTCTAAAAATCCATCAGATTGAATATGTGTGAATTATTTTTTACTTTTCTTCATGCATGTTATAATTTAGTTAAATTTACAAAAACATAGGAATCACGCAATACGGAAAACTCATAAATATACTAACACATTATCACTGATGTTTTAAAATGTTCTCAAGCTGGCCTAATTCTTTAAATATGTAAATTAAATGTGTGGAGACACAAAATGTCTCCAACTGCCACAGTGATAATAAAAAGAGTTGTCTTATTTTTCATTTTCCATATCTGGTAATGTTCTTACACAAATTCCACGTACCATTTTTATTTTTATTTATTTATTTTAGACAATTGTAGATTCATATGCAGTTATAAGAAACGATATAAAGAGATGCTATGGACCCTTGACCTAGTTTCCATCAATGGTCACATGTTTAAAAATTATACTACAATATCACAACTAGAATATTGACATCCACATACCATTTTATCTATATGTTTCTGTATGAGAGTAGATTCTATTTACAGGCAATGGGAAACTGATGAAATATCTAGTTGAATTCAAATATATTCATCCTAAGAGGAAAACAATTCTGTGTGCATATGAATATATCTGTATTTACCTATATACATACAGGCATGCATATAGATAGGTATCTAGCTATCTATCCATCCTTCAAGAGAAACCATTTTTGGTAACGCCAAAAATAAATCTGAAACATACACAATTGTTTTAAATAAATGTAAGACATGTAAATTTATAAACCCCCAAAACAATTTTCTTTAGCTCCTATTATATGCCCCAGACCATGTAATACATCTTTGTATTACATGTAAGTTGTTTAACAAAAATGAGCTGTCACTTGAGAAAACAGATATTAAACAAATGAACACGCAGATATAATTTCAAATTATGAAAAATATTATAATGTGAAATGACAGGGTACTATGAAGAAAAATAGCAGGAGAACTCTAAGAATGCCAAAGTATAGCTGATCACTGTAAGTAAGGAGTTTTATAATATACAACATTGTGAAATGAATGGCCCAGAACACAATATATGTCATTGGCTTATTGTAAGCTCTGTAAGTTAATAACAGTGTAATGATTTGCAGGATTGCTGTCAGAGTCAGCTAGACCTCTCCATTACAGCAATGATGAACTCTCATTCTTTGATATTTGTGGATGATTTATATACTGTAAAATAACATTCATGAAATCTATGTCTGGGTTCTTTACTCCTATCGTGTGTGTACATGGCAAGAAGAGTATTTTTATTATATACATTTTCAAAGCTAGGGGACATTGTTGACATTGGGAAAGGCAAAAAACATTGCACATATTGAAAAGAAGCAAAATTTGTAAGACCATCTCTACTGAAATCTCCAACGTAATAACTCTCAAGACTGAATTGGAGGATTTTGAGTGTCTTCCACATCTAGTGTCAATCTCCACCCCTCCCCTCACACATCCTGATCCAATGCTTTAAATCGTCTCCAGGCTTACTAGAGAAAAAGGGAAATGTATACTGTTTGTAAATGATAAGTTATATGATTCATGTAGGAGGGAGATTGTTTTTAATGTTCTATGCCGCATCACTTCTAATCAGGGAGAGAGTGACACACAGGCAGGTATATACTGTTTTCATTAGCAACATTTCAAGAATTCATTAAGACACTAAACTTGGCATCTATAAGATGGTACTTCTTGGATCTTACCTGTGGAAATACTATTGTTTATCAGTTGAAAGTTATTTTAATTAAATGCAGAAGACAATGGTAGCTGTTTTCCTAACACAATAATTTATGTAGTATATCTGGATATGTAATATCAATGTTTGTTAAGCCATGTATTATTTTAATATCCATCTTCTGGGGCACCTGGGTGGTGCAGTTGGGTAAGCCTCTGACTTCGGCTTAGGTCATGATCACACAGTTCCTGAGTTCGAGCTCCATGTCGGGCTCTGTGCTGACAGTCCAGAGCCTGGAGCCTGCTTTGGATTCTGTGTCTCCTTCTCTCTATCTGTCCCTTCCCCACTCACACTGTCTTTCACTGTCTCTCAAAAATAAACATTGAAAAAAATTTAAAAATATCCATCTGCTAACTAGAATTATATATTTTTAAAGCACCCCAAAATTTTAAAACCTGTACCATGAAAACAAAAATATAAAAATATATATTGTGTTATTACTGGTACAGACATAATATTTATTCTGAAACTGCTTTGTTGTGTTTTTTTTTTCTTTTTTAGCTATTCTATTTTGCAGACTATGCTTTCTGCCATATGTCCTCTTTTTGTGATATTAGAGAGCTACGACTTAAGAAAGTTTGTAAATGTCCTAAGTTAAAAATCAGGATTTTAAATCTCAAGTTGTTATACACTGAATGTGAGAAGAGATTAATTACATCTATATCTTCTTTAGAAAGAGATTTTTTTTATTGGTACAATTGAATTTGCAATAGAGAAGTTCTGTTCCTATATTACTTTCAGACCACGACTTTGTATATAATTTGGATCAAGTTACTAATTTGACAATCATTTGGAATATTCTTGTGCAGAAGTAACTACATATTTCAGTAAAAAAAAAAAAAACATGACAGCAGAGAATGGGATGAAAAACAATAGGACAGAGGCAGAAAAGAATTAAAAAAAAAAAAAAACCTGAATGATTGTTGCTTGTCACAAGAGAAACAAAGAGAAGATGTATTTTTAGAAAATACATGGGAGTGAATGAAAGCTAGAGTATTAATTAATTTTCAGATTGAATTCTTTTTTATTTCTGAATCTGATTTTAAGAGGAGGCAAAAATAGAGTATCTTTGGGCCATATTTCAGAAAATGAAAGCAAATTGCTATGGAATCACTATCTAAATAAACAAAGTTCAACTACTTTACTTCTGTCATGTTATGAACAAGTATAGGAGGTTAATTACTCTGAAAAAGAAAATAACTAATAATCTTTTAACCTTACTTTTTCATACCAACTAAAGACTATATACACATACTTGTCCTTAATAAAGAGTTGAAACATTTCTTGAAGAGTGGTCACTGGGAACCTTTAACACTATGTTAACAATGGTGACACCATAGTCAAATGAAACCTGTATCTAGCTCCATATGCAAATGAAGCACCATAAAAGTGGTGCTGAGGTTGCATTTTATGGAAGATGGAATCTTGTGTTGCAGATGCAAAAATCCAATTCCAAATACATAATTATTATTACGGTCATAATGCGTGTTTCTCAACACCTAAACAAACAACTAAAACCCCCTGGGATTGAGATGCCCTAGGCAGTCATGCTCCATTGGCTCTATCTTTCTGAGAAGTGCAGACCATGAAGCTTACAGGAAGGGAGGGTTGTAATTAGCAGCTTCTTCCAACCCACTGGAGTTCTCCTTCTTTTACCTATCCGTGTAACCAGTTAACCATTCAGTCAGAAAGGATGCTTTAATAACACTTTACATATTCCGATGCGTATTCTAATAGGAAATTGGGAAAGTTATCATAGCAGTAAATTATTCTTCAGGAGACCAAATTTACAATACAAGCCATTCAAGACCAACATACAGTTTCACATTCAAGTTCTACTTTTTAGTTTAAAATTACAGTATCAGTATTTCTTGAGGTCAATATAAACTGTAACTCCTATGTAATTACGTACCAAGAATGCAGTAATTATATGTTTGGTGTGTAACGTGAAGTAGCATTACTATAGCTGTAGTTCAAATATATTTTCTGTACCACATGTTGGCGACTCTTCACGTCTGAACTGCATGGCATACCCCAGAGATATCCTGAAGAGCTACATCCTAAGTACTGAACTAAGTTACATATATCAGTTTGTAAAATGAAGTAATTCAGGTAAATAAATAATTGGACTTCTTTTTATTTTTTTTTTCATTGTATCAGCATCTTCAACTTCTAGGGCTATATTATTAAATAAGTGTTTTTCAGTAGTAAAAGAAATGGCTAATGCATCTAACACATTAATCCACTAAAAATACATCAAGATCATGTAAATAGAATAACATAAATAACATGTGCCCTACAAAAATAGCTTCACAGTTGGTAAGGAAAAAGTATTTCTCAAGACAAGCCTTATACAAATAACTGTGTCAGTATATTTTTCAAATAAGTGTTAAAATTTCTGAAAACTTTTATTCCCCTTCATACGTAAAATTGCTGTCATAGGTAAAGGGCTTTCCTAATCACTGGGAAAGCACATCTATACTTACTTAGGAAATAAATAAGTTTTCCATAAAATATATGAAAAAGTATGCCTGTGTTTTTGCCCTTCACAATTACTATTAAGATAATAATCAGAGAAGGTACAGTTTACATTCTATATTAGTGTCCATAATGGACACACACACAAATGTGTTATCTCCGGTTAAATCTACATTTTTCTCTTTATTCTTTCTCTTCTTTTTCTTATAACTAATTCCCACACTAATGAAGTTGTGGGGGGCTAATTTTAGAAGAAGCATAGAACCAGTATAACATGATATATTATTGGCAAAAAAAAAAAAGTTTACAATTTAATCCCACTGTTGAAGAACTTAAAATATAAAGGATAAGAGTAAGTTTAAACATTTTAAATATAGCCCATCAGTTCTCTCAGATGAAGAGAGATGAACCCAAGTAGGAATTCTCCCCAGTTTTAAAACATGATTTATTTAACTTGCACACTTTAATAATTTCAATATATTTATATGAGATACCCTGAACTTTATATTCTTATTAAGTTATCCAAGTTTGGTCACAGACTACAGAGAAACATTATTATTCATCTTCTTTAATTTTTTTTAATGTTTATTTATTTTTGAGACAGAGACAGAGCGTGAGCAGGGGAGGGGCAGAGAGAGGGATACAGAAGAATCCAAAGCAGGCTCCAGGCTCTGAGCCATCAGCACAGAGCCTGACGTGGGACTCAAACCCACAAACGTGAGATCATGACCTGAGCTGAAGTCGGAAGCTTAACGAACTGAGCCACCTGGGCGCCCTATTAGTATGCATCTTCTGAGAGGAGTTTTTAATCCCTGGATTTGGACAGGTAGACACACGTTATTCTCATTTTCTAGACAACAGTAAACAAGTCAGGTGCTGTTCTTCATGGATGCCACTGAGGACGAAAGAAGGGAAAGTACTGGACACAAGTACTATTAGCTGGGCGTTCTCCACGCTGAACATCCACTGTGGAAGTACTGTGCAAGCATTGCTGCCAAGTCTGCGGTAGGAAAACTAGGGAACCTCCTAAAACACCCCCTAGTGCAATAGCTGGGAAATTCATTACTAAAATGTAGTCATCATCTTGCGAAAGTACCAGCAGATTGCACACATTACCTCCCGCAGATTGAAGTGGGAATAACTAAAAGAAAAAGGGTAATGATGGTCGGGGGAAATTGAATTTTCATGGCACTTATCTTCTGTGCCATTCTATTTGCATGAGAACAATGTTAGCTACAGACATTATAGGACCCTAATGAGAACAGGAGCCTCTCCCAATGGGCAGGATCCAGGATGGGTGTTGATGAGACCAATCTATCAATGGGAGTTTAAAAGGTGCAATAGTCCCTGCCTTGCTCAGAGCTCATGTGGGTGGGCCTTCCATCGAAGGAGAGAAGAAATTAAGAATGATGACTGGAGAGAGTTCAAAGCACACTTGCCTCTCTGTCAGCTGGCCCTTAATGATAACGTACTACTGCTTTCCTTAAAGAGCTTCATGTCTCATTCAGGGTAAATGGTGAAAATGTGGCATTTTAGAACCCATGATGTGTTTTTCTATTGATGCTGTCAGTGTGACCAGCCACTAAAGGAAGAGTTGTTTGTCAGCTCCCATTCTCTTCAGTGATTCATCAAACACTGGCAGTTCATGCATGCAGTATCAGAAGAGGAATAAATAACTTAACAGCTCCACACTGAACATTCACATATTTTATTAAGCTGCCACCGACCCCGGGGCAATTCGGCATGTCAGGAGACAAACTCTTCAGGCAGAGGTCTCTTAGCGCATACTTGAGGTACAAGCTAATTCCTGCTACAAGTATTTATTACCTAAAGATATGAAAACATCTCTTGAGTTACAAAAGCTCCAGGTGCATTTTATCCTTTGGCCCTATTCTTTATGCCATAAGTATACTAGTAATGATATTTGTTATTAATGTATTCAATTTGTAAACCACTTTTCCTCGAAATAATTCAACTTGCAGTATCCCCAATTACATATATTAACTTACCTCATATGGTGAGTCGTCTGGTTTTCACACACTGAACTACATTAGTGCCTGAGTGGTAGCTTTCTAAATCATAGCTATTTAAAGGCAAGTAACAGTCTTCAAACATTGATAGCAGGGGCCGTTCCCATATAGGCTGGATAGCCCAATTACTCGTTGAGGGAGGTTCTGCTAACCACTTTTGCTTATCAACAAGCTCCACCCCATGTGGGAACAGGGGGTTTACTGGGTCCTGCCGTGTGTCTATCTTACACATTGTCAACATAAACTCCTTCAAAGTTTTCATTGTTAAACTTTTTCACCCCTGGATCAGCCTACAGGGAAATGGTACTTAACTATACTTTCTGTGACGACATTTAGAGGCTAGGTACCTTGAATGAGATTAATTTCATATGAGAATTTTCAGTTACAATTTGTCCACTTCCCTTCCCTTTGTTTAAGTCAAACAGCTGAATTACGAAGGCTTGGCTAAAGGCAGGGCTGCATTTCGGGATTTCTTCTGTGCCCTGTTACTCGCCTGGCTCCCATAACTCCTATCAAATTTTACTAAATAGGTACTCACTAAAATTTAATATCTAAGTAGCTATGTTCATTCTCCAGAATAAAATACAGTTAATCTCTGTTTCCCAAAAGCTCATTTACAGTTAGTTTTAGAGCACAGAATGTATTTCCTCATACATTTCTCCTCCTCCTCAACCTGTAATAGAGTGAAGCAAGGATGTTCAAATCAATTCACGATCAGCATGCCCCAAATGAAGGAATGCACAGCTTCTTCACTTGTTACTAATTGCTAACCAGTCCCCACCTCATGGACTCCATTGGCCTTCAGGGTTACCTTATTCTTTTCAATGGGAGTAGAGCAAATGTGTAAAAAGAACTGCTCTGTTCCCATACAGAAAGCAAGGGGATTCTCCTCCAAGTATAAACTTGTTATAAGTTTCTTCCCTTGGCAATTCAACCTGGGAATTAGAGAATCATTAAGTTTCCATAATGAACTAAAACTTTTAGCACAGGACATTGAAGTTAAATATAGTTTACAATAAGAACATTCAATTAATTTCTAGACATTTAAACCTTTTAATTATATGCTATCCTAAATATAATTAGGGGCACTAATTATTAAGTCTGTTATCTCTTGCTTAGTAAGTTGTAATAAAACTGAATTATTTGCTTATTCTGTTTCAGTGGCCATAAATTCGTAAGTCAAAAATAATAAGAAAGATGTGAGGTGATTGTTGGATCTATGGATTATGAGAGATATAACAATGTGGTTCCCAATATTTGGTGTCCATCAGAGTCATTTGGATGGCTTATTAAAACATTTATTGCTGGGCACCATCCCAGAGTTTCTGAAAAAGTAGGCCTGGGGTGGGGCCCAATAATTTATATTCCTAACAAGTTTCCAAGTGATGTTAATGCTGCTGGTGTGGTAACCACGCTTTGGAAACCACTGATACAGGAAAGATTACAGACATTAGAGACAGAAGCACTCTATTCAAATCCTAGGATGTTTACTCACTAGTTAGCTTAATCCTTCTAAGTTCTCATGAATCAATAAAAAGGAGTTCTAAGCACCAGCACAAATTTGTAACAATTAAATGAGCTGCTGTGAAGTAATACCATATTACAAGAACTTAAAAATGTTAAAACTTTATTGCACAAACACTACTAAAATCTTTGGAAAAAATGCTGTAATTTCTCACATCAGAGTGTGAATGGAATGTATTCTGTCCATTAAATTTCTAATGACTAATATGTGTGCCAATGGATTTAACTAATAATGGTTTTCCAGTGTCATATGTACATCAATCAGACATTCACAACTCAACCCGGCAGTAAAAGCAAACCAGTTGATATTTGAGATTCAACAAAATTAGCAATTGGCATCAATGAAATTGATATTACTTTCACTGTGGAAAATACAAAACATTAGTTATATGTGTAAAGATATGATCTTACGTTATTTAACATGATTTCAGGTCAATTCAGATCTGACTGCATTTCCAGCACATCTAGGCTACATCACCTCTCCCCCTCCTTTCCAAGTGGAGCCTACTTCTCTACTTGCTCAGTCAATCCAGAAGGACACATAACTTAGGATAATGGTGAAGGAAAACACCAGGAAGAAAAGCTTAGAGACCTTAATTCCATATTGGTTATTCTTTATGTTTTCCAGATTATGATTCCTTATTATTTATGATCTTAGGTAAAAAAGTGGTGATTGAGACTAAAACCATGCTAAAATTATATTGAAGACAGGGTGCTTCACTTGCTACTAGGGTTACTAAAGTATTTTAGCAAATTGGAAAAGTGCATGACACTCACAGGAGTTTTATCTTGATCCTAAAGGCAAGAGAAACTATTAATTACAGATGTGACATGGTGAGGTTGACACTAAAATTACTGTGACTAAAAGGTGGAAAACAGAATGAACACAGTCCAGGGTGGATGCAGGTCGGTCATTTAGAGGTAGTCCAGGTGAGAAATGGTAATGGCGAGATTAGGGTGATGCTGGTGGAACAGGAATAAAAATTAGGATCAATTGGAGATACATTTAAAAAATAATATCTTGATTATGAAAGGAGGAAGAGAACAGTGTCATGTACACAAGGAAAGTTATGAGTTCGGTTTGGGAGATGCTGAGTTGAAGAATCTTGGAGACAAAGAAAAGGAGATTCAAGTAGGCAGTGAGCTTTATGGGTAGAGCTCAGAAAGGCGGTCTGGACTGAAAATAGAAATATGCATGCTATATAGAATGACAGTCAATAAAAACAGTTAATGCAGATAAGGGCTTCTAGAACAAGAAGAGGAGAAGGCTCTGTTACAAAGAAAACCACAGGCCCCAAATGGCATCACTTAACCAAGTTACCAAATCTGTTCTTAATCCCTAATCTATTTGCAGTTTCAACCTCCCCCCGAAAATGCTTAGAAAATGGTAGTAGATACTTTATGTGTATGTTTCAAGAGAAAGTTCATTAGGGAATTTAAAGTATAGGTTACATTCTCAGAATTTGTTTTTAGCTTAATCACATTATATTTTTGTTACAAAATCTGCTGAGAAGAAAATGCTTTGCTGCCTACTGATATATGAAGGGCTGTCAAAAAAGAAAATAAAGTAAATTGTTCCATACTACTCATGGTTACGGAACAAAAACCGAATGTATGTAGCCTAGGAGGCAGTTTTCTGCTTAAAAGAAATGAAGTCCTACTAAATATTAGACTTGCTAATAATAAAATGGATTACATTATGGGAGGTAATTACCTTGCTAGTGTAAGTATTCAAGAAAGGGGTGAAGGGCTATTACCCTATTGTAAAATAGTAATGTTAAAAATAATATTGAGTGGAAGGCCGCATTAAATTATGATCAAGTTTCTTCCAATATTTAGTATATGGACTTAACTTGGATATGCCCTATACCATGTAAATATATAGGTCTTTTTTTTTTTTTTTTTTTGAGGCTGGTCACTTACATTCATTATTTCACTACGAGTACTGTCTTTTTCCTATCTAGTTTTCCTTTATTATTTAAATGATCTGTGCATCTTATGGGGGAATAGTAAGTCAACTGTAGCTACAGAAATAGTCTGGTTCCATCATTTGCTCTTAGGAATTCATGAAGATGTATTAAAGTATACACTTCCCAGGTTTTATTTTGGTTGTACTGTTACAATGCTAATTACAGGTAATGATGTTTGCTGCATATTACATGGAGAGTAGTGAAAGAAAAGCTGGCTTTCCTCAATTCACTTAATAACCACACTTCATTCATGGAATGGTACAAACAGATTTTTAGAAAGATACAATCCATGTAACATGATTCAAGAAGAAATAAAAAATCTGAATAGACATAAAGCAAGAGAATGCATGTTACCAAAACAAAACAAAACAAAACAAAACAAAACAAAACAAAAACTTCCCACATAGAAAAGCCCAGGCCCAGATGGCTTCACCAGAGAATTCTCCCAAATGTTTAGAGGAGATTTAACACCTATTCTTCACAAACTCTTCCAAAAACTAGAATAGAGAATATGTCCCAACGTATTTAGAGACCAGTGTTACTGTGATCCCAAAACTAGACAGAGACATCACAAGAAAAGAATAATGCAGGCCAGTATCTCATAAATATGAATGCAGTAACTCTCAGCAAAATACCAGCAAACCAAATCCGTCAGCATATAAAAAGTATGTACTATGACCAAGAACTATTATTCCAGGAATGTGGTTTTGGTTTAACAAAGAAAAGGCAATGAATGTAATGTATCAATTAATAAAAGAAAAACAATAACCACGTGATCATTCCAACAGATGCAAAAAAAGAAGACAAATTCCAACTCCTCTTCATCTGCAAAATATTCAACAAGAAAGGAAAATAAAGGAACCTCTTACCCTGATAAAGACCACCCAGGAAAATTCCACAGCTAATGTCATACTTAATAGGAAAAAAACTAAGTACCTTCTCCCTATGATGTCTGGTCTATCATTTCTCTTAAACTTCATACTGGAGGATCTAACCTGAGAAATTAGGCAAGAAAATTAAATAAAAGACATACAGATTGGAAAAAAGAGTAAATTTTTCTCTGTTCCTAAATGATCCTGTGTATAAGAAAATCCTAAGGAATTCACATATACAAAAAGGAAAGTATTAGAATTAACAGTTTAGTTAGGTTGCGAAATACAAGTAAAATTGATTAAACAGAAAATAAATTTAAGAAAACAATTCATTTATAGTTTCTTCAGAAAGGATAAAATATGTAGGAATAAGTTTAGCAAAAGTAAGTATAAGCCTTATACATGGAAAACTATAAAGTACACTGAAATAAATTAAAAAAGACCTAAATAAATGGAAAGATATGTCATATTCATGGGATATTGAAAGACAATATTTTAAAGATGGCAAAACTCTCCAAACTGACCTATGTATTCAACACAATTCCAATAAAACTCTCAGCTGCTTTATTTGCAGAAATTGGAAAGCTAATCTGAAAATTCATATGTATAGCCAAAATAATCTTTAAAAAAAGAACAAATTGGAGGACTCAGATTTCCCAATTTGAGAACTTATTACAAGTCCATTCTAATCAAGTCAGTGTGGTTCTGGCATAATAACAGACATATGGGTCAATAGAATATAACTGAGAGCCCAGAAATAGATACACATATCAATGTTTATTTAATAATGGATATTGGTACAAAAACAATTCAGTGGGAGAAAAATTATTTCTTAAACAAACAATGCTTGTACAATTGGATATCCACATGGGAAGGAGTAAAATTGGGCCCCTACCTCCCACTACATATAAAAATTAACTCAAAATTGATCACTACCTAAATGTAGGAGTTAAAACTATAAAACTCTTCGAAGAAAATATACTGATAAATCTTGACTTTGGATTTAGCAATACCTTTTTAGATATGATACCAAAAGCATAAGAAAGTAGATGACAGATAATAGAAAGATAGATTGATGATAGATTATCGATAGAGAGAGAAAGACAGACAGACAGACAATACTTCAAATTTAAAACTTTTTGCTTGAAACAATTTGTCCAAAGATAGTGCAGAGAATGGGAGAAAATGTTTGCAAATCATATATCTTATGAGGAACTTGTATCCAAAATATATGAAGAACTCTTACAACTCAACAATAAGAAGACAAATAATTCAATTAAAAACTTGGCAAAGGATTTAAATGGACATCCCTCCAAAGAAGATATACAAATGATCAATAAGCATATGAAAAGATGTTCAACACTATCACTAACCAGGCAATGTTAATGAAAACCAAATGAAATACCACATACATCTCCCAGGGTGGCTAGAATAAAAAAAAAGATCAACAATGATTGTTAGAAAGGATGTGGGAAAAAATGGAACCTCCATATGTTGTTGGTAGGTTTGCAAAGTAGTATAGCCACTTTGTAATATAATCTGGCAATTCCTTCAAAAATTAAACATAAAGTTACCATATGACCTAAATCCATTCCTAAGTATTTACCTAAAAGAATTGAAAATATATGTCCAAACAAGAATTTGCACACAAATGTTCATGGAGTATTATTCACAATAGTCAAGAATTAAAACAACTCAAATTGCCATCAACTGATGAATGGATAAACAAAAGGTGGTACATCAGTGTGTTGGAATATCATTTGTCCATAAAAAAGGAATAAAGTACTGAAACATGCTTACAGCATAGTGAACCCTAAGAATATTTTGTTAAGTGAAATGAGCCAGATGGAAAAAGGCCATATATTGTATCACTCCATTTATTAAAAAAATGCCCACTATAGGAAAATCCACACATAGAGAAAGAACTTTAGTGGTTGCCAGATGCTGGATAAGGGATATACCTTTTCTTTCCACCATGAGAAAAATATTAAAATTGATAGCAATAATAGCTGCACAACCTTAAATATACTAAAAACCACTGGAATGTACTTTAAAAGGGTGAATGTGTTATGTCAATTATATCTCAATAAAGCTGTTATAACAGATAATCCATGGTATATGGAGTAACACTAATACCAATTTTCTTTACATGTGGGAACCTAGAAGTTCTACATCAATAGTAGAGCAATGCTTTTCTTTTTTTAATGTTTATTTATTTTTGAGAGAGAGAGAGAGAGAGAGAGAGAGAGAGAGAGAGAGAGAGCAAAAGCAGGGAGGGGCAGAGAGAGAGGGAGACACAGAATCCCAAGCAGGCTCCAGGCTCTGAGCTGTTCTCACAGAGCCTGACATGGAGCGCGAACCCACAAACCCCAAGATCATGACCTGAGCCAAAGTCAGAAGCTTAACCGACTGAGCCACCCCGGAGCCCCAAGCAACGCTTTTCAATCTTTAATGTGCATCTAATATATCAGGGATCTTTGTTAAAATGAAGATTCTAAACCAGGAGAGGTCTGGCGTGGGGCCTGATATTCTACACCTCTAACATGGTCACAGGTGATATGGATGCTGCTTGTTCAAAAGGCACACTTTGAGTAATAAGCTCCTAGAGTCAAAACCGTCATATATGGTGGCCACCAGACACACATGGCTATTAAGCATTGAAATTGTGGGTAATTTGAATTAATATGTGCCCCAAGTGTAAAGTCTGCATTGGATCTCAATGACTTAGCATGAAAAAAGAAAATTTTAGATCTCATTAATAACATTTATACTGATTACATATTGATACAAAATTTTGGATACTGGATTAAATATAATGGTAATTTCACCTATTTTTTTTAGCTTTTTAGTATGACTCCCAGAAAACTTTACTTATATCGCTTACATTTTTTCTGAGACCCTGTTCTTCTAGTGCATATTCTCAGTATCAGCAGCAAATAGTATTGTTTTACTACATAGGACAAGACATTATCAGTATCAAGAATGTTCTTAGTTGTCATCAACTGTAAACAGTTCATAGTTGTAGCACAAATGTACTATACAGAATGAATACAATTAAAAAACTTAAAGGAATATACCCCAAATATTATGTATAGTGATCTTAAGAAGTGTTATCAAAAGATGAACAGAAGGAAATTGTCTTTGAATAATATAATACAGCTGAGGATTGTGATGGTGTTAGAGTGGTAGAAAGTGTATACTAGAGCCTAACAAAAGCAACAGAGTAGGGGAAAAAATCTAAAGGCTAGAGCTTAATGGGAGAGATGCATGAAAACTATTTATTCATGCCAAAATATAAATTTTACCTATATGCACTATGGAAAGTTATAATCAATACTGCTTAATCCCTTCAACCTCAGTAAAAGATGTCATTTGCAAATGCAAACTTTAATATAAGACATAGGAAAAAATATCATCTTTTGATGCTGAGCTAGAAATGGGAAATAAATGAGTCTTTTTCTATGATTTAAAGTGGTGTGGGGGACTTACATCATTAAATAAGCATAAAATAGATCAACTTAAGCATTGTTACAAACTTAGTCAAGGACAACCTGAACAGCAAATCAAAGTTATATGCTGACCAAAGACTGTAGGTTGAAAGATTGGTGTCCACATAAAATTACGCTGGCGATTAGAAACAGAAGATTCACAAAACATTCATCCTGGCAAGGTGGATGAATGAATCTTTGAGGTTGTGACTAATTGCACACTTATTAAAAATCAAAAGGGCCAGGAAAAAAGTAGGAAACCAGGCAAAGATAACAAGAACTTTAATGCATCTCTCACTTTTTTTGTTTTGTTTTTTTAATTTTCTCTAAGATGTCAAAACATTTTCTTTTATTTTTTTAATTTTTTTAAGTTTATTTATTTTGAGAGAGAGAGAGAGATTGAGAGAGAGAGAGAGAGAGAGAGAGAGAGGAAGGGGCAGAGAGAGAGGGAGAGAGAGAGAATCCCAAGCAGGCTCTGCACTGTCAGTACAGAGCCTGATGTGGGGCTTAAATGCACAAACCATAAGATCATTACCTGAGCTGAAACCAAGAGTTGGACTCCTAACCGCCTGAGGCCACCCAGATGCTCCAGGCAGTAGGATGTCAGAACATTTTAAAACGCATTCAGTGAACCACATGATACTATGCCAAAACATATATAAAGGCCAGTATCGAGGTTAATTTTCAATGCAAAACTGAAATAAATGATTTTTAAGTTCACATACACCTTAACTCAATGTCTACACATGCATATTCACTAATCAATTTTACTAAAAATACAAATGACCTCTCATATTGTAGATATATTATACTATCCTGGTACACTTAAAAAAGATATTCTAATGAGCAGAGCAGACATTAGGTGACTAATGCCAATACTATATGAGGACTTCCCACTATGAGAACTGATAATAAAAGAAAAAGATGAATGTTGCATTAATGAGTTTAAGAGATTTCATTTAGATTGGGGCAGGGGCAGGGGCAGGATGGGCATGCCCAATGAAGACTTACTTCCCTTGAGTCATCATTTCAAAGGATGGGTAGACGTCACACAGAATATTGACAGAATTGAAAAATACTGCAAGAAAAAACATAGTATATGCAAAGGCTCTGGGGCAGGAGGTTGATAAATTTATAAAACTTAACATATTAGCCTGAACCACAAAGAGAAAGGAAGAGATTCAGTATAATACAGAGAAAATAAGTAAGAATTAGTCCATGTAAAATCTCTTAAGCAATGGGAAGCTACTGAATATATTTAATATAGAATATGACTTGATCAGATTTTATTTTGATACATTGCTGAGACTACAATGAAGAGGAACATGAGTTAGAAAGAAATTGTGGTAGTCTAAGTGACATGTGATGGCTGTTTGATAGAAATGAAAGAATTGGAATTATAGGAGAGATTAGTTACTTATTTATTTATTTATTTACTTATTTATGAATTTATTTTGAAGGAGGTGTGCAGAGGGAGAGAAGAGACAGAATCCCAAGCAGGCTGTGCACTGTCATTGCAGAGCCCGAGCAGGGCTCAATCTCAGGAACCCCAAGATCTTGACCTGAGCTGAAATCAAGAGTTGGACACTTAACCAACTGAGCCACCCAGGTGCCCCAATAGGAGGAATTTTGAAGAGGTAAAACCAATAGGACTTGGTTCTGGGTTGGATATAGGGGTTAAGAGAGGCAGGAGTCAAGGAGGCATAACCAAACAAACAGACACCATTCCCTGGACTAGCAGTACGTGAAGAAGTCGCTTTGGGGTTGAGAGACATCGTATTAGTAAGATTTTGGACATTTTGAGCTTGAAGTGTTCCTGAGACTTTTAAGAACAGTTGTCAAATGCAGAGTTGGAAACATGGATCTGAAGCTTAGCAGAATGGTCTGCCTCAGAGATATAAATTTGGTGTCAGCATATTTGCATAGTTGGAAACATGCATAGTTGTTTCAAGAGACATAAATTTGGTGTTAGTACACAGGTTACAATTAAAGTCATGTATACGGATGAAATAGTTTAGGGAGCACGTATAAGTTGTGAGGAGGACTTAGGACCAAGCCTTAAGGAATTCAAAGTTTTAATAACCTGATATATAAGACCAATCCTACAAACAAGAAAGAGAAAGAAAAGCCAGAGATGTAAGCGAATAACATGATTTACCTCACCTGGAATTAAACAGTCTTCTTTTGAAGGGGAATTCTTATTTATCCCTGAAGCCTCAGATAAATTATCATCTTATTTCTGTGGCATGTTCTTAACCTGCACAGCTTAAGTGAATATTTGTACACAAAATTCTACTTTGGCCCATATAATATTGTAATAAATTTCTTATGTTCTTATATACTCTTTTGAGGATAATAGATTATGAAAGGAAATAACAACTACTCTTTTGAGGATAAAAGATTACTAAAGGAAATAACAACTAAATTCTACACTGGAAATTACATATATTTTTGTCTTGAGACTAACAACACACCTAGGTTGATTCTTTTAATTTTGATAAAAAGAGGTTAAGTCCTAGGTTCACACTTCAGTGTCCCTTTTAAAGTGTAGAGTGTCACATCTAATAAGAAAATTATGATAATGCAATTTGATTTTAATTGAGAAAATAAACTGTATATGATTAAAAACTCAATTATACTTGCAGCTCTTACTGGTATCTACTATGTCTTGAAAGCATCTGTTCCTACAATTAATTAAACTTGACTTTTACATGGTCGAATTCTGCCAACCATAGTTTCCAAATCATTTTCATTCCCTATTTACATTCTGCCATAGAATCACATCCATTCCTGTTTCTTTGTATTGCTTTAAAATAAACTACCAAACTGCCACTATCCTTGGGAAATGAAAAAATAAAGAGCTAGTATCCTTATGGAAACAGCAACAGCAAACTTCTCATTGCAGGATTTCATTAATACAGCCAAATCTGGGTTTATAATTTATAATGCTTCTCCTGCCCAGCTTTGAAATATGATGACCTATGGACACTTTTCTGTTGTTCTCTATAGAAAAGGGTGGGGGTGGGGAGAAGGACAGCCTCTTTCTTGGCCATAGACATTTTATTCAAAAAATTTCCCTCTTCTGAGATACAGACAAGAAAGAAAAGAACCACCACTTGAGATAAAATGTTCCTCTCAACTTTCAGAGACTTTTTTTTTACTGTAAAAAGATTACAAAAAATGACCTCAAACGTGAATGAGTTACTCATCTGTCCTTCTCCACATTTTACTATGAAGAATTTTTCTTTTGTTCTCAATGCAAATGGTCATTGGTTCATTTTCTCTCACTCGGGACAGTTATGTCACATCTCTTGACTAATACGCATGCATTTGCCACTAAAAGACATTTTAACTGAGAGCTGTCACATCCGTCATCTCCACTCGGCCTGGTTAAAAATTTTATCTGCCGTCTTGAATTAATTTCAGCTTGCCTGAGCCCAGCAGGGGAGTTTAGAGTGGTTTAGTTAAATTCTTCATTTCAAAAGAACATTATGGTTCCCTATTTAGAGTTTTCCTCCACATCTAATTTTTGTTTCACATTACTGAAACAATGATATAATTATATATCCACTGAAAAGGGGGGAGGGGCAGGAACAAAATATTAAGTAAAATAATCATCCAATCGACACATTTTCCTGAGGAAGCATTTTCTTTCACTTTGTGCTTTTTTTTTTTTTTTTTTTTTTTGCCAATTTTCCTGTTACGGCACAAATTAGCTATAACCCTGCCTAAACAGTACACAATTAAGAAATAAATATGCAGAATTTAGAGAAAAAAAAATGGGAAACAGAACACTAATTGACAGTAGAATCACAAAAGCAGGAAAAGAAAAAGCAAAATGGGAATAAAGCCTAATCATCAAAATATTTAATACAGATCACATCGGGGATAAGACTGGATGGAACCACGTCAATAATCCATGTTCCTCAAAGCTGTTCAACAGTTTGCTGTCCAGGCAGCCAACACGCACATTGGTAGGTGAGGAAGTTCACGCTGTGAGTTGGATGACAGGGATGTTTGAAGCTGACTAATGCCACCAGAAGTTTCTAAATCTTCTATAAGCCACTACTGACCTATGGAAATATAAAACCCCTGCAGCAAGTACCAAACTCTTGACAGATGTGTTGTCTTATAGGTTGTAAGTTGAGTTCTCTGAGCCTACAGACAGCTACCAAGAAGGCTTAGTAAGAGTGTGCGTGGTTACTAATTCTCCAGCCAGTGTCGCTAGTCTACCCAAAAAACCACTATCTACATACGTATGTTGGTGCAAGATACCATTAGAATTCTCAGCGTCTCCAAGCTTTTAATTAATGTATTTTGGTTAGTAGTGATCTTAATACCTTAAATCACAAGGAATCAGCAGAATCATTCTTGTGTAGCTATAATTCAAACAGGAAAATTTCTCAAGCATTTCGTTAAAAATTTTCAAAGGGAGAGGATGTAGCACATGCTTCTGCTTTTATTTAATCAGGATTGTGGAAATTATACCTTTTAATTAAGCTAAATTGGTAGTTTAAAATTCTGTATTTAATTTGTTTATTAACCATACGCTGTATTATGAAACAGTGTCAATATTTTGTTTCATATTTAATGGCATTCATTTGACATAATGGTATGGAATATTTGTAAAATCTCATCTGATATGAATTATTTTTGTGTCTATACTCTAGGAAAAACTGAAAACCTGTAATACCAATCATCTCTTCTCTTTAAGATTATCCTCACTTAACTGCTGTAAGTAAAAATGTGTTCACTATTAAAAAATGTGTTTTCTTGGACAGAGAACATGAGAAATAAATACACAGTAGTTACTTTTGCATATGCCTTTAATGTTGCACAAAGAATAAGAAATAAGTTGTTTAGGTAGTTTTTCTTTTCTGTTAAATGTTATAAGAGTAGAGACAGAAACTAAATTTTCATGCAGAGATTATCAGTGGACAGGAAGAAATGCCGACTCATATTTGCATTTCTCCCATTTCCAATGTAAACAACTAGCCGTGAGTCATAATATGTCTTCTCGTAAAACAGGCAACACAATATTGTGTTATTAAAATCCTTTTAATCAATGGAAATGATGAAAGTGGCTAAATCAAAAGTGGTCACCAAAATAGTTGATTGCATCGGGTGAGGGGCACTGAAGACGGATGCACAGAAGTGTTTTAAGCCTATATCCTTTAAAATTTACTAATTCAGCCATCTGGCAAGTTTACTGCTATTATTATAAATTCTTATTTAAATGATAATAAAATCACTTGCTGACAGGAAATTAGTCATGCAAGGGCCTGCAGATGCACTGCCTTCTGCCCAGACCTTGGAACTTTGTGTGCAAAGTTCAAGGCTGCTCATTTGCTCAAACCACATGGGGTAGTGAAATGCTGACAGCTTTAAGTCTTTCAAGGTACCCCCAAATTCAACAGATCTTTTATAACTTTGGGGGATATAAGTGTGTGTGTGGGGGGGGTGCATTTATAAATGTCGGATCCTCTTTCCAAGTGATTTCATTTTTTTTGTTAGATTAAACATTGAAAACCCAAAGAAAAAAGCATACTTCAGTCTGTATAACTTTTGCACTAATTCTTGGCACAACAAAGTTACAGCAAAGTTTAGTATTGGCAATAATATTATATTAAGACTGCCATTTTTGATTCTCTAGAATTATTTTGTCAATTGTATATGATAGGGAAGTACATCACAAAAAATATTTTAACATACAAAACTGTGCTTTACGCAGGAAATATTTCTATGGAACTTTTAGGATGATGGTAACAAAGTTGTTTTTGAAAGGATTTTGCCCTTAGAAAGAAAATAGATTTAGTAATGAAACTAAGTATTTTATCTTATGCAGATCATGGCTAAACTTGTTAAACATCAATATGAACAGGAATACTGTCTAATATAACATAACTTATATATTGCATTACTCCTTGAAAAAACACAATTATTACAGTAAATGCCCACCTTTGGTATCCCAGTAGGTGCCAGTATTCCCTCTTAACAGATGAATATCTTGCACCTCAGGCAGATTAAATAACCTACCCAAGGTCACAGAACTACAAAATACTACAACACAATACCAACTATGGCAGCCACTCATCAGGTTTTCTGACTTGAAACCTAGAAGACTTGACACACGATTGCCACAGGTCATCACTAAGAGTGGAAACAAATTGAAAGAGCCATGTTTAACCAAACAAGTTGCCAAAGAAAGCTGATGGTATTATTTCTTGTCAGGTAAATAACTTCCCAATACAAACAGGTGTGTACTGTATATATCATAGATACGAGTCCATGGTACAAAGATTTACTAAATTTACTACGAACTTCTGAAGTTCTTGCTATTTCTTTGATACATTAGACTGATTACCTTTTGCAATGACATCATTTGAAGTTTTTAAAGAAAGGTAAGTTTAAAAAAAGACCCCAGATAATATGATTCATCATTGTATTCATAATTTTCTTTTTAAATTTTTTTTAAATATTTATTTTTAAGAGAGAGAGAGTGTGAGTGGGGGAGAGGCAGTGAGAGAGGGAGACACAGAATCTGACGCAGGTTCCAGGCTCTGAGCTGTCAGCACAGAGCCCAACGTGGGGCTGGAACTAACAAACCGCAAGATCATGACCTGAGCCGAAGTAGGATGCTTCACTGACTGAGCCACGCAGGCACCCCTGTATTTACAATTTTCTATGTTATTGAGTATATCACTTATTGACAGATAAGATCATCAAAATGAGCATTAACCTTGTTTTAACTGAACCTCTCCACCATTCAACTTAAGGAGAAAAAAAAAAAAAGATTATTCTTACAGGGAAAACTTATCTTCTATCAACCGATACTGTTGATCATGCTTTCCCATCTCCCTAAAAGCTGGTTTCGGCTCTTCTGCACGCAGTAATGAACTCCTTTCTGACAGAGCCATCACCCTTCCCCCCCTTGCTCCACCCCCCTGCGTCTATTTAAATTCAAACATGCACAGCTCATGTATAAGCAAACAGGTGCAGGGATCTGGGGCTGCCAAACCCGGAGCAAGCAGGAGGTACATGTGTATCTCGCTGATTGTGGCACACCACTGATAGAAGACGACAAGCCCAGACAATGGGGAGGGTCAGTAGGTGGCTCTTTGATTTCTCTGGCTCTTTGACACGGCAGCAGGCTGGGAGTCTACAGCTTGTAGAAGAGCACTACACTGTAAAATTTAAGTAGCAGGAACGAAAATTCTAGATGACCTGAACAGCAGCAATCTGTGCTTTCTAATCACCACCTTCAACATATTGGCACATGAGTGTTACCTCAGAAACTTACGACACCCAAAATTCCAAGCCATGCGTTACCTTCCTCAGAAATTTCAAGAAACAACAGCAATAATGCCACACCTTACACACAAATGGAGAAGCATGCTATAAGATTTTTAAATCATTTTTAACAACGAACAAGTATTAATTAGAAACTAAGACTGAAAGGGTGCCTGGGTGGCTCAGTCAGTTAACTGTCCCAGTCCTGATTTTGTCTCAGGTCATGATCTCACGGTTTGTGGGATCGAGCCCTGATACGGGCTCTTGAAGAGTCTGCTTGGGATTCTCTCTCTCTCTCTCTCTCTCTCTCTGCTCCTCCCTTACTCGCACTCGTGCTCTCTCTCTCAAAATAAATAAATAAACATTAACAAAAAAGAAACTAAGACTGTTGTCAGGTTGTTCATTGGTCATGTAGAAGCCATCGTTTCTACCAACACTCTCACACAAGTTTATGACATATTTATTTCAGTTTTTTTCATCAATTATCACATTCAGTTGGTGGGGGTAGGGGGTAGAGTCATAAAAATAACCTCCTTAAACCATGAAAATGACACCTTGGTACATTTAATTTTAAAAGATTCATCATGGTTCTATAGTTTGCCTATTTTTAAAGCATATGGGAATATTTTGAAACACGTAAAAGTTTATGCAATGTTTTATTAACACTTTTAAATAGTGTCTCTCTTAACTTAAAAAAAAGTTTTTTTTAATGTTTATGTTTGAGAGAGAGACAGAGAGAGCATGAACAGGGGAGTGGCAGAGAGATAGGGAGACATAGAATCTGAAGCAGGCTCCAGGCTCTGAGCTGTCAGCACAGAGCCAGATGTGGAGCCTGAACTCACAAACCACGAGATTATGACCTGAGCCAAAGTCAAATGTTTAACCGACTGAGCCACCCAGGCATCCCTCTTTTAACTTTTAAAGCAATTTAGAAATTTTATTTATATGTATTATAAATGTACATAACCTAAAACACAGTACTTATCCTTTAGAAAATTAGCTACAAGAATCACAGTAATATCCTGTAAAATTGAACATATATTTTTGTAACCATAGTTGTCATGGCCAAAATGTTCAATTTTCAAACATGTCTCCCTTGAATCTGTATTTATGTTATTTTACCTTAATACTTTTGAAAAGACCAAGAGATGATGAACTCCTTTCACTTTTAGAACTTCTTTGTTTGATTTCTTGAGTTCCTGGAAATGTGCAGTCCCCACATCATCCACGTAGCCCATGTTCAACCCAGCTATCCTGCACTAGTCACTCTTCAGATATCTTTTGTGGCCATCCTGGACTGTGAAGTACAAAAGCCACAAACTTCCTCTATTTGTTTTCAGTGTGAATCCAAGGTGACTTCATTATTTATAATATTAATATTTTTAAAAAATGGCAAAAGACAAATGAATCAGGGACATTGACAGCTTCCTGTAATGATTCATACTTTCACATTTAGAGAGATTAAAATGAGACAAAACAAATGCTCAGAGAAGTGTCTACTGCCCATTTTTATCATCACGCTCTATTGAGCAAGGTATTAATAAATAATTGCTTCACAGGCTCACGCTATCTTTGATATTTGAGGCATGACCCTGATTGAGAACAAAGTATATCTAACTTTATCACAAAACTTTCATTAATTCCATTGACGAAAATTCTACTTACTTCCACCTCCTTCCACCAGTTGGCTTTTTATACTTCTTAAAAATTAGTAATATAACTTCATTTCAGATCTCCAGTACCAGATATCTTGTCATAATTTCATCCATAGAGTCCACTCAAATATGAATTACTATATTTTATTCAATATTTTATTGAAGTTTACAAAGTTTACATAAATTGTGTTAATCTATTTTTTCTTTCTCTCCTTTTTTTTTAAAGTTTATTTATTTTGAGACAGAGATAGAGAACAAGAGGAGTTAAGGGGCAGAGAGGGAGAGATAATCCCAAGCAGGCTTCATACTGTCAGTGTGGAGCCTGACACGGGGCTGGAACCCACGAACCATGAGATCATGACCTAAGCCAAAATCAAGAGCCAGACACCTAAACAATGGAGCCATTTAGGCACCCATTTTTTTTTTCTTTTCAAACAAGGTTATGAGTTTATGTACATGAGGATAAATATATAATATACACAAGTAAAAATGTAGTATTCTCTTTTCAGAAGAACATGCTAGGAAGAAAGTTGCATGAAGAAATCATACATGAAACATGTTAACAAATTTAAAATGTTTAGAGGCACCATGATCATATACGAAATTTTCAAGAAGAACAGTGATGGGAGGGCACCTGGGTGGCTCAGTCGGTTGAGCATCCGACTTTGGCTCAGGTCATGATCTCACAGTCTGGGAGTTCGAGCCCTGAGCCTGCTTCAGATTCTGTGTCTCCCTCTCTCTCTGCTCCTCCCCTGCTCACATTCTGTCTCTCTCTCTCTCAAAAATAAAATAAAAACAAAAAAAAAAAATTTAAAGGAAAAGTGATGGAAAGGAAAAATTGATTATCAAGAGTTAAATTATGTGAAAAAACCTGGAAGTTCAATGGGATTTCAAAGCTGAAAGGGTGACGATGATCTTGAGTTGTGGGAGAGTAAGTCTTGATAGAAGAACGACTATTTAAGTTTTGTTGTAGGCCACATTTAAGAAAATGAAGGGCAAACTGCCTAAACAAGAAAAGGCACAGAGTCAGAAACAACACCAACATAAGTGAGACATTAAGGGGTTTGGTCTACACAGAGAAGGCATTTCCTGATAGAAATTATGAAATAAAAGGATTTCATAAATAAAGTGGGATCAGATGATGCAGGGCATTGGCAGCCCATCATTGAAGATTCTTCTTTCTTTTTAACTTAATCTGACAGACAACGTGCTTTAAGAACAGAAAAGCATCAAAGAGAAAGTAAAGTTTTTGTGACAATTAAATTATCAGTAAGCGTATAGGATGGAAGGGAGTAGCAAAAAGTCTAGAAAAGGAATGAATAAGTGTTTCTAGGAATAGTCCAATGTCTGTCAGAATAGTGAATATGAAATAGTGAATGTAAAAAAAAAGAACAGGAAACGTATGTCAGAGTAATTCTAGAAGAATACAAATATTTATGTATCCGAGAATTTAGCAGAAATACATAATATTGGATTGAAGTGGGAAAAATAACAAACAAGTCTTCGGCAATAAGTAGTAAACACAGCTGAGGAAGAGGCAGTGTGTACTATGCTGATTTTATAACAGTTATAAAATGTAAAGTGACATCCAACACTTTGAGTGGATGAATTGTATGGTATGTCAAGCATCTCAAAAAGTTGCTAAAAATGGTGTCAGGGAGGTGAATTGCAAAACTGCCATAAAGTAACACAGCCAGAAGTTTGTTTTTGCTGCTGGCTTGCGTTAAGATACACAGAGCCCAGGTTCAAATTTAGTTTTGCCAGATTTCAATTAGTGTAATCTTAGGGTGAGTTACTTCATTTCTCCCAGGCTTACTCATTTTGTTTTCCATTTGCATGGTAACTGCTGGGGGGCAAGCCCTGTGCGGAGTATTAGGAAAACTCTCTTCTCATCTGGAAAGACAGCTCTAATAATAACACCATTCTGAGCTCTGGTGAGGCCAGGCTGCAATTCCACATGGGCTTAGCTTGGCGTTTGACCCACCTCAAGCCCTCAAAAAAGGTAGCTGCCTTCCCTCACTATGGCAAGCTGCAGAGGGCTCCCTGTTAAAGCAAATAGAGAATTGATAGACCTGTGCTCCTTGAAGGCACCCATGTGTGAGGAGGAAGTGATGGGACAGAAAGAACTTCTCCTTCCATTAATCCTAAGAGGGAAGCCCAAGAACTGACTTGCTTGGTACTTGGACAATTTATTTTGTGTGCCATGTGTACAAGAAACCAGTAGCACAGAAGTCAGACATCACACAATCATCTGATATAGCTACCTTTTAGACTTTACAATTTCTCCTTTTCAAACAGTTAATTCTATTTTATTAGCATTTTTATTATATACTTAATATTAGCTTATCATATATTGGCACTCCTCGAGAGAAGTATCACTTTGGAGGAAGATATATATGTGTTTGCATGTGAATGTGTGTGTTCCTATTCTTTTAAGTATATACTTAAATATACTTGTCTATACAAGTATATTTCCACTATGTATTCAAAGTGAATGATATATTAGGAGTTTAAAACTATTAACTATAAGAATATGGTTTCCTGATTAAATTGCCTTTTAGAATCCATCTTTAATTTTAATTTTAAATTTAAACTTCAATCTTTAAAATTGGAGAAAGGTGATCTCAGGATCTGAGTCTATATACACATATCTAATAGGTTTTAAATGCAGAAGTGACAAACGGAGGGAATGAAGGAGAAAGAGAGACAGAGAGATTTTTCTAAGTTTTGGTGGCTCTTTTCCAAATACTCAGTAACCATTTGATTTGTAGGAATGCATAAGTGTGCTAGCTGCAGACTGTACTTTTAATTGAATACATGGTCTTCAGTCATTTTGAAGGTATATTAGCTGAGTAATTTGCCAACTCTTCCAATCAGTAAACAGGTAGTATAACATCGGAGTAGGGGAATACCCTAGTGTTAGCACAATTTCTGCAATAGAGTTTTACCCAAGGATGCAGCAGAAATGAAAAATCATTCACTAAGCCTGTTTGGTCTGCCTCTAATTTATCACGGCTTACATCTCTTGCCTGCCAGCAGAGCCGAATTCATACGTTATTGTCCCAAACCTGTCACTTCCTGGACTGCTTTTTAATCTTCCTCCCTGAATTACATTCAGAAAGGTCACTGCTATCCAATTAGAACCTTATCAAAGATGCACACGCAGTCCGGATTCACGCTTATCGAGAATGGGTCATAAATCCAGAAATTGCACATCACAAAGTGCCATTACCATAATGAATAACTGAGGAGGGGATAAAAAAAAAGTGACAAAACACCTGTGTATTTTCTAGTCTTTGACTCCATTCTTGGGGGTATCAAGAAAGGTGAGCAACTGGAAGGTAGGCAACAGGGCAACGGAGAAGAAAAGAAGAAAAAGCCATGGTCTTCGAGAGTGTTCCCAAGAGCTTATCATTCTGTTTGAAGAAATATATGTCTAAGAACAATGACTGATAATAAAATAAGTGTATCTGTTATAAGACGCTTACATATTTCAGTTTAGAATATAAAGGAAAGAGCTGGTTGGCCAGAACACAAAATTATGTACCCACAACTCATTACATTTCTATAAAGACTTGAATTCTTAAGAATCTAAATATGACTCGCTATAAGATTCTGTTAGATTTGTTCATTGCAGGAAATACACAGCACACTTCCTTTTAATTCTAAATTATCATTGGGTGATAACTTTCTGGGAAAGTGATGGTTTCTTTCATCCTGAAAGCAAATGTCCCACTGACAATTCATCACAGCATACCTAGAGGTAACTCGCTATATAACACTCAAAGAGTGCAGTAAATAAAAATTTTGATTTAAACTAGTGAGAAGCAAGGAGGTTTTTTTTTTTTCATTTTATTGAGATATAATTGGCACTCAGCACTGTGTAAGTTTAAGGTGTATAGCACAGTGACTTGCTGGTAATGATATATCGTGCAGCAGGATTTATTACCTTCTAGAAAGAGGAGAAAGTGGTGTTGCTATAGATTTTCTTCCAACAGAAAGTCCTTAGAGTATTTAAAATAAAATGACCAAAGGAATTTTAGGAAAATTTTTGATTGTATAAAGGAAAGCACCCCATTTTAACCTCACAACCTATTCTCTTATGTTATAAAGTGCTAGAAACACTGAGCCTAGGCTAGACTCATAAGTTGACAGGAGTGCAAGAATTCTAATACCAAAGGCCACTTGAACATAAAGTCTCCATTGCTGATGCATTTCTGATTTGCTCTCTTTATGTTTTCAGGGTCAGTTATCAGCAGACTCAATAATGCATATTTCCACAAACGCTGATTCCAGGGAAACTGAAAAATATTGTATAATTAAATGTAAATGAACCCCTGACTTAATCTGAGCAGCACAAATTTAGTATCAAATCATAACATGAACGAAATATCCCTCTTCTTACTCCTTCCACGCTTAGTGAACAGAGCTATGCAGCTTTATCCTTATAATGGTCTTAGCCAAATTTTTCATTTACCCAGAATTTAGTTACAAAAAGAGCATTATTCACCGCCCCCCCGCCCCCCAGCTTTAAAACATTCCATCTCCCTCTAAAAAACTAAGCTGGGTTCAGAAAAAACGCCACAATAAAACTAAAGCCTCTCCCTCTAAGGCACTACAAGGTCATGCTGTTAAGAGAAGCATTTGCATTCCGTCAGGGTGCTCATAGTCCATGTTTAACAAGCGGAATGTAATTGTCCATTTGTGGAGCTTAAAATTACAGAATCTCCCTAGAACCATATATCTGTGGTTGACAAAGGCAGGGCACGCAGCCACCCTTCCTTCATCCCCTCCTGCCTCTGGTTTTCAGTAGGGCTCGGACTTTAGCTGGTCATGAGGAAGTAAAGATAGACTCCCAGGGTTTTGATGTTGACAAGCATGTCATCCATAACTTAGGCTCTGACATGTGGCGTTGTCAGGATTTGCCTTGATGGGAAAGTGATTGACCTTTGCTCATAATTATCAAAACAAGGGGAAGAAAAGTGACTAGCAAGGCAGCTGCTACTTGGGCTGCTGTCCAACTTCAGAGAAAGTGGGGACGAGAGGTCCTTTTAAAGTCTGAGGGCAGGAGACATGGCTTACATGAACACAAAACTGTACTGGAAAGTGCAAAAGAGTGTTAATACTGATGTGCTCTGAAGGAGTGTTCTGCTGGGGGAATGTGCTGATCTTTCTAGCTCAGAACAGTTAAGTGACTGAACGGGTTTCAAATCTGCATCATACAGCCACACTTCCAAATCTCTCAAGTGATGCAGGATTCAAAAACAAACTTGAGGTGGTAAATTAGATCTTTCCTGTTAAGCTCTTAAAATGTTGGTATATCTGATTGCAAGGCTACTTAGTATTAACACACCGTAGGTAAGTTATGGTTTGATGTACTGTTCCAAGTACGGTCTATTACTAGACTTAAAATTCAATAATTTTAAAATGTAAATGGAGTATATTAGTGGAATTAAATACATGAAAGTATATTTTTGCTATTTCATTAAAATATTCGGAAGATTTCCTTGTCTAGTGCCAGATTCTTAATATCAGGAAAATGTTCACATGTATCTAAAAGTTTTCAGCGTATATATATTTTTCCAGCAGGGCAGTGGGAAGCAGCTATACTCTTCTCTACTCTCATTCTGTATGTACTCTTGAGAATAACCAGATTAACTCCCGGGAGTAACTGAAATGTAGACTTTCAACATTTTTTCCTCTATTGCTCTTTTTGTCTATTCTCTACTCAAACATATTTTCCTATAGATCCAGAGGTTAGAGCTGTCCAGACTGCTCCTGACCATTTTCCCTTCAGTAGAATATAATTCATAATAAATTCTCATTTCACAAATAATTTGAAGCACAGTTCAATTGCTGAACCATAGTCTAGCATCAAAACCCTTTTACTTTTCAACACAGACCTAGACATTGTTCTTTCTTCACAGCCAGTCACTTCCGCTCTTGCATTCATGCATATGCTTTCTCCTTGCTAAGAGTGGAAGCCTACAATTGGCTAAGCCTCCCTAAGCTTTGCAATTGTTCCTGTTATTCCACATTCAGTGTGCTTGCTTGTGACCACTTTCTGGCATCAAACAGAACACAGAAACAATCATTCCAAGTCTTTTTATCTTTGTTATTAGTTATACTGTTGACTTAAAACTAAAAACGGAACTTTAAACAAGGAGTAAAACACACACACACACACACACACACACACACACAGGGTTTTAAACACTTACTCTACATGGTACATTTAAAGGCTTTTAATCATCATTTTAGTCCTTTTATCTATTTCTTCATATAATGATTGGTCTCTCTTCTGCTAATCATAGTCCATGCTGTATGCCTAACATGAAAACATGTTTTTGAGTATTCTAAACTAGATGCACAAAAGATTCTGTAACAGTTTGCATGTTTGTACTCAAAAAGATCTTTTCCATTCATGATTCTGTCATTGAAAGTGTCAAGGTATCTAAATTATTATTGAGAAGAGGTTCCATAAACCAGGTTTAAGTATTTTGGTGAATTAAGCAGTATGCAGTAGACACTAGGATGCATTGTACTATTACAATTAGCTGTATTTTAATAAAATTAAAATTAACTGTATTTTAAAAAGATAGAATGAGAGTGAAAAGAGACTGTGGTTGTTCAATAGGCTATGTGAATTTCAGTGCAAAAATTGAAGAGTGACCGAAAGCTAGTATAAAAACTAGACTTACAGCAGTGGGCTGGAGAATTGGACAATATCATCAAATGATCTATCATGATGATAACAATTAAGAAACTACATTGCAAGAGAAATTTTGGAGGAAATAAGAGGGAAGGTTCATGATAGTCTTGTCAGATTCAAATAGGTGTTAAAGCCATCTATGTGTCCCAAGTTTTCTGTGGTGTCTGGAATATTGTGAATGCAAAAACTTTTCGTTAAATTTAATTGTTTTTACTTGGAAGCTCCACACAGAGACCTTCTCTATCAAGGGATAGCCCAGCTCTAAGAGGGAGAATTCTGAATACACTGTGCTGTATTTCATTCATTAAATTTCCAGCTTAAGCCTATAGAACTGAGCAAAATGCATCTTCTCCTCCACATTTCCTTACTGGACAATCGACTCTTATGGTCAAGCAGCCATTTAGAGAGTTACCCTCAAGCACAGACTTGTCTGTGCTCACTGGACTGTACAATCAGAATCCCCTGGATAATAGGGGGGAAATTTTCCTCAAAATTGGTGGGCATAGAGCCAGAGTTTTAACAACTTTTATCATCATGTAGTTTGTTACTTCTCAAGTCCCAAAAAGTTAAATGCAAATAAAAGCAAAGAATAATTTTACTTTTGAATAATTTTAATTTCAAGAATAAAGTGAAACTCACCAAAGCATTTTTAAGACTGAAAAAAACCCACATTTTTTCTTGCCCCTTCCTACATAAAAGGTAAAAGATACCAAGATAAGAATTAAAGAGTAGTTTTCCTTGGACTATATTATTCTCCAGAGACGCAACAATTCACATGCAATAATTTAGCATATCCTAATAGAAAACAGTACATTGACATTTAATAGTGAGCTATTTTCAAAAAAGCCTAGGTCTGACTCAAGCCAAGATAAAATTTTAGTTAAAATATCTATTTTTTTTATGAAGAGAACTCTAAGGTCTATTTTGAAGGTCTCTTATAATTTGTCTACTGCTGCCACAGTTAAGAATAACATTTCACTGGGGTGCCTGGGTGGCTCAGTTGGTTGGACATCCTACTTTGGCTCAGGTCATGATCTTGCGGTTTGTGAGTTCAAGCCCCGCATTGGTCTCTGTGCTGATGGCTAGGAGCCTGGAGCCTGCTTTAGATTCTGTAACTCTCTCTCTTTGCCCCTCCCCTGCTCATGCTCTGTCTCTCTGTCTCTCTCTCTGTCTCTGTCTCAAGGATGGATAAACATTGAAAAAATTTTTAAAAAAAGAATAACATTTCACTTCTGCACTTTATCCCCCTGTAATACCCCATTTTGCGTTCAACAAGGGAATGTGAGGTATCTACCGAAAGCCAATTGTATGCACAATCTCTCAAACCCAAAATACTTTAAAAAGATGAAAAGTAGTAAAAAGTGCATTTCTATTACTGCTACTATCTTTGTATATCGCACTATATAAAATTCCTTTCAGACGCCAAGTTAAGAACAACGTACTTTTACATTGTTTGGGAACAAACATTCTATACGTGGAGAAAGAAAGTTATTATGAGAATTCTCAGCAATTATACTAACTCTGCTCTGAATATTTTCCTTTCCTTCCCCCGCCCCCATTGATGTTGAAAGGGAGTATCAAGAGTTACCACCTGAAGTAAAGAGATGGAAAACTGTTCCAAATAGAACTAGTCTCTTCAAGATCCTTCATGTGAGTTACAAGAAAGGTCAGAAGAGTAGCTAAGCCCAAATTTCTGCAACCAACATTATTATTTTAAGGTACTGCTTTATCTGGAAATCTAGATTTGACTGTAGAAATAGAACTAAAACAGACCCACGGTAGATTTCAAGTCACTAGAAGATCAAGTTAGCACCCTGACAAAGTACCATGTTGCTGTTTGGCCCTCATGTAACTTTTTACATTATAAAACTAAAGTTTAAACTCCATCATTCCCGACTATTTAAATCATGACCCAGGGGTTTTCTGTGTTGAAGGCTGCCAGTAGGATTGCCAGGACTGTGTAATTGCTGCACAAGCCTGTTACAACTGGCTTCGAAGCTGATCTATGGAACCACTCAATTCCACAGCTGTCAAAGCACCAATACCAACTGCAGTTAATGACACCGCATCGTCCTCTAGCTCGTATACCTGCCGCCTTGCAAACAAATAGCCACAGGCAGCAAAGAGTGGGGGGGCCACAATGAACGGCAGATACCATATTTATCATAATCACTATGATCCACGGTAGAGGAAAATCAATTTCTCTTAATCGAGTAGAGTGACTTATTAAGGGTTATGAGTCCTGGCTGGATAGCTGTACTGATTTGATTATGTTGGGAGGGAAATTAGCAGTGGCCTCCTACACGGTCTTTTCCTTTGTCTTCAGGCTCAGAGTTTGTTATTAAATTATTATCTTATAAAAGCCTTAGTGAGCAGGTCATTCTTTGATCAAGAAGAAACTGAGAAACAAAGTGCTGAAAGGTTTCAGAAGTGCTGACAGGTAGAGATGTGAACACTCACAATACCCTCACTGCACAGTCATTGGTTCCTAACTGAAAGGGCATAGATACAGCATTCGCCCATGCCAATGTTGGAACCTTCTTGAAAGAATCCTAACATGAGCTAAAACCTTTGTCCTTCAATTTCTCCCTCCTGTTTTTGATATATAGCCTCACACATCTGGTAAGTAAGGCACCCTGATATGCTGTCTGAGAAGAATAGATCAGTAGGTTAAAAGTCATTTCCATGTTTTTAATCTTTAAATACTGCTTTGACCAAAACCAGTAGTAAAAAAATAAAAAGTTAAATGTGCATTGTTTTTAACCCTCCAGATTTTTAAAAGGTCACAAATCATGAACAGAAAGTAGAAAAAATTCTGTGGAACTTCAAGTATTTTCTCACAAGAACCATCTTTCCTTGCCTACCTATCTCTGATGCAACTTTGGGGAAAGAAAACAATAAATTTCAGTTGTCTTCACTTCTGTTTTTCTGAACAGTTTTGGTTGGAGTTTTACAAACATGTGAGCAACCATCAGAATGGTTTCCATCTCGGTAACTAAAGAAATAAGAAAAGGATTAGGCATCTCTTGCAACATATATAACAAACAAATATGGCAGATATAAAACCCTTTGGAAATAGTTGTATTTTATAAATTATCCACACGTACAACCAAATATGTACAATTTCTCCTTAGTAATAATATATTAAGATATTAACTAAAATTACTGGGTGGGGGCACCTAGGTGGCTCAGGGGGTTAAGCATCCGATTTTTTATTTTGGCTCAGATCACAATCTCACAGTTCATGGGATGGAGGCCCACATCAGGCTTTGCACTGACAGCATGGAGCCTTCTTAGGATTCTCTCTCTCCCTCTCTCTCTCTCTCTCTGCCACTTCCCTGCTTGTGTGTTCTCTGTCTCTCTCTGTGTGTTTCTCTCTTTCTCAAAATAAATAAATACAAATATTTTTAAAATTTCATAAATTTTTCTAGAAGCAAACATAAAAAAATTAAAGGAATCCCAAAACAGAATGTGGTTTTAGTTGAGCAGAGTTACTAGATTGCTTTCTTTTTGTCTTTTGCAAAACACACAATCCATGAGATATACATAATTCCTTTAACAATGATACATTTGTGTTTTAAACATTTTAGATTTCAAATATTTTGGTCAATATAATGCCAAGATTTCTTTTGGTGGTCTCAAAGTTCTTAAAAGTGTTGCTATCTGATTTCCTCATGAGTGAAGTTTTATTGTTAGTACATTATATTAACAATAGAGTGATGCAATTCTTACAAATAGGACAGTCGTGGTTCCATAATCTTTTATTTTGATAATCACGCAATGTTTTCTGCTTCCTCTCTCCAGTGGCCTAATCACTGTGTCCTCAAGAAATTACCTGACAAAATGTAATTTTTTTTATTCTATAATCTCCCTTCACCTTTCAACTCTCATTCCAATGGCTTTTTGGTCTTTATGACCCAGAAAAAAATTAAAATTGTACTTATAAACCATAATTGCTGTAAAATGTTTCAATCATGCATTTTACCACATAAATAAATAAGTACAGAGGTATACTGCAAGATTAAAGAAAGCAGGAAGTAAAAAGTTTTTTATATGTCTCCATTCTTGGTTATTTCATATGTTGTGTTCTAGAAAAGATTAATAAATGTCTTCTATCTATTCATTTCTCTTAGCATACATTCATTTTTATAACCCTGCAACCTAGCATACATCCTAACATACAGAAGGTGTTCAAAAGACATTTGCTGAATTAAATTCAACCAAACTATAAGCATATCAAGCATAGTTTACTTGAATTATTTTCTCTCTATAGATTTTTATTCCTGCTAGTAATCCACAGTTTTCTAGCACTTCCAATTATTGGAGACATTTCCATATTCTAGAGACTGAAGACTGCTATACTTAAAAAGTCCGTGGTCAAAAAGATTCAGTGACTGGATAGAAACTTCCATTAGCCTATTAGAAACAATTACAATTTTCCAAAACTACTGATACATAGGTCATTTATTTCATCTAATGTCTATAAAGGCATTAAAGGTATTTTTGGCTGATCAGGCAGTAATGAAGAGTGACTTCTTCATAAGGACTTTCCTGGTGGTATAAACAATTTTGTTTGTGAATGTAATGATAGCTCAGTCAAAATGGCCCTTTCTAAGAACTAAAACTACTATAGCTAGTTTGATGATAAATTTGAATCTGATAAAATTGACACATTACACCAAAAAGACCATATTCATCAGAGAGTTCGAGAAACATTTGCTACTGAGCTCTATGTAGGATCATTTTATTGCTTATCAGTCAATAATCGCCAAACACATTCAAGTACTCTGTCTCCTGGCTGAGAGAAATTAAAACTACAATAAATCTTCTGACATACAGTATTACAGTATTATTAAACACCATCATTCAATACTAGGACGTTGGATAAAAATCACAACCCTATAATAAATCATATGTATTTTGTAGGTAAAGATTAAAATATACTTATCTTTATTTTCATAATTTTATGAGGGAGTCATGGAAATATATTAGGTCATATTCTAAAGGAAACTACGCATTCAAAGTAATCCACTTCAAATACACTTTAAATGACTGACTTCAAAATAATCCATCTAATAATTTAATAATGTGTTTTCCCTATCTTTAATGACCAGGTTTTAGAACATTATTCTTTTTAAAAAACACAGTCACATAAAGAAAATACACAAACACTATATCAAAAAGTGTTAACTAACTGTCTTCTAATTAATTTAATACTTCCTTTGCTAAATGGTCAACTCTGATAGAAACTTAGGAAACTAAAGAATTGTTCCTAAATTCCTTAGTCTAACACGTAAATTGCAATGAAGAGTGTGGAAACTGTATCATATTTATTCAATACATTTTATTGAGCATTGATAATTGTACTAGGCACTTTGATACATGTCATAGCTTTTTAAAAAATAAGAAATACATACTTCTGCCCTCTTTAGACTTAAAGCTTATCAACAATTTACTTTCCATATTTATGGATCCCAAAGATTGTATGCCCCCCCCGCCCCCCGATGTCACCAGCGTTTTAATAGCTCCTCCAGCACCAGACTTTAAATCTCTTGACCGGTGACTCTTTTGTTGTTAGCAGTCTTTAGTCACTAATTGCAGTTGTCTTAAAATTTACATGCCACCTGGGTCCAGCAAAGTAATGTATGAGTAAAGCATTCAAGCTGTGGATAAATCTGGTTTGTAGGGCATATGGAGATCTGGAGAGAACAAAACTCACCTAAAAGCATAAATGCAATTAGAATACGACAATAGCAAAACACTGTCAGGGCTAACAGAGTCTATCTATACTTAGCCTTTGGGCCACCTGCTCTAAAATATGAAAAAAAAAAAAAAAAAGACAGAAAATTCAAATACCTCCAGTGTATCTCAGGGGAAAAGTACGTGAAGTGGGGGGAGGGGATATCCTTCATCTGAACACTCAGTATTAATTAAGTCTAGGATTCTACCAAACCAATGGAATTGGAAAGGTAGAAATGACATCCATGGAAAAAATACACTGGATCTGTACCTCTTAGTCACTTTAAATGTCATTCTTTCTTTTTGCTAGCTGTCTAAAACTTCTCCAATAATATGTACCAAAGGGGAAACCAATAAGAAACTCTAGTACTATAATGAGAAAAAACAAAAGCCAAATTAAGAAATCTATTTCTGTAACTAGTTATGTAAGATGTTCACATACACCCACACACAAAAAAAGGTTCACACATAAGCAATGTTATCTTTTTTTAATGTTTTTAATTTTTATTTTTTCTTTTTTTTTTTGAGAGAGAGAGAGAGACAGAGTGTGAGTGGGGTAGGGGCAGAGAGAGAGGGAGACACACAATCAGAAGCAGGCTCCAGGCTCTGAGCTGTCAGCACAAAGCCCAACACGGGGCTCAAACCCACAAACCGTGAGCCATGACCTGAGCTGAAGTTGGACGCTTAACCGACTGAGCTACCCAGGCACCCCAGCAATGTTATCTTAATATTGTCAATATAACAGATTAGTAAAAGGATTATGGGAAATTATATATGTATCTATTTTAAAGTAGCCACTAAGAAATCATGGAGGGTCCTTTGTTTTCCTATACTAAAATGGAAAACTTTCATATATCCACATACATACACACACCCAAGAACATGAAAAGAACAAAAAAGAGCACTTCAGTAGGAAAAGCACTTAAACAACAGGAATAGCCCATTCACAAAGGAAGAAAAGAATAAGGCAATTATCACACAACAAAAGTTTCAGCCTTACTAAAAATAAAATGTAAACTTGCTGAGATAATGATTTAATTTATCATATAGGCATAGGGAAATGTCCTAAAGGAAGCATATGAGAAACCTGCACTCTCAGGAATTATTGAGTTTAAACTAAAATAGCATTACTGAAGAACTTTCAAAAATTCTTAAAAATATCTATACCCAGGGGCACTTGGGTGGTTAAGCATCCAACCCTGGATTTCAGCTCAGTCACGATCTCCCAGTTCGTGGGATTGAACACCAAGTCAGGCTCTGTGCTGACAGTGTGGAGCCTGCTTGGGATTCTCTCCCACTCTCTCTGTGTCCCTCCCCCACTTGAGGTGGCACTCTTCCTCCCTTTCTCTCTCAAAAGAAATGAATAAAATTAAAAAAAAAAAATATATATATATATATATCCAAACCCATTGACTCAATAATTCTATGTGTGAATTTACTTGAGAAAAATAATCAGGGATGTGCACAAGAATTTTTATCATAGTATGTATTTTATAGTTCATACGTTCATATACAATCCTGAAAAACTAGATATGACTTAAATATCCAATGACGAGGGGCGCCTGGGTGGCGCAGTCGGTTAAGCGTCCGACTTCAGCCAGGTCACGATCTCGCGGTCTGTGAGTTCGAGCCCCGCGTCAGGCTCTGGGCTGATGGCTCGGAGCCTGGAGCCTGTTTCCGATTCTGTGTCTCCCTCTCTCTCTGCCCCTCCCCTGTTCATGCTCTGTCTCTCTCTGTCCCAAAAATAAATAAAAAACGTTGAAAAAAAAAATTTAAAAAAATAAAAAATAAAAAATAAATATCCAATGACGAAGAAGAAGAAACTTAGCATACAACGTGAAATGAAATGTACAGGACAGTGAAGAAAAAATGATCTGAGAAAATATTTATAAAATGTAAATAAGCAAGAAGACACAGCTACCATGATAATCTGGAGGAAAAAAACCCACAAAACATATGCATACATACAAACATGCAAAAATATAGTTATCCACAAATCATTACCAGAGGACTTCCAAGTAAGTTTATTTTTGTACATCTACACTCACATATTTTTCAAATTTCTGCATTGAATATGTAAGCACTGAGAATCTGAGCTACTGGAGGCTACAAATGACATTTTTCTGGTTTATTCACTGACATATCCCTAACATGGCACTTAACCTGGTACACAGTAGGCACTCCAACCATTTGCTTAAGGAATAAAAAGTACATATAATTTTTAAACAGTCTTCATAACTCATAAATGAATCAATCTTATATGATTATACAAGTATATGTATAATTATCACAAAAAACTTATAAGGCTAGAATCATCATCCAACTTTATAGGGGGAAAAAACTAAGATTAAGAAGTTAAGTGATAGGTAATCAGTAATCTATGGTAAGTGATCTGTAACTAGGATTGGGGAGAAGCTCTTTTGTTTCCACTTCATCCTTTGGGCTCTCACCTCAACAACAACAACTTCATCTGTTCTGCTGGTCAGAATATTACTATGTATAGATTTCCTATGTATAATATATAGTATATATATTTCCTGTATGTAATATATAATATATATTATCTATATATATTTCTATATATTCCAATATATATTATATATTATATATATTATATATTACATATTACATATTACATATTATATATTATATATTATATATTATATATTATATATTATATATATGTACATATACATGTACCTATGTACCTATATACATGTACATATGTACCTATTTTAAAGTAGTCACTAAGAAATCATGCAGGTTACTTTGTTTTCCTATATTAAGATGGAAAATACGTATTCAAACTAATCCACTTCAAATACATGTTAAGTGACTGACTTCCAAGTAATTTATCTAATAATTTAATAATGTGTTTTCCCTATCTTTAATGACCAGTTTTTAGAATACTATTCTTTTTTAACAACACAGTCACATAAAAAAATACACAAACACTTTATCAGAAGGTGTTAATTAACTGTCTTCTAATTAATTTAATACTTCCTTTGCTAAATGGTCAAATCTGATAGAAACTTAGAAAATGAAAGAATTGTTCCTAAATTCCTTACTCACTTGTTTGTCTATTTAATTCACTTACTTAGACAAGCCAAAACTTAAGCCTTAACTGATGACACAACCTATGAGGAAGTGTCACTCTAGTCTTCCTTTTTATTCATTTCTTAGGACAGACAAAATATCAACTTAATGTGGAGACATTATTTTAGGAAAAAAACACCATGCTATACTTGTTAGCAATTAAGAGATATTGCACAGAAAATTTATATACAATAGGAAAATGTTCTTTTCCTAAATGGAGTTTTTCTTTTTTTTTTTTTAATTTTCTTTGTAATGTCTATTTATTTTTGAGAGAGAGACAGAGCTCAAGTTGGGGAGGGGCAGAGAGAGAGGGAGACACAGAATCCCAAGCAGGTTCCAGGCTCTGAGCTGTCAGCACAGATGTGGGGCTTGAACTCACAAACTGTGAGATCATGACCTGAGCTGAAGTCGGATGCCACCCAGGCATCCCCTAAATGCACCTTTTCAAAATATTAGGGTCAACCTTAAATCAAAATTATAACAGTCTACTCATAAAGGGTATCTCTGTTAAGATAAGGGAACTTTATAATGCATGATGAAAGATAAGCTGTAACAAAGGACATTGCAGTGATCATAAGGATATGAGAGAAGGACAACTATGCATGAGAATGTACCAGAAATAAGATGTGATGAGATGAGTTTTATGAGCAAGATGGAGCATCAGATTACTGCACTTGAAACAAAAGCAATGTCTGTGAGGATACTTTTGAAGAAATCGTAGAGATGCATATGGAAATTGCAGGGTTGCAGGAGGAAGAGTGTGGAGAGACAGAGTTTCCTTCAGGTTAAAATTTCTACAGGACTTTTCATTAACCAAGAAAAGGAAGTTTCAAAATCAAATATACAGGAAATATATTCCACAAAGATGTCAACATCTTTCACAAGGAAATAAAAATAATTATTGTGCATCTATATTCCTTCTTTCTCTCAACCATAACTTTAAAATGTTGATAGAATTCCCTTGAGAACTTGCTGAAAGCCTGACATTAAACTACTAGGCAACATACAAATGAAAAGTGGTGAATAATTTATTATGAACTGGTGATTGTGGACAGAAATGTCTAAAATAAGCTGATAGAGACTTAATGATCAAGAAGAAAACAACTAAAAATATGAACTGGAAATACCAAACCACAAGGGATAATCTTTTTAATCCAGTGTTTGCTACTGTATTTCTCTTACATAAATTGGAATCACTAAATCTGATTTGTGAATTTTAAGTAGGCCAATTACGGATCAAACAGATGATTACTTCATTGCTTCTATAATAATACAGCTAGGTAACCAATTCAAACTTATATTTAATGGCCGTACATTTTCTTTTAAATCATCTTCTGAATACATTTTGGAAATGGACTGTGACAATGGTTTCAGCTTTATTCCTCTCTTCAGCTACACGTCATCACAATTTTGACTGTAATGAGGTTACTCTGCATCTGTCTGTCACAAATAACCTAGTAACAACTAAATGGATTGCCATCAATCTTTCAATTAGAATGCATAACTTTATTAGCACAATATTTTTCGAACTGATTGTATTACTTTGAAAAAGGGCTTTCATTTACTTTGTCATTTAGGGTCAAATGTGTGCAATCGCTGGGAGCTGAATAAATAATAATAACCTGTTTTGAATTTGTAGGCTGTAGACTTGGCTAACATGTTTTCCCTTAATTATGTAAGCTAAACAACTAGTAGTACACCAGAAGTAGAAATGAACCAAATGCAAGCACACTTTTATGACTGTTCTGTATATTTTATTCTATAATGTCAATTTCTAACAATCGCACTCTGTAGAATCAGTTGTTAATCACTTGGCTCATCATGAAAACTTCATAAAAATTATAATACACTATATAACTGGTAAATCCATATATTCAAAAAAGATTATCCTTTTGGTGAAGAAAACTCTTTCTATAGCCAAACATTTTTTCATAGTTCCTTATAATGAAAAGTTTAGATTCCTTCATATCACACCTTTGATCAAACATTCCAAGCACCTATGTACAGCTTAGACAATCTCTGTTTTCTCTCACTTCTCAATCTTTTCTTTGTTCATGAGAGACAGTAGTAAATGTCTACCAGTAAAGCAAGTGCTAGAATTTGGCTAGAGCCACAAATTCAGCAGAATTAATATTAACATACTAAAACAATAGCACCATATCTGAAAGAAACATAAAATAATTAATGAAACCAACACCATTAGAGGAGCCAAGTCCCTGGAAAGGTTGGAAGCTGTGATTTGCACTTCAAAGACAAATCTATCCCTCCAGCATAATCACCTGAATCTACCTAAACAACACTCTGAGAGGTACAAATCCAGAGATATTCATGTGGCAATGACTGTGACATTGTGCAGACAGACTACAGCTGTTATCATTAATATGGCATTCCTACTAAGTATTATATTATATTATAGTTCAGGTCTCATGGAAAATAAAGGTTGCATCTAAACACTACCTAGAAAATAAGCAGAAACAGGGACTTACTATTATCTAAACTAAGTATTTGAATAGTACCTGGATTCTCCCCTTTTCAACCCTGATATTCCTGTATCATGAGGATATAATCTTATTATATTAGAGTTTAATAGTAACAATAATTAAAAGGTCAGTATCCTGTATGGCAGAAAGAGATATAGAAAGTAGAAAGGAAGGGAAAAAGAAAGAAATAAACGGAGAATAAAGATAGAAAGTAAGAGGAGAGCAAAGGTGAAGGGAGGGAAGGAAGGAGGGAAGGAGCAAACATAAGTCCCTGGAAGCTGTAAGCAATTAAAATGGATAAATCAATTTGCTACTTTTAATCAGAACTAAAAATGGTACCTCAAGTAAGATGTATACTGTAGTGTGCATTTATTTCATGGCTAACATATGGCATAAAATAGGTAACTGCACTACTATTCCCAAAGTCAGTATTCCTTTTACCAAAATGAATACAAGAACCCGGCAAATATCTCCACTCTTCTCCTACGTTGGCTTGATTTTGCAAAGTAACCCATTCCCACCAATTCCATGAGGTGTTAAGTCATAGAACACTGATCTCATTGTGTCATATCTATTTTCGATGATGACCTAGACATAGTCATATTGCTTCTTGTACTAAAAAGAAAAAAAACAAAAACAAAAACACAAAACAAAACAAACACCTCTACTTTCGTGGTTCCTGTTAACTCGGCTCTACCTGACCTAGACATCTCACATGTCAATATTTTAAACTCTATTCACGTCAACCTGGTCTTCTTATAACCCTTCAAAAAAACCAGTTTCTTCCTGGCTTCAAGCGCCTTCATTCACAATGTTCTTCCTTTCTGATATGCCGCCATTTTCCTCTCTTCCAATTTTTTAAAATTTTAGTTTGGTTCAAAAACCATCTCTCCGATGAGGAAGGCTTTACCCACCTCTCTTACCACGGCCCACATCTAGCTAAGGGCTCCCTGGTATCCTATGAAAATGGTTTTAAACTATTTGAACTCTCTGAAGATTCAAGAAAGGAAGGAATAGATGACCTCTGCTTTTATCCGACCTAGACTCTGGACACTGGGGTTTCCAATAAGAATTTGTTTCACGAACGTAAATGCTTCACACACAGGCAGGCACACACACATATGCACATATATATGTATATATATTAAAGCTTCTGTCCTATAGCATCTACTTATATTTCTCACCTTCTTGCCCACTGTCTATAATGGTCAACAGTTCCGTATGTGTATGTTTAATTTTTCCAATTAGTATATAAGCAGTCAAAAAGCAAGGACCACACCTTAATTCAAGAGAAAAGCAAGCTAGATTCATAATAAACTGTAGTTAAGTACGTCCCTGATTAAATAAATAATTGAATAAAATACTTCCAAAGTTTACTAATAATCATCCTCAATTATTTTTTTGAGTTCTCTAAGTTCTTGCATGTCTTTGCAAAAGCAATAATCTAAAAAATATCTCACTATATATTAGAACTATATAATATAGTGTAGAACTAAGCTAAAAGTCACTTTGCAGAGCATTTTCAACTTCTACCTTTACTTTTCTAAATGATGTTGTTCCATGTATGTTCATGAAAACCAACTGGTTAACTTTATTGTAAAAGCATTAAATTGTATATATAGGGCTAATATCTTTATCAGCAAACTGCTTTCTGGAGTTCAGATTCTGAACTGACTTTGTTTTTACTGCTGATTCCTCTCCATTCTTCTCCTTTAATAACAAAGTAATATGGTTTTGATCAAACCATCCTTTGCAGCCTGAGAAAATACCCTCCCAAGCTGTTCCCAGACTTACTCTGGAAGACCGTACATCGGAAGCAGTGAAATAGCATATTGGCTCAAAGGCCATTAGGCAAGAGCTAGGGAAAAAAGGCAGGGCATTCACTTTTAATTTCAAATCTATCAGACATGGCTTGTCGACATTATGTCATTGGCCTGTCAGAATGAAAGAATACAAGACAAAACTGTTTTAATACTTCACTGCTTGCAATATTACCGCAACACCACATGTGGAATAGATCTGAGAAGTAAGCTTTGAGTAAAGCATCATAGCTTCATTTTTTATGTTGTCATCACTGTAAGAAAGATATTTGACTGGACTTCAGCTTTTTGAGTGGCCATTCTCTATGAGTTTAGTACCAGTGTAGCAATAATCTGAGTTTAAATTAGCTAACTTTGTGGATTTCTACATCTTCTTTGAGTATGAAAACGAATGAAGAATTTCCATGTTACCCATTTCAGTTCACACAAAAGGAAAGATATGGCAAGAACTAAGTTATAACCTCAACTCTCCACCTAGGCAATGCTTACTCTGTACACATCTGTATGGATGACCACCAAATATATATCTGGAGGCTTAGGTCAAGGGGAAATAGTCAAAAATTAAAAACAAACAAAAGTTCTTATGTTTGTGATCACAAAGTAAACAGTCCACATTTGTATTGCTGGAAACAGATTGTTGAATACCCTTATTTTGCGCTCTCTCCCAACACCCCCCTCCCACACATACACATTCACTTGTGTTTTGAACAATAAGCTGCTTCATCTACATAGAACAAGAGTTATACTTCGATAAACCAAGACCCTGAACTCACAGACTCAGAATTGTTTATTGCACTTCATACTCACAAAGAGATCAATCTTAAGAATTCTCCCTAATATCTAATACTCTAGATATTATTTTAAGTGGAAAGCTATCCAGATCATTGAACTGACACGTGGGAAATGTGCCAAAAGTCTCCTCTTACTAGCTGTATGGCTTTGGGCAGAATATTTGCCCAATCTGCCATTTAATTTCTTGATAAAGGAAAAAAGAAAATAATATCCTAAACATCAGTGGCTTGAAGTGAAGATGAAATGTTATATGAAGTTTCCAGAATATAATCAGTGTTCAACTTATGTAAAGGAAAAGCTGAATGTCTCACTGTGAAATAACAGAGCATGGATATTCAGGATTTCATAAATATAAAGAGAACCAATACTTAGAATTATTATCATGATGAGAATCACCTAAGAGATTCCAACTAATATAATATAGGATAAAATTTCTAAGAATGATTTCCAACAGAGCATTATGGCTTGAACAAAACAAAGAGATCTGGCTTAACTAAGTTAACTGGAAAATATTTAAAACAGAATGTCTCATTCCTTACTCAGTTTCAACAGGTCAAGGACTTACAATGGATAGACAGTGAAATGGATCTCAGTAAAAGTCAAGAATTAAAAAACATTATCATTAATAGCATACATTCACATTGACGTAGTAACACTAAACATCTACTAAATAATGCTGAAACCTATTCATTTACCCAAACACAGATTAATAAGGCATTCTTTGGGGTTCCTAAGTGTAAGGAGTGTGTGAAACAAGGCTGGCTACAGGTACAATCAATTTCCAGCTTTAAATTGTCCTTTCAACTCAGTGTAATAATTGCTCAATTGTTTTCTCTTAGTTTTTGTTGTTGTTAGTTTTTTGTTTTGTTTTGTTTCGTTTTTCCTAAAGGCTGTATTCAGACTTAGCTGAGATGTATAATATTCTGAATACAGAAGAGAGCAATATACTTAGCTAACAAAGTTGTTTTTTTTTTTTTAAAGCCAATTGCTATCACTGTAATTCTAGCTATGCTATTGAATTCTATCTTTGTAATTGCTGGAAATCATAATTGTGCCACGCTAAAGTTAAATTCATAGAATAAAGGGAAACTTTCCTTCTAAATTTTGTGTAGTTACATCACATTTAAAATTTTCCTATCAACTTAATATTAGCATATCATCAGTTTTTTGAGAGGCAATTATAATATGGATCAATCCAGGTCAGAGGTACAATATGATTTACTTTGAATCCTTTCAGCTCACATCGTAGAAGCTTCATAATTTGCCAAATTCCCCTAGTGCCTAAATCCTTTCGGGTCATCCAAGTAAAACTGTTAGATTTCTATGCCAGTATCACTGACTTAGTTTCTTTTCACATCTTCCCAAAGTTATCCCGCACAATGCATTTGCTGGACACACTGGAATAAATGCCAATGCAGGTGACAAGTTAAAATAATCATTCTTTCATCCACTTATCAAACTGTTCCTCACAATGCTTTAAAAATGGAATTTAAATGCAGAAAATCAAGGTCGTTGATGATGCAAAGCACTAATCCAATAATATAAAAGAAGTGAAAAAATATCATTGATGTTTAATAGGGTTGATGAAAAGAAAACAGTCCATGATAAAAATCATTCCAAATTACAAATTACTGATTCAAATGCTCACAAGGGCAATATAGAAGGCAGCATTTAAAAACTGTGGCTCTGAGCGTCTTCTTACATTACATTTTAGTACATGAAATTGGCCAATGTTAATGTCCTTGCATGAAAAATCATTACATGTCAATATGAATTCTGTAAAACCATAAGTCTTGGACTGTCAGCACAGAAGTCTCTAAGAATGGATGGCTGTGTATTCTCTTCCTTACAGTCTGTGTCAACGAACTCACAGAACATTAAAATAACATACTTCACATTGCTGGAGCTTTATATACATCATAAGGCATTTCCGCTATTTTGTTGAATTTCTTAGTCTCCCCGTGAGGTTACAGATGATAATATTCATTTCTGTGTGAAAGCACCTGGCAATCTAACCTAGCAACATTCTTTTACCCAAAGAAACTTCAACACAAGCAACTCATATTATTGAATATTTTAATCTAAGTTGATGCACTTTTATGGCATCACAAGTTTCATATGATGGACTGATCCACATGATCTTTATTCCAAAATAACGCATGTCACTTTTCCATGTTGTTTGTTTGATTTTTATGGAAATATCTGTTGACCTACTCCTGGCAACTTACATACAGTTTATATGTTAGAAATTGCAAATGAGGGGCCCCTGGGTGGCTCAGTCGGTTAAGGGGCCAACTTGAGCTCAGGTCACGATCTCGCGGTCCGTGAGTTCGAGCCCCGCATCGGGCTCTGGGCTGATGGCTCAGAGCCTGGAGCCTGCTTCCGATTCTGTGTCTCCCTCTCTCTCTGCCCCTCCCCCATTCATGCTCTGTCTCTCTCTGTCTCAAAAATAAATAAAACGTTAAAAAAAAAATTAAAAAAAAATTGCAAATGAAAATTTTTATGTTATTTCAGAGACAAGTAGGGTGTAAAATAAAAGGAAAAGACAAATTTAGATGTTTAACAATTAATCAAAATATGGAGCAGAGAGTGGCCCCTCCCCCAAGTTTGAAAGTGCAGGGTAATATATTTGAAGAAGTATTAAGTGTTGTCCATCATACTTAAGAAGTTAAAGCAATGATGGATGTGGAATGTACTAACATTCAGAGGGGTCGGCCTTTAAGGAAAATGTTACAGTGGCTTCCCTGTGATTGCTCAAATCAATTCTCCAAATCAAATTCAAGTATTCTAATCTGACCTCCTTGATTTTTTAATTGTGTCTTATCTGAACATTCATGACAGTTTTTCTGACTCACACATCTAGATTCAAGAGAGGATCCTAAAACTTGCATTCATCCAAAAATTTTCCTGCCAACTTAAAGGTCTCTCCCAAGGAGAGATGGGTTGATTAAATGCCATACTCAACTGCTGAAGGTTTCCACAGAATTATAAAATAAACCTCACATAATTTTAAGACAAAGCAGGAAGTCTTTAGCAATGAAAAAAATGACCATATCGCCTGTAACATTGTCAAGTTATCGCATATTGGAAAAAAGCTGGACATTCCACAGGGCCTGTCAGTTTTATGACAAGAAGTTTGTATTAGTGAATAACACAAACTGTAATGTCAATGAGCTCAATCTTTATTTTGTGAACAAAGATAATATATATTTCTAGGGGTGTCTGGGTAGCTCAGGTAAGCATCCTACTCTTGATTTGGGTCATATCATGATCTCATGGTTTAGGAGTTCAAATTCTGCCATCGGGCCCTGTGCTGATAGTGCAGGGATTCTCTCTCTCTCTCCCTCCCTCTCTCTCTCTCTCTGTCTCTCCCATGCTCACACACACTCTCTCAAAATAAATAAATAAAACTACTTAAAAAAATAAAATAAAAAGATAACATTTCTAAGTTCTTATCAGCATGAAAAATCAAGAAAATGTGTGAAAGTAAGCTTTTTAAAGACTCAGAATCATTTTTAGCTTCACAAATATTTTTATGACAGCACACATAAATATTAAATGTAGGATTGTCATAAAGTAGGCCATTAGGTACACAGAATATAAAGATACAGGAATAGTCACATGAAATATTTACAAATGAGAGCCAAAATAGAAGTTAAGCTTATTATCTGTTGTGACCTATTAATTTCTCAAGAAGTGTGGCCAGATTTCAAGATCTGAGCACACATTAAAGCAGACTAACTGAATCATATTTGTTTAAAAAACCTAATCACAAGATCACTCTTACATTTTATGTGAAAGTTTGAAATTGGAATATGAATTGTGTTGGAATAAGTTTTAATGAAATAGAGGAGTAGAGTATATCTCCATATTGGATTAGCATTTGCCATACGATTCTTCTTATTATTAGAATCCATTTGGGATAAAAGAACCCCTCAAAGTAACAATAAATAGAAGAAAGGTATTTATAAATACTTTTTGAAAGAATTTGAATAGTATGTATTTGAGTTATTTTGTTTTGCTAATCCTGTAACTTCAGTAGACCAAAAACTTAAGACTGCTATTTTAATTCATTAAAAATTGTAAATAGAGTATTTTGACACAGGTAATCTTTTTATATGTAATACAGTTTCGAAAGTATTTCCAAATACCTGTTTCATCAATTCCAAAATATGCTTGTTAAAAGAATGATAAAAACATGAGCAAAATCAGCACAGCATGTTTAAAGTACAAGTCAGTTCTCATTCCGGCCATAAACAATGTAAGCTACTAGGTGCTTTTGAGTTTTCAAGTGTCAGGGCAAAACTCTTCTAATTCCTGTGACTTCTGTCTTATTCATTCTGAGCAAAATATTTCCAATATCCAGCTCTGTGATCACACAGGTAGCTGAGCATGTTATTGTCGAAATGAATGTGTTATGAGTCCTCAGATGATGGACTGCACTGAGGCCAGATGTCAGAGGTGCTGAAATTGATAATCCATCAGTAATTTTCTATCTGTCGCAATAGCTCTGACCCATTGAACTAAATAAATATGTTTAATCACTGACTGGTCAACTTATCAAATGGTGCCCTGGGCGAAGGGGAAGGACTTGTCAAATGTAGAACAGATAAAGCAAGAACCACAGCCACAGGCAAGAAAGTAACTGCATTCTTTATCTCTACCCCTTTCATACCACCTTAGGAAAACAGACTTAGGAAATCATATTGGGAAAGCAACTTTCAGGCTAAAAAAGAACAGACAAATCCTTCCTTAAAGTTCTAAGGCTTTTCTTTCTTTTCTACATAAACTAAACTGTTCATATATTTCAGTTAGACTGCAGTTATATAAAGGCATACCAAGTTCAATGACTGAACACCATTGGGGAATAATGGGGAATGAGTCAAGGAAGAGCTGTATCACTATTGTTTTTTGCCATGTGGCAATAGCGATTGGATAATGAGCTCACTAAGTCCTTAAGATAAAGCTCTCCTCTGGAAAGAGAAATACCCTTCACCATTCAAGTAAGCTAAGGGATTCAAAACTGCTGAATATGAACAGTTACATGACAAGCCCATTACATACAAACATTAATCATAGTTAATGAGATAAAAGCTTTCCTAACGTGTGACATTGGGTAAGTGATAGATCAGCCATCCTTTCAATGAATGTGCCAACAGCTATGTGATTATTAAAGACCAACTGCCATCACTGTCCAGGAATGGAGCAAACGGAGATTAGATGCACTGCACTGACCACAAACAGTAGGATTTCTCCAGCAGGATTCATGGAGGTGCCCAAAGAGAGCTCACAGTATTAAGTTCTCTATGTCTTACTTTGCCACTGCCATGAGCTGGCAGTCATGACAGAAAACTCTTGAACTTGTTTATTCACACTTGTTTAATCCTGATTCTACACACTGACTCAGCCTGTGGGGTTAAGAAGATGGATGAGAGGAGCCAGGGCCATGAAGGGGTCAGGGTCATGATGTCGCTAGATCTCATTAACTACATCACTCAAGACACCAGTCACTCCAAAGGTCACTCCAACTGAGGACTCTGGATAGGTAAAGGAAAACCAGTTGGATGAAATGAACTGATTTTTCTTAGAATTGACATCACCTATAAAAAGAAAACTATATGAAATTTGATTTCTAGAGCCACATATACGTACTTGTTAAGTTAGTTTGAAGAAATGAAGAATTGTTGAATCACCATATTGTACACTGGAAACTAATATAGCACTGTATGTTAACTAGCTAGAATTAAAATCAAAGCTTTAAAATGTTTTCAAAAGAAAAGAAATCAATAAAATTTAAAAGGAGAAATGAAGAATAAATCACCTATAAACTCTCAAGAAAAAAATAGATAAACATTGCTAAAGGGGCCATCAAAGCCTAGTTAGTTAGTCCATGAATTAACAATTACTGTGATTTCTTACCTTGTCAAGTTCGGACTACCATATATGTTAGTTGGTATAAAAAGGTAGAGAAAAGGCTAGTATTCACAAAGCTATCACCACAATTAGAAAGCTGAAAAACTTCTTTGTGGCAGAAAAAAATAATGTTTTTAATTTATTTTACAGAGATGTTATAAAATAGTTGGCAGTAAGACCCTTACATGAAAACATTCAAGAAACCACAATGTTACACTGTGGAAGGACTTACTAAACATGTTTGCAACATATATTGTTTCTATTTCCTGAGTACATGTGCAAGTCATTATTACGTGACATCCAAATTCCTAATACTTTGAAGAAATAAAAACTGAAATTATGTTACATCTTATCCAGTTTGACCAAATTATAGAGCTATTCATTTATACGTGTGGTATTTCTAACTTTTATTTTACTGAAGCATTACACAAAATTTAATCCATTTCATAGACTATTATTAAAGTGATAGTGTTCACAAATAAAAACAGTGGAAATAATGTTTATTTCTGGCGGTAATTTTTTATTTTATTACTTTTCTATAGTTCCCAGCCTTTCTAAAATAAGAATATAGTACATAATAAGAAAAACATATGAAAGTAAAATACAAAATAAAGAAAAGTAAAACAAGCAAACAGATATTCACAGTAGAAAAGGCTTTATAGTAATTTAGATAATATTGGTCCGAAGAGAAGGGAAATGTAATATTGCTCTAATATACGCCTCCTTATGTATATAATTATAAAATAGAGGTGAAAATATTTTAGTAAATAGCAAACAGGCATTTTACCTAATAAAATACTGTATACACTAAGTATAAGTCAAATATATAAGTAAAAAAAATAATTTGTTTCATTTCCTTTCTAGATAAACAAAAAAAAAATCCAATTTATATGCCAGAAATTTATATTTGTTTGTTTTCATTAAACTTAAAGAAACCAGAAATACTGGTCAAGAATGTACATAATTTTTCAAAAAACACCACTTACCTTAGACCCTAATGCCTGAATGAAAAAGAAAAATGACTTAATTACATGGTGACAAGGTGAATAGGGATTGCATAGATGTGGATACATAATCAGTTAATTCCTTAAAAGACATGTAAGATTAAGGAAAAACCTCATTTTACCAGTAATATTATCAATTACTCGTTGTCAACCAGAATTCACATGAAGAAATGGTAAAAAAAAAAAAAAAAAAAAAAAAAAAGTCTTATCAGGGCTAAGAAGAAAGTTGGAGGAAAGGCCAGTTAAAAAGACTGCTGCTAAATTTACTTGACATCCAAAGTTGGCTGTTCTCAGTTTTCTGGAAGCAAATGTAAATGATATGTTAGAAATACCTTTTTTCCAATAAACACGTTGACCCTTTATACTAGCTCAGTTCAATTTCCCTTTTCTGGAGGACAAATGATCCAGTCCAACCTCCTTACCTTAAATTCAAGAAAACAGACCCAGAGAGATTAAAAGGTTTCCCCAAAATCATGGACTTAGTTAAGAGTAGAAAAAGGCCAGAATCTGGTGCTTTCTGGGAAAAGAAATTCCCAGAATTATCTTCTCTCTACCTTGCTGTCTCATGAAACTGACTCCCTTATTTGTCATTTCAAGCCTGCCTCTCATCAGCTGGGAGCTCTGATTAAGTTAGTTCACTTCTCAGGACCTCAGTTTCTACTTTTGAACAAGAAGACTGATGATCTCTAAAGTTCCTCCAACCTGCCAGCTTCTAAATGCATGATATTATGATGACCTGATTCACCCGAAGGTTGCTTTTTTTTCTGATTTAATCCTACATTCATTTCTTATGAGAAAGCTTCCATTAATGCCCCTGTAATTAACATCAAACCCAAATGGAATGAATGGGAGATTTTCTTATGCACAGGATAAGGACCCTTAAATAAGAATGAATAATGATAATATTTCCCAGAAGACAACTATGGCAGCCCTCAAGTATGATTAACTAGACCACTCCTTGTCTCTCTTTCTCCACAGAAATAGAACAGTTCATTTGCATGTCATCTGATATAAAGAGAGATTCTAGCATATAATGGGTTATTACCATTGGGTACTTCATTAGTAAAGCTGTTCCTTATGATGTGACAGAAAAGAAAAAGACAAAGTAAATTGAGATTCTTACATCTCTATTAATGATACACACATTTGAAGATTAGATCCTATCAGCTTATCCATCAATCCTAAAGAACCAAACAAGTACTTAGGAAGGGTTTTGCAAGTTGACCCCTTTCTAGGTAGTCCTGTTTAACAACAGGCTTTTGAGAGAAGCTGCCTTTAAAAAGAAAATCCTATATGAATATTAAACACAGCATTTCCCCCCTTCTTTTAAGAATATTCAAAGCAGACCCAGGAAGAAAACAAAAATAAATCAGGCTTTCTATCAAGCTGCTCTTGAATCTGGACATGTGGTTCCTGGGGAATTATATGTTATAAATGAGGGGTTGGGCTACAAAATGCAATTAATTTAATTGCTTATAATCTCAAAGGATTTCAAAATAAGATGTGTAAGATGTATGCACAAATGGGATTTTTCCAAGGACTTTTCATGAAACATGATAATACTAAATTTAAGGAAATTATTTCTACTTATGAAATTCCTTGTGACTAGGAAAGTGATGAGGATTATTTTGCAACTGAACAGTTTACCAGCACTGTTTTGTTACTTTGTTTCATTATTGTGGAGGCTGGTTTTTCCTTTGAGGAAAAACATGAAGCAAACCCCTACTAAAATATGTAGTTGTACATAATTTTTAAAATTCTCTTCTGACCACATCATCACATTGGTTAAGGTTTGCCTATAATTCCTTAAGATCCCGAGAAGGAACAGGTACATGATGATCATTGCCCCACATGTAAGGCAAAACCTGCAGCTTCCATCTACTGGTCCTTTTCATTCCTCAAAGGTCAACAGAACAAGTATGTTCTCTTTGTCTTGACAGTTTTTGATGTGCTTGGTGAGAACTACAGACCTACCAATGTCCTCATTGCTCCTGGCTGAATAACCCCAGTTCCTTCCACTTTCCCGACTTGTGACAGTCTTAAATCCTAGATCTTTCTCTTCTAGAGGTATGCCAGGTTTAATGGTGAATTTAAACTGACACTCAGAGCTACTGACAATATTTCACACATTTTCTCAGCAGTAAAGAATCAAACTGGATTACATTTCTTAATCTCAACTATTAATGCAATTTAGAGTAAGAGACTTTCAGCTGCCAAATAATGGACCCCCATTCATTATCATGCATTAGGGACTCTTTACTCCCATGAACAACCACACCCCTTTTACATTAACCTCTCCTTCCCCTTAAGAAATGCCTATCATTAAATTCAAAAATCATGATGGAGCAAAATCAAAAATAGAAAATTTCACAGAACTGTATGTAGTATGTACCACATGTTGAATTTACGAATTTCAAACTATGAATTTGTAAGTCTGATTAAGTAGTTTTAAGCAGATCGTGAACAATTAACAAAAATATGAATTCATCAGTATTTGAGCAAAACATTTAAATATTTAAGAGTTACAAAATAAATTATTCAGTTCCTAATAAGATATCTCTTATGTATATTTTATTTTCTACTTAAAAGAGTTGGACAGCTTGTTTATTTTAATTTCTAATTTTGAGTTCTTTACAAATTCATAGGAAGTTGTAAAGATAGTACAGAGATCCTTGTACCTTCACGCAGTTCCCCCCCCAATGGTTACATCTTATATAATTATTCTACTACAATACCAAAACTAGGCACTTGACATTGGTACAGTGTGTGTGTGTGTGTGTGTGTGTGTGTGTGTGTGTGCGTGTATACATGGTTCTATATCATTTTACAACATGTACACATTTGTGTAACCACCATCAAAATCAAGATACACAACTATTTCATCACTACAAAGATCATTACTTGTTCTCCCTTATGGTCACACCCATGCCTCTATTGCCCATCATCCCTAAGTCCTGGCAACCCCTAATCTACTTTCTATCACTATAATTTTGTCATTTTGAAAAGGTTATATAAATGAAATCATACAGCATGCGACCTTTTAAAATGGCCTTTTCCACTCAGCATAATGCCCTTGAGATCCACCCCACTCATTATATCAATAATTCATTCCTTTTTATTGCTGAGTCGTATTCCATGGTATGGATGCTTTGTTTAATCATTCACCTATTGAGGGACATTTGAGTTGTTTCCATTATAAATAAAATTGCCATTAACAATTGTATATGGTGTTTTGTGAAGATACAAGTTTTCATGTCTCTTAGGTAAGTGCCCAGGAGTGCAACTGTATAGTAAGTGTATGGTTAGTGTCCAAAGAAACTGCCAACTTAATTTTCCATAGCGGCTGTACAATTTTACATTTGCCTCAATAATGTATGAGTGGTCCAGTTTCTCTGCCTTCCCACCAGAATGTGGTAATGTCACAATTTTATTTTTATTTTATTTTATTATTTAGTTATTTAGGTTTTTATTTGAGCTAAAGGTATACAGTGATATCTCATCCCATTCTTAATGCGCATTCCCCTAAGACTAGTGATGTATAACATCTCTTCATGTGCTTGTTTGCCATCCGTAGATCCTTTTTGGTGAAACATCTCTTCCTGTCTTATTCTCATTTTCTAATTGGATTGTTTCAGTGAATGTTGAGTTTTAATATCAGAGAAAGACAAGCATCATACGATTTCATGCATATGTGGGGTTTAAAAAATGATACAGATGAACATTGGCTGGGGGGGAGAGAGAGGCAAACCAAGAAACAGACTCTTAACTATAGAGAACAAACTGATGGTTACCAGAGGGGAGGTGGGCGGAGGGACAGGTTAAATGGGTGATGGGTATTAAGGAGGGCACTTGTGATGAACATGGGGTGTTACATGTAAGTGGTGAATCACTGAATTCTGCACCTGAAACTAATATTACGCTATATGTTAACTAACTGGAATTTAAATAAAAACATGCAATGAACAAAAACAAAAACAAACGAAAAAGAAAAACATGTTGAGTTTAAGAGATATTTACACATTATAGATATGAGTCTTTTATCAGATATACGTTAAGATATATGTTGTTTACAAATATGTTCCCCTAGAATATTACTTATCTCTTTATTCTCTTAACAGGATCTTTCGGGGTGCCTGGGTGGCTCAGTCGGTAAAGCATCCGACTTCAACTCAGGTCATGATCTCACAGTCCGTGAGTTTGAGCCCCGCGTCGGGCTCTGTGCTGACAGCTCAGACCCTGGAGCCTGTTTCAGATTCTGTGTCTCCCTTTCTCTGACCCTCCCCCGTTCATGCTCTATCTCTCTCTGTCTCAAAAATAAATAAACGTTAAAAAATTTTTTAAAACAAACAGGATCTTTCATAGAATAAATGTTTCTCATTTTAATGAAGTCACATCTAGTTTTACAGTTTGCATTATGGCATCATGTCTAAGAACTCTTCACCAAGCCCTAGGCACCAAAGGGTTTATCCTACCTTCTAAAAGTGTTATAATTTTATATTTTGTATTTAAATCTATGATCAATTTTTAATTCATTTTTGTATAATGTGTGTGGTTTAAGTTGAGGGTTTTTTGGGTGTTTTTTGTTTTGGTTTGGTTTTTTGTTTTTGTTTTTGTTTTTGTTTTTGTTTTGCCTATGGACATCCAATTGCTCCAATATCACTTACTAGAAAACACTATCTTTCCTCTTCCAATTTATTTTAAAATTAAAAGCAGTTATTTGAAAGTCAAATTGACCCATGTTAATGATACTACATACTGGACTTAGAAATTATCAAAGTCAGCAAATGTCTATGAGAAAATGCATGTCAGTATGTTTATAATTCTCAAGAACTCTAGGAATATTATAAAGGTATCATTATTATTATCATGCTCCGTTTTCTATAAAACTTAGTCAAGTTATCTTTAGATATTAAATGATAGATGGCTCATCTTATAAATTGGATTCTTAATCTTCAAGCTGCTTTGGCCTGCAAACATGTCAATAACAACTGAAAGTGATGGATCTTCCTGATACTGATATTTGACAACTAGGAACTGTACAGAGAAAATCAAATTACTTGAATAAACTAATGAGCTCTCAAATGTCAATATATAACTAAATAAAAAGAAAGAAAAGATTACCCTTTCTGTTGTTTCTTTTCTTTAATATCCCATGAATCACAGAATTTTAACACCAAAACAAAGCTTTAGACTTCACCTAGTCTGGTGTCAGCATTGTATCTATAAAAGCAGATCACCATTTCTGAGTAAAATAACTAAAACAAAGGCTAATGATTTCCTCTACACATTGAATAATTTTGTTTAAAAGAATCAAGGAGGACTCCTACCTTAGTGGTGAACAAAGAAGACTCTAGAGGAAGGCTGCCTGAGTTCAAATCCTGACTCTTATTGCTGTGTAAAAAATTATGAGTTAATTCTTTGGGCTTCAAATAAAATAGAGACCAAATAACAGGGTTATTTTGAGAACTTATAAATCATAAGACATTAAAAAAGAAGCCTGCCATTTAGTAAGCAGTAGCAATTAGTATTATTCATTTTCTACCCAGAGAAATCATTCCACTTCTGCAGTTCTCTTAGCAGAATCAACCCCTTCTTCCTTTGAATCCCCTCAGAATGTCAGCCAGAGGACACACCACATGTTGTATCAATATGTTAACACACTTTGACTTTATGAGTCATGTCTTACTCTGTTGTGTTGTTGTGGTGGTGGTTTTCAACTGAAGTTTTAAAAAAATACGTAATATAAAGTATACTATCTTAACCATTTTTAAGTGCACAGTTCAGTAATGATAAGTATATTCACATTGTTGTGTAACGGATCTCCAGGTCTTTTTCATCTTATGACAATGAAACTTTATACATTAACTTTATATGTTAAACAACACTTGTTCTAAATATTTGTATCCTCAATACCTAGCTGTATACTTAGCAGTTAGTACTGTACAAAAGTATAGCAAACAGAATTTATATCATCCCAAGAACCCATCTTCATGACTTAAATGCTTATCAATTCTCTTTTGGAATGCCATCTCTCCTTTTTCTGATATCGACTTATTTCATCAGCGTAACTCAACCCTCATCCTACTGTACCTTAACTTGCGGTAGATCTCCCCACCCATGAACCCCCATGCTCCCATCCAACACACATTGTGTTTAACAAATCTCCTTAATACCACACTTCCAAGTAACGCTCCTTAATCAAAAACACCAAAGGACTGGGGCGCCTGGGTGGCGCAGTCGGTTAAGCGTCCGACTTCAGCCAGGTCACGATCTCGCGGTCCGTGAGTTCGAGCCCCGCGTCAGGCTCTGGGCTGATGGCTCAGAGCCTGGAGCCTGTTTCCGATTCTGTGTCTCCCTCTCTCTCTCTGCCCCTCCCCCGTTCATGCTCTGTCTCTCTCTGTCCCAAAAATAAATAAAAACGTTGAAAAAAAATTAAAAAAAAAACAAAAACAAAAAAAAAACACCAAAGGACTGCCTTAGATCTTCAAGGAAAATGTAGTAAGCTCCTTAGGATGTTGACTCATTACCAATCTCTATTTCCTTATTTAAATTATCTCCCTCTACTCCCCTACATCCATTTTCCAAATCAACATATGCTCATTTTCTCCCACACTGGCCAAGCACAACCTTAGGCCTTTGCTTTTATACTTCTCTCCGGTTTCCGAAGGCCACTTGCATTCATATTGATCCAGAAGCATTTGGTGCCACTTTGACCTCCAATGGCATGCTCTGTCAGAAGGCCCTTACCCTACACCACAGTGGAGGGTCACGTGATGAGGCTGCCCAACCCTCTCACTAGTAACACAAGGACCACTGACACCTGGATCTCTTAAACCACTTTCAGTTCCTAACAACTAGAAACCAAATAAAGATGTTTTAAGGACTTAAGGAAAAATACTGAATGTGCTCACTCAATGTGAATAAGCAGAGAAAACAAGGAAGAGGAAAATGAGGCCAGTTAATATATATAAAATGGTTTATATTAAATATGACTTCTGTTATGAAAACAAAATAGTTACATTATATTTCCATTTAGAAACTGTAAAGTTTGTTATAAAAATGTTGGTACAGATTTAGATGTTAGATAACCACATTAAAAAACATAATGATTGCTTTTATAAATACTTGTATAACTAGGAAATGGCCTGATTTTCAGGGGGAAAGGTATAGATAATTAAAAAAACAAAAACAAAAACAAAAACAAAAAGAGCTCCTTCGCTGCTTACGTGTTAACAAAGGCTGAATTCCCAACCTTTACTTGCTATGCTACCCACTGAGCCAAAGACAAACAGCCAGACTTTTGGAGCCTGTAATCCAGGGTGACAACCTTGTTTGTTGGCCTTTTGAGGATCAGTTGTGCAACAGGTTTAGATTAATCAGTGAATACATGATTACAGATGGTAGATTTTCTGCAGAAACAAAATAAACATACCAAGAAAACCTGTTGGGATTCACCAGGGTCTGGGCCTATGTATCAGTCTGTCTGTCACGTCATCAAAACACCTGTCTCCCTTACAATCCTAGCTTCATTTCTACCCAAGGCCCAGAAACATTCATCTATTGCTGTCTGAGCAGCCCCAGGAAGGTAGTGCTAGGGAACTTTAGAGAGATAATAGAAATCACCCCAAGCAGGAACCCAAATTATTTCTTGTAAAACATCTATCCAATTGCCAAAAATGTATAAATATCTCCTAAGTTTTCTTAAATGGTGGTTGGGAGTGTTGTTTTTGCTTTTGAAAATAGCTTAAAGAGAAAAACCAATTCCAATGATACAGAGTAAAACACTTTATCAATTTTACAATAGAACCTCACCCTTTGGCAGTGAAGCCACCAACTGCCACAAGAGGAAATTGCAGAGCTGAATAAAATTTCACGTACTGTTTTCACTTCTATACTCTTATAATGAGCTCACCATATACACCCACTCATGCATGAAAGAAGTAAAATCTCCTTCATGAAAAGATAGAAACATTGTGGGGGCTGCATGCGAATGGAAACGTGTATTAGACGTATCAGAAACGAATTCAACCTAAAGAAGAAAACTGGAGACCCGGATTCTGCTGAAACACAAATCTTGAGAGAAAAGCTTTTAAGTTGCAGCCCCAAATTACGTTTTCTAGGTATAATGTCAACCGTATCAACTTTTATTTACACACCAATCAAAAGCTAATAAATTGAAGGCTTATAGGTGGGAAATCCTCCAAAACCTTGACTTTTTTTTTTTTAACCACATCTGAACAGTGTTGCTGGGGTTGAAAACCAGCACTAACCAGAGCATGTTTTGTATTGACCCATCTTGGCATCATTATCAACAGTTTTGATTGTCACTCCATGGATAGTATTCACATATTTGCAGACCTCAGGACAATACTGTTTTCAGAAACAATCTTTTGAGAAAGGCAAAGGACATCAAGATTTCACTTCATTTATGTGCTTTCCCTGGAGTCAGGGTTAACTCATGTTAATTTGAGTGACTAGCAACTTGAGACTTGTACCAAAGAGGGGTTGCATGCAGTCAATTCAATCAACAGAAACCTGATATCAAAATATAGCATACCTATTTAAATAGACCATAAATTCAAACATGTCCCCCAGCAGCAGCAATTTCACACCTTCACTTGCAAAGCTTAAGGAAACAACATGTATTTGAAAGAATTTGATGGAGTTTCACAAAATTAAAAGGTACACACACAGAACAGCCCAAAATAACACAGATGTATGTATGTGCACATAAACACGCTTCCACAAACATCTGTTTTCTGATACCAAAATGTTTGCTACTTTGTCTTTTGTTTCCAGTTGAATTTTTTTTTAAATAATCTCAACACCCAATGTGGGGCTCAAACTTACAACCCAAGATGCAGAGTCATAGGCTCTATAGATTGAGCCATCCAGGAGCCCCCAGGTAAAGATATTTTAGATTGATTGATGCCTACACATTCATGGCTTATAATACATTCTACTGAGTTTACAGATTTCTTTTAAACCAACCTCAGACCAGCACTGTGGGGCAGAACAAAATCTATAGAATGCAAACAATATTTGATTCTCAACATTACTTTCTTCTTAATACTATCTGTTAGAAGGGATTATTCTTGTATTAAGATTAATGGCCTGTATTAATTTGCTATAGCTGCCATAAGATTGGGTGGTTTAAACAACATAAATTTATTTTCTCACAGTTCTGGAGGCTCAGAATCTGAGATTGAGGTGTTGTAGGGTTCCGTTTCTTCTGAGGTCTCCCTCCCTGGCCTCCCCCTTTTTGCTGTGTCCTCACAAGGTATTTCCTTTCTGCATTTGTCTCCCTGGTGTCTCTCTACATGTCCAATTTTTCTCTTATAAGGATACCAGTCTGATTGAATTAGGACCTAATGTAGTGGCTGCATTCTAACCATTCTAATGGTTCTACCTTCAAATAAACTCACAGTCTGAGATACTAGGGGTTAGAGCTTCAGCATATAAATTTGGGGGGAACACAATTCAACCCATAACATGGCTCAAATACTTTGGGCTATGAACATTTTTCAGCTATTAATATTCCCTACCCTACAAAAAAAAATTCTGAATTCTTTCTTAAAATTTGTACAAATACAAATAGAAAAATCATGAAGAAATCAGTTGCACCTACATTCTTTATGGTCCAAATGTACGAATATCAGCTCCAGATTGACTCACTGTCTCTTATGCATTAAAAAGGATAGGTTTGTTTGTATATTTATTTCTTTTAGGATAGTTATGGTGTGATAACTTCAAAGTTACATGTAAGTTCCTCAAAAAGTGAAACAGATTTACCAGCCATATGACTCAGCAATTCTATCCTTAGATATATACCCAAGAGAATACCCAAATGAAACCAAATTTCTACGCAAAAAAACTTGCACAGGAATGTTCATAGCAGCATTATTCATAACATATAAAAAGTGGAGAAAATCCAAATGCATATCAACCAATGAGCAGATGTATAAAATGGGGTATATTCATTCTATAGAGTATTATTCAGCAATATAAAGGAACGCAGTACTGATACATGTCATAACAAGGATAATCCTTGAAAACATTATAATAAGGAAAAAAAGTTAGTCACGTAGACCATATACTTTATGATTCCATTTATATGAAATATCCAGACTAGGCAAATGTACAGGGATGGAAAGATTAGTCTTTGCTCAGGGCTGAAGCAGGAGGGTTTGAGAGGAATGGGGATTGACTGCTAATGGGTATAGGGTTTCCTTTAAGAGTGATGAAAATGTTCTACATCAAATTGTGATGTGGGTTGGGCAACTCTGTGAATGTATTGAAAAACAATGAATTGTACACTTTTAATGGTAGATTGTATGGTAAGTGAATTAAATAAAGCAATAAAGCAATTTTTTTTAAAAAAGTTCTCCATGGTTCAACATTTTTTGAAATTTAATTTATTTTGTGTCTTTATGAAATATAAAGGTAATTTGCCTGGCTAACATTCATTTGCAGCCAAAATAAAATGAAAGAAAAAGAAAAAAGTCACATATATATCAACGTGGAAATATCAAGAAACTACCTTGTGTTCATTTTTAATGCCACCTGTGACCTCTATTACTAAAGTCGGTCTACTTCTGTAACCTCTCTTCCTTGTACAGATAAAACATCAATTTAGTTGTGGATTTAAAGCAAACAGGATCATTATGTTTGCAGAGTGTTCCATAGCTTTGCTATTCTAGCAATCTGTGACCTATAAATAATGCAAGACCTTTTCCTTGTCTAAATGACTTTCTTGCAGCATGAGTCTTGATACACAGAAACAGAAAGAGAAGAAAGAGAAGAAAGAGAAGAAAGAGAGAAAGAAAGAAAGAAAGAAAAACAAATCAACCCACAGTCATGGAATTCCATCTATTTCTAGTTCCCCAATTAAATTATAAACCGCATCTATTCTCTCTTTTGTAGTTGCATCAAAAGCCACCTTTTAAATATTTTGCCATTTTATTTTTATCAAAGCAAAAGTCTATCAGAGCTAATCTGAAAAGTTTTTGTATTTTGCTTTCGAAGTAAGGAAAGCAAATATATATATATATATATATATATATATAGAGAGAGAGAGAGAGAGAGAGAGAGAGAGAGAGATCGGTCTCTATGTGACCCCTGACCTTTGAACCACAACCTCCTTGCCACTAAAGCGTTCAGCACCTCATTTAATCTCCCCTCTCTACAGTGGCATAGTGCTGAGAAAAGGAAACAGAAAACATAATCTGGGGACTTCATCAATTTTTCATGAATTTTCATTTAGGCCAGAACCCCCTCTTACCCTGGTCGATAGATCAAGCTGCTGTCATATATTTACCACCTGGGGCTACAGCTGCTATCTCTAGGGGTTACCACTGACTCAGGCTATATCACAGGCAGCCACAAAATGGGTAAGGACCCCTGTGCTCCTTCTGCTCCAAACACAGGGACAACTGGTGTTCACACTGAAATCCTATCTGCATCAGCTATGCCTCCGCTCTCTTGGGCTCACTGGAAAACTGTGTATTAACATCTTCGGTGCCAGGTGCTTTGGTGGGAATCCCGCAATTCTGTTTCCCAAATATGTAAAAGTTGCTTTCACCTGAATACCTTTCTTGAGTTCAAGTGATTTGAAAAGTACTTTCTGGATTGCTATTTTTTTTTCTTTACAAATTAAGAGGGAGAAAGCAAACATGAGGTAAGTGATTGGACACTCCATATCAATGATGCCCTCTTGAATGTTTTTTTTTTTTTCCTCAAGCGCATTATTATGTTACATAAAACTGAAGTTTGTATGAAAGGAAAACAAAAAAGTGTTTTTACAGTATGGTAAAGAATGGGCTGACTTCTCTACAACCTGCCAAGATAGACGGTTATCAATAAAATTGCACATTTCATCTGACAGCAGAAACCAAGATTTTTGAAATGAAAAATGAAAATCAAGGCGAAGCAAAGAGAGTCCAAAAATTTCCGTATTTTTTAATCAATAATCTTTTCATAATAAAAGTTGTAACAAGTTTGCTACTTATCCGTATACTCTTAATCACCTAGATACCAGAGATCAGTAATTCTCAACTGATTTTGACCCCTCAAGGGACAATTGGCAGTCCAGAGACATTTTTGGTTGTCACAACTGGGACGGGGGGTTGTGGGGGGGGAGCAGGTCTTATTGCCATCTCCTAGGCAAAGGCCAGAGGTGCTGTTAAACATCCTGCAATGCAGAGCACAGCCCCACAACAAAGAATTATCCAACCCCAAATGGCAATAGTGCAGAGACCTAGATACCTTGCTCTAGTTCCCTCACAATCCACTCACAGCTAAATTCTTGGGAGAATGGCAGCATTTGCCACCCTAATTCCACTGCTGATTCATTCTTCAGCTGACATGTTCACTTTCCATTCCTAGAGCCCACAGGTACTTTTTATTTAACCATCACATGACATTTGCATTGCAAAATACTTTTTCTTTCTTAAAATTGTTTCCTTTTCTTGTCCCTTCACTCCCCATACGTCATCACGCTGATACCTCTCAGCACCTCCTGATCCAGTACTTCTTTCCTTTGTCCACCATTAAATATGGGGGTTCCAAGCAACAGGAGTGACCTCAGCCCTTATTAACCATCCCTGACCACAGCCTGCCTGGGCAGTCATGTCTACTTCTTTTTCTCCTCTCATCACTTTACCTTCTATGTGGTAAAGACCTCTCTTCTCAATTCTAGAAATTCCCTTTTTAATGGAACATGAGATATGTTTACCTTGAGGTCTCATTGGTATGTCAAACAATACAGCCAAAGCTCACCTCAATCTCCTATTCCCATTTCAATTGCTTCTTCTCTCCTGTACCCGCCACCCCTACGGATGTAGCAGTATAGACCTAGTCACTCGACAGAAACAAAAACAAACAAAAAACCGAAGAAGCAACCACTGGGAATCATTTCGTATCCCCTTAATCCCTAAACTGACCATAAAGTGATATGCCTTATAATTTCTAAATATGATTCATACTATTTCCTTCTTTCAATCCTCGCTATTTTCAGTTCAAAATCTGATATATACTCTTTTCTGAATGATTTGACAACTTATTGACTCATCTCTGACTTCAATCATCATCTCCTTAACCCAATTTTCAATTCTCTTTCAAGGACTGTTTTACGTAACAAAAAAAAATCTACTTTCCCAACTTATGGTGCTCACCAATCTTTCAAGCTACCTATAGTTCTCATACACAGTGTTGCTAGGCTTCCATTCTTTCCTTTACTGGATGAAAAAGAGATGTGTCATAATTCAGCATTTAGGTTAAGTGTTCTAAATTATGAAGGCCAAACATGTACCTCATCTATCACTATTGTTGTATCATTTTATTTAAAAATATATACCTTGGTAGCAAATAATACTGAAACACCACAATGCTTTGACCCAAATTTCCATATTAATACATTTTATGAAACACATAAGGAAAGACAGATGACTGATGATCTAATGTGAAAGAGATGAGTAGCATATAAATGGGTATTATTTGATCTTGTGTTGCCTCAAATGGCATGAACTGTTGACACGGCATTAGAAGAAAGAATTTTATTCACTAGCTCAATCCAATTTAGAAGCCTTCTTGTTTTCCTCTCTAGGTCAAAAAGTATTTTTAGAATTTCTCAAAGCTCATTGATTTAAAAATAAAAAGTGCTACTGTCACATTACAAAAGAAGAAAATCATGGTTTAAAATTTTCCTCCTAAAACAAGTGTGATTGATTATTAATGACACAAGTAGGAAAGCGAGCAATCTTTAGATTAAATAAAAACACAAGATGAATGCATGTAGGGAAGAATTTTAACAAAGCTAAGGTTCAGGGGAAAAAAATGTTTATAGCTGCCCAACAATAAAATGACTGGCAATTTAGATAAACTTTAATATTAAGAAGAAAAATTAGTTGAAGATTAAAAACAGATATTTGTTGCTGAGTAGATAAAATTAAAAAAAACATTTTAATTAAAAATTCTTTATTGCTATTTGTGGAGTAGGCCAAATTTCAATTAGAGTGTTTTCCCAAATATGGCACAATTCCCTAAAATTAAAATTAGACTAATCAGGATCTGGTCTTCAAATCTCCATTAACTTATTGCCTAAGTCTTCGTCACTTAACCATCACGGGCTTCATTTTATCTATAAAATGGGAGAATAATGCCGATAACATTTCCTATAAAGGGAGGTGGTGGGGGGGGAAATCAATGGAATTTGACATTGAAATATTTCAATGCGTTTGAAAAATTCCAGGAATAAGATATTTCAAAATAAAAATAGAAGAGTCAGGAATATTTATTTTTGAGGTTTTTGTGTGTACATTTCAAATCTCACTAAGCTGCATCTAATTTAGCTCCTTTTTGAAGTCAATTATAAAAATGAAATTACCTGGGACCTTGTGCAAAATAGCATTGCTAGCTAAGGTTCTAATGCCCCTATCGCAAAGTACTTCACAAAACAAATTTGGGTTTTAGAATTCTTGTAGCCTTTCCTATTGGACATACACATTTCAAGCATTAGTGTGTTTCAGATTTCCTGGTACAAACTGTAAATCAAAAGTTCAGACACTTAAGAACAAAAGCTTTCATCTAGGTAGCTGAAGAAGAAATCCTATGATTTTATTTACTAAAAGATGCTTCCCTGTGTAAAGCTGACATATTCTAGAGAATTGCAACACACATATATGCAAGTTTCCCAATCCAGTTTGATACCATGTTGCACATGAGTATAACTACCAAGTTTAATTACAGACATGAGACGTTGAGCTATTATTTTGCACTCCCTTCCCAGCTACATAAATAAGTCTCGTGCATCTTGAAGCATCTCAATTTTCTTATCTATGAAGACCTACTGGTACAACCAGAAAGGTGAAGAGTAAACTTTTTACATCCAATTGTTACCATCTTATTAATGATCAATTCCAGATAAAATCTTTCCACAGAATAGCTAATATCAAAATTTCATGGTACTGTTTAAATTAGGACACAAATTTGATCCTTACCTATAAACCATAATAATAATAATAATAATAATAATAAACAAATCTATCATGTATTTTAATATATTCTGGAAAATAATGTATGAACTTATGAAGGCAATGTTCACATAGATGCAAAGCATTGACCTCTTGACTTACTAATGCTATTCAGGCTATCTGATGAATAAATAAATATATATATATATATATATATATATATATATATATATTTTTTTTTTTTTTTTTTTTTTTTTTTTAAGTGCCAGAGGTCAACCCTTTAACTATTGCCGACTCCCAAGACTGAACAAGACCCTTCTATGTATAAACATTTTGTCCTTATAAAAACCAGGTTTCTTCTCTGATGAGTTTTGTTGGTAGAAAAAATAAACAAATAGAGTTGTTGTTATTGTTCCTGTATTCTACCCTACACACCTAGGGTAGTGATTCCTGAGTTCAGACTGGAAGTAATAAAAGAGTTAATATAATCTAGGGAGTATATTCTTTTTAAGGCCATTTGTTAAAAGTTAGATTTAGCAATACTAATAATATAATATAATATAATATAATATAATATAATATAACATAATACGTTATATATAGATAAGTAACACAAACAGGTATAAAATACTGAATATGCCCTATATTTGAGGCCACATTAGACATAAATTTTACATTTTAAAATAGCTGACTTTACGGGGCACCTGGGTGGCTCAGTCGGTTAAGCATCCGACTTCAGCTCAGGTCATGATCTCACAGTCTGTGAGTTCAAGTCCCACGTCAGGCTCTGTGCTGACAGCTCAGAGCCTGGATCCTGCTTCAGATTCTGTGTTTCCCTCTCTCTCTGCCCCTCCCCTGCTCATGTTCTGTCTCTCTCTGTCTCAAAAATAAATAAAAACATTTAAAAAAGTTTTTTTAAATAAATAAATGGCTGACTTTAATACTTGATTATATCTTTCATTAATAATTCCAATTTTAAATATCAGCATCATTGCCACTTTGCTTTAATGTAAAAGCATAATTTCCACTTTGATTCAATATAAATAAATTTACTGTAATACCATAGCTTGACATTATTTTGACCAGCTCTTTGGAGAAGGCAAAGTAAAATTATGCACAGTGTGTTGACTTTTCTTCTTTAGGTATTAAGTAGCCACAGGGACAAATCAAAGCTTACTAAAAATAAATCAAAGTTAAAGTGCACGCCATTTATAAGATTCATTGTGTTTACTTACATGCCACTTCCAGAGATGCATTTCGACTCACTGCTTCACCGAGATAGTTCCTTGCAACACAAACGTAGCTTCCTTCATCAGGTTTGCTTCTGCGCCCGTGTACAATGCGCAAGAAGAATAAGGATCCGCTGGGCAGAAGCATCCTGTGAGACCGGGGATCATCCTTGTCAGTCTCCACCCGCTCACCATCCTTGTACCACTCAATGGTGGGCGTTGGCCGGCCCTCTGCCTTACAGTTCAAAGTGGTGGGCTCTCCCTTAGAGACAATGACATCTGAAGGGTGCTCCACAATCCGTGGGGGGAAGTCTTCCTGGCGAAGACGAGATCCTACAAACAGGACAGAATGAAGACAGCTTTAACATTTCCTTATCTATAGCTCTCGTTTGGCTTATGTTCACATTGAAATCCCCAATTATTCAAAATGCCCTTATTACTATTTTATTCATGCTTCATTCTTTGGTTCTTGATGCAGCTCCTAAGTCGTTGCCACTCCTTTGCAGAATGTGACAATATACCATTGAATTAATATGTTAATTCTGATGAGTTAGGTTTAAATTTTCCATGAATTGTGACAAGCAAAGTAAAAGAGAATATGAGATTTTCTGTTGGGTGCTAAGAAGAGTAAGATCGATCTCCTATCCTTGAAGTGATTACTGTCTACTGGGGGACAAAGCCACGTGGGCAAGTATCTAGAATATACAATGCAGTGTATCATACTGGCATTGTGTCATCAGATTTAACATAAAAAGATAACCCACAAATTATATACAAATATTAACTCAATTTAACAGATAAGAAAGCATCTCAGGAAATGACATCAATTTCCCAGAAATGTAGAGGAAATAAGCTGATGAGGCAGGATTTGAACTCAGGGATATATGACTGAGGAATTCAAGTATAAATCATTATATAAAATAAAATAAATGTTGCATGGAGGTCCAAGAAATGCATTATGGGAAGAGAGTGGAAAAAGAAATGTTAACTTTAACTGGATTATAATGAGGCCTCCCCCGAAAAGGTGACATTTAATTGAGCTGTAAAGAATAAAACTATGTAAATAGAGGGGAAAAGACATTCGAATTGAAGAAACAACATGAGAACATGAGAGTATATGCATAAATAATATATTTCATAATCAGGGAGGAAATTGATATGGCAGGTGGGGGTGAAGGGTAGTTTTGGAGCCCAGAAAAAAAGGGCTTTAAATAACATGCTAAGGATTGTGATCTTCATTCTATATGGCTAACAGATTTTGAGGGGGCAGTGACGTGACTATCTGTATTAGATAGTTTTGGTGCGCACTATAAAAGATAAAGAGCAATGGAGGCAAAAGGAGAAAGTTACTTAACTATTCTGGAGAACAATAAAAAGAACTTGACTTTGAGAAATGATGCTGAAGGTAGAAAAAAGAAGACAGAGGCATACCATAAAATAACCCTTGATAGAATATGCTATCTCACCATAGAGTCAGGAAGAGTTGTAGGCACCAATGACTTCCTTGTAAGTACAATGAAAGGGGAGCCATTAAGTGGTAGAAAGAATAGGAAGAAAACAACCTGTTGGTATTTTGAGATCAAAATTTTCATAATGTGTTGTTTTATATATTTTTAGTTTATAAGGTGTCACTGGCCATTATTTGTGAAAGGGTCTTACCAGCTCTTGCGCATAAATCTAACAGAGATGGTGAAAGAGATAACCGTGTCAGTTGGGGTGCCTGGGTGGCTCAGTCAGTTAAGTGTCAGACTCTTGGTTTCAGCCCAGGTCATGATCTCTTGGTTCGTGAGAGCGAGCCCCATATCAGGCTCTGTGCTGACACTGTGAAGCCTGCTTGGGATTCTCACCCTCTTTGTGCCTTTCCCCTGCTAGTGCTCTCTCTCTCAAAATAAATAAATAAACTTAAAAAAATAACCATGTGTGAGGTCATAATGATAGTCTAGATACAAGTTTTAACATTTTCCAACCAATCATCTAATATTAGCACATTTCAGCTTCAAAAATAAATAAATCTGAGAAATATTAACTTCCCAAGGTTGTTGAATACAATTTGTTATCTCATCAGATCCAAGAAGGAACTTAAACATTACAAGTGCTGGGTACCTAAAGCAAAAGAGTACAAAGGTCAGAATTTATTTTTTTTAAAGCACTAAAAAAACCCAAAGCATATAAATATGGACAGGTAATCACCTTGTGCATCACAATAACAAAGAAGGTTATGTATATATATTGAAAATACTGGATCACAAAAGCAAATGAGGAATTCCAAGAATATAAAAAGATGTATTTTAAAAGAAACAATCAGAAAAGATCTCAAAGTATTTAAATATGAATGTCTAATCACAGTGGCAAATCAGTAACATATTCCCAAATGTAAAGATCTGGTCTCAGAGCCATACAATCTGATCCTAAAATGGAACAACAGTTAATCTTACTCTTCATGTAACAGGCATATAGGTTACAATCACCTTGTTTAGATACCTTTCTTGTTCTCTAATTTGCCACGTGCACTTATCTGCAGCCCCCCTATGTCAAAGTTGTTCTGTTATTAAAACAAAGCAAGTCAATCATCCATGTTATTAGAGTGCTCTTCACTTTATCAAATAGTTCCCCACCTTATTTGGCAGTTGGCCCAGAGAAGGCCTGCAAAGAACCTGAAATACACAAATACTTATTAAATAAAATAGAAAATAATGGACTTATAAAAGGAAAAAAAGGCAAAATATCTAGCCCCCTTAGCAATTACACCTAGAATCCAGCATGTCCAATAAGCCCTCAGAGAATTTTACCCATTAATCACTATAGCATATGTAAACCTAATCTGGTGTTGTCACCCTTGGATATTCTTCTAGTCATTGTATTCCCACTGTTATAAAAACTTCAAAAAGACATCTACAATCTAAATGGAAGAGGTAAAACTATCCATTAGAAGAAATTATAAGAGCAAATTTTCATGACTGTGAGTTAAGGAAAACTTTCTTGGACACCAAAAGCACATGCAACAAATCAAACAGATAAATTGGACTCATTGGATTTAAATATTTGTGCTTGCGGCGGGGGGGCGGGGGGGGGGGGTGGAATCAAAAGAATGAAAAGACAACCCACAGAATCAGAAAGAAAATATCTGCAAATCATATAGCTGATAGGGGACTTATACCTAGAATATAAAGAACTCATAGCATAATAAAAAAATGCAAAAAAAATGCAAATAACCAAATTTTAAAATAAGCAAAGGATTTGAAATAGATATTTTGCAAACAAAGCCAGACAAATGGCCAATAAGCACATGAAAAGATTCTTGACATCATTAACTACTAGGGAAATGTAAATCAAAATCTCCAGTGAGACATACTTCACACCCAGAAGAATGGCAATAATGAAAAAAAAAAGTAAAATAACAAGTATCGCCAGGGATGTGGAAAATCTGAAAGCCTCATACATTGCTGGTGGGAAAGTAAAATGGTGCAGCCACTTCGGATAATATTCTAGATTTTCTCAAAAATTTTGGAATTAACATATGACCGAACAATTCGACTTCTGGGGATATAACTCAAGAGAAAGGAAACCTTATAGCCACACAAAAACTTGCACATGAGTCTAATGTAATGTTCATAACAGCATTCTTCATAATAACAAAAAAAAAGAGAGAACCCAAATGTCCATCAACTGACTAATACATGTTGTACATCCACATAATGGTATATTATTCAGCAGTGAGGAAAGAATGAAGTCCTTATACACACTACAACATGGATGAACCTTAAAATCATTATATTAAGTGAAAGAAGCTTATCACAAAAGGCCACATATTACATGACACCATTTATATGAAATGTCCAGAAGAGGAAAATAGACACACAATGCAGGTTTGTCATTATCTAGGGTGGGGAATAGGAGTTGGATGTGAAGGGGTATTAAGGGTATCTTTTGGAGGTGATGAAATATTCTAAAACTGATTACGATGATGGTTGCACAACTCCGTGATAATAATAAAAGCTATTATATTGCACACTTTAAATAGGTGAGTTATGTGGCATATAAATTATTTCAATAAAGCAATTTCTAAAAAGTCAGGGGTAAGGCATTGTGAACAAGCTTAACATAAGGGGTAAGAATTCATGTTCACCCATGCCAACAATTAGGTTATATCTTCATTTATAATTCTTGTTTTGAAATATAATCATCAGGTCAGCAATATCCAACAGGGCATAAAATAAAGCTGAAAGATTTCACCATATAGGTTGATAGATACACAAACAAATGCAGACATGTAGATCTACAGAAATATATCTAAATTTTAAGATGTTATTAAAACTGAGGGGATTAATTCTGAACTCCCTTAAATTCAGACATTATGCAATATAGCAGTGACCTTAAGATAGATAAGCTTTAGGTAGGTAGTGAATTCTTTAAAATTGTACAAAAATGGGTACTCATGTGTGGGCAGAACAGGAGAATCGTGAGGGGACCAAAGATTTCATCAAATTTGCAAAGAGGTCTGGGTCTTTAAAATTAGGAAGGACCACTAAACTACTAGGTATGCTACATTATTGGGCCAAATAACCCAATTATTTCGTTTAAAAAAAAAAAAAAGACAGCTGAGTTGTCAGCCAAACTTAATGGGGATTCAAAACTGAACAGTAGAGGGGGCTGTACTTTACATGAAGTGTCCTGAAAACTGTCGAACTTTGACATCCAAAGGCAAATTGGAAAATACAGGACTCCAAGCCCAACCCAGGACCTACACAATCAAAATCTGCACCCCCTCAGGGATGCCTCTGCAGGCAAAGTTTGAGAAGCACTGTTGTAACCAGTTTTTGCATGGCCCTCCCCTAAGAACGTTTTTTACATTTTTAGTGTTGTTAGAAGACTAAGGAGAAGGAGGAACAATTAAAAAGAAGGTAGAAGAGGAAAGAGACCTCATGTGGCCTAAAACATTGGAAATATCTGCTGATACTTTACAGAAAAAGTTTGCCAATCTGCTTTAGAGTACCTGTTTGTCACTTTCCATTAATAACTAATTTTTTCACTTATATTTCTTTTATATAGGATCATAAAACTGTTTTCTCCAGATTTCAGATGGGAAAAAAAAAAAACAACTTTGACTGCAGTGTTGATATTGCTCATGTAATTATTTGGGATTCTTATATGAACAGATCGGCTAAGCAAAATATCAGATTTACCTGCAATTCTAACTTTTCTTGCAGCAAGTCTAGACACCTTTTTATTTCAATTATTAATAGGACATTCACAAAGTCAAGTGGTTTTTTTTTTTAATTTTTAATGCTTATTTATTTTTGAGATAGAGAGAGAGAGAACATGAGCAGGGGAAGGGCAGAGAAAAGGAGACACAGAATCTGAACTAGGCATCAACACAGAGCCCAACACAGGGCTCGAACCCACGAACTGAAATCACGACCTGAGCTGAAGTCGGATGCTTAACCAACAGAACTACCCAGGCACCCCAGTCAAGTTATAATTAAAAGCATTTTATTCAACTTTCTTCATCTCTTATTAAAAAAAAAAAAACAAACAAACAAACAGAAAATAGTCACAGGGACTTAAAGATGAACATCCAAATGTATATTGTTGCTAACCATGAAAGTAAACTATAAAACAGCCAAGTGACTTGTTCATAATTAAAGAGCTAACAGAAACAGAATTAGAACTTAAGACCTTTAATCCAAAATATTCAGGATTCTTAAAAACTGGATGTAAGAATAAGTAAAGAACGCACATTACAACTACCCTAATTCCAAAACCCTCCTCTAAGTTTGACTGAAATGAGTCAGATAGATGCCTCTAATCATATTTTCCTTGGTTTTCAAAACATAATTCTCAGACTACCAGCATCAGCATTACCCGGGATATCTCCTTAAAATGCAGATTCTTGGTCCCCACAGTGAACAAGAAGCGTCAGAAGTTACAAATGGAAGAGGTCTAAGACAGTCATTTTTGGCATGCTGACCAGGAGAAGGTCATGCCCTCTGACCTGGTCTAAACTGGTCTGGAAAGTCATGACTTATACCTGGCAACAAATTAGTCAGGTGCATGCAGAAGCATCTTTGAATGAGGTTCTAAGCACCCAAAATTACATAATGGATTTTTTCTGCTTCTCAGGGATTCTCAAACAATGATTTTGAAATGATCGTTGGTAAAATATTTAATAAAAAAACAGAGTAGTTTATTTGCTCTTCAAATGTTAGAGAGTTGAAGTATAAAATCCTAACTCATAAATATATTTATAAATATATTTAATATATATTTATTTAAATATATATTACTCAGTGAGTGCTAGAGTAACTTTTGTTTTTAGAGTGACTTCAATTACACAGTATAATAAAAGAGAATAAAGCACCTAGAAGAACACTTGTTGATTTCATTTCAGAGGTAAACTGCTCCTTCCTCATCGTTCACTTAGAGTATAGTATTTCCTTGAACTAAGCTTTACTTTTCACTCATATTTCACTCATAGTGAAAGCTATACTTTTCACTATATAGTCATATCTGGTCAAGTCAAACAACACAAACTTTTCTGATTTTTTTTAAAAGGCAGAAGAAATTCTTGGCAAATACACTCCCTCCAGCCAAATTTCTGTGCAGCATCTGTTGTTGTTGTTTTTTTTTTCCTAAAAACAGACACAGTACTATCTCCTAGTTAATAATAACCATGTGTTTTGCTGTTGTTGTTTTCTTTTTTGTGTGTGCAAAAAGTACCTTTATTAAAGCATAGGGATAGGACACTTGGGCAGAAAGAGCTGCACTCTGTGAGGAGTGACTGATTATATATGTTTAAGTTGGGGGTATGCAGGTAGAGATAAAGGAAGTCTCTAAAGGAATTTCATATGTTAAAGAAGACTTACAGGATCCTGGAGGTCTGGCTATTGTCAAGCTAAGGTTGATTTTGACCTCTAACAAAGCATTAAGACAGTTATGAATATTTTCAAAAAAAAAAAAAAAATCCTAGTAAGACTAAGCCAGCAAGGTTCTTTCTGATTACTCAAATTTTGAATGTGACCAGAGATACTTCCTGAAGTTTTCCCTCCCTCAGAGAGGTGCATAGTGCTACCTGAAAAAAATCAAGGTTTCCTGACCCATCACATTGAGGAGGAGGTCATTGTGGAAGGAAAAAGGGATATGGGTTATTAACCAGCAAATATTTATGCTTCACTTTACCAGGTGCAAATCAGAATACCAAATGACTCATCAGCCAGTTTGGATGATGAAAAGAAATTACACATAGACTACCAGGACATGTAGTGAGCACCTTATTTTTTTTCTCTTCTATAAACAAAGATCCCCCCCCAATATTTCCTCCTTAAAACCCTAATCACAATGCTAAGAGTTGATGTTTTCTGAGGTCATTCTTGCATTAATGTTTTTCTGCAAGGTAAATTTTAGCTAGACCAGGTTGATCCCTTTATACTAGATTTCAAAATGAGTTGTTACTGCTTTCTATTTTGCGAAAATAAATCCTATCAAAATTTTCTCCATGGAAAGCAACATATCCCAGTGCCACTATAAACTCCATCCACACTGATTAGTGAGCTAACATAATTTGTAATGAAATGGAATTGATCACTCCATCAAGTCTGTCCTTGTAACTTTTCTATCCTTGAATTCTTCATGATGAATAAATTCTAGTATACTTCCTTTATGAGGGAGGGGGGAAACAGATCATTTCCCCCCCCCACATAAGTCCTATATATGATAGGATGTGGTGAGCAAGTCAATATTCAGGAAACACAAAAACTGTTTTATCCATTTAACCTTAGTAAAACTCTCTCAGGAGATGACCTGATTTGGCAATGAATTAAATAAATTTATAAGATTCTCATTCCTTCTGGAAGCACAGCAGTACCATGTTAAAAATAAGTTTAAATTAAAATTGAGAACTCCAAAAACTACTTATTTACTATAAAATTTCTGTATGGCTTTTCAATGTCATAAAACTAAAGGGCAAAGTATATGAATGGGAAGTGACAAGTATAAAAGATGTTTCTTGTCAAACTTAACAAGTAACCTTGATTCTGCAAGTTTCAGTTATGCACAATGGCATCCAGCAGCATCCCCATTATCCAGTTTTCTAGGTCCAACAGGAAGAAGATGAAGCCACGAAAGACCCTCTCATCTCAAATCCCCACATTACAGATGAGAAGAAAAAAGAAATAGAGAACCAAAGAACTGAAGTTTTTCTCCAAAACTGAGACTACAAGAACTATAGTTACCATATCTAGGAATACAAGCTCTGTTTTTAGGATGAGTTTTCTTTGTCCATTATGCCTCTTCCTTAGCCATATTTTTTTGGAAATTTAAAATGGAAAGTCCCAACCAAGCACTAGATTTCAGTTTATTTTTGTTTTGGCTTAATTGATTTTTCCCCCCCTGGGTCATTGTATGCATTAGGTATATGACCTTAAGCAAGTTACCTAAACTTTCTTATAACACTATTTTGTCATCCTAAAATTGAGGCAAATGGAACAGTAAACTCCTACAAATTCGTTGTTTCATAACATGACAATGGCTGTCACATCATAATGGACATAACGACAAGAGAAGATAACAGGTAGCAGGCTTAGATTTACTAGCACAGAGCAAATTTTTAAAGATACATGAGGTAGATTAATGCTCATACTTTTAATAAAATATAAATTAGAAAGTTTGCCTTGATAGGTCTATCAAAAGAAATGGCTAATCAAATGCTTTCTTAGGGAACGCTCCAAAAGTTAACAATGCTTTAAAAACTTTTGTTTAAAAACTAGCTCATGTAACACTTGTAATTTATTCTTACATTTCTATGAAATTTATTTTCATGGCCAATAAATACATGGTTCTAAAAATCATTTTAACCAAAAACCAACTGCTAAGATAGGGATGCTTATCTTAAAAGTAAATATTTTATCAATTATGTAAAATACAACCTTAGTCAAGATATTTAACATTTCTTTCCTTATTCAGGGTAAACAGGTTGCTATTTTAGGGGAAAGCAACTGAGACAGATTTCATAAAACTTTTTCTCTGAATTTCACAAGTGTATGTCAGGGCTTTACTTAAGTACTCTTAAAAGAAATTGCTGAAGATACTAAAAGTGGGACACATTTTCCATATTTTTTTCCTCCACCTCCTTAACGTTATTTAGTACCTTCATTATGTAAGTTTTAATTGCTTTTTATTACACATTTTCTGGCTGCCTAAATCCAATGCACTGAGCCACCGACCTCACCTCAGAAGGTGGATCTAGGCAACACAGCCCCAACATACAGGGGAAGGTATGACTGTTTGGGAAAGTTAGACCAGTCACCGAAAGAAACTGAAGCCAGGAGTAGACACATGGGGATATCTCTACAACATTGCAGAGACATTTTGAAACCACAAACCTGAAAGGTTTTTAGTAAATTTTTAGGAGTGATTTCCTCTGGAGAAATAACAAATTAATTTCCTACTTTATGAATTCATTTTCCAACAAGTCAGTGTGGAGCCAATGTATTAACCTGGACACTCATCCAATACTATTTCAAATCAATTTGCTACACCTTACCATGGTTGAAGGCATTCTTTAAAGAGTGATTTGCCACCAAATCAGAGGTTTTCATGGGTTATGTAGATTTGCCTTACAATGACAAAGCAAACTCTATTCCAGGAAGATATCCTTGAAATTCATCTTCTGATCATCATATTTAAAATATTTCAATGTGGTTTCAAAATTTCATTAGACTTTATAAGAGATATGCAATGGGACAATTTCCAAACTCATTAAAATGTTTAACGATGTTTAATTTTCTAAAAACATCAACATATATTTGATGGAGACTATGAACTTATTTCAAAAATATGGCATTTGTTTTATGTAAGCTCCAATGGAGTGATAACATTTAACCTTCTACTTTATTTCTTAAGCAATATATTTTGAAAATTCTGTAGCAGTAGTGTTAATCATTGTAACCATAGATTCCAAAGCCCCCAGTGTCAGCATCAGAAAACAACATTCCTAACAGCACTCATATTTTACATGCATGCTAAACTTTGTGAAATATTTAGTCTCTGCTAATTGTGTAGAACTTGTGATATATTTTCCTCTAGCCTAACTATTTTATTATAAACTTAAATTGAGATTCAGTGACCTAGTCAATATTGCAAACTTCTTTTACCATATAGTATACTAAAGATTTTTTTAAAAATAGAATTGAAAATATTAGCACAATTCAGAAAATTTCTTAAGAGAATAATTGCTAAAGCATTACCCAAAAAATTACAACTGCCACGAGCCACGTATTAGCTGTCTCATGTCTAAGTAATGCACACAATGACTGATTTGAGCCTTGTTCACTTCCAATAGACATTCTACAGTAGACTCTTAAACAACTTGGGGAGGGGGCTGTAGACTCTTGACTCTCTAACTCTGTCGACCCCGTAGTCAAAAATCCACAAATCCATGTATAACTTTTGCCTTTCCAAAATCTTAATTACTACTAGTCTCCTGTTTACTGGAAGCCTTACCAATAGCATAAACAGTGGATTAACATATATTTTCTATGTTATACATATTTTATATTATATTCTTATAATAAAGTAAAATAAAGTAAACAAACTATCATTAAGAAAATCTGAAGGAAAATTCATTTATGATGAATCTGTCTTTTGCTTCAACAGTGTTTGGATAGAAAGACCCTGAAATGCCCTTCTTCCAAGTTCCGACTACCCTCCAACCTCTTTTCTAGCCACAGCCTTCAGAACCATCTTCTCAGCTATCCTCTGCCTCCCAGACCAGTCAACAATGTTTTTGGGGGTTTTGTTTTTGTTGGTTTGTTTGTTGAGCTTAGCTCCTTATTGCCGACCAACCACGAGCTCCCATATTCATCAAAATTAGCCCACTGAAATAGGGGCCACAAACAACCCTCAGGTCAACATGTATCTGTGGCCCTCCTACACTTACCTCTCTCTGGGTTTCTATTTTGACCATAAGTGGCTCAGAAGGACAAGTGCCACTTATTTGGGGGTTGGCCGAGGGAATCTCAAGGGTGTCAAGTGTCTCTTGAAAACGCAAAATCAGCCCAGCAGCTGTGCACTCCCCTAGGAAGTGCAAAAGCTGTCCCAATATAAATCGGTAAAACCCAGGGTGCCGTGGAAGCCACCACGGTCCTGAAGAAGAATCTGAACTAAGTCCTTTTGTATCTGCACATCCTGGGTTCTGCCATGCAAACCTCCACCTCTGTGACTTCCTGGAGAATCACTTCCTGGTTGAAGGAGTAAAACATCAAGAAGATGGTAACCACCTGACTAACCTCCACAGGCTGGCTGGCAGGCCCTGACCCTGGGCTGGGGGAGTAGCGCTTTCAAAGGCTGTCTCAAGAATGCATAGGAGCCTCCAGAGCCCAGTGGCTCTTGGGGAGCCCCTTTGATATCCCTCTTGGTGTCAGAGCCTCTGCCTGAGCCTCTCCCTGCAGGCACGGGGAAGCATTTTAACCCCTCTGGAGCCCTCGAGCAAAACGTGGATCAGGTGCAAACAACAAAGCTTTTTATAGCCAGAGCATTGCAAAACAAAACAAAACAAAAACAAAAAAAATGCGTATAAGTGGACCTGTGCAAGTTTAAACCCATGTTGTTCAAAAGCCAGCTGTAGTTATACTTAAGAAGTTGGCCTAACATATGACTCTCACGGCATTGCTCTATTATCATTTTTTGATATGGTTCTTAAGCCACAGATGGGCTCATGTGGAATGGCAGAGAGGAGATGTCAGAAATTAGATGCAAATTTTTGTGAACATCTGTGCATATGCCTTTTTATAAGGTACATCTTTGGCAGTTAATAGAGACTCTCTTAACAAGAGGACTCTGACTTAAAATTGCTCTTATCCAGGTGCTGGATCGGATTGTGAATGCAGGCTAGTTTCTTACCTTCCCCACATGTTGTTTTCCTTATCTATAAAACCTATCTAATAACAGGACCTATCTAATAACATTGCTGAGAAGGCTGAATGATTTATTTCCATAAGCACAAAGTAAGCACTCAGTAAATGTTTACTTAATTAATGTTAGTATAAAGTGTAAATTTTTTAGTAGGATAAACTCTCTCACTATACTCAAAGAAATCTATGGCTCTATAAAAACAAAGGGCTACCATCCACAAAATGGTCTTTTTTAATGCAATAGTATGTCATTCAAAATACAGCTTCTTCCCATCTCTGTACCATGATTTGTTACTACTGCTTGTTCCTACCTACCAATTAAAGGTCATTCTGAATGATATACCCTACCTACATTTCCCCCGAAGGCTTCATGTTTTCAACAATTCTGGGCTTGCATTTGTCATATACTGTATTCAGTTTTAAAGATGAGGGGTGCCTGGGTGGCTCAGTCAGTTAAGCATCTGACTCTTGATTTCAGCTCAGGTCATGATCTCACAGTTTGTGGGTGCAAGCTCCACGCTGGCTCTGCACCGTCAGTGGGAGATTCTCTCTCTCTCCCTCCCTCTGCCCCTCCTCTGCTCATGCTCTCTCTCTCTCAAAATAAATAAACTTTAAAGATGAAAATATTAGGTGCTAAGTCAATATGTAATTTAAATTCATGAATAAATATATTCCTTTTTTCATTCTGTTAATGGAGTTATATTTAGATACCTAGATTTTGACTTAAAAAAGCCTCTATAACAGCTTAAGAAAGCTTCTACTACTGTAATTCGTGACAAATCGTATACCTAAAACTTTAGTACCAGACATTACTACCTTGGCATGCTAAAGAAATTATTTGTGAATTATAGTAATTGATATTTAATTAAATATTAGTGCCTAATAATTCTTTGTACCCCCTTAAATATTTTCTTGAAACAGATTATACCATTATCAATTATTTTTCTTTATAAAAATCTTAAAACCAATGTGTGATAAATACATGGGAAGCTTCTATTTCAGGGTTGCTTTTGATCATAAGTTTAAAGAGAATGAAAGAATATCAAAAGACATCTTTCGAAGGCGCAATAACATGAGTTAGGTTCACTCATTATTAACCTTAATAATATTCCTGTTACAGGAATATTATTAGAATACTGTCTGAAATTAACTTGCCAGGGGTTTAAAGGGGTGGTTAAAACAAACTCATTTTCTTCCTTTTCTTCCTTTTAAAGCAAAATATTACAATTTTATGAAGTTGTGTGCCTTTAAAATAAGGCTAAACCTCTTGCAACAAAAGACCCAAGTCAATGATGAGTACAGTGATCCCAAAGATGAAAAGAAAGATTTTCTCTCAAATGATGGGAACGGCCATATTATATTCAGGGTTTTTTGTATTGTGAAATGGCAGGTCGGAATTCTTTTTCTGAAGCCTGTACCTTGGAGAGTAAAGGCAGTTTATAAAGGTAGCTGAATACAACTTGTACTTATCGCTTTGTCTTTCACTGTCACACTCAGAGTGAATGGGTTTTCACAGTTGACCAAACTGAATGGAAGCGACAGCATCACATTTCTGCAGAGTTATTTGCAGGATACACACTAAAATTCACCTTTAAAGTGTTTACTCCTCTAAAAACACGCTGGACAAAATTTTGATCCAGAATAGGTTGAAAAAGAGGCCATGTTTAATCAGCTGCAAATAGCTCTTAAGCTTGGAATTAAATATGTGTTTAAATCTTTAGAATATTGTAGAAAAATTTCAAGCCAGCATTTTATGCCTCACTTTATGCATTGAATTAAAGAATCAATATAAACTTCAGTTAATCTCTTTAAGAAAAACATTCTATCCAGTTTTATTTAGTAAATCATAATGAATTTGATATGACATCTGTTGTAAGGCTATACAAATGGTTGGTTAAATTTAGACTGGAAATCAGAGTTGCTTTAGTCTATTAGATAAAGAATATGAGTTACCTTAATCATCAGTATACCTTTCATTCAAGGGGCCTACTCTGTCTTCATTTTTCTTTACTTACAGTATCTGTTGATGCCTTTAAAAAGTGAGTGATTTAATAAAACTTTAAATTTCCTTTCAAGGGATATCTTCTGTTTCAGAGCAAAATGACCACCAGATAACATCATTACTGCAACAAAAATACCAAGTGTAGTTTTCAGTTAAAAGATTTGGTGTGCATAGAGAAAAAAGAACTTGTTTTTCGACTGAATGGAGAAAAGAAGCAAATGAGAGTGTTATAAATGTTTCAAAATGATCATGTTCTGGTTGAATTATGTTTCGCTGAAATAGATCAGAGACTCAATTCCTTGGGTCTCTCAAAAAACATTTGCAGTTTCTGGAAAACTTACGAAAAATGTTATTTCCCATTCAGTTCATTTACTTTGAAGCCTTATCAGATGAAGGATCAAATGAAACCGATCATCCCCTGGTTTTCCCAGGTTATTACCATGTGGATATGGAATTAACCTCCATCTAGCCACTCTCAAAATGAAATGCCTTCTTTTCACAAAGCAAAAGGAGTGGAACACATAGAATTATTTTGGAATATGCTAAAGGAAAAGAAAACATTGACAGGCAGGGGAATAAAAATGTATAGAGTTATAGCAATTATGAAAGACAAGAATAACAAGAGCTTAGATTAGGGTGCTATCTTTTAAATGTAGGAAGCTGCTTTTACCGTCAAGTACTCAATACATCAAACTCTGACAAGTTGGATTTTATAAACAAGCAGAAACTGAAAATCTGGAAAAAAATGAAAAGTATGTGAATTTATTATTTTTAAAATGTTTATTATTTTTGAGAGAAGGCAAGTGGGGGAGGGGTAGAGAAAGGGGGCACATAGGATGCTAAGAGGGCTCTGCACTGACAGCAGTGAGCCCAATATGGGGTTCAAACTCATGAAATGCGAGATCATGACCTGACCCAAAGTCGGACACTCAACCAATTGAAGCACCCAGGTGCCCCAAAAAGTCGTGAATTTTTAAAGAGTATAATGTTGTTTGATTAACATTTCATGTAGGGAGAGAACTTTCATAGGAGCCAGTAATAACAGTGCTTTGTTCTTTAACAAACTACAATTGACATTTAAACAAATTACAGGGGAGCCTGGGTGGCTCGGTGAGTTAAGCATCTGACTTCGGCTCAGATCATGATCTCACAGTTCATGGGTTCGAGCCCCGCATTGGGCTCTGTGCTGACATCTCAGAGCCTGGAGCCTGCTTCAGATTCTGTGTCTCCCTCTCTCTCTGCCCGCACCCCCTGCCCCCCGCCGTTCACATTCTGTCTCTCTCTCTTTCTCTGTTTCAAAAATAAATAAAGATTAAATTTTTTTAATAAAATGAAATAACAAAAAAAAATTACAGAACATGGTTATTGGTTAGTTGTGTTACAAACTTCCAGAATAAATGGGAGGAAAAATATCGTTGAGTTATATGTAAACTACTGAACTAAAAGCCTAAATTGAGTCTAATAATTTCTGACTCGATTAATGCCTCTCAAGGTGTGTGATGTAGGCCTTGTTCTCTTCCATTCTTACCACAGGGAACCCATCCCCATTCACCATGACAGGTATCGTTTATATGACAAGAAGGGTCAAGTCTCCAGGTAAGGAAAGCTCTAGGCTTGGTCCAGTTGCCCACATGAATGTTCAATTAGCATCTCAAATTCCATAAATCTCAAAACAGATCCCTCACCTCTCTCTCCTTGTTCTACACCCCATGCCCCTCCTCTTTCTGACATAAGCCCATTTACTTCAGGTCCCTCATGCTAGAAATCCCACTTGGAAGGATTAACTCTTTAATTTCTTTCACATCCATTCAGGCATAGATTCCTATGGATTTTTCCGTTCTTCCTTCTTTCTCTCATTTTATATCTGCCTCTCAGTTCCATCCCTCTCTAGACTTGCATCACACTATCATTATTCCAAAAACTTCATAGTTTATCTGTTCCAAGTATATACTATTCCTCTCCCTTGTCACTCCATATCCAGAAAAATATATATATAAGGATTTTGGAGAGCTAGGTATAACTTCTTTAAAGAAACAAATAAAGAAGTAGGTTAGCCAGGTAAATCTCAAACATTCGTGGGATACTCTAAATTCTTCTCATTCCCTTGACCAGTAGAAATCCATTTCTTTGGCCAGCTGAATTACAAATTGCACTTTTGTAAGCCCAGCTTTTGCATCCAGGATTAAGCAAATTGCCCTGTGAGCCCTATGATGAAGCACAAAACTCTGAACCAGCATGCCAGGGCTCTGCATTTACTTGGACAGTGCTTCCTCATGCTTCCATAATGTCTTTGCAACACTGATTTATAGTCAAAGGTGCCAGAACATCACTTACTATATTAAAAGTTGGCTGTGTCTCTCCATTTCTGAGTTCACTGAAAATTTGAAAAAATATGTCAACTGCAAGGGGAAAAAATGAGATGCAGAAGCCTCCATTTCCTGGAGGTAGTTTATACCTGATGTATCTATCTGAACTACCTGTACTGAAAGCAAGCTTGTGAGACAGCTGATTCATATGCATCCAAAAGTGACGATGCAAGCATCGATAAAATCTGGCTGATTGTTTTCTATTTGGCTTTCGAGTGCCTTTAAATATAAAACAGAGAAATATTACCTAGTAAATAGGGGTCTCAAATTAATTTCTGAAAAATGTTGTGAGATGATTAGCAAAAATAAATACTAAATAACATGAAACCATGTAGTAGCACTGACGTACTTGACATGCATTCACTAGCCTCAGTATCTGTATGTCTGATATGTGGGATTTGAACTCACGTATGCAAAAACACTGAAACACAGTTCACGGCAAAACTATATCCACTGTCTAAAGCCTATCAACATAAAAAAATGGGGAGATTGTATGGTCATTAGTTGACAACTAAGTGATTCCTTTAATTATCCTCGTTGGGGCTCAACAAGGTATTAAACACCCGATAATCAGTCACAGAAACAAAGGCATGAATGAGAGCACAATGTCTGGCTTTGCCAGGCTCCATAAGCCCCACCTTGATGTACTGATGGTTCTTAATAAAGACAAGACTCCCAATTAGATGGCTGACAATTGAAAACTGAAGCGACAAACAGGAACAAGGGACTGATCCTCAGTACTAAATTATTTCTAGGTGGCATTGAATACTCTCACAACAGCAAAAGACAAATTTGGAGGATCGCTTTTTACTACAACAAGGAATTCTGCTTTACACTTTACATTTTGCAAGCTTACATCTTCGTTTGATTTTCTACTTTCGTCTATATTTTGCTGGAATCCAGCTTGATACACTCTCTCATTATGATCAGCTTGTACTGATGAGTATACAGTTAGAAAGATGGGCCATATGCACTGCTTACATATAAGACCCTAAACAGAAAGTGCATAGATTCTGTAGTCAGACATACCTCAGGCTCAATCCTGGCTTCTAGAAGGCAGGTTATTTTTGAAGCAGACAATATGAGCATCAGATTCTTTTGCCAACATTAAGAGTGTCTCCAAAAACTACCCTAGTATTGGAGTCTGGGAAGGATGTAGAAGCTTCAGGTGAGCATGGGGGAGGAGTGGCCATTTATATAAATATATCATATATCATAGCACATATCTATCTATATATCTACCTATCTCTGTCTATCTGTATCTATATCTTTATCTGTATCTATCTCTATCTATATATCTTATTCCTACATTAAGAGCATTACCCGAAGAGCTCATTGCCTATAGAATTTCTTTGTTAAGCCAAAAATTTTAAAACACTTAATACGCTTTTGTACAAGCCACTGCTTTCCTCCACATAGCAAAAATAGAAATTCTTCTTGCCTGCACACTGGCAGGCAGCCCACATTTGCCCGTACTACGATTATTTCTGAATGACTTGGCACAACCTTTAATGGTATGCTTCTTGCATCATAGGATTCGATGTTCCATTTTTGCCCATCTCATCGCTTTAGCCTTCAGAAGCTGTATTTGCCTGATTGCTATTAATACAGGGATACTTCTGCATGGCTGTCCTTAGATTCCATACTCTTGGGCTGCCTTACAAGGGAGACCGCCTTTGGATCTTCACTGGCTCAGTTCCTTTGGACAGGATCCAAGACAGACTGCCTGATGCTGAATTTCACTGCTGTGTCCAGTGCTGTAATATTGAGGTTCCTGTGTCAATACGCTTTGGATTTTAAAGAGTCATGTTCCCAATATAAGCCTAAGCACTTAAAATGTTGTGTTTCTTTTAATTTTGTTTCATCAAACTTTTTTTTTCTAATGATCAGGTCTAAATACTTTATATCAAAATGGACAACAGTAACAGCAACGTGCGATTTTCTATAAACTCGCATATAAATAGTACATGCACATGCGCGCACACACACACGCACACACACACAGGTATAAACACAGTCACAGAATTACAGGAACAGAATTTTTCTCATTCTTCTCTTCAAGGAGGAATCTGACATGCAGCATTAATGTCAAACTTGAGTCATTAAATAAAACTTATAACTCAAGTATCTTATAAAAACCAAAACGTAGAGTATATATAATTACATTATTGGATTAATATAACCACTCTTTTTTTAGTGGAATTGTGCCTAGTTATTAACGCCAGACTTCAAATAACTATATATTTATGAAGAGGAACACGTGAGCAAAGATTTTAAGCTTACGGTACTCATGCCAAAGGCATAGGCATGAGTATGCATGAGGAAAAGGACACAGGTCTCTCTGTCAACTGTGGCTAGCTCAGCTGAAGAGAGCTTTCCAATTCTTGGCAGAATAACAAATTCTCAAGCAGAGAGGGGATAAGGGTGAGATTTTTTCTTCTGTAAGTAACTTAATGAATGAAGTACTAATTAACATTATGGCATTGATAAATGGAGAGAGAGATTAGGGATGTACTCGATATTCAGACCTTCGCAGATGGACTGTCAAAGCCACATTAATTCCTATCTCATTGGAGCATCTGCTTCTCCCATAATCCACTGCCCCTTGGTACGAACAACACAAACTGTTGTGACTCAATTCGATTTATATCAATCTAATTTCTCTTAATCCAATTTGTATTCCAATCTACTACCTTCTAATCACTTAAATCTTCAGCCTCCATCTGGTAAATTTTCTCTCAAAATTAACCGAGCAGATGCCTCTGCGATTGTATTCCACAGTCAAGCTAATCAGACCCTCGCAGTGGCCTATAGAATCCACTGAATAGGTACGTGACTTACGGTGTTGCCCTTCCAGTTACAAACTCTGCGAGGTAGGAAGACCATTTTATCTATCATTAATTGGTTCATTTGCATAACACTGCTTGGGAAGGAACACTGGTCACAAAAGCCAAGAGAAGAAAACTATAGGAAGAGAGCAAAATATGCTCATTTGTCAAATGAGCTTTGCAATTCAATCTGTCTTGTTTTTAGGTTAACAAAGGTGAGGTGAAAATATTGTTTGATAGTTCATGGTCTTAAAAGCTACCCTCTGCATGCTATGGGATTAGAGGAGTTTTGTCTATTAATCACAAAGTCATTCTGTGGTTAACAGAATTTTGGTTAACAAACATATTCTTAAAATACGCCTCTGAATTTCAGAAGTCTGCACTAATTGATTCACCAGAACATATGTGATATAAACAATACAGCCCCTGGCTAACATTGACTTTCACTCCCATGGAAGTTCCACTGTGATCCATAATTAATGTCACAAATTAAATGTTCCCCTATGAGCAGACTGAACAGCACTACCTGTGGAATAAACATCATTCTGAAACACAGAGTAATTAAGAAAAAATGTAAATAAATAAAGGACCAGGACAAATAAAAACAACCATTATATTGAACTACTTAGAGGTAGAATTGATTTTCATGTAAGACTTATGAGATTAATTTCATTAATTTATAGCCATATTTTTTACATAGTGTGTCCCGATAATATTGTAAGTTTGTTTTGTTGTTGTTGTTTTTTTTCAAATTTCAAGGCATAATGAAGAGGAATATTGCAATACTCAATGTGGCCACATAAGAAATTATCCTTTAGAAAACTTTTGCCATTAGAAAAACCTGAAAGATTAGCCAAGAAAACCATTAAATCTAGAACATAGTCTATCTTAGCCTGAAGAATGTCTAAGAAATCAGTCTCATTAACATTATGAGACAGAAAAGTATCAAAATGCCTTCATAAAACAAAACATAAAAAATTGGATTAGAGTAGAAAGTGAATTTGTTTCCTCAGTTCTGACTAGAGTAAGATAAAAAAGACAAGGCTTCATGATCAGACAAACACAGTTTGAGAAGTCAGAGGACAACAACATTGGACCTTCTGAGAAATTGGTAGAACAAATAAACTGGGGTTGGGGGAGCAGACAATGAGTGACAGTGAGTGATCCATTTCTCTATCTCAGCAGAAAAGAGTGAGTGACACAACCACTCAGTGATAAAAGCAACCACTTCTGGACCCAGTTCAGGCTCACATTTGCTCTTCTTAGCCCGAATTGCTTCCTCTGTAAAGTGGGTTGAAAATTATATCTGCTTCTATATACTGTGTTGATGATAAAATGAGATCACCCAGGTAAACCACACTGCTTAAATTCTAAGTCAGCATGTGAATATAAAACATTAGGGCCATTTAAGAACATGGAGTCTGGGCTCAAATTGGAGATCCAGACCTAGGAGTTGGGTAAGTGCAGGCAACTTACTAACCTTCTTGGTAACCTGGTGTAAAATAATGATGATAATATCTCCTACCCCATGTTAGGGGAAGAAAATAATTTATATATTTAAAGTATCTAGATAAGTGCCTGAGACAACATGTCCCATGAAAAGTCTGTTATACGATAAAAATTAAGAAAGTTGTCTTTATATTGTAAGTTCTCACATAAGTCTGGACGTGCATTAACTGTTGACTAGCTACAGAGTAGTGTCTATTTTTTCAATGGCACTGTTCTTTTCAGTATTAAAAGTATGTTATTCTATTAAAAGAATAGAACTATTTTGGATGCTACAATGAGGTCTATCTATAGATAATATGCTTTATAAAGTACTTTTCATTGGCTCTTACATGAAAACAGTGGTCTCAATGATATTAGTAACTTTAGTAATTACTGACACAAATAATTCTTGTATCCTATGCGCCAGGCACTGTACTAGAGGAAAGGAGCCCCACCTTCAAGGAGTTCAGAGTCTTGTGCCCTGACAGTTTGATTAAACCCTTTTTCTCTTCTGCGCAGTATAATATCTGAAGCAGACAGGTCATATGTTTCTTTGAATGCCAAGGAAGCTCATATAACTGACACAGAATTATAAAAGTATGGATCAAAAGCCCACTTTCATGATCCTTATCCCAAGGAGAATATAGAGATAGAAATGAGCAGAGATTCTAGAACATGCAGGAGTGATTCTGCACTCTGCTGAGCCACCTGTATACTCAAAGACAACCCCATCCATGCAACACCTCTGATAAAGCAAAGAATAACCTTTGGGGCACCTGGGTGGCTCAGTTGGTTAAACATCCAACTTCTGCTCAGGTCATGATCTCACTGTCCATGAGTTTGAGTCCCACATAGGGCTCTGTTTGACAGGTTGGAGCCTGGAACCTGCTTTGGATCCTCTGTCTCCCTCTTTCTCTCTGTTCCTCCTCTACTTGTATACATGCTCACTCTCTCTCTCTCTCTCAAAAATAAGATAAATAAACATTAAAAAAATAATTCTTGATGAATAAGAATACATATATATATATATATATATGTATTTATGAAAGAGTGTATTTGTATTCATATGTATTATTAAAAAAAAAAAAAGCCGACCAGATGCTACTCTGAAGGAAAAAAAAAACAAAACTTTAAAATCTGGATAAGATTGGAAGGTCCGTTTGGTGAGGGATCATAGTCCCAGCTGATACTAATCATTCCTGTCTACTCTTTTACCAATGGCCTCTCAGTGCCAAGCCCCATCCCAGCAATCATGTACCTGAACTAAATCCAGAATTGACTAGTTTTGCTGGTAAATTGTACATAAGAGTACAGGAAGTATTCTTATCAATTGTTGTCTTAGAATTTTGTTTATTTATATAGATCTTATTTCTTCTGCAAGATTTAACTTCATATTTTTGGTGCCTAGCACACTACTCTGGTATATGCATACGTTTAACAAATATTAACTCCTTCTCAATAGCACTAATATTCAATAATAACAGCAAGGATCACTATACTTATATCTTGTTGAATAGGCACCAGGTGCTTTACAAAGATTATTTTATTTCATTCTCAGCACAACCTTTGTATAATTATCCTTGAGTTACAGAAGAGAAATCCAAGAATTTAAATCGCTTGTACAGATTTATATCCTCAGCACTCAAAATTATCAAGACATAATACAAAATTCTGTGCTGTTTTTCAAAAAGCAACAATATATACTTCAAATGTGCTGCGTATTGTGCTTTTTTCCCCCAAGATTTTAGGAAGCATTAAGTACATTCATCAGGACAGAGTACCGGTTTGTTTAAATGAGCTGTTCCAATACTATCTTTGAAACTCCCTATTATCAAACTCCTTACTGAAACAAAACAAAACAAAACAAAACTTCAGCATCATCAATTTTAAATAGTCTATGGGGTTCAGCACATTCTACTCCAAAACAGGGCAATTTGGTACATTGATTATTTCATGCTGAAGGAATCTGAGAAGTGGCAAGAACATCAAGGACTTTCTGACCTTCCCCTGAAGCAGGTCTTCAAATAGTCAGGGGAGAGGTGACCTCCCTATGCCTGAAGGAAAGGTGTGTCTTTCTCTCTGAAGACTAAAGGACAGAGAGGAATCTGAAGCAAAAGGCCTGGTTAAGTTTCCTCCATTTCAGTACACTTACCTCATACTCTGTCCAATCACTTTTTCCCAGGACTTTCTACTCCTCATCAAAACTCACAATAAAAACACTTAGATTTAACTACTTCTTGGGGTCTTCATTTCCTTATTAAGTCACCCGTGTCACAAAAAACTTATTAAGTAAACGTGCATGCTTTTACTTCTGTTAATCTGTGTTTTGTTCCAGGAGCCCCAGCCAAGAACTAAGAACGGAAGAAGGAAAAGATACTTTCCTCCCCCTACATAGATCTTTACAAAACTTGCACTGGTCAATATCAGTCTGCTGAAACGTTTAAGGCAAAAATGGAAGCTCATAACCTGGAGCTCTTTTACTGGAGAAGAAAGCTCAAAACTCTCCGTAAATGCCAAGCCTATAATTTTAATTAAGGCAAGTGATTAATGATTCATGTAGATATATCTGTAGGTGATAGTAAGTTATATGCGACACAAAGTGCTACATTATTGATATTAGAACTTATAGTAAGTTGTGGTGAAATACAGCTTGGTAAGAGGATAGTTTGTCTTCCCTCTAATTTTACTTGTTTCCTTTACCTTTTAAAATCTCTATCACTTAGAAAAGCAAACTTTAAGCAACAACAACAACAAAAACACAAACTGTTGTTAGATGTTTTCGTACTCTATTTGCTAAAACATCTTCCTTCTCCCAGACAAGTTTTAGACATTTATATTAGGTACTATGTATACAAACTAGTCTAACCTAATCCCTAAAAAATTAGAGTGTTTATAAGAAAAAGCAGGAAGCACAAGAAAGCACAATAACATGGGTACAATAACCATAGTGTAGGGGAAAAAAATATAGAAATCATACATTAGATCTTATGATAAAGTCAAAAAAGAAAATTATAAAAAATAATGAATCTTTTATTTTATTTTTTTTTAATTTTTTTAATGTTTATTTATTTTTGAGACAGAGAGAGACAGAGCATGAATGGGGGAGGGTCAGAGAGAGGGAGATACAGAATCTGAAACAGGCTCCAGGCTCTGAGCTGTCAGCGCAGAGCCCGACGCAGGGCTCGAACTCACGGACCGTGAGATCATGACCTGAGCCGAAGTCAGCCACTTAACCGACTGAGCCACCCAGGTGCCCCAAATAATGAATCTTTTAAAATAAAACCTCAAAATAGTAAAATGTACTTGAGCTTTCAAACTGTTTTCCAACTATTATTCTTTTCCTGATTTCAGCAAAAAACAGTAATTTCAAGTCCTATTAGTGTGCCATAAAGCACCATAGTACATAACTTACCATCCATCTAATTATGTTGACCACATTTTGGTGTATATATTATCATAAAATACAAAAAAAAAAAAAAAAAAAAAAACAGAGTATTTGTTCTATTAGTTGTTTTCCTCAGGGGGTTATTAATTAAAAGAAACAGAGTAAGGCCCACCCACAATGACTCTTAGAGCACTCCTCCCTCATCACCTCCAAGTTCTTAGTAAATACAAGGACAGGAATCCCAAATCATCTCAATGCACTGCCCAGTCTTGGAAAGAGGGGGGAAATATTACTCTTAACTCTAAAATATTGCTGATGTCCCCAATTTCTTTTATTACTCAAATTCATCAGTATGTTCATCTGAGGTATCCCTATTTCTACAAAGCATTACATATACTGTACCTTCAGATACAGTTATGACCAAAAACACATTCTCAAGTAAAATTAAAAAAGAAAAATACATGGGGCGCCTGCGTGGCTCAGTTGGTTAAGTGTTGGGCTTCTGCTCAAGTCATGATCTCACGGTTCATGAGTTTGAGCCCCACACAGGTCTCCACACTGATAGTGTGGAGCCTGCTTGAGATTCTTTCTCTCCCTCTCTCTCTACCCCTTCTGTGCTCTCTCTCTCTCTCTTCAAAATAAAAAAAATAAATTAAAAAAAAAAAAAAAGAAAGAAAGATACAACTGGTAAAAACCTGGTTGCTCATGCTACAAGGCTAATATTAGGATGCTAACACATAAATTACAATGCTAACTTTTATAGAGAGTTACATTTTGTGTATATGTGTACGTATTTATTGCTGACCACAAGCTAAGTGACTTCTCCCCTTATACTTAGGCCCATTTATCATAAGCTAGGTTTTACTGTATTCAAATTTTTTAGTTATGAAAATTTAAGTGATATGACAGAGACATGAAACCCAAAACGATTTTACTAAAAACAAAGTACAGTTTGACATTTTTAGGTCCTTCCTCTCAAGACTGGGTAAAGAAAACACAGTACTTTAAATACTCAGAGAGGAGGGGCGCCTAGGTGGCTCAGTGGGTTAAGCCTCTGACTTTGGCTCAGGTCATGGTCTCAGGGTTCATGACCTTGAGCTTACTACCTCCAGCTCTGTGCTGACAGCTCAGAGCCTGGAGGCTGCTTCTGAGTCTGTGTCTCCCTCTCTCTCCCTGCCCCTCCCCAACTCACACTCTGTCTCTCTCTCTCTCTCAAAAATAAACATTTTTAATAATAAAAATAATTAAAAAAAAATACTCACGAAGGAATACTTCCTTTGGAGGAAAAGTTTGCTCCACTATGATCTCACTCTGCCTTTAGGGACATTTATGCTGAAATCACATTATTTCTTCAAAGGATTGCATTAATTCATTCATTCGTCATTTATTTATAGGTAATGTGCCAGTGGCTCATATACATCACAGAAGGAACAGAAAACAATAAAGGTGATGTTTTCTCTAGGAAAGTTTACTCTAAAAATCGGAGAGAAATACAAAGCCATGAAGTCACCCGGGCACGACTTTTTTTAATTGAACTTGCTGTATTAGTTCTTCTTCCATCCTAAAGGAAACATCTGTCAGCAAACCAGCTGAACTAATAAACACTCTAATGTGTTAGAAAAGAGTATGACTTGATTCATTCAAAACATAATAGATAAATACAAAGACCCTCCCAGGAATGTAACTAATTGTGTTAGTAGACATTTGCAAGGAAGCAAGACACATACAAAGTCGTCTGTTCCTAACTGCTTCTTTTATGTTCTAGAGTTATTGGACAGGTGAAAGGGGACAGATTTTAAAACTGAATCTTCGAGAAAAGATGAGGGAACATGAGTCAGGATGATACTGTGACACTTCAAGGGAGCCTTCACACATGTGGAGAACAAAAAATGCAATTACGTCCCATACTAATACTTGGAAAAACTTAGAACGCACGTGAATAGTTATGCTACATCTAAATTTAAATCTGTATTTATAATCCATAAGTGATTTAGTGCTAGTAATAAATATGAAATATTAACACTACCTGTTTAATGAGAATGCATTTGTTTGTACTGCACAGGATTTTAATTTGCAATGGAATTATTGTGCACTTTCATATTTGTATTACGATATATATGCCCAAATGGTTATCAAAATAGCTAGTTTCCAATAAGTTAAAATGTATGATTTAATTAACAAGCTTCATTGACTCTCTTTCCTTGAGTATATTTTCAAGTCATAATCTCTGGCTAGGCATAAAGCCACATGCCTGCATAATTTCACACTCAAGGAGAATCCCATGCCCACAGGACAATCCTATCTGTTCACCCTCAATGTGAGGGTCAAGCTGTGTAGTCCTCAGAAAGTAGCATTAAATAAGACAACATAATAATGCACTAGGGAGGAAATCACTTAATATTCATGTTGACAGAACAGAAGATTAATCACGGGGATTTTGTGCCCTCAAAGAGGACTCAGGAAGACCCTAGGTCCCAGCTTCAGGAAAGCTGATTGCTTTAGAGTAGTTCACAAGCAACCCTGTGATGAAACGCTAAGGTTTACTGCAAATTGGCACTGGGTGACAAATGAGGCACCTTTCTTACTTCAACTTCAAATTAATCTTATTGTCCCACGGATCTTTGTTTTCGGCCACATACCCACTCTCCTCTTTTGTACGGCAGGGCAATCTTTGCAGTGAATTTTAAACAATCGTAAAGAATATTTCCTTTCATGTTTACTTCACCCGACAGGTGATTTTAGAAGCAGCATGCTCCTTTCTCTTCGCGAATAAAAACGTGTTCCTCGCACTCTGCTCATTTTTTACGGCAAAGAAAACATAAGAATAATAATGGTCGGTGTTTACCAGGTATTCAGAACATCGAGTTAAAAGCATTCAACCTGTTAAAGACTATTTTTAATGATAGTGATTAAATATAATTATAACCCTTTTCCCTTGAGCAATTTATTAACCCCTTAGGATTGAATACTTGTTTGCTGTAATTTTTAAAGGGCAATTGTTTTCATATCTATTGAGCATTTTCCTCAAAACCTATCTACAAAACCACACTCAAAAGCTTCGATATTACAAACATAATAAAGGCTTAGCAGATTCATTTCCTATTCATGTTTTGTAAATGATTTCCCTTTTGACTTCCGGTAATCATTGCATTTAACTAAATCATGATGGCCTAACCGTTCTTCCATTTAAAAGAAATGAACTTCACTCTGTTATGTTTATAGTAAATAAAGATAAATGCAATCATGATTTTAAATAAAAACAGATTACTGTGGGAAACAGCCTCAATGAACACAAACTTTGGGGACGATGAATGTTTTCAGTCTCTAATACATATTAAGCATAAAATATATTCATTCACAAATATATATGTGGAGAACTTAACCAGGCTGGCACTGAGTATATACTAGTGAACAAAACAGAGACTACCATCTGGTTGTATATAAGTATATAGTATGTAAGTGTATATTTAAAAACTGTGGGGGTGTCTGGGTGACACAGTTGACTGAAGCATCCGACTCTTGATTTCAGCTCAGGTCATGATCTCATGGTTCGCACGTTCGAGCCCTGCATCAGGCTGTGTGCTAATAGTCAAGAGCCTGCGTGGGATTCTCTCTCCCTCTCTCAGTCGCTCCCAAACTTTTGCTCTCTTTATCTCTCAAAGTAAATAAATAAACTTTTTTTGAAAAATGTGATAAATGCCATAAAGAAGGATGTAACAGGAATAACTCATTTGGATTACTGGACATGAAAGTTTTCTCTAAATAAGTGACTCTTGATCAGAGTCCTAAAAGATAAATGTAGTTAGCTGAGGTAAGAAGTGCAAAAGACAATCCTGGCATGAGTATCCAGCATAGGCAGTCTCCTGAATGGGAAAGACCTTGGTATGTTCTAGAAACTGAAATAACATCAATGTAGCTACAGCATATGATAAGGGACAGACTAGTGAAATAAAGTTTAAAGTAGGTAATGAGGGCCAAAACTATGTAGGAATTTATAAGGCCCACTAATGAATACAATCCTATCATAGTGCAATAGAAACCACTGAGATGTTTTAAACACCTCAGAAAGCTAACATCATCTGGTTCATCTCTTCAAAAGCCACCTAGGCTACTCTAAGTAGAGTCCTGTGGAAGCCTGGGCATCAACCAGGAGGCTCTTCAATAACCCAGAGAAGAGATGATACAGTCCTTTTGCCACTGGAAGCTGATAATTCCCTAATCACTTTTTAAGTGGCCTAGAAAGACCCTGAATCAGGCACAAAGACAGCAGTGCCTCACAGGAGGGAGCATGTGCACACACCATCAATCCCAGCCTTCACCTCAGATGGACTCTGCTGGAAAGTGTCTATGCCCCTTGGGCAAGCTGCTCAATGACCATGCTTTGAAACCACCATCATTCATTGCAAGGGAATAAGAGAAGAAAGAATGGATGAGAGAATTCATTTCATTTTTCATTTATGAGGTTTGCAAGTGGGGGAAAGAATCGCTTTTCGTATTTCTAGGCAAAAAGCCCGAGCCATGAATTTTCAGGTAACAAAAATCATAAGGGACATTTATGCTGAAAGTACAGTTTCATTTTAATTTCATCCTATTTTAAAATTTTCTGCCATACTTTTTACTGAATGAACAGGTGTTTCTAAAAAGTAAGTTTTATCTGGGCTAGAGACTTGTTCATTAATTGCACTTTATGGGGAAAGAGCGGCTCTAGTTTGGAAGGGGATTACGCCATCTTAGAAAAAAAAAATACTTAGACTATTTCCTCAGGGGGCTGTAGACAGAACTACTGACAATGGTCGCTTCTCGAGTGGAGACTGGCAGACAGGGCTAGAGGGGAGACTTGTTTCACAACACAACCTTCGGTAGTTTGAAAGATTTATAGTCTGCTAGTACTAATAAAAATAAATAAGCAAGGCAGCAAATTAATAAAAGAACCACCCATGATTTCTCCCTACTCTGTAACACGCCATTCTTAGTTTATACCTAATCAATCTAGCAGCGCGTCTTCCAAACCCGGTCCCACTTCTTCCCATTTGTACTGAGTAGCTGCCCTCCTCTCTCTAAGAGCCACACAAGCTTTCCCTTATCTCTACTCCTGTCCCATGACAGCCCATCCTCTACACAATAGCCAGAAACACTTATTTAAAATGTACCTTGAATGATGCTACTGCTTCTGTGCTCAAAACCCTCCAAGCTATTTTCTTTGTATTGGAATAACATCCAAACTCCTCACTGGGATCTACAATACCCTCTCTATTTTATCTCTTGCCTACCCCCCCTTTCATTCTGTACTACCCCAGCCCCTTTGCTGACAACTTTGTGAGCATATAAGCTGTAGAGAGTTGACCAATACCCGGCCAAAAGTCATGTGCATCCGGAAACCCACGATGTAGCCTTATTTGGAAATAGGGTCTTTACAGAAGTTATTAAGGTAAGGATGGATAGGTAAGGATACAGAAGTTATTAACGTAAGGACTGGATAGAATCCAGTCATACTGGATTCTAGTGATTCCTAAGCCAATGAGGGTGCTTTTATAAGAGACAGAAAAAGACACACAGAGTCATTGGGGTGGGGGGCGGGGGGGAGTCCATGTGAAGATGTTGGCGGAGATCGCAGTTATGCTTCCATAAGCCCAGAGACACATGGGAGCACCAACACTGGAAGAGGCAAGGAAGGGGTATTAATTTCCTAGGGTGGTTTTACCAAAGTATCACAAACCAGGAGGTTTAAACAACAGAAACTTCTCACATAGTTCCGGAGCCTAAAAACTCCAATCCAAAATATTGGTAAGATTCGTTCCCTCTGGGAACTGCAAAGGAGAGTCTGTTCCAGGCCTTTCTCCTAGCTTCTGGTGGTTTGCTGGCAATCTTTGGCATCCCTCAGCTTGCAAATACATTATTCCAATCTCGGCCTTCATTTTCCCATGAATTCTCCCTTTGTCTCTGTGTCCAAATTTCCCCTTTTTATAAGGACATTGGTCATATTAGATCAGGGCCCCACCCTAATGACCTCATATTAATTTATCTCTATCAAGACTAAATCTTCACAAAATAATCACATTCTGAGATACTGGGTATTAGGATCTCAACAAATCTTTTTAAGGGAGCACACATGAATCCATATGAGGATTCTTCCTACTGCTTGATTGTGGACTTCTGACTTTTAGAACTATTAAAGAATGAATTTCAGTGGCTTTTAAGCTAGAAAGTGTGTGGCTATTTATTATGACAGCTCTAGTAAATAAATATATTGTACAGGCTTCCTCTCTGATTCTGGAAATATTCTTTTCCACTTTAGGGGCTTTGACTGGCCTCCTCCCCCTTCTGGAATGATTTTCCTGCAGATCTTTGCAAGACTGGCCCTTATACAGGTGTTTGCTCAAACATTTCCTCCCACTAAGACTTCTGCTTTTATTTTTTAATTTATTATTATTATTATTATTATTATTTTAATTTTAGTGTGCAAGTAAGCAGGGGAGAGGGGCAGAGGGAGAGAAAGAGACAATCTTAAGCAGGCTCCATTTCCAGCGGGGAGCCTGACATGGGGTTCAATCTCATAACCCTAGAATCACAATCTGAGCTGAAGCCAAGAGTCAGAAGCTCAAGTGACTGAGCCACCCAGGCGTCCCAAGATTTCTGATGACTCTATCTGAGAAGGCCTGGCCTGCCTGGCACTCATAACACTATATGGTATCTTTAAACACCAATCTGTCTTTATAATTACCTAACAATTGACTTGAGTGCTTGCATATTGTCCTCTCCTCCTCCCCTGCTAGCTCTAGAAGAGCAGGTACTTTGTCTGTGATGGTCATCATCTAACCCTAGCACCTAAAAGGATGTTTAAAACAAAGGTACCCAGTGCATGCTTGCTGAATTAATTAATGAGCACATAAAAAAGTCACTTAATGTAACCATTAGACATTTTGACCAAGAGCTTGAAAGCTTATGCTTGAATAATTGAAGTACTAGAAGTCATTGATCATAAGAAAAAAAAAAAAAAAGAGGGGTGCCCAGGTGGCTCAGTTGGTTAAGTGTCTGACTCTTGATTTCGGTTCAGGTCACGATGTCACGGTATGTCAGGCTCTGCCCTGACATCGTGGAGTCTGCTTGGGATTCTCTCTCTCTCCCTCTCTCTCTGCGTCTCCCTCACTCACACCCTCTCTGTCTCTCAAAATAAATAAATAAACTTGAAAAAAAAAAAAGGATTCAACTATAATAGTATAATTTTATTAGCCTATTCTTTTTTTTCCACATTGAATCAACATGTTTCAGTAAAATCTTCACGTATTTCTCCTAACTCCAACTTTACCCCCTTTGTGTTAAATATACCAAGCTAACAATTTCCCCACATGATAGCGGACGTCTGAAGTGGATAGCGCTCTGATGCCAATTAGCTACCTTTTCTGGCAAAGTATCACCATTCTTTCAACCATTTCTTATATCCTGTCTTAAAATCCATCTCACACTTCCTCCTCCTCTCTCCTAAGTGATCTCCTTAAATGAATTCCAGTTTGTCTATTTCTGTCTTAAAATTTAGCACTTTCATATATGGTCCCACAACACACATTAGAGCAAAAGCAACATCCCTTATATTTTAAATCCGAAATCAGCAAACTTATTTTTTGCGGGCAAGAAAATCTGATTGAATAAAATTTTCACTTAACATGAAATATTATTGTACTCTTGATTGTTACTCAACTATTTCCAAATGTGAAAAAGATTACAGTTTGTGGGCCATATGAAAACAGGTGGCAGTCCAAATTTGGCCCAAAGGCTGCAGTGTGCCCACGTCTAATTCAGAGAATGTATTCTATAATAAAGCCCTGGAATCTCACTAACATGTGGAAGTGGGTTGTGTATCATACTGTGGAATAATATTGAATTGAATTTCACAAAAACATTAAAATCTTTATCTACCTAGTCTACTCCCAATCCTGTAGTCTCTCATGCTGTTTTGATACCATTTACCCTCTTCCACAAATGAATAATATGCTTGAATTATATTTTCAAGATATGTTTCTCTTTAGAGTGAATATTAAACTTGACTGCTAAGTGACTAGTTGGTAGGAGGTTTTAGAAATTAGTGCTAGAAAAAAATGATTATGCTTTATTCTATACAATGCTCATCTAAACAAAGATTATTCTCAAAAGAGTATTTCTTCATTCTCATTTCACAGAGTCAAAACAAAATGGCTTCTATCACTCCTTTGGGAAATGATGGCACAACAGAAGGAAACATCTTTGCAAATGCTGTCTTAATTTTACTCGTTTCTGACACATAAGACTGGCAGCTTTCTTTCACCATGAAAATATGTTTTCTCATATCAAATTAGATTCACACCCCTAACATAAATACCAACCAAGAAGCCTGTGTGTTCCCAGTGGTGAGAGAGAAAAACAGCTCCAAAAGAGGACAGCCTCTTCCTCCCATGACAACAGAACAACAAGGACAGAAGCAAATGGTACTTCTTTGGAAAATTTTGCAAATATACACTTATGATTATTTTGGAAACAACTAAAAATGGACCCAGAATAAAAAGAAAGAAGACAAAATAGCAGAAAGATAAATACTAAATAAATATTCAGTCATAACTGTTTAGAGTTGAAAAATATCTTAAGCAGGTACATCCTGTGAGGAATTACTAATGACGATTTTAAAAATCACTGTATGAAGTAGTCATCAATAAAAGAAAAAAAAGAAAAAAAAAAAACAAGTTTGAAGCATCCTCTGTAACCTATTTAAAAACTGAGAGAACCTGTGGATGGATGCATGCCATGTAGGATTAATTCCCAGGAATTTCATACTGAAAGCAGTCTTGGTTTTCCCACATACTTCCTAAAACTCTATGTCCTCTGAGGCTGAAGATAATATGTCAGTAAAGAACTGATGACATGTGTTGAAAAATTTATGAAAAAAAAAAAGAGGCAAATATTCAATTCAGCAGTGAGTATATGCCAAGCATGTTGGTAGCTGTTCTCATGTGTTATCTTGGTTAATTCTCCCACGAAAATCCCATGACATTGTCCCTAAACTTTTCAGTATGTTAGTCACATCTAACTCAAAAGCAGTTGATTTTAGAGACACACAACATAGATTCTGTTTAATTTAGTACAGATAAAACCCTTCCTTTTTGTACTCACAATTGTCCATTGGCTTAACTTTCACTAAATACGGATGGTAAAGAAAATATTGGCTACAAGTAGCAAGCAAAACGAAAAAAAAAAAATAACTTTGAGAACCATTCAGCTGATGAGAGCCCAAGTGACCACACACAAGAATACCCTTTCAGCCACGTATGTTTGGAAGGACTCTGGCTTCAGCCCGTATGATTTACAAATGAAATTATGGCTTAATTAATCCAGCATTACAACTTTGGTAGTCGCTAAAAAGGAAGTAGAGGTGCACCTGGGTGGCTCAGTTGGTTAAGCATCTGACTCTAGATTTTGGCTCAGTCCATGATCTCATGATTTGTGGGTTCGAGACCTGTGTTAGGCTCTATGCTGACAATGGGGAGCCTGCTTGTGATTCTCTCTCTCTCCCTCTGCCCTCTTTGCTCTCTCTCTCTCTCTCTAAAAAAAAAAAAATAAATAAATAAATAAAATAGTACAATTTGATAACCCAAACTCAAGTGTTAATTTTAAAAATTACTGTAATGATACTGAACACTTGTTTTTGTTTTATTTTGAGTAAGTAGATGGATAATGCAGGTAGAACTGTTGTACATTTTTGTTTTTTAATGTTTATTTTTGAGAGACAGAGAGAGTGCTCATGCGAGCACACATGCACACGAGCAGGCGAGGGTCAGAGAGAAGGAGACAAAGGATCCAAAGCAGGACTCTGTGCTAACAGCAGAGAGCCAGATGCAAACTCACAAATCAGGAGATCATGACCTGAGCTGAGGTTGGCTGCTGAACCAACTGAGCCACCCAAGCACCCATGTTTTACATTTTTATATAACTCTCCACTACACAACATTAAGCAAGCATTCCTTATACATACTTTAGAATTTGTACTATCAAAAACAAAAATAAAAACAGTCGTTGCGCCCCAAAATCTAGATTAACTATATAATTGAAATAGGAATATTTTTAACATTAATGTTTACACCTCCATACATTAACTTGTTTTCCCCATTTTTGGTCTTTTAAATTTACCATTCACATATTGTTGCATGATTTACAGGGTGACACTATATACAAACACCTTTCCACATAGAGTTTTTCTGGCTAAGGAACTTTTTCAAATTGATCTACTGTTAACATACACGATAACATCTTTGAGAAATGTTAAAATCTGTTTGTGATTAAGACAGGAACGTATGGAACCAAGAGTTGATTTTGAAACCAATTATTTCCCCATCTTTTTTGACATCTAGTATTACACCTATGCACTTAAATTTTTAAAGTTTATGATAAATATAAATAACTTTCAATTTATTGGAATATAAAGACAATCTTTATTTTTCTGAATATAATTGAGTGAAGGTAGTAATGAAACTACTGGTGAGATCAAGAAGGTGGCCGCTTCAAAATCATTCCAACTTTTATCTCTTCATTTCCCACATGCACTCCCATCTTAGTAAATGTATTAGATTGTTATTGTGCTATTACCAATTACCAAACTTATTATGAGGAGACGTAGTTCTTTACTTCTAAAATTGAAGGAACATATTCTAGGCCATTTGTGTAGATTAAAAAAAATAAAAAAAAACAAGACATAGGCAAGAATCTTCCTTTATAGTAGAAATACCTTTAGCTTTGATGCCAACAAAATCCTAGGAGAATGCCAATTACGCCAATTTCACAAAAACAGATGTATGGTGATTTTGAGATATAGACTATTTTACACCAGGGACAAAGTCCAAACCATTCATCTCAATTTACTTAGGACCCAAGGCTTAATTTGAACTCTGACCTTAGAGTGCAAAGGTCATCTGCATATCCAATAACAGCACAAGGCACTATTTTCAAAGAGAAACATACATATTTACCTTCATATTCCACTAGTTTCTCAACTAATTATTCAAAAATGATATTATTTGACTATTTTATTTGTCCCTTAAAACAACCCAATTCCAAGAAATGTTTAAAATTTGGGCCATTACTAAGGTAACAAAGTGTTTAATCAATAGTATGGATGATGGCCATTGATTGAAACTCCTCATTTAAGGTGCTCTCAATCTTGATCACTGATAGTCAAATGACATCTGACTAAAGATTACTAAGAATCTTGTTACTCACTGACTTTAATGGAATTTTGAAAATAGGTCATAGGAATGACAGGTAATTGGTTTTAAATGAAAATACAAAGCAAAACAATGAGCTATTTTTCACAATTAATTATGAAGAAAGTTTTGACTTGGTCATTCATTTCTTATAATGAAAAGCAAAAACTTTACTTCTATAAAAACGAGTTGCAACCTTTGCTGACCAACCTATCTATATTAAGAATACAAGTATTCCTATTTAAAAGATCTCTTCAACATGTAATTTATTGCCCTACTCCTTCCCAGGGAGCTTCTGAGAATTAATGAGACAATTGCCAATTGCTTGAGGCTCCTTAGGGAAAGAGTGGTATAATATTACTAAACATTATTGTGATTATTATTTTTTTATATGCAGTCCCCTCAATTTTCTTCCACTAAGGAATTAGTGCCCTTGGTTAAGCCAGACCCACCTTGCCTTTACATCACTGAATAAAAATACTTTGTGAGCACTCTTGCCTCCCAAATCTGAAGAGACACAGAATTCTGGTCACTTTCCAGACCCATTTCTATTGCCTTCAGTTGAGCATTAATGCTATCAATACATTCCTATCCCTTTGGCGGGCATCAGCCTTATGGAAAAATGAGAAATGAGAACATCAGGGAATTATTATTGCAAATACTTTATTATAGAAAATAATTTGCGTTCCCTTTTTCCAAAGGGAAAAAAATAAAAAATATTTGAGTGAGAAAGCACAAATCATTATTATATAGATAGGATTCTGATTCAAGTATTAATCTGTCCCCAATTTTTTTAAAGATTTTATTTTTAAGTAATCCCCACGCCCAACATGGGGCCTGCACTCACAACCTTCGGATTAAAAGTCACATGCTCACTGACTGAGCCAGCCAGCCGGGTACCCCCCACCCAATTTTTAAATTGTTACAACTTTCTGCACTTTTCATTATTGAATGAAATATGTTTGCATTATATCTTGAAATACCGCTAATATTCAACTATTAATTTTATTAAAATACATATAAAACAAATTTGAGGTTTACATAAAAATATATTTTACTGTGAATTTTTCATACGCTTAAATTTTATTTTATAAGCTCTTATCAACTAATCTTTATATTTTAATCTCCTTTCTTTGAAAGGAATAAACTGACATAATTGAATACATTTCCTTTTAAAGTAGTTTTTAAAAATAAAATCAACTCTTTTTGATAAAAAAAGTGATAGTAAATAAAAACAATGAACTCGCACACTTTCTTTTCATGACATTACATAATAGAAAGCTTAAAATAGTAACATAGGCACATTAATCTTTCTGCTGGCTTTAAAATTAACATGAGGGGAGGCTAAGTGGCTCAGTCCGTTATGCATCTGACTTCGACTCAGGTCATGATCTCAGGGTTTGTGAGTTCAAGTCCCGCATCAGGTTAGCTTGAGCCTTGCTTCAGGTGAGCCCCACTTCTCTCTCTCTCTCACCTTCTCTCTCTCTCTCCCTCCCTATCTCTCTGCCCCTCACTCACTTTCACCCTCTCTCAAGAAAAAAAAAATCTTTAAGTCAACATGAAGAAAACAGGTTTGGCTTTCCATCTAGGTAAGTAAACTAACAATTACAACACTAAATGTATATTACGAATGAGGAACTGGTTTTATTCACACAAATATGGATAGGATATAGCCAAATCAAATTCAGAATACATGAATTGTGTATATTCAGAAAGTAATGAATAGATAATTTTTAATTTGTATACACTATTAATGAATTCAGTAAAACCAAGGTTAAAGAGTGATTTTTTGCTGAGTCTGGAACAAGTAAGGACAAAGAAGGGCTTAATTAAGGGGGGCATTTTAATTTAATTCCACAAGTATTTAGTGAACACTTTTTATGTGCAAAGTTCTCTGCTACCCACAGCAAGAAGTAACAAGGAGGAAACAGCTCCTGACATGATGTAGCATAACATAAGTATGATTCATAATGCATGTACATAAATTTTTGTAACGTAAACCTTTTTAATGTAACTGGTCTGCATGGAGGCTCCACATAGCATCTAGCAAAACCTAACTCTGTTCTCAGCCAAAGGTAACCCCCTCTGAATCCTTTTTTCATCCCCAGAGTAGTTGAGGTTCCCATACAATATGCTTTCATGCCACCCTGAGGCCACCCCTAAGCTAACAGCTAATCACACTGTATGCAGTATTCAAATGTACCATCGGACCTCTTTTACTAGCCTGTAAATTCCCCAGCAGGCTAACAATCCTCCAATGTCTTCCCACTGCCTTGGAATAAAATTCAGAACCCTTACCTACATAATCTGCAGTCATGAAGCCCAGCCTTCTCCTACCTTTCCTTTGCCCACAGCTTTCCCTTCTATTGTTCTAGGTTTTCAGAGATGTCAGGGTCTCCCCACCACCGCTCCCTTCAGGACCTTATCTCAGCCTGGAATGCTCTTCTCAGATCCCATTTCTCACATGATTATCCCTAATTCCACAGCCTCATCATCAATATTACTCCCCGGGGAGTACAATAAACTCCAGGCACAATAAACTAAATTTTGTACATATTTAAATCTCTTCATGACACTGTACTGTCTTCTTTTATAAGACTTAAATTCAATTGTAAGTACAAACATATTCAGTATGATTATTACCTATCTTTCTCACTAAATTGAAAGCTCACTACACTATTATAAGCCCCAGGACAATGCAGAGGCTTAGTAAATATCTTTGGAAGGGAGTAATGAATGAATGCACATCTGTGCTATCATCTAATAAAAGTCACACACCTGGTAATAGCAAAACAAGATGAGATTTTTTAAAAAATAGAAACTTACTCCTTAGTGCCATATTCTGCAGATCTATCTTCCATTACTTTTCAAGAATACTTAAGGTCTTCGCTAACCCTGAGAAGAGGTACAAACTCATTCTCAGGTGTGTTATGGGACAGGTGGGCAGGCTATACCAGATAACACACAATAATCTTGTTCTTTCAATTACAATAACAAGGCTATTGCAATATTACTTACATTCAGCTGGAACTTCCCAGGTAACTAGACGTTAGAGTACTGTAGTTATAGGTTCTGAGTTTTGCCTCAAACTACGAAATAAAGCTAGGTTGTTATCAAGCTAAAATAATGTATGCATAAGGTGTTTTATTCATTTACTCAAATCAGGTGATATTTGAGAGCTTTGTAATAGACAATGAAAATGTTACTTATCGCCAATATTGCAAAAGAATTTTCTTAATAGAAAATTAGGAAGAAATGTTAGTATTTCTTTTTCTAATATTTTGTATGTTGTTAATATTTCTAATGTATTATAAAAACAATACACACACACACTTGCACCTAATAGTGAAATTCAATCATAATCCTAATCCAAGTACATATTAAAAAAAGAAAAGAAAAACATAAAACCATAAAATCCAAAGCAAAAAAGGATGGCTTACATGTTGGTAATTAACTCACAGGAATGCTAGGACAAAAGTAGAGAAGTTCAAAACCATTTGAGCTTGGTTGTGGACATTTTTAACTAATTCTAAGCATTTCTATTTTTGCATATGTGTGTTTGCATGCAGTTTTATGTATATGTGTGTATACATATGTGCATGTTTATGTATACATATATTACATACATTTGGGTAAATATATATTCCTTGATCTATAAAACATGGTGCATAGTTTAGTAATTATGACTATGGCCTCAATTCAACCATTTATGTTTTACTTTAAAAATATTAAGCAACATATTTGAAAAAAAAGTAATTATTTTTATATTATTGTATCTACAAGCCTTAACAAAATTGCCATAAAAATCATGTCTTGTACCTTAGTTTTGAGTTATCGGTATATTTGGAGTTGTGAAAATTATACCAAATATACTATAGATTTTTCCATAACTGCTTCATTCCCAATATTATCCAGTTCTCAATTTTTAAAATTGTCCATATGAATGAGAAGTTGGTAGTTTCTCACAATCCAAAATGAAATATTACACAGTACTCATGTCTTCTTATGTATTAAAGCATACCAGAAATAAATATATTAATAATTCTAAGCAGTAGAATATTTCACTTTAATATATATATATATATATATATATATATATATATATATATATATACAGCACATATATATATGGCTTAATCACAGTGAATCTCATCAAACAAAATTAGGTCTTTATAAGCTTACCAAATTTGCTTGAAAAAAGAGGGAAGAAGAACAAGTTTTTACACAGATGCATCCAGAAAGGATGACTTCACCATTGATAGCATTAGCTACATTATAGAAAAATCTGGGAAACAAGATAGTGGATCTTTGTGGCCATCATCCCCTTTTCTTGTTCTGAGGAGTTTATCTTGTTGGAACTTTCTTAGATTGAGTGTGGCTTCATAAAGTTGTTTCTCAAATATTTCAGGCCTTCCTGTGATCTAATGTTTTCCCACGGAAGGCAACTTTCATCTTTGGGTAAGATAAATACATACAAAGTCTGTCCTAAATCCTCTCCCAAAAGACATTATTCATATCATGCACTCATTTATAAGGACAACTCAACTACTCTAAGTACTCTATTTATCTTTTTGAATTAATGCTGCTTAAAGTGTTGTGTTTTATAATAATCACTATTTTGCCTAACCAAGTTCACTTTATAAATGTTCTTTTGGTTAACTTGACCTTAATTTTAAACTTGACATTAGAGGGGGAAAATAAGAAACGACATAATAGTTAACACAAATTTACAGAAATAAATTGATTGGGATTGGGTATAATAAAGTTACCCCACTCATTTTGATTAGTTCCTCAGGGTACGAAAATGTACTTTAGTTATATTTTTGTAACACAAGTTACAGTCCAATCCAATTTACGTCATTTCATATGTGGATATAGTGAACTTAAATGAGTCCTCCAACTTCTCAAATTCTGTATAACCTTCACATGGAATGGAAATTGAAGGTACTCGGGAGTATTGTGATATGATAACAAGTTAGGAAATCACAATGCATAGGAAAAAAAGGTAAATGAGTCCACTATATGTTCTTTTGAGGCATCTATATTTCTATTTTAGATCCATTATGAGACATTCTGTACTTCTAGTCATTTATATGTGCCTCATCAGCAAACTAGTCCCTCCAGAGTTCATAGACTATTATGAAAATTAAAGCCCTTTCATCAATACAATATGCAATTTATTGGTCCAATAATAAAACCAGGTGAATAAATTTTATGTAGAGACTCTTACTATCAAGGCCATCCTTTTCAACATTAAATGCTCTGTGTTACAGAATGATGGATTCCAGATGCAAAAAGATTTGATTTTAGTGGGAAGAGGTGGTGCTCCTTGAACAGAAAAGAAAATCTTTAAAAAACATTAAACTATAAAAGTAGGTTATAGAAACATACAAGGGTGAGTTCCAGGTGAGTAAGTTTGGCATGCTATTTCTTAAAAAAGAATGAATGCCTCTCTAGTTATTCCTGTACCATAACTCCAAATTTAACATGTAGGCACTTAATTATCAGGGCTCTTATGTCATTATTGACACATTACACTTTAGGAAAATATGTGTAAGACACACATATATATTGATGAAATTTTGTAGAGTTAGACTCCCCTCAACAACTGGTTGCAATGATGTTATGGCACCGTGCCCATATGCTTTCAAATGTTAGCTAGGATATTGCTCCACAGCATGTCAGTAACATAAAACTGACAAACTAAAACCAATTAGAAACTCTAGGAATTGGCCTCCTTCACCTCACTGTCCATCTCAACTTATGTCTTACTTTTGTATTACGGAGATACTGGCTCTATTCTATTTCTGTCTATCACTATCTCACACCAGGAACAAAAAATATGAGGAATTCTAAAGACCAGGGGGAAAGGAGCCAGCACGGTTTTACAGTAAGCAGAGAATCTCACTTGTACAATCATCCCTGGACCATTATCCTCAGGCTGCGTAGCTTATTAATCCTTAAGTTTGTACGGAGGACATATTTACTTTGAAGAGTCATTGTCCAGGCTTCCTCCTCTCCATGTCATACTTCCTTCTTCTACTGTAAGGAAGCAAGATCCTTCACTTCGACAGGAACTTTTACTCTGGAACATATGTGGGGACAGATGGCATAAAAACTGTCTATAAAGAACAACTTAATTATTCAACATTAATAGAGCTCTACTCTGTGCAATTCAGCAGATATAAAATGGACCAAGATGTAAACATGTGCCTTCCTGTTACTCTGCGCAATTCAGCAGATATAAAATGGACCAAGAGGTAAACATGTGCCTTCCTGTATACTGACAGAAAGTAGAAACACCACTTGGAATGCTTTGTGATTTGTTCTTGATTTTGAAGACACTATATTTTCTATCCAAATGGAACTATTTGAAGTTTTCAATGGAAAGCATGTATACAGTAGTTGGTGTTATACTTTTAAATTACTTGAAAATCTAGGGGTGCCTGGGTGGCCCAGCTCAGGTCACGATCACACAGTTCATGAGTTCAAGCCCCGTGTCTGGCTCTGTGCTGACAGCTCAGAGCCTTGGAGCCTGCTTTGGATTCTGTGTCTCCCTCTCTCTCTGCCCCTCCCCCACTCATGCTCTGTCTCTCTCTCTCTCTCTCTCTCTCTCTCCCTCAAAAATAAATAAACATTAAAAAAAATTTTAAATTACTTGCAAATCTAAAGCTCAGTTCAAATTTATACAAGCTCAAACAAGTAGAAAGAGAAGAAACCACATGTAGCCAAGAACCACCAAAGTCTTCAAGAACATCTGCAGAAGATCAGCAAAGAAGGGCATGAAGAAAAATCATTCCTGTATAGTCTGAAAGATTATTAAGGCAAATGTACTTGAAGGTGTCTTATTTTTGATTCACTTTTTCAAAATCCCAATTTAAACTTAAAACGTTAGAAATATCTGCTCTTGTACTTTCTCTTTACTTTGTTCCCCTATACCCAGTCCAATACTGTCCAATCTACCTCCACTACCATTTCAGAATCAGTCTCTCTCCATCCACATCTAGTGGTTTTCTGTTTGTTTATTCCCTCACTATTTTATCCCTACAGGACTTTCTCTGCCTTTGGTCTTTTCATCTTTAATAACACCTTGATAGAGGTCACATCTTGTATTTTTGAATAACATTAACCCACTTTAAAATTTCTAGATAGAGTTTTTTGCCTTCCTTCCATGACTGAGCCTTTCTCAGGAAACCTTCAACTCCATTTCCAAGAGGAATATCCTCTCTATCCCTATACCTCAATTAGAAACACCACATCGCTGAGAATTGAAGGGAGGTTAGCAAAGAACCCTGATCTTTCTCCACTCCATGTTTACAACTAGCTATCACCCACATCCAAGTCAAACTGGAGAGTGACCTGAAGACTGGTAGAACAAACCCCACAACTAAATATAGAGAAGAAGCTGCATCTGAAAGGTTAGGAAAGACAGAAGGGCAGGGGGAGGCTGCTAGCAGGAGGGAGGGAGCTGATTAGGTATGGAGGGTGGAGAGACAGACCCTCATACCAGGGAGCTACACAGGGAAGATTAATACCCATAATGTTCGGCTTTCAAATCAAGAGGGGCTGAATTCCATGAGTTTGTATAACTAGTGGGCCTTGGATTCTGGAGCTTTAAAAGTCAGCTGAATCAGCACAGGGCTAGCTAGGAGAGTGAATGATACTTGGGTCACAGCCCTTAAAGGGCCAGCATCCTGTGCAGAGAGGCATCATAAAAACAGCAGTTTATACTACACCTGGGGGCAACAGGAGGCAAATCTGTTCATGCTGATTTGGGAACGTGTTGAGGGACTTCTCTAAAAATGAGAGAGCTGGCAGGTGCCATTTTCCTTCCCCCCTCCATCATAAACACAGATCCATCTGTGGGAGGTGGGCTACACAGACACTTGCTGTCTCACCTGCTAGCAGTGTTCTGAGCCCATGAGTTCTGAGGACTCTCCCACTCCAACCTTGCTAACCTTGGCCATCGACTCAGGTTATATTTTGTTAATGCCATGCCTATTCTGCCAAGGGGTACACAGCTGCCACCATGAACCACACCTAGCCACCCCAGTGTGCCTACTTATGCCTAGCCATCACCACATGTCACACCCAGCCCCAGATACATCATGCCCCCAGCCATCCTGGGTCATAGCCCCCAGCCATCACAGTATTTCAGGGTACCCAAAATAGAACTAGTGGCCCAGCGCAAATTTTACTAACATCCTTACTGGTTCTCAAGTTCCCCATCAGACATGCCTTCTCAGAGCTGGCCTGCCTGGGTGCCACTAACACCACAAAGAGCAAGCACAGCCCACAATAGGCAGAGTCGGTTCAGGTGACTGCACTGAAAGGAAAAGTGACTCAGACACAACAGCAGGGCATAAGCAATATACATAAAATACTCTCCTGAAATGCCAGGTTCTGAAAACTGGAGACACTGCACTGCAAGGCACTCCAGGACCTCTTCTTCATAAAGTTCCTACTTTCAAGAACAGGATACATAGCTACTTTCCTTAACACACAGAAAGAGACACAGAAAGGCAGACAAAATGAGAAGATAGATGGATTAATCCCAAATGAAGGAGCAGGACAGGGCTATGGCCAGAGATCTAAGTGAAACAGATAGAAGTAGCATGCTTAATAGATAATTTAAAGCAATGATCATAAGCATACTCACTGGACTTGAGAAAAGAGTGGAAGACATGAGACCCTTAACACAGAGATAAGGAATAACATAGCAGAGATAAAAGGCTCAATAAACAAAATGAGAAATATGCTTGATAGAATAAACAGCAAGATGAAAGAAGCAGAGGAATGAATTAGTGACCCAGAAGACAGAGTAATGGAAACTACTCAAACTAACAAAAGAGAGAAGAATTATGCAAAACAAGAATAGACTTAGGGAACCCAGTGACTTCATCAAAAGTAATAATATTGGTATTATAGGAGTCCCAGAAGAAGAAGAGGGAGAAAAGGGGGCAGAAAATTTATATCAAGAAATAATAGCTGAAAACTTCCCTAATCTGGGGGAGGAAACAGATATTCAGATCCAGGAGGCACAGAGAACTCTCATCAAAATCAACAAAAGTAGACACACACCAAGACATATTGTAATTAAATTGACAAAATATAATGATAAAGAAAAATTTTTGAAAGCAGCAATACGAAAGAAGTCAGTAACTTACAAGGGAAAACTCATCAGGCTAGCAGGATATTTTCAACAGAAACTTTGCAAGCCAGAAGGTAATGACATGATATATACAAAATGTTGAATGGGAAAAAATCTGCATCTAAGAATACTCTATCCAGCAAGGCTATTATTCAGAAAAAAAAAAAAAAAAAAGAGAGAGTTTCTTAGACTAACAAAAACTAAGGATATCATGACCACTAAACTAGCCCTGCAAGAAATATTTAAGCAGACTCTTTGAGTGGAAAAGAGAGATGAAAATGATAATATAAAGGTAAAAAACACAAAAGCAGTAAAGATTAATATTTCTATAAAAAATCAGTCAAGGAACTCATAAAAATGATATAAAATATTATAATATATATGTAACATGTAGAGAGGAGAGGAGAAAATAATGGGCTCAAACTTAAACTACCATCAACTTAATATGGACTGCATATTGGGGTGCCTGGGTGGCTCAGTCAGTTAAGCGTCCAACTTCAGCTCAGGTCATGATCTCACGGTTTGTGAGTTCGAGCCCCGCGTTGGGCTCTGTGCTGATGGCTCAGAGCCTGGAGCCTGCTTTGGATTCTGTGTCTCCCTCTCTCTCTGCCCAGCCCCTGCTTGTGCTCTGTCTCTCTCTCTCTCTCTCTCTCAAGAATAAATAAAACACTAAAAAAAAATTTAAAAAAATAGACTACATATGTCAAAAACTACAAATAAATATGCAAAGAATAAGAGAAAGAAATCTAAATATATCACTGAAGAAAATCAGCAAGCATAAAAAAGATTAAGATGAGAAAGGTTCAGAGCATATCTTCAGAAACAACCATAAAACAAGTTATTAAATGGCAATACATATCTATCAATAATTACTTTGAATGTAAATGGACTGACTACTCCAGTCAAAAGACACAGGATGACAGAATGGATAAAAAAAGTAAGACCCATCTATATGCTGTCTACAAGAGATTCATTTTACATCTAAAGACACCTAGAGATTGAAAGTGAGGGGATGGAGAAATATCTATCATGAAAAAGAATGTTTGAGAAAAGGGATGTCAAAAGAAAGCCAGAGTAAGGAGCACCTGGTTGCCCCAGTTGATAGAACATGCAACTCTTGATCTTTGGGTCATGATTTCAAGCCCCAAATGGAACTAACTTTAAAAAAAAGAGAAAAAAGAAGAAAAAAAGAAAAAGAAAATAATAGAAAGAAAGCCAGCATAACAATACTTATATCAGACAAAATCAACTTTAAACCAAAGACTATAACAAGAGACAAAGAAGGGCACTATATAATAATAAGGGGACAATCCAACAAGAAGATGTAACAATTATAAACATTTATGTAACAAAATACATGAAACAGTTAATAACAAACCTAAAGGAGCTAATCAATAATAATACAGAGTAGAAAACTTTAACACCCCACTTACATCAATGGACAGATCATCTAAACAGAAAACCAACAAGGAAAAAATGGCTTTGAGTGACACTGGAATAGATGGATTTTACAGATATATTTAGAACATTCCATTCTAAAACATCAGAATACACATTCTTTTCAAGTGCACATGGGACGTTCTCCAGAATAGGTCACATATTAGCCCATAAAACAGGGCTCAACAAATTCAAGAAGATCAAAGTCATACCATGCATCTTTTCTGACCACAGCACTATTAAACTAGAAATCAACCACAAGAAAAAAATGGAAAGACCACAAATACACGGAGATTAAATAACATGCTACTAAACACTGAATGGGTTGACCAAGAAATAATAGAAGAAATTTAAAAATACATGGGGAAAGAAATGAAAATGAAAACACAATAGTCCAAAACCTTTGGGATACAGCAAAAGCAGTTCTAAGATGGACGTTTACAGCAATGCAGGCCTACCTCAAGAAGCAAGAACAATCTCAAGTAAACAACCTAACCCAACCTAATCTGAAGGAGCTAGGAAAAGAACAACAAAGCCTAAAGTCAGCAGAAGGAAGGAAATAATAAAAATTAGAGCAGAAATAAATAATATAACAACTAAATAACACAATATAACAGATTAATGAAATTAGGAGATGGTTCTTTGAAAATATCAATAAAATTGATAAACCTCTAGCCACATTTATCAAGAAAAAAAGAGAAAGCACCCAAGTTAATAAAATCACAAATGAGAGACAAGAAATAACAACCAAGACCACAGAAATACAATTATAAGGGAAAATTATGAAAAACTATATGCCAACAAATTGGACAACCTAGAAGAAATGGATAAATTCCCAGAAATGTATAAACTACCAAAACGGAAATAAGAAGAAACAGAAAACTTGAACAGACTGGTGACCACCAAAGAAATTGAATCAGTAATCAAAAATCTCCTAACAACAAGAGTCCAGGACCAGAAGGCTTTCCAGGGGAATTCTACAAAACATTAAAAAAAGAGTTAATATCTATTCTTCTTACACTATTCCAAAAAAATAGGAAAGGAAGGAAAACTTCCAAATTCATTCTATGAGACCATCGTTATTCTGATACCAATACCTGATAAAGACATGACTTAAAAAGAGAACTACAGGCCAATATCCCTGATGAACATAGATGTGAAAATCCCCAATAAAATGCTAGCAAACTGAATCCAACAACACATCAAAAAAATCATTCACCATGATCAGGTGGGATTTATTCCTGGGTCACAAGGTTGGTTCGATATTCACAAATCAATCAACATGATACACCACATCAATAAGGGAAAGGGGATGAACCATATGATCATTTCAATAGACATAGAAGAACATTTGACAAAGTATAACATCCATTCATGGTAAAAATCCTTAACAAAGTAGATTTAGTGGAAACATACCTCAACATAATAAAGGCCATTTATGAAAAGCCCACAGCGAACATCATCCTCAATGGGGAAAACTGACAGCTTTTCCCCTAAGGTCAGGAATAAGACAAGGATGTCTGTCCATGCTCACCACTTTATTCAATATAGTACTGAAAGTCATAGCCACAGCAATCAGACAACAAAAACAAATAAATGGCAAACAAATCAGTAAGGAAGGGGTAAACCGTCACTATTTGCAGATGACATGAGCTATATATAGAAAAACCAAAAGACTCTACCAAAAAACTTCTAGAAGTGATAAAGAAATTCAGTAAAGTCGCAAGACAGAAAATCAATGTACAGAAATCTGTTGCATTCCTATACACCAATAATGAAGCAGCAGAAAGAGAAATTAAGAAAACAATCCCATTTACAATTACATGAAAAACAATAAGATAGCTAGGAATAAACCTAAGCAAAGTGGTGAAAGAGCTGCACTCTAACATAAAACGCTAAAAGCAGAAATTAAAGATGACACAAAAAAATGGGAAGACATTCCGTGCTCTTGGATTGGATAAACAAATATTGTTAAAATGTCTATGCTTCCCCAAACAATCTACACATTTAATTCAACCCTTACCAAAATACCATCAGCATTTTTCACAGAGCTAGAACAAACAACTCTAAAATATGTATGGAACCACAAAAGACCCTGAATAGCCAAAATAATCTTGAAAAAGAGAAGCAAGTCTGGAGGTATCACAAGTCCGGACTTCAAGTTATATTACAAACTATAATGATCGAATAAATAATAGTAAATAATGAGACCATAAGAAAAAACACAAAAAAGAATCCCAACCCATGTAGTCAAACTTAGGTATTATTTTCTACTCCTGTTATTTTGCAACTCTCTACAGAGCAAAGACTATAACTTTTTTCACATTTCTCTTTAACTGTACAGCCCCAAAGGGTGCATGTCTAATGAGACCTCACTTTTCTTGAAAGTAATAAAAGAATTATGTTCTGGATCCTGTTTAACCAATGAGTCTGATTACAATTCTTGTCTATTTACATAGTGGACTCATATTGTGTACTACCTTTCTCTTGAAATGAAATGCAACTTTATAGTAATCATCTCCTATAATTTAATTCAAGAATAATTTTTAAATGAGTATTTTTCATCTAAACTTAACTCATTGCTTCCAAATTTTTTGTGACTCAGTCATGAAAGTACTTGGTAAAATATTTTAAACATGGTTACATTTTTGCCAATCTTTTCCTTCAATATTTAAAAAAAGGTTTAATGGGTTTCTATCATAGGCCAGGATATACAGAGTAAACAAGTGCATCCTTCTCTAGTCTTAAGAGGACAGGCATTTTCCAAAAGAAATAGGTCTTTGTACTCACTGCTGCTTCTATTCTGCCAAAATCCCTCTCACACTCTCATGGTCTAGCAATGAAGTGCAAAATGAGAGAAGTATTTCAACTGCACTTAAGCCACATTCATTGAAAGATGATCTCCCAAGTTAGTGGTGTAACACTCCCTAAATGGGCACTAGAATCTCCTGACCTTTAAACTGGGGCACAAACTCCTAATTTGAATCACATTCTCTCTGCCCCCACTCCCATATTTATCCCCTGGGCCCTTCCAGTTTTATTGGTTTGCTGGCTTCTCCCTCTACTTATGTATCTAGATTTCTGATTATTTCCCTGAAGAATTCATTTACATTCATATACCAAATGAAGTGTTAGTTCTTACTCTGTTAAGAATTTTTGCAAATCATTTCTATGCTCATGGGTCGGGGTGTTACGGAGAGTTAGGATCCAATAGCTTTCTAATGTTGGTTATATAATTTCTTTTTATCATCTTGTTCTCAATTTTATATCACTAATAACAATGTTCAATGGGACCTCACTTGAAGCTGATCTCCAGACATCACCCACCAAATCGTTACATTTTCATCTCTGATTGCCCTTGGGTATTACCACTTCTTAACAAGGTATTTCACTTTCATAGAGTGAAAAACAAGTTGCAGGATGCACCGTGCAGAGCTTTTTAAATGTTGTTTGTTCTCATATTCAGACTACAGTAAAGGCTTTTCAATGAACATGAGTACATATAAAAGGACCGGTCTAGGCCGCTACATCAAAAATAAATTGAAAATGTAAAGTGAACAGCAGAATGAAAATAATTGTAAAAGAACACTAAGGGTTTGCCTACTTTATTATCTAAATATTACCAGTCGTGATGACATGATAATCACACTAAAAATAGTATGAAAGCAAGCATCACCTTGCATTTTCTAGTTGCCAAACACAGGCCATCAACTGGAAGCTTTTCTATTGATGCGTCTCAGATGATTAACAAGGTTCCTAAACCTCAGACAATTTTATTTGAACTATGCCATGTATCCAATGTAATCAAAAGATACAGAGAAGAGAGATCATAATGATAACATCTCAAGTCCCTTATGCTAAACTAGCCCATAGATATCAACATACATATATACATAAATAACAACTTCTTTGTAAATTACACAGTCTCTTACACTCAAGTGCTCATGGGAAACTAGCACCTGCCACCCTTAACACTTTCTCATTAGATGCTTCTCTAAAATCTCAAGAGTACTGTAATTAGTTTCTTTATCAAACAAACAAAAATGTGATTTGGGTGCTGTGAAAGAGATCAGCTTAGACAACATTTTGAATATAACATCTAACATCACCTTTTTAGTTTGATGATCATCACAAACATTGCCAAAATATAAGAACAGTTAATTGATTTTTTTTATAAGTGTTCACTTGGGATATTTTCACCATTTCAATTGTATCGTAACAGTTCATGAAACACTATTAAAAAAAAAGACTATTTCAGGTATTGAAAATTTAGCAACTTCTTTGTCTAAAGCTTTGACAATGTAGAAGATCTAATTTGCAAAGGAGCCAAAGTACTATGAAGACCTTTCTTGTCTGCCTTTTCCCCCCCATTAAAAACAGAAGGTATTAATCACCCGATTTCAAAGGCAGCTGACTGATGCTATTCACTGAGTAGGGCATTCTCACTAATGTGGCTCCATGAATAACTCTCAAGGCTTTTATTATTGCTCTGAGTGGACTCTTAGCAGCACAGCCTCCCTTTAGCAACCCTCATCCCCTCAGGCTCCAAAAGGATTACAGATAGAGGCTGAAAGAAAGCATCATTGGTAAAAACAAAAGTTTTTAAAGGGAAAAAAAATGGGAGTAAAGTGGACATATTGGAGACAAGTCATGATTCATGGCCTATACTGTGTTCTGCCTCCCTTTCTCTTACTCAATACACTCTTTAGTTTTACTGCGGGATAAGAGGAGACCAGCCCACTGCACTTCTCCTAGCAACCAATATCAGTCAGCAAAGAAGGCATGTCATCTGCTCAAAGGGAAAACGGAAGAATTTGGGGTCATACAAAGCCAGACACATGTTCTTTTGCATTTGATCCCAAATTGATTATCAAAAAGGATTCAGTAAATGCTAAATAATTCTGTTTTATGTGAATGTTAACAATCCATAGAACTAAATATCAACTTGTCCACTTGCTATATAGTAGAGTTTCAAATGCTGGTCCAATTCATTCAATTCAAATGTTCCGTTTTTCACTTTTCCAACATCCCCCCCCCCACCAGCCTCTCATCCTTCACAGAGATTGCCCCTCCCAGGTACATCCTTGTACCTCCTGGACTAGTTCTAATGCAAAGATCATGTGTAAACTCCTACAAGCACTCCATGTTCAGAACACTTAAATTGCATCCTAAGACAGACTATAAAAGCAAGTGCCTGGTTGTCTTTCTGTGCATGCCATGTTTAGCTGCTGCTTAGAAAGATAAAAACCACTTTCTGAAAAGAAAAGTTAAACAAACTCGGAATTTAAACCTAACGCAATGAGACACATTTACTGGGAGCCTCAAAAATCTGGAGAGAGTTTCATAAGATCCAACTGGTGAACATCACAGGTGTTACAGTTTAACTGAAAAGTACAATAATAATTCATAGCCTGGAAAATGTTCTTCTTAAAATAAAAGTTGTCTGTTGGATTGTGAGTAGAGGGCAGGCATCAAAAAACTCAAGTTTCTTCATATCTTACAGCCATGTGTGTATGGGGCAGAGGGATAAGAAGTATCTTTGCCCACAATCTGTACCCACATGTTATACATATTTTTCTCATTCTTTTTTCCTTCATTTTGTATTACAAGTTGACATTACCCAGCCTTTCGAATCACAAAGGTGGATTGAAACACTTAAAAACATACTTCGCTACAAAATCACCTACATGTTTTCAAGATGGTGAGTGAGGAGCTCCCCAGTTAAATCTGTTAGCACTTCTTCTCTGGTGAAATTATTAAACAGCACTTGTGAGGAGCAAAGGAAGCTGAAAAATCAACTGAGTGATTGCTGAAGATTTGTGAGTACAGGGTGCAGCTACCATGGAAATATGTTTTCATTGTTAACTTTTAACTTGTGAGACTATCACTGCAGTGAAAAAAGTAGCTCTGAGGCCATCAAATTCATGTTCTAACTCTTCACAGTCCATTTTTCATGAAAAAAAAGTGCTGTAGAATGTTCAGTTATCTGGCATTTTCTTTTCAAAGGTTACATCCTTCTTACTCAGTTTCTCTTCCAATAGATGATCCAGTTGGGGAGGGGTTCACATAATTGGCATTTGTGTGATGGCTTCCTGTTGTAGTTTCTGCCATGCAATGATTTTTTTTTTTAATGTTTATTTTTGAGAGAGAAAGAGAATTAGTGGGGGAGGGGCAGAATGAGAGAGAGGGAGAGGGAGACACAGAATCCAAAGCAGGGGCCAGGCTCTGAGCTGTCAGCACAGAGCACAATGCAGGACTCGAACTCACCAACCTCGAGATCATAACCTGAGCTGAAGTCGAATGCTCAACCGACTGAGCCACCTAGGTGCCCTTCAAAGATATTTTAGAATACACAAGCTGTTTGTATATTAAGGAGGGAAAGGTGAAAAGTCTTCTGTAGTTCAAAGGATCAACAATAAGACTGGTTGTCAATAACTACACTGTTATTTGACAATACATTAAAGTTCACTTTAAAATAAAGATACAAACACATCTTGGAATGGCTATTGCTAGGTTCATCCTTAATGTTACCCTGAAAATCATATTCCATAACTATCAGATTCACTTAAATGTTTAGTTTTACTATGTTTTAGCATTTGCTAGTATTTGGAAATAAATATTATAAAACTTTAAAATGTGTCATAACCTTGATTTATGCAACGTATAACCTTTTCTTTATAAAGAAAAATTCTTCACTTAATTTTTTGGAAAATTAGAAGTTCTCCCTTTTTTGACCATACTTTTGAACATTTTTTTTTAAAGTTTATTTTGAGAGAGAGAGAGAGAGAGAGAGCACGCACATAAATGCGGAAGGGTCAGAGAGGAGACACAGAATCCAGAGTAGGCTCAGCAACATCAGTGCAGAGCCCGATACGGGGCTCAAACTCACCACCCGTGAGATCATGACCTGAGCCGAGATCAAGAGCCTGACGCTTAACCAACTGTGCTACCCAGGAGCCCCATGAACATTTTAATTGTCTGTAACTATCGCACAGGTTTTAGACTTTTATTTATTTTTCTTTTTTTAAGTTTATTTTATTTATTTTGAGAGGGAGAGAGAGAAAGCACATGGGATGAGCAGAGAGAGAGGAACAGAGAGGGGATCCCAAGCAGGCTCCGCACTGTCAGCACAGAGCCCGATGTGGGGCTCAAACTCACGAACCCTGAGATCATGACCTGAGCCGAAATCAAGAATCAGCCGTTTAACCAACCGAGCCACCCAAGTGCCTCTAGACAAATCTTTCAAACAAAAAAGTTTTCAAGTGGGTGCTCCTTGTTTAAACCTGAAAAGAGATATAATGAAATAGTTGAGTTCTATTCCATGTTCTCCAACTTATTTCCAAAAAGGCTTGGGACCAAGAGCTAGGGGAAAATATCCCACATCAATCCTTACGATGGAAGTTAAAAAGTGGCTATTAACTCAGTTAGTTTCCTGAGCTAAAACTGCTGGGTTGCATATGGTTCTAGTTACAGTGGCCATAAGCTAAGTACACTGGCTTAAGACTATTGCTGTCTCAGTGTTATTATTTTTAATTCAATTTATTCATAAAGAAACCATACATTCCACTGGTCATTAATGGATAAAAGCGGATGCAAATCATAAGACTAGTCAATTTTGCCTATCATCCATATTCACGTCATTAAGCCCACACCAAAATACAGGGTTATACCCTAGGCGGATTGGACAATAAACTCATTACACCCAAAGACAGATATATATGGTTTTAGGTAATTTCTTTCCAGCCTAAATTTTCTCCTCAATTGCAGTCAAACATAAGAAAAAACAATAAGACATTAAACTAAATTACTTACAATAATAGAATTTAAGGCTAAGTGGATGCTGAAGATTACACAGTCAGGTCTCATCTTTTTTAAAGTATCTAGGGGCACCCAGGTGCTTCAGTCAGTTAAGCACCCGACTTTGGCCATGTCGTCAAATCTCATGATCTCATGAGATCTCATGATCTCACAGTTCGTGAGTTCAAGCCCCTCATCAGGCTCTGTGCTGACAGCTCCAAGCCTGGAGCCTGCTTCAGACTCTGTCTCTCTCTCTCTCTCTCTCTCTCTCTCTCTTCCCTTCCCCTGCTCATGCTCTGGATCTCTCTCTCTCTGTCTCTCTCTCTCTCTCTCTCTCTCTCTCTCAAAAATAAACATTTTAAAAAAATGTAAAGATCTAAAGTCATACAATTAATTAGTAGGAAAGCAAAAGCTGCAGTTCAGAGCTTCTGACCACCTAAAGTGTGTGCCTTCCACGAGAGTGATGATATCATTTTACTCAGGTTATCCATTTTGATTTACACAACCACTCAATGTGGGAATCTAATGAATGGATAATTGTCAAAATTATTAGAGTCACTGTCTATACTAAATGAGAGAAAGATAAGTAGGCTATTTAGAAAAAATATGAGTGCAGACTGCTAATTTTTACAAAGGATTTTCGATACCAGAAGTGTTTACTTAGAACCAAATAAGTTTGTCTTACCCAATATTGATCTTCACGGTACTCTATATGAAAAGCACCAAGTAAACAATATTCTGGATAAAATGTAAATCAGTCAGCATGAACCAAAATGCAGGTTTACATGAGCATGCTCTACTTGTTAACAAATTGCTATTTACAGTAGGCCTCTCTTGTTGATTCCTTCCATTCATAATGCCACTCACTTGGGAATCCCTCCGCAATCAGCATATGATGCAATGGTAACACACCTGTCTGGCATGTTTGGCACAGTTGCATAGGTGTGGCCACAGATGATTCCCCTTAAGAGGCAATAAAAGTCCTTAATCAGTCACCTGAAGACTCATACTTGAAAGATGACATGAAAATTATCATGAAATGCATCTCATATGCAGCCCATAATCAGCCTGATAGCCAAAGTCCTCTTAAAATTGCTTATAGTCCACACTAGAAAAGGAATAATGATATAATAAGAATAACAATAAATAACACTTAGAGGCACCTAGGTGGCTCAGTCGGTTAAGCGACTGACTCTTAATTTTGGCTCAGGTCATGATGCCGGGGTTGTGGGATCAAGCCTCGCATTAGGTTCCCTACTAAGCATGGAGACTACTTAGGATTCTCTCTTCTCTCTCTCTCTCTCTCTCTCTCTCTCTCTCACTCCTTCTGCCCCTCTTCTGTGTACACACACTCTCTCTTTCTCTCTCTCTCTAATATTAAATAAATAAATAAATAAATAAATAAATAAATAAATAAATAAAATAATAATAAAAAACCCCACTTAAATGGTGTTCGTTATGTACCAGGCACTCTTCAGAACATTTTATATATAATTTCTATATATATAACATATATACATATATATATACATGTATTTTCATGTATATATGTGCATATGTAAACATACATACATATATATATAAATACATTTATTCCTCACATTGATTGTATAAAATATATATTATCACCCTGTCTGTTTTATAGATAAGGACACTGAGGCATAAAAACTTTAAATTATTTACTCAAACTCACTCAACAGTGTTTGTTGACTGACTCCCTTTCGATAATCATCTTCCACTTTGTCCCTTATGGACAAACCATGTTACAATTCAACTAGATGTCTTGCCTTTCCCTTAGCACACCTTCGCATCTCCATACCATTCCTCCTGTTATTCCTTTTGCTTTAATGTAATGTCTAATCTTTCTGCCTATTAAGACCCCACTCTTCCTCTAAGTGACCCATTTGATCTTGACTTCTCTCAGATTGTACCAGCTGGAAATCAACTATTCCTTCCCTGAGTTCCCACACTATGCTGTATATACCTTCAACCACTTACCAGCCACTACTTTTGCTTTTGTGACTGGAACATGAGTTATCTTGTCTTGCATTGGGGGATCTTGCTGAAGGTGGCAACTATTTAACAGGTCATTATGTTCCTCACAGAGCCCACAGCAAGTTGGCTTGTTTATAAATGGATGCTCTATAAACATGTGCTAAATCAAATAAATCACCTCAATGTATCAAGCTAATTGTCCTGTTGACAAGCTCACAAAACAGCTGGCCATTTCATTTTTATTTTTTTTATGTTTATTTATTTTATAGAGAGAGAGAGAAAGAGAGAGAGAGAGAGAGAGACAGTGAGTGCGAGTGGGGAGGGGGAGATCGTGAGAGAGAGAGAGAGCGAGAGAGAGAGAGAATCTGAAGCAGGCTCCAGACTCTGAGCTGTCAGCACAAAGCCAGACATGGGGCTCAAACCCACAAGCCGTGAGATCATGACCTGAGCTGAAGTTGGACACTTAACTGACTGAGCCACCCAGGCGCCCCAACAACTAGCCATTTCAGTAACAAGAGTCTGGAATTCTTGTTAGAGTTTCAGGGCTGAGAAGTTGGAAACTGTCTCTCAAGAGAAGCATGATACATAGAAAGAAAGCATCTCTCAATTATAGTTTCAGTTCTACCATTAAGTAGCAAAGGGATCTGTGACAGAACACATAAAATCTCTGAGCTTCAGTTCTACAGGGGTCCAACCAATGACAGAGTTGTACTGCACAAGTGCAAAACTTCTAGCTCTGACTTGCAATCATTCCATGACTTATATTTAGTATTACTGAAGTCTCTGCTGAAAATGAAAAGTTCAATTTGGGTTAATTTCAATTTGTAAAACTTTATGGAGTGATTGGAGAAGACTTAGAAGACAATCACTGAGGAGATAAAAAATGAGCATAGATGGAAATTTAAGGTGTATTATTATAATATTAAAACTATTTCACTATAAGACACCATATCCAACTCATAAAAGCCATCCGATGTTTGCTTTCCAAGGTGAATTAAGAGAATATATTTACCCTATATATTGTTAGTAGGAATGTAAAATGGTACAGTTGTTTTGGAAACCAGTCTTGCAGTTCCTCAAATGTTAAACATTAGAGTTCCCATGTGACCCATCAAATCCACTCCAGGTATGCACTAAAGAGAAATGAAAATACATGTGCACACAAAGATTACTACACAAATGTTCACAGCAGTAATATTTACAATAGTCAAAAAGTAGAAATGACCTAAATGTCCATGAATTAATAATTCAAAGGAAAAATGATATGGAATACTACTCTGCAATAAAAAGGAATGAAGTATTGATATATGCTACAACATGGATGAATCTTGAAAACATTAGACTCAGGGAAAGAAGCTAGTCATGAAAGACCTTATATTATATGGTTCTATCACATGAAATGTTGAGAATAGACAGAACTATAGAGACAGAAAGCAGACAAGTGGCTTCCTAGGACTGTCAGAGAACTGGTGGATGAGGAAATAGGATATAGGGTTTCCTTTTTTTTGGATGACAAATAAGGTCTAAAATTAGATTGTAATGATGGTTATATAATTCTGTAAATATGCTAAAAACCACTGAGTTGTATATTTTATATAGGTGAATTGCATAATCTATGAATTACATTTCAATAAGCTTGTTGGAAGAAAAAATATTTAATTAGCAAAATTTACGGATGTCTATGTTGGCCCTTATCTTATTATTATTTCTTTTTTCGTAAATTTTCCAGTTAAGAATCCTTTGAATTTTTTTCTTAAAATCAAAATTAGGTCCATAAAGAGGTTCTACCTACCAAATTCTTGAATATATTTCAATTTAATATCAATAATGATAAATAGGGCCCTGAACATAATGATTGCAATAGCAGATAGAGTAGAACAACACCCATTATGGGCATTGTTTAATCTTCTTCTTTTTCAATTATTAGTGAGCCATATATTTGGAGACTAATTTTAGAAGTAATCCAGGTATAAAAAAAATTTTTAAAAATAAAAAAATAAAAAAAAGAAGTAATCCAGGTAATTCTATCTCTAAATATTCACTTTTCTTTTGCTAGTGCATACATGGAAATCTGCCCTAAATGTACAGAGAAGTCTCAATTTCTTTTTTTTTTTTTTTTTTTGAGAAGTCTCAATTTCTAAACCAGATAGCATCATATAAGTCAACATTCCTTAATGGGTAGAAAATGTGTATGCTCTTATTAAGTCACCTAAATCATTTAAAGGAGTTCCCTGTCTATACACATAACATTCAACAGTGTGCTAAAAAACAGCAGTGTTGGGGCACCTGGGCAGCTCAGTTGGTTGAGTATCTGACTCTTGATTTTAGCTCAGGTCACGATCCCAGGGTTTTGAGATCAAACCCTGCAGCAGGAGCCTGCCTAAGATTCTTATTCTCTCTCTCCCTCCCTCCCTCTCTCTCTCTCTCTCTCCCCCCCTCCCTCCCTCCCTCTCTCTCTCTCTCTCCCTCCCTCTCTCTCTCTCTCTCTCTCTCCCTCTCTCTCTCCCTTTGCCCCTCGTCCCCACTCACTCTCTCTATATATAAATAACAATAAAATATGGGCACCTGGGTGGCTCAGTTAGTTAAGCATCAGACTTTGTCTCAGGTCATGATCTCATGGTTCATGAGTTCGAGGCCCTCATCAGGCTCTATGCTGACAGCTCAGAGTCTGGAGGCTGCTTCAGACTCTTTGGCTCCATCTCTCCATGCTTCTCTCTCTTTCTCTCTCTCTCAAAAATAAATAACCATTAAAATAATAAAATAAATAAAATAAAGATTAAAAAACACAGCAGTATTAGTGTGGGCTTTGGGGGGAGAGTGACCGTGAAAACTACCACTACAGAAAATATTCTTGGTTAGATAGATGGTCAAATCTATATCTTCTGCCAGGTGAAAAGCAGAATATTGAATCACCAGAAATAATGATGTCACTTGTGTCAAAATACTCATGCTTGATAACTATCTTTCTGTCTCTCACTAGACACACATACACAGGTGCCCACACACAGACTCCAAAATAAATAAATAAACCTTGCTCAAATGGTAAATGTTTCATGTGTTGAGGAGGGCATGAAAATAAACATCTCAAAAGACTCCATAAGCACATTTTCATTTATTCAACAAATATTTGAATATCTCGTATGTGTCATCCAGCGCTCCAGGCACTGGAGGAACATTATTAAACATGACAGACAAAACTAAGTGTCTGCCCTAGAAGCTCAAAGAGTCAGACGATAAATAAACATTTCTAACTATCTATTGTTGGGAGGAAATTTTCCATGTGCAAGATTTCTGCACATCTTGCTAGCAGAGCCACTAATACTTTTATTAAAAACTATCTTTTCAAGTATACTTAGATACCAAATAGTCTTCTAAATTTGAGATGTACTCTCTTTTTTTTTTTAATTTTTTTTAACGTTTATTTATTTTGAGAGAGAGAGAGAGACAGAGCATGAACGGGGGAGGGGCAGAGAGAGAGGGAGACACAGAACCAGAAGCAGGCTCCAGGCTCTGAGCCATCAGCCCAGAGCCCAACGCGGGGCTCGAACTCACGGAACGTGAGATCGTGACCTGAGCTGAAGTCGGACGCTTAACCGACTGAGCCACCCAGGCGCCCCTGAGATGGACTCTCTTAAGAGCAGAAGGCAGATATGCTTATTATCCAATATAGTCAAGACAATATCTTCCTCTGAGGCAAAGGTTAGGCAGTGTGCTTATTGTCTGTGTATACTATCTGGGTTCCCAAGATCAGGGTCCCTCAACTGTAAGGCTAACCCACTATGTGTGCGTAATCTCTCTGGGCCCCGCTATACCGCTTCCAAGGCATTTCAGGGGCAAGGTAAATTGAAACAAACATAACATCATGCTACTTGCTATGGCATGACTAATGAACTCCATCACCTCTGACCCAGAAGTCTCATTTCTTCCCCCAGCATTCATGACGTTGTGGCAGCCTAACTTCTTACCTTGCGGGTAGGGTAGGTGTCAGTCCCTTTATCATTGTTTATACACACACACACACACACACACACACACACACACACACATACTTCCAGGAGGTAATAAGTGCTATGAAAAAAATTAAGACAGGTAAAGGAAGAAGCCCGATAGTCTTTTAAGGGAAGTAATTTTAGATAGGAATGCCCATATTTCTGAAGAGATGTTATTGGATAGGGACTTATTAGATCAATTGAAAGATTTACCCATGCAAAAATCCATGGAAGAATATTTCTGTTAGAAGAAAGAATGAATGCAAAAGCCCTGAGTCAGAAACAGAACATTAAAAAGAAAAGTTTTAAATACAGGTGGGGAGTGTGAGCAGATGAGGGCAGAGAGGCAGAGAGGGGCCTGAATAGTCTTGTAAACCATTGTGAAGAGTTGTGAGTAGAAGCCATTACATGGTTCTAGGCAAGGAGCTGCCATTACATGCTTTTAAAAGGTCCCTTTGTCTAGTGTGGAAAACTAATTTGCATGGGGCTAAGGTGTGGGGAATAGAGGAACAAGAATGGGAGGTGGAAAATCATTTATCAAACTATTGCAATAGTCCAGTTTTTGACCAGGACGGTAGTGGTTAAAGTAGTAAGAAATGTTTAGTATCTAATTATTTGAAAATGCATCAAAACAATATAATGGATGGGATGGTGGATGGATTAAATAGGTGATGGCTACTAAGCAGTGCACTTGTGATGAGCACAGGGTAATATATGGAAGTGGTGAATTACTGTATTGTACACTTGAAACTAATATAACACTGTATGTTAACTAAATGGAGTTAAATGTAAACTTTAAAAAATATATAATGGATGCTTAGAAGAATAGATGAATGGATGAGTATGTGGTAATCAAGTACAGTAAAATAATGCTAGAATCTAGGAGAATGTTCACTATAGACTTCTTTCAGCTTTGCTGTATATTTGAAAATGCTTAAATGTGGGAAAATCACAAACATACATAAAATCATTGGCATCAGGATATATTTCAAAGGGTTTACTAGCAAGTTGGATATGGACTATAAGGATAAGTCAAGAATGACTTCTAGTTTTCGGTCATGAAAATCTCTATGAATAGTGATGCCATCTACTCAGCTGGAAATGAGAAGCAGATTCTATCATCAGCTTGAGTTTGATATTTTTTTTTTAAATTGAGATATAATTGACATATAACATTATATTAGTTTTAGGTGTACAACATAATGATTTGACATCTGTGTATTTTGCAAAATGATGACCACAGTAAGTCCACTTACCATCTAAGCGTGACATATGCTTATTAGATATCAAGCAAAAATGTCAAGTAGTCAGCTGGATATGTCAAACACTGTTCCAGGCACTATATTCCTTCACACAATGATTGCAGCAATTTGAGAAGTATCAGCATTAAGATGGGTTTCAAACCCATGTGACTAGGGACACCTGGGTGGTTAAGTCAGTTAAATGTCTGACTTTTGATTTCGGCCCAGGTCATGATCTCATGGTTCATGAGTTCGAGCCACACATCAGGCTCTGCACTGACAGTGTGAGGCCAGCTTGAGACTCTCTCCCTCCCTCTCTCTCTCACTGCTCCTCCCTTCACCCATGTGCGCACGCACATGCTAGCTTGCTCTCTTTCTCTCTCTCAAAATGAATAAACTTAAAAAAAAAAATGAAACCACGTGATTAGATAAAACTTAAGAATGAGGTGCAAATGGACAAGAAAACACTAACTACTGAGGCCTAGGTTATCCCAACACAGTTTTGAATTAGAAATAGGTATCGGGTGAATATACCATACTTTAGATGGTATATTAGGTCTCTGTCATGGTATTACATATACGGAAACATTGAAAAAGTTGATGGGAATTTCCCTTTGAAAGACTTTATGTAAGTATTCATTCATGCTTTATTCAATAATTTAAAGAAAGAAGAAAATCTATATTAATATTAATGTATTGATAGGTTGATTGGTCTATACTGGGATACACTATAAGAAACATAACAATATTTTCCTTTAAAAATAAATCTATAAAATGGCAGTCTGTAAATTTCCATTGTCTGAACACAGATCAGTAGACTTCCATTTGTCTAACTGGAGAAAGACTGGTTCTATGCAAAATAAGTTTGCATAAAGGTATAGAGTATTGCAAAAGAAAAGTGTTGGTCAAGACCCCAATTGGATATATCCAAAAGTAAAACACTATTAATATATCTACTTTATTTTTTAAAAAAAATTTTTTAACGTTTATTTATTTTTGAGACAGAGAGAGACAGAGCATGAACGGGGGAGGGTCAGAGAGAGGGAGACACAGAATCCGAAACAGGCTCCAGGCTCCGAGCTGTCAGCACAGAGCCCGATGCGGGGCTTGAACTCACAGACCGTGAGATCATGACCTGAGCCGAAGTCGGCTGCTCAACCGACTGAGCCACCCAGGCGCCCCTAATATATCTACTTTAAAGGCAGATTTTTCTAAATTGTCATTCAAGAAACATATCTTCTTCACTCTTCAAATGTAAATGTTTCTCTAATTCTTTCCACCTGGTCCAAAAAAAAAAAAAAAAAAAAAAGGAGAAGAAAGGAAGGAAGGAAGGGAGGGAAGAAGGAGAAAGAAGAAGTGGAAGAGGAAGAGGAGGGTCAAGACAAGGAGTTGAAGAGGGGAAGAAGAGAAATAAATAAAAGGAGATCTTTTCACTAAAACCCTTCAAAAACCAAATCATACATTGGAGGTAACTGTACCTCCTACAGACTGCAGGAACTACTAAAGCAGATATTACTAGACACACACATTCCACATAACTAAGTTCCTCTCATTACAGTATATGTATCCCAATATGTGTACAATGTGCTTACAAATCAATATTTTTATTGTCAAAGATGCTATTTTATAGAAGCTGCTCAAGGATGAGGTGACCAGAATTATTATTATTATTTTGTATAATCATGGCTTTTTTTTTCTTTTAAGATACTCTTTTTTGATGTTCTAAGAAATCTTTTTGGTTTAAGGTCCACATGTTGCCTAGAATCAAAGGTTATTCAAACAAAGCCAATTCAAAGTGATATCACTACCTAGTTGTAAGAACAAATTTCAGGTTATTTATAGGCAGTTTAAGTTCTGAAGTGGACTACATATTGCTATGATAATGCGCCCATTACTAAAAGAAACACTTTAGCAAAATGTATGAGATTATGCATCTACACTCTGCATGCACATTATCGTTTTCTCCCCAAATATCATGTGTGCCATTTTCATTTAAGAATATAAGATAAGAACATTAAGAATTAAAGATAAGAACATTATTCTTATTTTGAAAATATCTTTTCACAACGGTAAAATTACTGAATTGACACAATGCACGGCGATGGATGTAATTAAAAAGCATTGTGGTAATTTATGTCTGTTCCCTGTAAATGACTATAAAACCACAGTCTCACTTAAAAATAAAGAAAATCTGGAGAACAAAAGCTAAATGTGATACATATTCTCCAATGGAACAGTAAAGAAAAATATTCATGCCATTCATTATTCTGTATCAAATAAGAAAATCTTCATTTACAACCCAAATAGAAAAGTTTGTCTGTAGCTCTCAGCTAACTTAATGTTTATTCTCTATGGATTCCTACAGACACAGGATACTGAAAAATCATAAATAATATTAGCACATATCTTCTATGAGGAGGCAAAACTCTAACATTTTTCACATACTATAAAAATGCACATATAAATAACCTACCAAGCAAATTTCAATGCAAATCTATGTATCATTTGTCACTGAATAAAATTAATTTCTGTGTCTAGCACGAGGATAGTCAGTATATCTTTGAAATGGTACAAGCTTCTCTAAATTTGAAATTCATGGGGAGAATAAGCACACACTTCTAAGAAGGATAATAAGTAAATAGAAATCATAGAATCCTGGAAGAGAAAGAGCTTAGAGATCTTACAAACCAACCCACTCATTATATATGTGAGCACTCAGTCCCAGTGTGTTGAGATAGCCTAGAGGGCAGTGTTGTCTACATCCCAAATTTTCAACACTCCCCATGGAGAAGCTGTCATCGTTCTGGAGTAAACCAAAGACAATCCAATGTCAAATGTATGCTCTATGTACTCATTCAGTAAGTGTCCACAGCTTCCTTTGCTTCTGGAGTAGTAGACGTTAAATATAAAAACTAGTTTCACAAACAAACAAACAAACAAACAAACAAAAACAAACAAAAAATTACCATTACCTTTTCAACTTCTCAACACTGCACATTTTTCACTACATTGCCATGAATTTTGCTGCATAATTGTGGCCTAGACATAAATTTTCCCCTTACCCTATAATATTAAATCAGAACAAAGGTCCTAGGCGTGTCTCTGGGACATGAGGGAGGGGTGAGGAAGGGGGAGAAGGAAGAGAAGAAGGGAGGCAGGATGGGAGGGAGGGAAGGAAGGAGAGAAACGATGTCTTGCTACTGCTGTTCCAGCAAGCTGGTTAATTGCATTTGTTTCATATATCTCCAAACACCCTGGTACATTAATTACATTCTGTAACACCAAGCTCTTCTGATTCCCTCTGTCACTTCCACTGAGCAATTTAATTGTATTCCTCTTAGCTACACACTAATTCCAAAAGAGAAAAAAACAACTTGGTGATGATTCTATAGTCTAACATATAGTTTATGCATGCATTTCTGGTATTGAAATATGTAAATTCATGGTTTATGAGGACATATTATCCAAAAAGTTATATCAAAGTCTTCTTATCAGGATAATCCAACACACTTGGGAAAAATACGTAAACCTTTTGGTTAGGTCAACGTAAATGTATCGTAAAGGTAAATGTATTGAAAAAGAAAATGCATGGTTAATGATTAGGTAGGACTATAGATATTGTCACAGTGTGATTCATAATGATTAATTCCTAAACATCTACTACTTAGAAGGAAAAAAGAAAAAGCAGTGTGCCCACATGAATGCCTTGCCTACTATCGCTGGGGGCAAAAGTACTCATGTAGTCCATGATTGAAAACAGCCACTTGACAGTAGGTAAACTCATCTGTACTGCCTCATGTTTATAGAAAGCCTTCCTGTTTGGAGTCTGATACGCTGGGTTCTGTGCAGCAGCAGCTGCCTGGAACAAAGTTAGCTCCTACAGGCGGGCAAAAATAGGCAGTGTCCCAAATAATGAATTCGTCCACAATGCAAATGCTGGAGGAAAGTTTATGTAGCAACAAGCTACTATGATGGCTCAAATATCTGGACCAATTCACAGATTCTTTACAAGTACAATTATTGCAAATCTAAAGTACTACAATCCACATTAAAAAAAAAAAATGCTCCAGTCTTCTCTTTACACATATCCTTTCTATCGATTTAAAAACTGAAGACCCTAGAAGGTTAATACCAAATGTTCTTTCGACTTCTTATGAACTAACAAAAAAAGCATGTTAATGATTACTTCCACTCATCATTCAAAAGAGCTACAAGAAAGGATTTTGCAATCCTCCCACAAGAAACTGACATCCTGTGAAAATATCCCAGGAAACCATATCTGAACAAAAGACAGGAGAATCAGAGGCAGACTGCTGTCTGCTTGACAGACTGACTCAACCCAGAGGGAGACACCTACAGTACCTGTTTCAGATCCCCATTGTGTTTGCCACTGGGGACTGAGCTGAGTGTTCTGTGCCCACAGCCAGCCCCGAGCTTATGTTTCCCCCCTTCCTGGAGCCTCGCCCAGTCTTACTTTTGACAGTTTTCTCCCTGTGATCTAAATTCTTGATTCTGATTTCACACTAGAAGAGCACTCACCAGCATACAAGTGATACACATCAATCCCTGAGATACCCTGCCTCAAATTCCTAACCCACTGAACCTTCATTCAAGTGTCTATTACTATTTTTCTTTACTTGAATTTCTAAGCCAAAGTTCAGATACAAGAGCAAACACCAAATAGCAGTAGGCACAAGAGTATTCCAGAGATTTACTGTAATATTCCTTTTTCTAACAAAACTGAGAGCCCATTATTTATTATGCAACTCCTCCATTAATTAAGCAAATTGCAATAATAACAACAATAGGTGACTACTAACGCCTTCCACTTGCAGCAGTTGAGAAACAAAGACTTAAAATCTCTGCCCCCCAAAAGTCCCTGTGCCTGACCAAAAGGGACTAATAGACACAATGTCATTTTATTGATGGCCCACAACTCATTCAGAAATAAATGGGCTTTCTGGGGGGTGGGAGGAGGATAAAAGTATTTTTAACTTACCATCAACCCGAACATATAAAAATCCACAGAGCAGTAGTTGTGTAAACATCAGCCGACTCATTTTGACATATTAAAAAGGATCCAGATTGTTTTAAGAAACCAATCCCAGAGAGCAAAAGTACAAAAATAAGTATCAAAAAAAGAGGTAGGTCCAAAGTTTAGACTTTCCTAGATGCTAATTAAAGTCAAGAAGAGCAAATCGCAAGATCAGAAGGGGTTAGTGGAGAGGTCTCGAATGGGGCACATTTAGCTCCATCCAAATTAACAGAGGGCACTCCAAAGGCTGCTGTATTTCCACACTCTGGCTTCCTAAATTCCCACAAATTCAGCCCAGCCGGAGGGATTATTCAAGTGTGTCTAACCCTCTGTCCTCAGGCTCCATTGCCTTCCAAAGCCAAGTTCTTTCTTCAGCAGTCAAGAAGATGAAGAGGGAGGAAAAAGACCTAATTCCTAGAAAGTGTTCCACAAACTTGCCAGCGCGCTGCCGAAACACCATTGGCCTGCCTACTGGTTTTCCTTGCCCGGTCTCCTTCCCGGTAGCCGCTCCACGTCCAGAGTTTTTTCACTTAACTTCCATAATAAGGATGTGTCAAAGCAACACTTTGCAGGCGGGCCGACTTGGCGGGCCTCTCCCTCGCAGCCTCGCTGCCTCCCTCCACCACTCCCGCTTCAGAAAGAGGCAAAGGGAAATCAGGGCGACTCGGGTGGAGAATCCGAACTCCTACGTGGTGGGGCTGCAAGGGAGGGAGGGAACGAGGGGCAGGGCTGAGGCAGCGGCCACCCTCGCGGTGCCGCCTCAGAGCGACGGTGAACCCGGGCGGCCGCGGGCGACCGCCGAGCGGGGCGAGCGAGCCCAAAGCCCGGGAGCGGGCGCGAAACGGAGCGCGCAGTCCAGCCGCCCGCCCCGGTGCAGCCGTCAGTCCCTCCGCTGCAGCCGCCGCCGCCGCCGCCGCCGCTGCTCCCGCGGCCCCGCAGCAGAGCGTCCGCCTCCTCCAGCAGCTGCCGAGGGTGGAAGGACTTAGAGGAGGGAAGGCGAGGAGGCGGGAGGGGTGGGGAGGAACGAAAGCTGCTAGGAGTCTGCCCCGGGGAGGGGGGCAGGGGTGACGCGGGGGTGCGCTGAGCTTTCCACCTCCAGAGTCCGCCACCCGCACGTGCAGGGGGCGCTAGCCCGCTGGGCAGTCGGGGGGAGCAGGGGAGGGGAGCCGAGATTCCTCGGGGGGCGGAAATTAACAAATTTGGAGCCCAAGCCACCCGTCAACTCCTTCCCCGTCTCCGCGCCTCCTGCCCGGGGCGGGGATAGGTGGGCTCTAGTCCCCGGCTCCTCGCGGCGTCCCGTTTAATGGGCAGGTAATTTTCTCGGTGAGTGATTCCATGGAAGCCCTTCCTAATTATTCATCCCTCCGTCTGCCCGAGATGCACGCGCTTTCTGGAAAAAGATCATCCTCCAGGACCCAGGGCGCAGCCTCATTACCCGTTAAAATCACACAAACACTCACTCTTCACCTCTTAGCAAAATGAGAAGCTGGGCGGGAGGGAGAAAAGAAAAGGAAACAAAATATAACCACCTTTCGAAGCGGAAAGGTTGTGTGTGGGTGCTTCCTATGTCGTTAAAAAAGCACAAGAAAAAGAAGGGGGGGGGATTGAACAGAAATCTCTAGCCTCTACCGGCTTGTTTTAGCCAAGATCTATGGCCCCCTGAGGAATCCCCAGGGGAAGAAGGGAGGGGAAGGGTGGCATCCCCTCTTATGTTACTCAGTTGCCTTATGACCCCGCAAAGATGAGTTTGACGCGGGTTTGTGGCATGCAAGGAGTTCAGCAGAAGATGCTTAGGATGGGGAGAGGGGATCAGAGAGCTGAGGGCGAGAGGTGTACTCGAAGCCCTTATCCCACAGAGACTGGCAACTCTGAAAGGAAATTTCGGAAAACACAGGATGGAGGAAAGCTGAAAACCCACTGAGCTAAAAGAAGCTAAAAAAGAGCCGAATTTCAGCCCAAAGATGACAGACCCTGAAAATTAAGGCAAAAAACACCAAGTCAATGCCATCAGGACCGGGGATGATTAAGGAAGGCCACGTTGGATCAAAGGGATGCCAGTGTCTGCGGTGCCCCCGGTGTGGCCGGTGTGGCCATGCCCACGTGTGATCACAGGCTCACTGGTAGCTGTTTGATGCCTGTTCCGGTGATTAGAAGGCGGGTTATGGGAACTCAACGCAGGTCCCCGAGCCCTGCTAAATGCTGGATAGTGAGTCTTTAGTTCCCCCTACTGGAAAATATTAGGAAAGAGGCTCTCTGTTTGAGGCCGTTTCAGGCCTTTTGTTTGGTGGATACATTTTGGCGTTGCCACTTAATTCAGCTCTCCTTTGCCTGTTACGGACGTGATATTGTGTGTTTCAAATAAAAGGTCAGCGACGCTTAAGCAATTAAGGAGAGCTCTTGTGGCACCTCAGCATGCTTGAAAATTATGGTGATGAAATAGTCTTGCAAAAAATAAAACAAACCACTTTTCTTGTGAAGCACTAAGAGTAATTTCAGGACACTTTTGATCTACATTATTTAGTTGTAAAAAAAAAAGTGCATTAATGTGCTGAAGTTAAATCACTGGAATCTTCACAGTAAGGATTCTGACTGTGTTATTGTCTTACCACTCTCTGAAAGAAAGACTAAACGTGCACATCTTTTTGTTTTTGTTTTTCTTCTCTTTTTGTTTTTTTTCCCCCCAAAGGGCCAAGACTAAATTAATACCCCAGTCTTGGAAAACCTCAAAATTCATTGGAGTAAAATTTCGTATTTATCTGAATACTGAAAAATAATTGATATTTTTTAAACTTGTATTTTAAAACACTTTGACAAAGATTTAGCTTAAGGGATTATAAAGTCTACCTCAATCCTCTGAAAATACTATACCCCCCCACACACACAATTTCTATCTAAATCTAATTTCCTTACATGACTACAACAAAAATACTCTGAAAATAGAGTCTTCCTAATAAAATAATACAAAAATTAACAAAAGACAAAGATTTAAAGCCCTTAAGTTTTAGCATAGGTCTCAGAAAGGAAGGTATTGGAACATTTCACCTGAAGAGTTTTCTCATGGCTATCAATTTATAGGACAAAAGATAGATTCCATTTTATACTTGATAGACTCACCATGTATAGATGCTTTTCCTTAAGTGATCTATAAAATCACTCAGAGGCAGAAAGGGTGTGTGTGGGAAGAAGGGGGGGATAGGTTGGAGGAGAATGACCTACCATTTACTATTGTCCTCTGGGGCAGAAAAGTGTGGCCTCATATCTCATAGAAAGTTGTCCTTGTGTAGAATATGACAAATAAGCTCATAGAGAGGAAAGGCTTACTTAAAGGAAATCGCTCTGGTTATATTTACTTGGCCAAGCATCATCATTTTGCATTCATAATACTTTATCTACTCCAAGTGTCAAGACAGTGATTTCAGTCTTGTGCCACTTTTTGCTATAAATTACCTACATTATGTAATAATGATATTTATAACAAAGGAATTTGGAGTCCATGTTTTCATAAGTGATATTTTTTATTTATTTTTAAATTTTTGTTAATGTTTATTCACACAGAGACAGAGACAGAGTGCGAGTGGGGGAGGGACAGAGAGAGAGGGAGACAGAATCCAAAGCAGGCTCCAGGGTCCTAGCTGTCAGTACAGAGCCTGACATGGGGCTAGAACTCATGTACGGAGATCATGACCTGAGCTGAATAAAGTTGGAGGCTTAACCCACTGAGCCACCCAGGCGCCCCTCATAAGTGATACTTTAAAAGAATGTTTTGTTGGGGTGCCTGGGTGGCTCAGTGGGTTAAACGTCCAACTCTTGGTTTCAGCTCAGGTCATGATCTCAAAGTTTGTGAGTTCGAGCAGCTTCAGCTCTCAGCTGACAGTGCAGAGCCTGCATGGGAGTCTCTCTCTCTGTCCCTCCCCCCAGTACCCCCCACCCCGGCCCCCACATGCATGCACTCTCCTTCTCTCTCAAAATAAATAAAGAAGCCTTAAAAAAATAAAAGAATGTTTTGTCAGGATCTCATTTGATATTAAATGTGACTAAGGAAAACTGATGACATTTTTAAAGAATCTCATACCAAGTAATGGTTTAAGATTATGACCAAAACTCTCACACTGTCAATGGCAGTGAGAGTCAGCAGACAGAAATGTCATATGGACATTAAATCCAAAGGGAACAAAGACATCTCCTTCTTGGAGATTTGATAAGATCTGTATTAGAGAAATCTGTGTATTTCAATTAAATTTAGCACACCTCTAGTGAGCACTGTCTATAGAAAAAAAATAATAATTTCTCACTCTAATTTTTTCTTAAAATAAAGGAAAATCTTTAAAACTTAAACATTCTACTAGAAATTGGAAGTTCAATTTTAGCGGTGCTTTAGCTACAAAAACATTTTTTAAAGGTTTGCAGTAAGACGTAAACTAGAAGTGGCTTAGAACAAGGAAGAGAGTTTAGAACAAGGAAGAGAGTTAGAACCAAATCAGAGAGTTTAAAATACAGAAGATGAAGCAGTCTTTTGGTTTCAGTATCTTTCCAAATACAAATTGCTTCTTCATCTCTAAACAAGCAGCTGAGTAGAGAAGTGTACATGGAAATCTAGGCTCCTTTTATGTAAAACTTGGAATGGTATTATTATGTACTCAAAATGTGCCTACCAGATAAATATCTATTTTAATACAACTAAAGACAACTGTGTGTAAGAGACTATAATTAACCCTAATTTGGGTGAGGTGATCAAATGGCCTTCTTTGTGATTGTTCTTCTAAGTTGGCATCATAGAGAACCATAAAATACTCATCTGAAGGCAAGCTGCACAATATATGATGCAAAATATTAAATATTTCTTTTCCATATGAGATTCTTTAAAAATGTGGTGTGAGTGGAAAAAAAAAACATTTTTTTTTTTACTCTTTCCAACATGCTCTTTTTATTATAATTGTAAGATAGTATATATAGGCAAATCAAACGTTTGATCCATGATGATAATTTTCATATCTGCCACCATGTGGTGAGCACTGACTCTATGTCAGGGATTTCTCTAGTTTTTAAAAATTCATTACAGTGTTTAATTCCTATAAAAGTTTTATTATGTGGTTGATATTATTCCTATGTGCAGATGAGAATACTGAAGATTAGATATCTAACCTAAGGTAGTAAAAGATACAATATTCCTTTGAATCCAGAACCAACCATATAATTTATGCTAAGTGTTAGGCTATGTTTCCTAAGATTAATTGGAGATACTTTCCACATTATAGAAACACTTTAATAAATTGCCTTGATAAATTTAAGAAAATCCCTGATGTACCAAAAATATAGAAATATGTAATCAGTTTTTGTTTTCAAAATTACAGAATTTTTAAAGCCAAGAGATAACCATTTGTTATCTGTTCAGTTTCAATTTTTCTATATAAGATTGTCTTACCATATTATACAGAAACACCACATTTAGGGTTGTTATCTACAAAAAGATACGAGACAGTTAAAGTAAGCAGAGTATTAGAAATCCAGATCAGAAAAGGATGACTCATTCCTTCCTATGTTATTTTTTTATTATACTCTACCTTGTTCGAAAAGTAAAAGGGTGCTTAAATAAATTAAATATTGGTCTTCTGAAACATGTTCAGAGTATCTAATTTCAATCAATTCATTTTCAAGTTTTCATCAATAGTCTTATATATTTAATAAGTCTACCTACATATGTATCTATTGATGAGCAGCGCTTTGGCTGCGTTACTTGTAGTTATTAAAATATTCTACTTTTAGAAATCTGTAATTTAAGTTGACTAAAATATAGCAATCTTTCATAAAAATAAAGTGTTTCCTGCCAAATACCATCACTTGTGATCAAGAATTTTTTTCTTTCTTTAGAATTAAAGTCAGTTTGGAAAATCATTTCCTGTCTTGATTGAAAAGTTGACTGATACTTTCAAACGTAGAGCTCTTGAATAAATAAAATGCTACAGTAATTGTAACTCGAGGCATAATTTCTCTAACTGCATACACCTTAAAATTTGGATTTTTAAAAAACATATAAAAAACATCTCAGAGTTCATTGACAAAAATTATATCTTCAGGGTACCTGTGTGGCTCAGTTGGTTAAGCATCTGACTTCAGCTCAGGTCATGATCTCATAGTTTGTGAGTTCAAGCCCTACATCAAGCTCTCTGCTGTGAGAGCAGCCCATTTCAGATCCTCTGTCTCCCTCTCTCTCTCTGCCCCTCCTCACTCTTGTGCACACCCTGTCTCTCAAAAATAAATAAACATTTTTAAAATATAATAAAAGAGTTTGAAAATGTATATCTTTATAATATCAGTACTCCACATTCTGCAGTTGCCCATCTCTCTCCCTGCCTCCATTTTAGTAACGTCTAAAACTTAACCTCTACCCAAGTGAAAAAGTACCAAAGACAATAACCTCAACCTTAGATTAGAAAAGTGCTTTTTATAAATAAGCAAAGTTGTCAACCTCACAACCTCACTATAAGTGCACATCTCTCTGTGTCCTCCAACCATGACAGGCTACGTTTTGTATGTGTGCATGGTCTTTTTGTGCTCCGTATTTTATTATCTCTATTTAAAGCTTTTTGAGTCCTTATTTTAGTATATAGCCTAATTTCAATGACATTAAGTAATACACTTTTTGCTATTTTTACATCACAATATCATGAACCAGAGAAAATCCCTTTGATTCTTTGCCAAACTATTTCAAGTGCATCTGCTCCAATCTGGGCCTTGTATAATTGAAATTTACCAATGCATAACTGTAATCCTAACAAGGAAGATTTTTAAAATCCAAAACAGAATTTCTGTTGTTCTTACAAAGAAGGGTTTGTCAAAGATGGGAGAAGAAGCTTATCATACCTATAGGTCTCAGATTTTTACGTTATCTGCTCTCCGAGTGTCTTTTAGACATACTTAACAATGGATTCCTCAGATTCAAAAGAAGTTCCTTATTCTCCTTTACAATAATATCGTGGAATTAATCCAAGGGCACGTGTAATCCAATTGAACTGCCTATGTTTCTATCATACAGAAGAACTAAATCTGTTTGGGAGCAGATTCTGATTTTCTTCCAATCACCAAATTATCTTATTCTGCCTGATAAAATAACTTCTGACTGCCTGTGGAGTACTTGAAGTCCTTCTTTTCACAATGATTACTAGAGTTTTGGTTGTTAGATAACATCAGGAAGTCTAGATAATATAATTTTGCTTAAAAACATGAGAGATGTAAATACACATTCTCTTCCTTAAGTGATAAAGTGAAATCTATGGACAAAATCACCATGATCCAAGTTTATAGACAAAGCTGCAAATCAAAGAATAATAATGACATATACAGTACCTCATGTCAAAATATTTTAATTTGGATGAAATGTCTTTTAAGCAGTTTCTACTGATTTATCTTTTACTTAATTTTTTTTTTTAACGTTTATTTATTTTTGAGACAGAGAGAGACAGAGCATGAATGGGGGAGGGTCAGAGAGAGGGAGACACAGAATCTGAAACAGGCTCCGGCTCTGAGCTGTCAGCACAGGGGCCCAATGCGGGGCTCAAACTCACGGACCGCGAGATCGTGACCGGAGCCGAAGTCGGCGCTTAACCGACTGAGCCACCCAGGCGCCCCTATCTTTTACTTAAAAAGGAGTATAGGAATAAATGATTTTTGCTCTCTGAGTAATTTCAGCTTTTCCTTCATCTACTGGTACTAATGTCAAGGGACCAATGGAATAAATGATTAAGATTGAAAAATGCTAGTGCGACTTCTAACAATTTAATACAAATTGTATTATTCCTCTATTGCATTAGCTTATTTTCATTTTTAATATATTTTCTTTATTTTCAATGACTAGTTCCTTACATTTAAAGGAATATAAAATTTAAGAATGTATTTTATCTAATATAAAGAATAAGAATTATATTATAAAATATTATATTATAAAATATAAGAATGTATTATATCTAAGATATGTTGGGCATCTAAATACATTTATGGGTTTTAGCAATGAGAAAAGTTTTACCAAATCTCTTTAATTTCTCTCTCTCTCTCTCTCTCTCTCATTTGTTTGTTTGTTTTAAAGATTACTTATTTAGGATTCTTTCCTTTAGCGATCTGGCAAACATGAGTGTTTGAAGTACTGATTTTATAGACAGGGCCAATGAAAATTACATAGCATGATGATCATTGTGGGATTTTTTTTAAGCCTATATCTATAGCTGTCTTAAGTCCAGGTTATTGCTTATTTTTTATTCTGTTTCTTTCTTCTTCACTTCCCACCAAACATATTAAAAAGACATTATGACACAAAGCTGGATGAACATTTACAGGGTCTCTGGTAGTCTATTTTCCAGCCTTCATTCTGAATCATGTTTAAACTATCAAAAAGAGATGAAAATTTAAAGATTTCAGTGATTTTACAATATTCTTAAGTAAACCATTCACGTGTGATCAGGAATTTTTTTTAGTTTAATACAAATGTGAAGTAGCATTTCTACTCCATTATCTCTACTAGAAGGTATGATTAATGGGTACCTAAATGTGAAAAGATAGAGCATGCTGGCTAAGAGCTTGGACTCTGGATCAAGCAGATCTGGATTCTAATCTTGGTTCTACCACCCCCAATGTGATCATAACAATCGCCTCAACTGAAACAAAGATAATAATAGTGCCTATTCAGAAGAGCATTTGAATGATGCACTTAATGGCCTTGGCACAATGGACATTTTAACTGGTTTCCAACACTTTGGTCATTGGAGTGTACTAATGAATCTCTCTCATGGTGGCAAAGAGAACATTGAATGTTAACCCAGAATCATCTTTCCTTTCACTCAAAGCTTGGCCAAGTTTCCCAAATTTCCCTGCTTCCCGTATAGTTAGATTAGATCATGTGATTGAATTCCAGCTAATGGAACACAGGCATTTCTAGGTCTGGCTTCAAAGATCCCTCCCATACCTTAGGGTTCCACCAGACAGAACCCTCTCTGACTGTTGTTCTGTCATTCATTTGATGATTAAATCCTATAGAAAACAGCTACCAGATGGAGTGAATGATAAATGAATCCCAGAATGATTGTGTAGAGCAGACTATCCCACTTTGGTTCCAATTCTTCAACTATGAATTGAACAATGAATAACTTGTAATGTGTTAAATTATTGAGTTTTTAGTATTCTTTGTTTTAGCACTTAGCTTATCCTGGCAAATATAATCAGTTCCTTTGAATTTTTCCTTAAGTATGAATGGAAATGTAATGTATTTCTTCACAGGACATTAAACTGAGATGAATATTATAAAATTAAATTATAATACCTACATTTTTTAAAATGAAATAAACTTTTATGTTGATTGTCTTAATTATCACAAAACATAGAAGGGTGGTATTAATTTTAGGCCCATAATTCAGAGTTGTTAATGTAAACTCAAATTGATGAAGAAACTTTTCAAGTGTCAAAATTTGAAACTGAAACTTATAGCCAGTATCAACAAAACCTATGATATCACCGAGGATCAGCTAGGTTATTCCACAACAGTTTCTCAATTTTTTTTTTCACTTACACCTCTAAGAGCATGTTTAGAGATTTTTTTTTTTTTTAATCACCTCTCCATGGGCCTTTAATACCAGGTACTGTATATACATACTTTATACATTAAAAAGTAAGATTTTCTTTTGCCCTCAAAAACCAATTTTCTATTACTCCTATTGAGAATGCATATTCTACACATACAAACAATTCCCAAATCTCAAGCAACAAAGGTTATTTCTTTCTATATTGTGAGTCTGCTGGGGACTGTGCTCTACATCATTCTCATTCCAGGACCTATTTCCTGGAGAACCATTTTCTAAACAAATGGAAAGGCAGAATATAGCTGTTAAATCCATTGGCTGGAAACAATGGCATTATTTCTTTTATTTAATGTCTTGTTGACACCAAGACACAAGACCTAGCCATTCCCCCTTCATGAAAGGTAGAAAGCTGGATAATTGTTGAACCACTCTATTACTATCACACGTATCCATCTCCTACAGACATATTTGCTTCTGAAAGGAATTGTGTGACTTCGTTATGGCAATATTGGTTACTGCAGATTGAAGAGAAACTCTGTTTGATTATTACATGATTCCGTCCTGGGTTGAGTGGTGTTTCCCAAATTCATGTCCATACAGAACCTCAAAATGTAACCTTATTTGAGATAGGGTCTTTGAAAATGTGGTCAAGTTAAAATGAGTTTATATTGGATTAGAGTGAGCCCTAACAATGACCAGTATCCTTATAAGAAGAAAGAAATTTAGATACAGACACAGAAGCCACAGGGAGCAGACAGCTGTGTGAAGACAATGGCAGAGATTGGAGATACTTCATCATTTGACAAAAAATGCTGGGAGCTATCAGACCCTGGGAGAAGCCAGAAGAGATGCTTCTCTAGAGCTTTCAGAAGAAATTATGGTCTTGTTACACCTCGATTTTCTAGCTTCTAAAACTACATTTCTCTGGTTATAAGCCACCAAATGTGTGGTATTATTTTACAGCAGCCTTAGAAAATTAAGATAGCCATTACCTATTTCAGTAAATTCAAAATGGGAAAATAACTTTCTAGTTACTAAATCAAAGTGGATAGATGGTAAATTAGTAGAGTCCTTGGAAAATAATGGTGATATGCATTCTATATCTATTTAAATCAAAAGTTTAATATATACGCACACACACAAATAGACACATCTATATCTAAATTCAAAGAAAAATTAACATTTAAAAAGTTTACTTTAAAATTCCATTCTAGAATTTCAGAGCTGAATGGTAATCTTTAAGATCATCTATCATAATCTCATTATACCGCTCAAGGATAAGACACCAATTTAATAATAGACATTCATAAATTAGTCTTTTAAGATTTATATTAATTTAACCAAGATAATTTTAGAATTTAGATATTCTAAATTCTATTGTCAATTGTTATTACAACCTCCAGTGCTTTCTGATTAAAATTTATTATATATACATTAGCACATTTTAAATTCTTTGTATAATTAGAATTATCAAAATTAAAAAATAACTTTATATGATGCAAATATTAGAAGAAATACTAAAATCTATTCCATAGTCTCTATGTGGGAATATAAATAACAATATTCAGTCCTAGCTCTATTCATATTTATTACTGAATGCCTTTGCAAAATGTCATAAATGTTATCACAGAACCAGATTTGTACAACAGACTTTGGCAGTGAATAGAAGACTTAAATTCTTTCCTTTGTTGATTTATATAATGTCTTTTGACAGAGGAAGAAGGCTTAACTCTCATCTTTTCACAGCTCTCCTTTTAAAATAAAGAAAAAAAATTAGCTAAAAATCAGTTTCTATGTCACTAGTCCATTTCCCCCATCAGTTTTCTTCTATATCCAATTAAAAACAGCTAAAAAAACCCCAATGTATTCAGGGCACCTGGGTAGCTCACTTTGTTAACCACCTGACTTCAGCTCAGGTCCTGATCTCACAGTTCTTGATTTTGAGCCCCACATAGGGTTCTGTGCTGACAGCTAGGAGCCAGGTGCCTTCTTAGAAGTCTGTTGTCTCCCTCTTTCTCTGCCCCTCACCAGCTCACACTCTGTCTCTCTCTCTCTTCTGTCTCTCCCTCTCTTAAAAATAAATAAACATTAAAAAAAACCAATTAATCTTTAAATAAATAAATAAATAAAGCAATGTATTCTCCAGATTTAGAAACTCCCAAAATTACCAAACACATGACCTGTCCTGGCAACCTTTTCATATGTACATTAGCCCTGACAGGAGCCAGCCCATCATGATAATTATTAACAAGTAGCAATAAATACACAGGCCCACTTCAAGGAACATAGTCTCATCAGTCTGTTACTTTTAGTTTAAAGTGACATCCATAACAAAGATTGAAATATATCACAAGCTATATTTATACAGAGAAGCATACATGAAGTTCAGACCAACATCTGAACCAAATTCATAAATAGGTGTACTAATCAATGATATTTTGCCCAGTACCTAGTGCTATGTTTTGCACAAAACTTCAGTGTGAAAGGGAGGTACTAGAAAGAAGAAAGAATTTTTCACTTGTCCTATGGTCACCAAAGTAAAAAAAAAATACAGAGAAGATAGATATTAGAAGATTTTGGAGGGATGCCTGGGTGGCTCAGTCAGTTAGGTGTCCAACTTCGGCTCAGGTCATGATCTCGCGGTCCATGAGTTCGAGCCCTGCGTCGGGCTCTGTGCTGACAGCTCAGAGCCTGGAGACTGTTTCAGATTCTGTGTCTCCCTCTGACCCTCCCCCGTTCATGCTCTGTCTCTCTCTGTCTCAAAAATAAATAAACGTTAAAAAAAATTAAAAAAAAAAGATTTTGGAAAGGAGTAATACATTCCACAAATATTCAACCCCATTCATGGTAACATGGAGCAAAACATCACATGCATAGAACCAGGAAGAAAAGACAAGTGATGTCAGATTGTTTGCTAAGGTTTTGGAGGATCTAAAACAGATCAGAGGTGGGGAAAACGATTATTCATTACGAACGATAAGAAACAAAAAACTAAAAACTGAGGTTCTGAGAATTTAAGTAATTGCAACAAAAGAGTGCAAAAACAAATAGTGCTGAGACCTGAATGACATCAGAATCCATTTCATTTCTATGAAATTGTGTTAACTAATTTAATGTTAATCATTGTTCTCCAGCTATAAAAAGGGTGTGTAGAATTTTTTTTTCCTAACATTTTTAACTTGAGGAAAGCACTGACGATTTAGTAAGCCTGGATTTCAGAACAGTTCCTTGTTTATTTGTCTCAATCAAGTATGAAATGGAGTAAGAGAATAAAACAGAAGAAAAGGAAAATAAAGGTGTGGGGACAGAAAGGCAGGAGAATGAGTCAGTAGAGAGGAATGTTGGACAAACTTAGTCTCTTGAAGATAAAAACAAACAAGAGAAAGGCGTGTGATTCCATATTCTTTGGGCTGCTAATTTCACTTCTCAGCCTAGTTAGTATTCTTGTTTTTGATTTCTTTCTACCCACTTCATTTTTGTCTTGTAAGAAAACTGAGATGTAGCCTCATTACACCACAGCCCGTTTAGCTGCAATCCTCACCTTCACCCCCACTAAATTAAATACATTAGTGGGTCAGAGAGTAGTACTTGACTAATACCCTTAGCAGAAATCTGCGTCTGACTTTCCATGATCTTTAAGGGAGCTCTCACTGCTTAGAGGATTATATAAATTGCTATAGTTCCATAAAGTGCTATGCTGACATAAATGTGGCAAAGGTTTTCTTTAACATTCCTATCATGACATGGAAAGAGTTAAAGCACCTTAGTGAGTGTCATGTAACAATTTCCTGCTCAAAATTTGGTTTAACATTTACTGTCCAATTTACTTTTGTTGCAATACATGCTCTCCGGGGTGTCCAAACTGGTGATGTCTGTGTGTGCTTTTGCATTAACTTTGAAAGCAATAGATTAACAATTCAATCTTGGCCCTTTCACATGTACAATGTCAGTTTCCTGGAGATGTCACTCTCTGAGTGTTTGGGCCATCAGCCTGACAAGAGACCTAACTGCATTAGGAGCTTCAGGGGGTTTCTTCCTACCTGTTTCCCTCAGACTGAGATTTCTTTTTTTGTAATATGATCTTGTCATCACTATTGTCATCAGAAAGACATATAAGGGGGTTATTAACATTATTGTTTGTCAGACTTCTATATTCATTCTCCTTGAAATAGTACTGTCTCAACTGAGGAACAGAATTATATTTTGCCTTGTCTCCAGAAATGCTTTTAAATTAGAATTGATGTTTAAGCTACATGACTTTCCACTGCTGATGTAATTTAGTTTTTTTTTTAAATCTGAATGTTTGATAAGTAGCAGTATGACTCTATTCTTCTAGTTACAAATCCATTAACTGCCCCCCCCCCCAAAAAAAAAAGAGCTGTTGCTCTATAACAGTAGCTTTTATGCTAAAGACAAATACCAAAATACATTATCCTAGTCAAAATGCCTGCGCCGATTCCTGGATAAATTTCTTAGGCATGAGAAATTTCAGTGGTTGGAATAAAGAAGATCAGGGAAAAAAAATGATTCATTTGTTCAATTCACTCAACAAATTTTTATTGAGCACTTTTACATGCCAGGCTATAACAGAAATAATGTCTGCCTCATAAACACACATTGCCTTTCTGGATTTTAGTTCCTTCATCTGTAAAATGAAAGAGCTGGACAAGTAACTTATAGAAACTAGTCCCCTCTAAGAAAAAATATTCTATGACTTAATTTTGCTCACATAGAAGACATTTCCAATGATTTCAGCTCTTGTATTAATAATCAGACTTGAGCCCTTTGCAAAAGGTAAGGAATCATTGCTTCAAGTGTCAGATTCTGTGAAATAAGGTTGCTTTGAAGGCTGCGATGTGGGGTGGTGTTTACTTTGTGTCTTTCATTGGTCAATCTAGTCCAATCCTTTATGTTTGCATTGATGTGAAACTGTCAGAATGTTAGCAGTTTTTCTCCAGGGCCAAGTGTAGACTGGAATGTGTGGTCATCCCTGGTTGCTGGTTCATCTCTTACATTACATATGAATAATGTACTTGCCTTATCCTAATACCTCAACCCTCTTAAAATATAAGAGGATCCCTGATATAACACAGCTTATAATGATACATATATAATATCATAAGGGTCAGAATTTACCTGTCGATATTAAGTGGTCTATAGGGATTCCACTGAGCTTCGTTATTAAAACTTATAAGACTGGGGGCGCCTGGGTGGCTCAGTCGGTTAAGTGGCTGACTTCGGCTCAGGTCATGATCTCGCGGTCTGTGAGTTCAAGCCCCGCGTCGGGCTCTGTGCTGACAGCTCTGAGCCTGGAGCCTGTTTCAGATTCTGTGTCTCCCTCTCTCTGACCCTCCCCCGTTCATGCTCTGTCTCTCTCTGTCTCAAAAATAAATAAACGTAAAAAAAAAATTTAAAACTTATAAGACTGAAGGAAAATACAGTACATTCTCAAGATTAAAATAAGAAAAGAGACTTAACACCAAGCATGAGCATATACACATTTCTGTCATTTGAATATTTTCTTACAATGAACATTTAGTTTTGACTGTTGATTTGATGGTGGTTGTGTGATCGTGGTGAAAGAAATTTTTAAAATAAATAAATGGAAATGTTGAGGTGTGCATAGCAGAATTATATATGCCTGTAGACACTGTTGAAGGCTGTTTCCTTAGCAGGTACCACTTAAAAAATAAAACTATGCAAAACATCCAGCTAAAGGCAGCAACAAAGAAAATACTTCTCAAGGAGTGATGCAGAGATTTATGTGGGTATCTTCAGTAACTGCTCCAGGGATTCTTTCATGTTAATCCCCAAACACTAAGTCTGTAATACTTTCCATAAGCACCCTACTAGCCTATTCTAATACCCCTCTGCACAAATGATACCACCCAGGAGATTTTCCCTAACAGAGTTGTAAAGATTCTTGCGATCGTTTGCATTTCAAAAGAAATTCACTTAAATCATGAATCTTTTGTCTAACCTTATGTCATCTCCTTTTATGTTCAGTTAGGAGCAATTTGTCTGTTCTTTCAAAAACTTTGGTTAGTTATCATGTTAACTAAATTTCCAAGTCACTATAGGACATTACTCTGGTTTTGACCTTAGCAATAAGTTTATGTCTGAATTTGTTACACCAAGAGAACTGGGAAGCTTCTGCCAATTTAATTATGGATATCACTTGGGACATGTTTGATTGTATTTTGTCTTTAAGATATAACATTGTAGCAGAACCCTAAATAAAAAGAAACAATTTTGGAGGAGTCTTATGAACTAATGGCAGGTTTAAGAAGTCATTAGTGAAGACAAGTCCAAAATAATAATTAAGAGTTGGAATGCAAACGACATTCATTGATCTCAAACGTCTAATAACAAAAAATTAAAAGAAATAATTTTTTCATTATAGTGAAAAGTTTTGTTAGAGGTTTATGGCCACTTCCTTTCAACATGACCATCACACATTCGAAAGGGAGGAGCTAGCCACCCAGTCTCCTGCCTTTTAAAGAAGGCACACTAAATTAATTTACTGCCAAAGGACAGACCTTCTGTCTTTTCAAAAAAGTCCAAGAGAAAAAACAAAACAAAACAAAACAGGAAAAGGTCAAACTCGTGGTCATTCCACTAATGCGTCAATGTCTTCACTTTATGGTATTCATATTTTCCAAATCATGTCTTTTCCTTTTCTAATATGGTATTAAGTCACAAATCCAAAATAAAGGCAGATTTCTGGAACAATAGTTAACATATGGAAATGTTCCAAAATGGTGATACTAGGATTCAGGCTATGAAAACAAATTTGAATTTCTTTTTCCTCTTCTTTTGCTTCACTATTATTCAAAATGCAATCCATAAAAAAAAAAAAATGCAATCCATAACCACTGGTACCTGCAGAATCCCCACATCTCCAGCACTTAATTATTTTTCTCAGTGACAGGCTACAAATCCAACGTTAGGTTTTACTTTAAGTACCCCATTCTCCCTAAACACCGGATCATAGTATCACATGCGTTTATGTCCACGAAATCTACAATTTATTTTTTTGAAGCTGAGATGACTCCCTGTTTGTCGGCCCCTGTCCCTCTCCATCAGCTACTCAAGCTGCCCATTTGACTGCCTCAATTTCCACACAGTTGTGCCCAGTGCCAGACCTGTTTCTTCAGTGACACGAATATTCAGACAAATAAACACACAGGGCTTAATGTCATTCTACTGGATGTCCCTGAGATTCAAACTCACCCATCTGGCATCCTCTTCCTTCTGGTTTCCTCTTAAATATTTCTGAGATAATAATTCGATCATGCTGAAATATGCAGACAATTCTCTGCCTATTCCGAAGTTTAATTGGGTAGGGATGTGCTAAACCAATCTGTATAGCGGTATTCTGGGTGCCTGTTGAGAATTTATAATAACTAAGTGAACCCATGTTGGTCTGTGTCTTCCCTCAATGTACAACTGACCTTCTGTGCATAGATTTGTTATCAATGTACATGATATACAAAGAATCTGACTTATTAGACCTGAAAAAAAGTTATATCAAACACTACATTTTTGTACTCCAAGAAGGTAAATTAAGGTGGCTAATTGTAACTATAAAACGTGCTGTAGGTATTCTTAATTTTTAAAAAAAATATGCATGAGTCTTTTATTGTGTCATCGTATGTATATTTTATAATTTTAACATGATCCATATTTATAAACACTGCTTTGGCTATAGATATCAAACACTAACAGACTCATTAAAATAAGAAGCTAGTACATTGACAAGAGAATTTCACTAGTATAGGCAGACTTTAATTTTTCTGTCTAGGTATGTGTTTGAAAGAAGTGTTTCAAAATAATTCTGTGTAGATAAGAGGGTAATTAGGATTTTTTTTTTACTTGTCACTAAGAGGCTGTATTCTTTCAACACTGTGTCTAAATTCCTTGAACTCTAAAAATACTAAAACCTTTGACATACAACTGGTTATTAAAATTATTGTACATCATGACATTTTAAATCCAGTCATAATGTATCTCAACTATTTTACAATCTTTTGGAGACTGATTTTTTTTATGATTTTATTGCCTTATGCACTATTTGCCTTACTTTCCAGTACTTTTGTGGAGAAAAAAAATAGTTTGCAAACATATTATTGCTTAAGCCAGTCACAAAAGGACAAATAGTATATGATTTCACTATATGAGGTTCCTAAAGTAGTTAAATCTGTAAAGACAGAAAGTAAAATATTGGTTGCTAGGGTCTGGGAGAAGGGGGGATTGAGTTATTTTTAATAGGTATAGAGTTTTGGTTTTGAAAATGGAAAAGAGTTCTGGAGATTGATGGCTATGATGGTTGCACAACAGTGTGAATATACTTAATACACTGAAACATACATTTACGAATGGCTAAAATGGTAAATTTTATGTTTTGTTAAAATGATTTAATTTCATTTTATGGTATATTTTCCCACTATTGAAAAGATATATTAATTTGCATGTTTTGGTAAGCAGATTTTTCCACTGCTTGTTATAGAAAATGTGTAAATACTAAAAAATATAAGGATAAAATTTTATACAACCCATACTCTTACCATTCAAGAAATAAACTGTTATCATACATTTCCATTTTTCTCTGTATATTGCTTTATAGTTGTGAGTTTCGTATTTATTATCCTGTATTCTCTTTTTCTTCCATATAATGTTGAAAAATAAAAATTTTCTATGTTACTAAACTTATAAACACCATTTTATATGGCTTATGATATTATATAATATGGATATACCATATTTATTTAATATTCCCTTATTATTTGACATTTATTTCCAGGATTATTCTTTGTTTCCTTTAATAAACAACACTGACTTGAACATATTTTCCATAAGCTATTGTTCACATTTTTCATTTCTTCATTAGAATTTAAATGTTTGCTTAAATAGATTGACTTACTGACTCAAAGGACATGAACTTTTTCAGATTTTAATATGCATCGCAAAGATGCTGCTGAGAAAAACAGAAAAAAATTACACTCTCACAGTCCATGAATAAGAGTGTCTATTTCACTAATGCTTTTAAGTATAGAAAGTTCTCCCCATCCAAATATTTGATAAATTATTCAGTTCTCAGTTTTTACTGCTTCATTTGTGGTTTTATTTTTACATTTAACTATAATAATCAAGATGTATTTTCAATTTTAGTATAGAGTGAAGTAAATATCTCAATTATGTTTCCCAAAACCTACTCAATTTTTATTATTCCTCCTTTTTCCACTTTTAAAAACAGCAAAATATCTTTTAATAGTTCTAACAATATATTGAAAATGATGGCTAGAATCAATGATTGTCCTTTATGTTGACAATGCAAAGCATTTTATATACATGAACTTGATTATTGTTTGGATTCTTATTACCAAGTCCCCATCACTGTAATCTTTACTAAGTTAACCAGCTAGAAGTGGTAGAATTGGGGTTTAAATCCAAATCTGTCGTCAGGTAGAATCCAAAATCTTAACCTCAAGAGACATCATTTTATAGAAACCGACTAGTCTCTTTAGATTCGTTTTTCAAAATTCTCCACAGAATTTTTAAAACAATCTCTTAGCAAAATTATAAATACTTGCGGATGAAAGAATCACTCAAAAATCATTTAAAGTGAAAATGATAAAATACTCAAAATGGAGGGTCAGTTTGGGCATTCCCGACTGTTTCCATCCCCTGTGACATTTTTCCTCCTGGAATTCCCCACTTACTATTTCTATTTGCCTTCTTCCTTCCATTCTCTTCAAGGGCCCTCTGTTTGTGTTAATACTTATTTTTAGGAACACTCATTTAAAATTTCTCTTAAGCTCCTTGAGGTTCTAGTGGAGGACCACTGCCATGTTAGATCGCTGATAGAAAAAAAAAAGGTGCCCTATCTTGGAAGGAAGACCTTGCTGGCCAACCACCAACATGGGGAGAGATGAAGAGGAGGTGCCACTTTTTCTTGGGATTCCAACATGGCAGAATCAACCGTGACAATCATGAGGTGACAGGAGATGCCACCAGATTACCCTTATACACCAATAACTTGTATTTTTTTAAAAAATCTCTATATTGAGTTTATAAATGTTAGAATTAAAATAAATTTAAAATATTGCTCTGAGTTGATAAGAGCTTTCACTTACCATATATATCATGTTCCTAAGCTTTTCTATATAAAGACAATAGAGAGGGCTTTAGCTAGGCTTTCAATATTCTATTAATATAAATAACAAACAGAAACAAAGTTAGACCCTTATGCCCATAACATTTTTGATTATCAATTACAGTGCAAGTCAAAAAGAAATGGAATGTTTATTGAACATTTATTAAAAATCGTGTGAGTCACAGCATGTATTTAAAAATAAAATTAGGCTCTTCAGATACATGTCCACAAAAAAAAAAAAATAAAGTAAGTAAAAGCATGCAAATAATAAAGTAAGTAATCTTATAATCTTCATGGACTTATGTTTTTTCCTGTTGTGTTTCATTTTTAATTTTGCCTTTTTTTAAGTAAATGATTTATATAAGACCTAAAAGTCTTTTTCTAAGGATAGGACAAAATGTAATAAGATGTTAAAATCTTTCCAATTTGTTTCAGCTTAAGTAACTGTTAAAAAAACTAGTTTTGTCGCACTAATATTCTAAGATGATTGTGAAAGAAAACCATGTTCAATCTACTCATACACTTTTATTTCTTGGGTTCTAATAGCCATTGGATGTTCACTCTAATGGAGTCAAATAATCTTTTCATAAATCCGTGTGACTTCCCCCATTTATTTACTTTACCTTCCTTTTACAGTAGAAAGTTTTCTATTGTGGTTGTTTTGTTTTTAGCTCATTTCCTTCCAATTTAAAAGATGAAAGTTTATAGACACAAAGTCTGATCATTTTCCACCTAACGGATTCTGGAATTAGGTGCAAATTCCAAGGCAACGTTCTCACGTTTTAATAGCCTTCTTTTGTTGGTTTTTGGTCTAATGTGTTTTTATGTTAGTTCAAAATTCTAGACAAAATAAAGATCTCCTGCTTTGATAATAGCACGAGGTAAGATTATTGTGTAATGAACTATGTAGTAAGTTAAATACGATTGACAGCTGATGTACCCATGGGCTTTAGAGGAAGCTTTAAAGTCTTACATAATCTATGCTACCCATAACTGATCAAAATCTTACTAAATGTTATCTAAATACATGAAACTCACTTCATAAAGAAATGTAATCTGTCTGCTTTCATGCTCCTATGGAACTTAGGTACCCTTTGAATAACCTTATTCTCTTTATATTCAAATGTTCTGAGCATATAGTGTAGCTGGGTAGAAGAGAAAAGATGTGAAATTTGGAGAGATGTGTCCAAATCCCCACCCTAACACTCCTGGAAGTGTGGCCTGGAGCAAAGCTCTTCTCTGTGAACCTCGGTGTCTTCACCTAGAGAATAGAGAAAATGATTGCATTGCCAGGCTATCGTAAGCATTAGAGGTTGTACTAGATTAAGCCATATGAGCATGTCTTTGTAGATTAAAAAGTTCAAATAGTGAATATGTCCTATGCTTTGACCTAATGTATATAAAGGTCATATCTCGGTTACATGGTATTAACATTACTATTACCAGGAGCTGGATTTACAAAGATAAATGAATATGATGTCGTTTTTGGTGGTTGAGAATCTTACATGCATATAAGATAGTGAAAGTGTGCTATTAACAAGCAACAGTAAAGCATTATCAGGTTTTGTTTTTTGTTCTGTTTTTAGAGAAGAGATATAGATTTATGGGTGGGTCTAATTCACAGAGGCACCATGATCTGACAAAGCAAATTAATATAAAGTGTAAAACTGCAGGTGAAAACAACATATGAAGACATGGACACTGAGAAGTAAATAAAACCAACTAGTAATACCAGATATGGATCAAGTTATATTTCAAATATATGAATATACCCTGCTAATGTAACAAGTCATTTAAACAGGTTTTACTTTCTTGTTAGGTTAAAGTTTTAGCTTCCTCTTCTGTTCAGGCAAACTATCATTGTCTGGTTTTCAAACTGTGGGTCATAGACTGGAGGTAGGGATGTAATGTAGGAGAAATCCACCTAAGCCCAACTTTAGACAGCCCCTCTCTTTAGTCTTAGCAGGTACATTTTTAGCATTGTATATATTGGGGGTTCTTACAAGAAATAAGCTGTTAAAATTGTTTGGAAACTACTGGCCTACATGTTTAGCCCCTTCTAACTCTAAAATCCATTGATTTTTATAGCTCTACCCAATATCAACACTGCTAAATGTCATCCTAGAATATAATTTGCATAGAGTTGTTTTAATCGTGGGTTGGTTATAGGTTAAGTATTTCTTGATCCTTCAGTGACCTTTTAGGAGACATTCCAAGAAGACAGAGTAAAAATGGAGTGTTCTCTTAAAATATCAAAGGCAAGGAAAAGATACAATCACTAATACCACGTTAAATTTCTGTGCTTCCCATAAATCCCATAAGTGTACACAAAGGCCTTTTCATTACAAATTGGTCACAATTTTTAGAAGTGACAGCACTAATAACAATCCTTAAATGATATTAATCATGTTTAAAGAAAAGAGATTTTGCTTTAGTAAAACATTAGCTAACTCTTGTTAAATTGATCTTGGCCTTCTTGGTTAATTGATTTTAAACACTATTTCCTTAGAGCTTTTATGATGAGCTGCTCTTGGGCGGTGGTGGGGCGGGGGTGGGGGGGGGGGATGACAAGCTTTCTCCTGAAATACTGGCTAGAAATATGTTTCCTTTTTCTCTTAAATGAGTGCTTTCTCTTTTAGGAGACTTTTTGTAAGTTGAACTTTTAATATGTAGGAATGATACAATTTAAAAAGCAACTGTCTTAAGTTCATTAGAATTCATTAGATGTTTATGATTGTAATCTATGATTTTTGATGACATAAACACGACAATTTTAACAATAGAAACCTAACTGATAGAGTGAAAGATTCATCATTCAGCCAAAGTAAGAAAGCAGGAACGCAAATGCTGAATGAGACTCTGCTTGTTCATTTAGGTGCTCTCTCTTTCTTTCTCTCTCTTAATTGCCAGCATCAATCCACAACTCCTTTGCTTGTTTGTGATAATAGAATAAAACTTAGGTGGTCTTTTGACCACCCCCAGTCTCCAGCTGCCCCGGGTCGTTCCTCCCTTAACAAAACCAGGTCTTTTCTGGTACAGCACCTCCCATTTTAATTGACCTGGCAACTCCACGTTTTTTTTAGGTTTTTTTTTTAATGTTTATTCATTTTTTGAGAGAAAGAGTGAGACAGAGCACCAGTGGTGGAGGGGTAGAGGTACAGGGAGACACTGAATCTGAAGCAGGCTGCAGGCTTCAGGCTGTAAGCACAGAGCCTGCCACAGGGCTCAAACCCACCAACCAGGATATCATGACCTAAACCCAACACTTAACCAACTGAGCCACCCAGGCGCCCCTACAAGGTTTAAATAGGGATGGAAGAGTCTGATGGTAAGAACTTCTAATTCCCTGTCATGTTCTCAGAGGTTTTACACCTTACAAAGTGAGTGTGAAACTGCTGGGATCTGTATCACAGGGTAGCCCTATGTGAAGTCACATGCTTGTATGCTGGTCACCTTGTGAATAGCACAGGCCACTCCCTATTCAAGCACAGCTGTGGCTGGGGAAAGACTGACACCCTCCCCAACCCCGTCTATTGTGATCTTAATCAGAGTCTTGCCAGGGTCTTCCAGTGGACAAATTACCTAAGTTGCTTGGGAAAGAGGGATGTCAAGTGAAAAAGTAATCCATTAGGTGGTTGTGTGGGGAATGTTGAATAAGAGACCAGACCAATTTAGCAGCCATTAAAAAACTTTTTAATGCATTAAAACTTTAGAGTCTGTCAGACCAAATGTTTATACCCTCTCAGATTCAGGCTCAAAAAACAAGGAAAATGAGATTTCACTCAACAGTAATCATCCTGAAAGTATTTGGGCAGATGTCACTAAAAAAAAATTAACCATGGAGAAACTAATGTTTATCAAAATGCTAAATCTGGGTAACTGATATTACAGAATGTTCTAGGTTAGTGGAAGTGCATAAGCATTTTCAGTTTTTAGAGATACTGTTCTTAACTACATTCCCTTAACTGATGAAGGCATCTGTGATAATTAAAATTTGTTTTAACTTTAGGATCTTAAAAAAGACCATATTTACTAAAGATACAGAGATACTACATTACCCAAACAGAAAGGAAGCAACAGCATGCTTTATCTAATCTGTTCCTCCCTACAGATTTCATTATCTTTCACTTATGTCTAGAGCTTTAAATGCATGGGCATTGAGATGCACTATTCCTTGATGCATTTAAATACTATACCATATTTATTGAAAAACTATGCAAATCAGTAGACTCATGCAGTTCAAACTTGTTATTGTTCAATGGTCAACTGTATTATTATTTTAATAGATATCTGTAATTTTTATTTAAATACATGATTTGTAAAATAACTTTACATCTGTTACATTTGCTTTCTAGACCACATTCTTCATTGTACCCCACTATAAGAATCATGCCTTTGCATTTATAAGCCCAAGTCAATGGGAAAATATAATTTAGTTAATAGAAATTACCTCTACAGCCAATCTTTCAGAAACACATCTGTCTTATAAATTAAGGTGCACCTATAATCTAATTTATTTTATCATTATTTTTCTACTTTCCTTTAAAAATATTTCAATTCTTATTAGATTAGTGATGTGATGCCTAGTGATTGCAAATTGTATTATGACACCAATATTGGCTAATGCTTAAAGATAAAAGGATTTTTATAGAAATTTCTATTTCTTTTTCTTCAATGAATATATCTCCAGTCAACTACATTTTCTAATTCTTACTTTAACATCTGAGATCAAAAGAGAAACTCTTTTTAGAAACTCTTCTAAAAAAAATGGTACTATTAAAGAAACTGACATCAGGTAGTGAAAAGGTATTAGAAACAAAAATCTGAAATGCAGAAGTGGGATTAATAAAAATATGCCCATGCAAAGAGATATACAGCTAAAATGGATTTAGGAAGAGGCCATAGAAAGTAACACAGAAGCTGATCATCAAAACTTGAGTTGACTGAAATAAAGATCACCATGCCAACTTCTAGGCATTTGAATTCAGTATTTCTGGGCTTAGGCCTGAGAACATGTATTTTTAAAATTTTGTCAGATAATTCTGATAATCAGCCAAATTTGGCAATTATTGATTTATAAGTTTCCCTAAGACCAACTTTGACAATAAAAGCTTCTCCCCCCAGTGGTTATCTGATCTTTCTAATCCATCCACATAACTGAAATTCCTATGAGTAGGTGACTCTTCAATTTACAACAAAGCATACATAGTATTTCCCAGAGACTAAATTCACATATAATTCAAAATTTGTTGGGTAGTGTCACAGAGTCATTTACCATTTGCTGTTTGTTGACATGAACTTGGGGAGCTAATCTTTATACAGGAAGTTTCATGAAGCCTTGAAATGGAAAGCCAACACAAGAGGTAAGATCCCAAAGACAAATTTGCAGATATCCATTGTTTGGTGTCTCTCTGCTCTGAAGTCATACATCTTAACATGGACCATGAGTAATTCTAAGATATGCAGTAGTAGACCCAGGGATACAGAAAACCACCATGTAAAATGTGCATATTCCTAAAGTATCAAATTTGTGTATTTATTTTATTTATACTATAATGGACATAAATATATTATGAAGTGAAACATTTCATATATCCTATGAAATATATATATATATATATATATACATATATATATATATATATATACTTAGATTAGAGAGGGAGAATAAGAACACACTTCAAAGAAATTTCAAGCCTACATAAAATTGCTTTAGGCTGGGTGCTCATATCTCTTTTTTTTTTAAATAACATACCACCAAATGATAAATCAATTCATTACTTTTGCAAATATGGGTGAAAAACCTTATGAGTGAATTTTCAAAATAAGTGTCCTAGCAGGAAACGTATGGCACAATCTAACTGGTATTTTGAGGATAGTTTAATGATGGGACTATTTACAAAAGTTTATGTAATGCTTACAGAAAATTACACTGGAGCTATTACCACTCCTAGTCCTGGAAAGCGTAGCTGTATGGAGATGTCCCTCTGACAGGACTGTGGCCTTTTGTAGAAGGCTACAGAGATGCAGCCACCTTGGGTCAATTACTCTGAAAGGAATTCCGGTAAAAATTCCCAAGTTCACCTTCTCCCTGCTTTACAATCACTTGCAAGTGCCCCCCATTGGCCAAACTCAAGTACAAGCCAAGTTTTTGATATTGTTCCAATTGATCAGTCTCGCAGGGCATCAAACGGGGTGAAGGGTGGAGATGGGCCTTGAGAATCAAGCAAGAAGATACCCGACACAGGGAACAAGTCATTTTGATGCTCCTAATATGTATACTTATTTTGATTTGCATGTAAAGATAGCCATTCATTCATTTGACAAATATTTACTGAATAGCTTCTATGAGCAAGTCTCTGTGCTAGACAGTAAAGATATAATAGTGAAGCAAACACACAGTAGTCTTACATTCTTAGGGCTTTCTTTCGGTATATAACGAGAGAAAGAAAGAATTTTAAGTGCTATAGGTTTTATGAAGAATAATACAGATGGCAGGTAGAGAGTGACTGAGGTATGGGTTTCAGTGGTGTTTTACTTAATAGTTCAAGGGCGGCCTCTGCAAAATATACAAGAACTGTGTGGAGCCAGCTGTGAGGTAATCTGAGGAAGGCATCTCAGGAAGAAGGAAGAGCAGGTGGAAAGGTCCTGAGATTCTAACAAGCTTGGAATGTTTAAGGAAGAAAACAAAGGGCCAAGAAGGAGCCAGTAAGATGGTGGAGTCTGATGGGAAGTAAGGTTGGAATGCAAGATGTAGTCTGCTCACACGGGAAATTGTGATTTATTATGAAAAGTGTTGTTTTCATTATAAAAGCAGGTGTCTTTGGAGAGTTTTCAGTAGGACAATTGTGATCTGAAAATTTAAAAAGTTGCCCTGGTTATTCCTCCTTCAAGAGTAACAGAAAACAGGTTATAGAACTACTGCAATAGTCCAGGCTAAAGATCATGGTGGTATGGATTGGTGGGAGGTAGAGATAGTGAGGAGAATCAGATTCAGCATGTGAGTTGAAGGTCATTCCTATACATGTAGTTCAATTTTACTGAAATCAAACAACTAATACAAATTTCGAATGGTCAAACTCTTCCATCTACTGCTTCTGAAATCAACCAAGTTCAGTGAAAACAACATAAAATTAAGCCTATTAACTGATCCTTTAAATCAGCTTTTGATTTTGCTTGCATACAGTCATTTCAATTAAATAAATAGAATTCTGAATTTACACTACTTAAACTTAAAAGCTGAGTATATCTGTAAATCAAGATCTAACTGGGTTATAAAAGTTATTTTTCATTAATGATTCTTTGGTAAAGACATATAATTTTAGAATAACACTTTCAAAAATGCTATTATCCTTTTGAGTATTCTAACTAAACATATACAAGTGTGGGAACACCAGCTGTGGCTAAATGTCATTACCATTGTATTGCATTTAAACATTGCTTATGAAATAATTCTGTTTTTTAGCTATAACCTGTATGCCGTGAATAAATTAGAATTGCCAAGAATATGAACAACATTGGATTACAGTTTTAATTTTTTTAATTGTTTAAAATTGAGTTTGATTCATTGCTAAAAAAAATACCTTAACTTTTAAATAAGTTAGTCTGCTTAACAGTGATTTACTCAAATAAAAAAGAAAATCAACTCAGAACCTCAATGAATATTCTCAATATTTAAATGAATTATTGGTAGAGTGAGGACAGGTATTCACAAATTCTGATTCTTGGTCCAAGGTTTAACATTTATGGTAATAGCAATCGTAACAATTGTGCTTATTATGAATCAGTTACTGTACTAAGTCCTTTAAACAGGTTATATTGCTTAATTATACCTTTAAAAATATATATTTTTTAAAGTAATGTCTACACCCAACATGGGGCTTGAACTCATGACCTTGAGATCAAGACTTGCACACTCTTTCAACTGAGCCAAGCAGATGTTTAATTCTTTTTGAAGAAAGGGTTAATTTATCTTCATTAGACAGATGAGGAAACTGAGCATGCAGAAATATGCTTCAGTGTCCCTACTGCTGACGTTATTATAATGCATTTATCATCACTTTTTAAAGGGAGAACATCCAAAGAGTAGGAGGCCAGTAAATGAACAATAGTTTATACATCTACTCAGCAAATGTTTATTAAGCTTTTACTTTATGTCATATAATTCCAGGTACTGGTGATAAAGGAATGAACAAAATAAGTAGAAAAGTCTCTACTACTATGGAGCTTCTCCATTTAGACCTTTGAATTTTCTGTTTAGTTTTTATTGTTTTCCTTTTGGATAATTTTAAGCAACTCTGAAACAAGGCTCTAACATTAATATCTCAAGATATGTTTTCCAATTCTATACCTCTAACCTACATCTGACAGACCTAAAAATAAAAGGAACAGGTGCTCTTTGGAAACAATGGTTTATGCTGTTTAAGTTACTCTCTTGTCATTAGTTTCCAGTGTAGGCTTTCCTAAGCTGTATGTCCTTAGAAATCATGGGCAGAGGGTGTGTCTGTTTTATTAATTACTATAACTTCAGTGCTTAGAAATGTTCTTAGCTCATCTTTGGTAATAACTGTTGACAACTTTTTTGTAGATACCTTCTTTGTTTTCTACATATAGGACTCATCATCTTACCAGATACAAAGTGGCAAGAGTTATAATCAAATGTGTCTTTCTTAATGTGGCTCAATGAACAGAATCAGAATTCTCCCAATTACAAGGAAAGAAATTTGAAGCTGGAATTGACATATATTTCTTCTTCACCTCACCTAATAATTAGGTTTTGACTTAATTGGTCACACACTATGTACATTTTACCACTTTTAACTATAATTCCTTCAGAATGTACATCCGTTACATATATATATTTAGCAATGAGAATAATCATATATGCATGGTACAAATGATTTCACTTAGAAAAAAATCAATTCTATATATGGATACTGTTCTCAAATGAGAAGATATTGCCCCCTCTCTTTCCTATATTTATGGTATCAGTTCATTTAAAAATTTTTTTAATGTTTATTTATTTTTGAGAGAGACAGAGACAGGATGCGAGTGAGTTAGGGTCAGAGAGAGAGGGAGACACAGAATTTGAATTCGAGGCAGGCTCCAGACTCTGAGCTGTCAGCACAGTGCCCGACCTAGGGCTTGAACTCACGAGCTGTGAGATCATGACCTGAGCCAAAGTCGGATGCTCAACCAACTGAGCCACCCAGGAGCCCCTCAGTTCATTTTTTTATAACACCGATTGTGCAAAGACTATATTTAATTTAATTTGGATTTGGGCTTTGTTTTAGATTACACACTTAAGAAACCAAACTTTCCTACTATTTTTATTTTTGGAAAAAAATCATACAGTGATGTATTCTTAAAACGCAATGATGCTAGTAATTTTGATATAGTGTGCTTGAAACACCAGGAACATGAACTTATTTTTTCTGATAGTTTCCAGGTGGGAAAAATGAACTATGATAAAAAATTTTTAAATTTATAATTTTAGCATAAACTGTATATTCAGGTAAGATATATTAGAATAGACTAAATCATGCAATGTTGAAATCCATTTAAAATAATAATGTTTTGCATAATTCCTTGACTAGTAGAAAAACCAACATTTAAATGTAAACTAGAGAAGCCCTTTTGGAGAGTAACTTTAGAACTGAGTAGAATTGTTAAAAAAATGTATATACTGAGACCCACTAATTTCCTGTTTTTGAAATGTATCTTATAGAAATATATCTCACGTATATGCTTAAAGATGTACATACAAAAATGCTGTGGGATTTTTTGCAATGAAGAAAATAGATCCTACTTAACATCCAGAAGTACAGAAATGGAGAAGTTATTATATATACCCATAGTATGGAATAGTATGCAGCTACTAAAAAAAATGTAGCAGATTTATATACACTAGCATGAAAATACTTCGCAAAATTTTTAAAAAAGCAAGTTGCACAGGGGCACTTGGGTGGCTCGTTTGGCTAAGGGTCCTACTCTTGATTTTGGCTCAGGTCATTATCACATGGTTTTGTGAGTTTGAGCCCCTATTGGGCTCTGTACTGACAGCAGGGAGTCTGCTTGCGATTTTCTCTCTCCTTCTTTCTCTGCCCCTCCTTCCCTCATGCTGTCTCTGTCTCTCTCAAAAATAAATAAATAAACTTAAAAAATTATTTAAAAAAGCAAGTTGCAGAATATTATCTTTAGTAAAATCCCAATTTGTTTAATGAAATAAACTGTGTAAGCAAGTGTGTGTGTGTGTGTGTGTGTGTGTGTAAATGTAGAGAACACAGATAGAAACGAGACCTATCAAAATATGGACAGAGGCACAGTCTCTAAGAAATGTAGTTGGAATGATGGATGATATGAAGTAGCTGTTCATAATTTTGAACAATGCAGACTTGGGTAAAAATGAAAAGTACATAATGAAAGTAAAATAAACATGGATATGTATTGAATTTTTTATGAGTTAATAATTATCACCTAAATTTAATAAATTCAGATACCATAAATTGGTTATATAAAATATTAACAGTTATAAAAATCACGTATGTTAGCATGGAATTTAAATTAGGGTAGATTTCCTCACCTCAGCTTTTCAAAGACAGTAGTCTCTTTCCACACTTTGTTACCCAAGGTCAACTGTGGTCAGAAAGTAGATGATCTTCCTTCTGACATTGTCAGAAAGTCAGTAGTAGTCTAACACTAAGTCTAAATGCCCGTGTCATTCACCTCACTTCATCTCATCACATAGGCATTTTATCATCTCACATCATCACAAGAAGGGTGAGAACCGTACAGTAAGATATTTTGAGAGACAGAGGGAGACCACCTTCACATAAATTTTATTATAATCCATTGTTATAATTGTTCTATTTTATTATTACTTATTGTTGTTAATCTCTTACTATGTCTATTTTATAAATTAAAATTTATCTTAGGTATGTATGTATAGGGAAAACCAATATGCATAGAGTTCAAGACTATTCATTATTTCAGGCGTCCACTGGAGGTCTTGGCACATAACCTCTGAGGATAAGGGGGGGATACGACATCAGCTGAAAGAAAACTATCCCCATATTCATCAACAAGGCTCTTCTAGACCCTCGCTGTATATTCTGTCTCTTCATAGTAGCCTTACATGTTGATTAAAGAAAGTATGGTTTCTACTTTTGGATCTTGAATTAATTCTTATTACCTTGGTTGAGCCTGTTGCTTTAAAGTCTCAATAGATTAAGGTACAAATGCCCTTTGACCTTTTACTTAATCTCCATTTATTTTCCTCATTGTTCCTAAACAAGCTATATTACCTTTTTGATATTTTTTTAACTAATGAAGAATTTACAACTATTAACTATACTTCTTGTTATATTTATTAAGATTTAACTCGATTTTTATAGCTTCCTTTCATATTTTTTATCACACATCCCTTTGTCATTATATCAGTTTTATGATGTTTTACTTTAAAACTTTTCTATACCTCTTAGTTTTTATTCTCTTATGTATATCCCCAAAGTAGTTTCTCTAAATTTCATTTTTTCCTCTTACTGTAGAGCAATGGTAATAAATATTTTAAGAGTGCTTTATCATTTATAAGGTACATTCTTAGACACTGTTGTGGAATAAGTTTACCAGTCCTATCAAATAGCCATTGTTAGGTCCAATTTACAAAGAAACAAAGAAAAACCCAAGCTCTCTCCCTCCCGCCAAAAAACACAATAAAGCACTAAGTTTCAGAGAAATCAAAAACCTTGTATACAATTTACAGAAAGAAAACTAACACTCAGAGAAATCATGAGACTCGAACTGAATTATAATCAGTAGGTAGCAAGTTGGGATTATTTTAATCTAAATCACTTTCTTGGTTTCTTTTTTTTTTCCTCATCACACCCTGTGACCTTTTTCTTCCTGATTTCCTCTCAGCACTTTCACAGTTATTTTTTCTAAAATAACTTTAAAAGTCTTACTGTAGCATTTCCCCTACTTCCTTTCTCTTTCCTTTAGCTCTCCTCAAACTTGGATGCACATCAGAACTTTTCAGGGAGATTTAAAATAACACAGCTTTCTTGAACCCATACATACACACATACACACACGTGCACACATATTTTACTATTCATCTTTCATCATTTGTTTAGTATGAACATTATAAGTGTCATACCTAGTTCTGGTTGGATCAAACTTGAATTTTAAAGGTGTGATGAATCCTTAACCATCATAACAAAACAGGCTATTGTGTCCACCAATGTTGCCGTATCCACAGGATACCTGAACTCTTTCTTCTTAAGATTGTTTTCCTGGGGCGCCTGGGTGGCTCAGTTGGTTAAACATCTGACTCTTTTTTTTTTTTTAATAAATTTTTTAAAAATTGTTTTGAATGTTTATTTTTGAGAGAGAGAGAGAGAGAGAGAGAGAAAGAGAGTGCAAGTGTGAGCAAGGAGGGGAAGAGAAAGAGGGAGACACAGAATCTGAAGCAGTCTCCAGGCTCTGAGCCATCAGCACAGAGGCCAACGCGGGGTATGACCTCATGAGCTCTGAGATTATGACCTGAGCCGAAGTCGGACGCTTAACTGAGCCACCCAGGCGCCCCAACATCTGACCTCCATTTCAGCTCAAGTCCTGATCTCACAGCTCCTGAATTCAAGCCACTCCGTCAGCATAGAACCTGCTTGAGATTCTGTCTCTCTCTGCCCCCCACTGCTCGGGGCTTATTCCTTCTCACAATAAATAAATAAACATTAAAAAAAAATGGTTTTCCTATGGGCCATCCCTTCTGGAGAGTTGTTTTGTCAAAAGAGGGAAAACATCTGAACAATCTCATTTTTAATCACACCTTAATTCTCATAACATCCTCCCCACTCCTCCACAAGAGGAACTTTTTATATATTTAAGTGAGGAACCAGAATGACTGATTATGTAAATTAGCCTTCCTAGTTTATCTTCCGTAGGGTGGTAACCATCTTAAAGTTTTTGATGCTCTTTTTCCTTCTAAACTGATGTGCTCTCTTACCGCTGCTGACCCAACTCTCTCTACACACTATTGAACCAGCCATGTGATATGGTATCTGAGATGCAACAGGCACTTTTCTGAAACCATAAACAGGTTTCTACAATGTACACTGTTTAAGTTGTTCCGTTATCATTACTACAGAACAGGCTTCCTTATGGTTTATATCCTCAGAGATTATGGGCAGAGATTTTGTCTGTTTTATCAATTATGATAACTTCAGTGCCTAGAAATGTTCCTGGCTCATCTTTGGTTATATCTGTTAACAACCTTCTCATATTGCTCATGTTTGGGCAACTACAGAAGTGACTGTCCTCACCTTTTAGGCAGTAAAGATTATCCTATAGTCAAAAGAACCTGAGAAGTGTTTGCATTTGCAAGCACATATATGTATAGTCTAAGTAAAACTCTTCCGATTTTCTTATAGAGTAGAAGGTTATCAGTAAATTAGTTTTCAAGAAAAGGTATTTATCTAATAATTTACTCATTAAAAAGTAAAGAATTGGAAAACCAATGAATTCTTTGAAAGACGAAGAGACAGAATATTTGTAGATACTCAAGTTTTAATGCAAACAACGTTCCAATTAGAAGAGAAATGCTTTTGTCCTTTTTTATGGTATAAAAAAGCTATGGAAAGCAAAGTCATATTCTTGGTCAAATTTCTTCAGAATCATATACACAAACCATAAATAACCCACTCTCATAATAGAATCAAAAAACATCAGACTACCAATCCATTAGTCACTTGTCTAGTCTCCCGTCAGCCTTCTGCTGTCATTTATGCCATTTTTTTTATTTCCTTAAATTTATAAAACACACTTTTGTATTAGTCCTCCTAGAGGATACATATACATATCAATGCCTCCAACAAAGCTCTTTCTCTTCCCACCTAGCTTATGAACATTATCAAAATATAAAATCCATTTGAACAAGTAAAATTATCAGTACTGAATGATACTTGCCTTTACAGCATAAGCTCATTTTACTTATAAAATATATTGACTCACAAATATAAGGAATTACACGCCAAACAGACAGCATACTACCATCACTTAGGATACTAGGGAGTGTCAAATCTGTTCCAGAATCTATGCTTGGTGCTGTCACTACGAATGCAAAGAAGACATGGGCTCTGTCTTCAGGAAGCTCCTGGAGAGGTTGGAACTAAGCTCTGTCTTCAAATACTTAAAGTGCATTGCCAGACACCAAAAGTGGGCAACTAGCCACAGGGAGTTAGAGTGCTGCTCAGTGCGGATGTCATTTGAATGGGGAGAGGTTTGACAAGATCTGAGCAGTAGGAAGGAATTTGCAGCCAGTGGAAAAAGCCTATGGAAAAGGCATGATATTTGGGGGGCAATACTGCCCATGAAATGTACAAGAGGAAGATTGCAGGGTAAGATGGCTGGAAAAACTGCTAAGGTAGGTGGAATCTATAAAAAATAAAAGTTATGTCATCACCATGATATTATTGCAGATAATCATCTAAAATATCTGAAGAAACAAATACCAGCACCAAAACATTTTACTGAAGGCAAAAGTCTATAAATGGGGTTTTCTTCTGACTTCTGCTATAGTTCTCTCAGTAATCAGTCTGGTCCCAAAAGAATGAATGAGAACTTTGATGATAAGCAGCTTTCAACTGAAATCAGACATTTGGTTTAGATTGGTTCCCTGGATAAGTTAGAAATACCATAGACATTGTATAGCTCCAGGCAAGTGATTGACCTAACCAGGGTTCCTATTTTCAGAGGGAGTAAAATGTGGAAGTAAGTATACCTTCAATTACAGTCTCTGGTACTTTCAATCCTGCACTATTACTCAACTAGATGTCAGCAAGGAACAAAGAACTAAAAGCTGAAACCATTGTTGCCTATGGATTTTCTTTATATCCTTTTCTTTTCTTTATTTTATACCACTGGCTGAATTACAAGCCACAAAGCTTGTTCCGATATTTAAGAAGCTAACCCGAAGAGCTATGAAGATTTTATTAATGTCAATAGCCATTAAATCCTGAGGTTTCTAAAAAGTTTAACGTGACAACAATATAATCCTGTTACTGAGGCACATTTTTTAAGTGCCCAGAGTTTATTACATAGGAATTTATTATAAACATACTCAAAATTAATTATGCCTGGCTCAGATAAGAAGTTAAAGTTTTCAAAGCTTTTTTTTAAAGCTGATTTATCAATTGAAATACAATTAAAGAAGTGAACATGAATTTGTATATGAAAACACATTTTTTAAAATTATTTTTAATGTTTATTTTAGAGGGAGAGACAGAATTCGAGTGGGTTAAGGGCAGAGAGAGAGGGAGACACAGAAGCAGAAGCAGGCTCCAGGATCTGAGCTGTCAGCACGGAGCCTGACGCGGGGCTCAAACTCACGAGCTGTAAGATCATGACCTGAGCCGAAGTCGGATGCTCAACCGACTGAGCCACCCAGGTGCCCAGAAAACACATTTTAAAGTTTGGCTATGTATTCTTAGGCTGCCAAGTCCATAACGAATGGCTAGTGGATCAGCCAATTAGATAAATTCTAGACTGCGAGAGAAAAGATGTATTTCACAACTTTCCCTGGAAAGATCCAGTAGATCCGATTAAAGAATCCTCTTCTAGAAAGCCTACCCTGAAGTTAGTCTAACTGGGTAGAGAAGTGGCTTGAAAAAGAACAAAGACTGATGATTATAATAATTATTTGTTGTTGTTGAGCATTTATCTAGTATTTACAGCATACTTTTCTAATTACTTAACAAGTACTGTCTCATTTGTCCTCACAGCACTATGAGTTAGGTAACATCATTAAAGTATTCCCCAGAAAGAAATTTCTTATTTTATTGCCCCTCTGGATTACTCTTGGATATGGACATCTCTTGTTCCTGTGTTTTCGTCAGCTGTAGACACAGCAATTATCATGGGATTGATGTGTTCCAGGAACTGCGGAAGTGATGTGCTGATTCTTATTTCATAGAGGATATTGTTGCGAAACCAGGTAAAGAACTATAAAGGTGCTACCGAACAAAGAATGTTTATTAAGTTTAAGCATCTACAATATTCAGAAGTTCACAGAGAAAAACATTACACACTCTTTATGTGGAGATAAAAAGTAGGGAATGATATAGTCAATATACTCAGGAGATAGGTTGTTTTTTCCTTTTGTTTTTCTTCATGGTTATACAATATAAGGTTTTTAGGGAATGTTTCAATTCATCTACCTTAATTTCAGTGTATTTCTGGACATATGGTCATTCATAAGAATGCTTTGATCTTGTTATTAAACATGAGTGTTTGAGTAGGTATTTTACTCTTCCTTTTTTGTTTTTTTTTAAAGCAAGCTCTACACCCGTCATGAGCCTTGAACCCACAACCCCGGGATCAAGAGTCTCATGCTCCACTGACTGAGCTAGCCAGATGCCCCTCCCTCCTCCTTTAATATTTATTCTGGATATGCACTAAATAAATATTATTGAACTATTTCTCTGGCTTTCATGGGTGTGCCAGATAAAAAAGAAAAACATAAAAAGGTAACATAAACCGCAACTAAATTAATAATTATCTATGGGCTGGATTGAAAGACCGAGACAAAAGATATCATTGGAGATTAAAATCCAGATTGAAGTATTTTGCCAGTGTTTAGACAAGACTAGAAACTTCAAAGCTGAAATGAAGTCTTATATTTCTATTAGCTCTTCTGTAACTAAAGATGACCCCTTTCAATATAATGTTGTATCTTATTATTCTAGTATTAACTGGACCTTTGAATATTCTCAGCTACTTTAATAAAGTATCAGTTTTAGAGTTTCAGATAATTATTTGCAATTATAAAATAGTTGATGCTAGACTCTGACAAATATTTTAACCCAAAATAATGTATTATCAATATAATTCACGTCTTTAAATAGATCCAGCGTCCTTAGGATTTAGGCTTTGTAAAAATATAAATATTAGGGTAAAATGTTCAGGGAAAGAAACATCTTATTGATGTGTAAATTAATGCAAATACTAATTTCATTAATGAAGCTAAAGTTAACTTTTCAAGTCCCATAATATGGAATATAAAGTTCATTCCAAGAGTTGAAAGTGATAATCTAAGGACAAATAAAATAAAGCATTAATTTGAACACCAAGAAATGAAGAAACTATAATGTTAGCGTGATTGAAAAGTAAAATCCATTAAAAAATAATTCATGCATGATAATTAGTAATAGAGGACTCATATGTATTTCTGCAAATGTATTTACCATAGTCTTTCCAATGACATAATATATTTGAAATGCTTTCATTCATTTAAAAAGTCCTCATCGATGGTCAGTTTTGTCCTCGACATTATGCTAGAATTACCTAGGTGGAAAGAACACACAAAGAAGAAGACAAGATCCCTAACACTGAGCAGGAAGATGGTCACACACATGTGTGCAACAAAACATATTAAGTATTTTTGGAGCACTAAGACAGCAGTGATTGTTTAGTTTTAAAACAGCCCATTCAGGATTAGAAATATGTTCATAATGACATTATTGTTTGAGAGTGACATTATGAAGGATAATTTTGCCTATGCCTAAAGAATCTTGGCACCAGTAGCCAATTGGGAGTTCTGGTCTAGAAGCATCATAAATTTGAAACAGGATGGGGTTTATCATGTCCTTATGAAATTCAGAAGTTACAAGTTGCACCACTTAGAAGACCTCGAAAAGCCCCTTTGAAAATCCCCTCTCAAAACCCCCTCCACACGTCTTGCCAGTGTTATCCATCATTGACCATGTCTGAAAAGATCTCCTGATCTTAGAATATGAATCATATTTATACTGTGGTTTGAGATATTTCCATTGTGATGCTCCCAATTCTTTTTAATATTTATAGAATGGTGCTTCAGTCTGTTGCAAATTCAGAGCATATGTTCACCAGTGACAAGAACCAGAAGAATGCCATACATTTTATGAACTGTTAATAAGTCCGTAAACTGATTGTTTTGTAGCCAAAACTCTGCTACTACTGGCATTAACCGACATTCCAATTTTGATTTCTGCTTCAAAATGAGTCTGTTCTAAAGTAATGGCTCTGTTCTTGCCCTACTTTTGCTCAAAGTAGCATCGGATTTCATTTATGGCACATAATTTTAGGAAGAAAAAGAAGTGGGGCTGCAGTGTTGCTTCTTTGTTCTTAGGTGAAGCCGGCATTCTCTGTTTTAGATTTTGTGCATATTCCAGAAAGTTAGGAGGCACACAGTGTCTGTTGGGTAAACTTGTCAAGCCTCAGCCTGGCTTTTAAATACATGCTGCTGGAATGGATAGATTAACACCTATAGAATGTCAGGGGAGGTTTTGGAAAGTACCTGTATATCTAAAGCAATTCATTATGCATAAATTACAAATGTATATAACAAATGACATAGTGTCTGCAAATATGGTTTTCAATTACAATGCATGTCGATTTGAATGATAATTGCAACTTTATTTTAATATTATTTTGCTCTGCAGTTTCCATCCCACTTCCTTACATTCAAGATACCTTTCCCAGCAGATCAGCATCATCATTAACAAATGTCTATCGGGACGCCTGCGTGGCTCACTCGGTTGAGTGTCCTACTTCAGCTCGGGTCAGGATCTCAAGGTTTGTGAATTTGAGCCCCATGTAGGGCTCTGTGCTGACAGCTCAGAGCCTAGAGCCTGCTTCAGCTTCTGTGTCTTCCTCTCTCTCTGCCCCCTCCCCTGCTCGTGCTTTGTGTGTCTCTCTCTCAAAAATAAAATAACGTGAAAAAAATAAAAAAAAAAACCCGAATGTCTATCAATTATGTACCATATTCAAAGTTCTGTTTTAGTAACTATGCATATAAAAATACATAAGACATGATCCCTATCCTCAAGGTTTTTTTTTCTGTCACCAGAGCTCATAGTTTATATTTGGGTTCATTCTTGGTGTCGTACATTCTATGAGATTGACAAATGTATAATGACTTCTATTCTCCATGATAGTATTATAAGAGTATTTTAACGGCACCCAAAATCCTTTGTGTCCAGCCTATTGTTCACCCTTCTGTTCCCTCAAACACCTGGCTCATGGAATTTTAAGATATCTGAAAAGGCCTAGCATAGTATAAAAATAGCTAAAAACATCAGCTACCCACAAAATAAGTTCCTAATGAGTGTTTGCAAACACAAACAGCAAAAGCTTTCAGAAGAAGGAATGACCACTTTGGCCTGAAATGACCAGCAAAGGCATAGCTTAAGTGAAACATAACAGGAGAGGCAGGACCTTGAATAAGTACAGGAACAGAGGAAAAGATATTTAGACTGAGACACTGGCAATGGGGGACTTTGGAGATAGGTTGTGTATATGGTATGTCTTTGGCATTTAATATTTGTTGTTTTAACAATTCTTATTAAACCCAAAGACCTTTAGTGACCTAGCAGGAACACATAATATATATGGCGGTGAGTCACTGGTTAAGAGAGTTCATCCACATCTGGCCATAGTTCGTATGGGAAACGCCTCTTCCTCAGTGGCCTATTTCTATGGGAGCATTCTTAAAGGTCTGGGGTAATATCTTTAGCCAAAACCAAGGACTGATACTTTTTCTGCTCTTCACTCTTCCTGTCTCTCTTAATGGATATTAATTAGGCCATCTTGTCCCAGGCAAAAGTAAAATATAAAGGAAGAATATAATAAGTCTGGAATTGTTGGGAGTTATAGAGTATAGATGGCCAGAAGTTTACCAGAAAGTGTATGTTGAGTATATTATGTTTTGTTCTAGTTGCAGCAAAGGATACAAAAGCAGTGACATTTATCTGTATCTTCAAGTTTTCCAACACAGAAAGGAAACAATGCATGGCACAAAACACACAGGTTTTATTTTGATAGGGAATTGGAAAGCACACACTTAAAATGCTGAAGGTCAGCACTGTGAAATGAGTCCTGCATTAGGAACCTTGACACTGGCAGAAAGCGTACAACTCTTAAAAAATGTATTCATGCAAATCTCAGGGGCCCCTCGTGTATGTTATCAGTCTTGACACAGAGTTCTTGCTAGAATGTGGGTCTCTTCTGTTTTTAGTCAAGACCTGGAATTCCTGTAATTATTACTAGAGGGAATACTATTAACTAGAATGCAATTTCTCCAGGGGATAAAACAAGAATGACATTTCTAAACTATGTGATGTTATTTTAACAAGGAGTCATTTGACAGAAGCATTTGGTTCTGCTGAGTTGGGAAGACATAGGTAAGTAAATAACAGTGGACACATTTTTCATTTTAAGTTAAAGGGCACTGTTATCTGGAATAAGGGTCTTATAGGTACCCCCAGTTATCTGCAAGAGGGTTACTGACTTTATTAGTGATAGCCTCAAGTGCACTCTTGTGCTCACACTTGGTCAGATTGAGAGCCCCCCTGGCTAGAGGCAACAGTATCAATCCTAAGTCTGAGCGGAGGAACAGAAGTACATTTCACAACACACAAACAGGTGTTGGGGATCGTCACCCATTTTACGGTAAATCTATGTTCCATTAGTCCATGATTATAAATGTACATCATCACTCTGAGCTGTATGCCTAATTACAAGACACAGAAAACCTTGTGGATTTGGACTAATTTGGAGGGAGGCCAGTATGAACTTTAACACAGTGTCATTGATTTTGAATATAAATATTAATTTGAGCTGAGAGCTAATTAAATACTTATAAGCTGAAATCTTGCTGGGATTGCTTCAATAAATAGATAAGTTTATTAAGGTCATTTAAAACTGTTTTATTAAGCAAATAAAAATGCTTCCTACAATCAGGCTTACACCCTCAATATTCTTGGCAAATCTTTCTTCAGTGTGTGTGAGAAGGTGCACTTAATTCAAACTTTCCAGAGAATTACCAGCATGCTGGCTTCATTAATCACTAAGCTCCCCGAGGCGTGAAAATTAGTCATAGGCTAGTTGTACACTCACCAGAGAATATCAAGATGTGAAGGTTTTTAATACTCAATTGTATAACTTTTTCACTAAAAGGAAATATGATTTATTTAAGATAGCTACTATGCACAGTATGTTATGAGCCTCAGTTTCCATACCTGTAAATTATGAGTAATAATATTTGTCCTACTGATTATTGTGAGGATTACATATATATGACTTTTGTCATGTGAGGATTAAATATATGTGGAAGTTTCCTTTAAAACTCTATGAAGTATAGGGGTGCCTGGGTGGCTCAGTCAGTTAAATGTCTGACTTGGGCTCAGGTCATGATCTTGTGGTCTGTGAGTTCGAGCCCTTCATTGGGCCTGGAGACAGCTCAGAGCCTGGAGCCTGCTTCAGATTCTCTTTCTCTCTCTCTCTCTCTCTCTCTCTCTTAAAAATAAACATTATAAAAACACTCTATGAAGTACAATATGTATGTTAAACCTCGTTAGTATTGTCTGAGACTGGGTTCTTTGACTTTACATTTTCAGTGCAGATTTATTGAAAAGTACCTTCAATTTCTCCTGTTCTCCCTCTCATCTTGGGTTAATGTTTGTACAGTCTAGCTGAGTCCTTCTGTTTCCTATTTTCTTCTTTCCCTCTTTCTCTTCCTCCCTCTTTTCTTTCTTGTATATAGCAATTCAGAATGTGGCCACATATATCCTTTTTAAATTTTTTTCTTTTATTTTTAGAGGGAGAGAGAGAGTGAGAGAAAGAGAATGTGGGGGAGGAGTAGAGAGATACAGAGAGAGAGAATCTTAAGTGGACTCCACATTCAGCAAGGAGCACGAGGTGGGGCTTGATCCCACAATCCTGGGATCGTGACCTGAGCTGGACTCGAGTCAGATGCTTAATTGACTAAGCCACCCAGGTACCACCAGAATGTGGCCAAATATATCTTATGGAGCTTCTTATAAAGGTTGTTGTAAATAATTGTCATATTGATTTCTTACTTTGCTCATTTACTTATATTTAGTGTAAAATTAAACTTCAGCCTTATGCCCAAATTATTCCTAATTGTAAATTAATTAAAATTCTACCCATATTAGCATCTGGAATAGATTTGACAGTAGTATTTTCAAATTAAAAAAAATGGGACTTACTGATTAAAATAAAATTTTGCCAAATTAGGTTATGTTTTTGTTATATTCCTCACTGTAATACTTTGTTTACTTTTTGATAAAATGTGGAAATTTCTAGAACATTTTTATGGCTTATGGGATGCTGAGGACAAAACATTCACAAAAGTTTCTCCAGGAAAACAGGATATCATTTCATGAGAGTACAATCTCTCTAAGGGCAGGTATCAAGCTACTATTTCTTAACAGGATATCTATAAAGCCTTTCACACTATCGGCTCATACTATGTCCTCAATAAAGATTGGTTAAAAGATAGAATAAACGATTTCTTACTACCTGTCTTGATTCAGTATTTAATCAGGCTTAAGATGAGAATTTCAGGGAAGTTATAAGACAAATGGTTTATTTGTATTACAACTGCTATTATCCTGTTTGCTCACTGCAATCATGCTGGAGTCAGTTACAATCACGAAAGAAAGGGATGACCAATAAAAGCAGCTTCCAACTTACACAACACATTCAAAAATTTGAGTTTATATTGGGAACTCAAAGAGTGCTTTTTCTTAGAAGCAACCTTACAAATAGTTAGGTTCCCAGGACACAACGCAAGTTTCCATTTAATCATTAACAGCTAAATTATGTTACTATTGGAACAAATCTAAATTCAAAGTTCTGACAGATGATGGACGTACAACACAGGAAAAAGAAAAAAAAAGGCTTTTTTCTTCGTTTCTTCTTACAGAATTGTCCAATGCTAACATTTCAAAATATATGTAGATTGTCTATTGGACTCATTTACCAGCTTTTTCTTTCTTGTTTTTTTTAAAACTTTCTCCTACTTAAAGGCCCCCCAAATTTTCAGGAACCCTACCCGTCAAAGTGTGGCATATAACTTACCTTTCTTTCCTCTTCCTGTTTAAATAGAGCAATTAGGGTGGAAACATGCTAATTAAACCAATTCACACTGAAGCATGAATGACTGAAAGCCTTTTAACAAGATTCAAGAGAGATATTTGCATTTGTTTTTTTTTAAAGTAGGTCATTAACCAACTCAACTTTAGTTGAAAGGATTTCAAGCACTATTTGAAAGCAATGTTAAAAAAAGAAATAGATGATGTGAGTATGAAGACATTGTGGGGCTGTTAGCTAGAACAAATAAAGGTTTCTTTTGGATGATTTGTATGTGATTTTTTAGGATCATTTTCTCTAAGGTGTCTTTGAATTTCACAAATTCTTACTTCTTCGTTTTTCAAGACAGAATTACTAAAACCTGCAAATTTAAATTTATCTAATTTTGTAATTTAAAAAATAATGCTTCCCATTGGTATAACATTAATAGCTCTTTTTAGAAGGCAGATAGAACAAAAATTGACGAATAGAAGATTGGCTATTAAGTCAGAAGTTTTGAAAGCAAGGAATGTTTTGATTTTTCTTACAACTTTTATTTTTCCTAGCCCAAATAACCTTTGAGTTCTTATTTTATAGAACGCCCATGGTAGAAAGGAAGTCTCTTTAAAAACAGAAAACCTGATCTGTACACTCTCTAGTTTCTTGTGGCTCAGTACTACCTCTGGCATTCAGCAACAGGCCATCCGTCCCTGTATACAGAAACAAACAAAAATGTTTCTCATACTTTTAGGAAAAACTTAATGTTATGCCAAGATTTCAAACAAATTTCACTCAGGAAAAATTGGCCCAAGTACATTGTTTTTCTCACCCTGTGCCTCAGATGTGTGATCTTCAGTAACCCGCTGCTATTTTTACCAGGGTGGCGCTAAGTCTTTACTGCTGCTAACGTGTATCTGTCATTCATTTAGGAGAGCAGAGCTTTAAATGCGTTTACAAGGTTTTTTTTGTTTGTTCGTTTTTACTAAAGGTCACATTAAAATATATATTTACTACTCTCTGGGATATAGATAGCTTCTTGAGAATGGTTGATACGGCCTGCAAGACGATTGGAGACAAGGACCTAGGAGTGAAAGCAAATTAATGCCACTGGTTGAATTCCTTCTTTATATTACATTCCTCTTATCTCACTTATTTTACCAGAGGATGAATTATTCTGTGGGAGGGTAAATCTATTTTTTTGCAATGTATTTTACTTATGCTACAGGATAGTAAGTAATTTTGGGGAGGACAAGAAGGTCTATGTTCTGGTTGGCATACATTTCACATTCATAATAAAAACAAGCATCAGCACTGAAGACCTGGAAGTTCTATTTGGTCAGAGAAATTTATAAGGGACAACTGCTTTAAATTTATATAGTTTTCCATATGTACAGCAGAGTGAGTATCTGATTAAAAGCTTTTCAAATAACCCTGCTTTTGAGGATATATGTCCTCCAAGCAAGGGTCAATAGCCTTAGTGGAATGAAAAACACGAATTCAGAGCTTTTTGAACCCTGCCATACTCTATATTCTCTGATAGTTAAAGCCTTTCTACTCCCACTAACGATCTATTCACTTGGTTTCTTATTGCAAATCAATAAGTGTCAGGATATTCACGCTGTGCATATTAATACACTAAAAGCATTGTATGTTAATTTAACAATAGGGCTTTATATATATATTCTACCGTAAAGAAATTATTTTTTTCTCTTCCTTGGATTGCCAATGTATTATCTCTTCTAAATTCGCAAAACTCAATAAATACTATGACAAAAACAAAACGAAGCAAAACAAAATGAAACAGCAACGTGGAACCGTGATTTATCCAGCTCCCTTGAACAAACACAGAGATTCTAGCTGATGGTGGTTGTAAAAATATGAGCTACATTTCATTGTAATTGGTATCGATGACTTCAAACTGCATAAAGTGAAAACTAGAAAACAGTGTATACTGTGAGATGATATTGCATTTAGATTAATTACTTATATGATTTAGAATGTTGCAATACAGAATACTACACAATGGTTTGAATGAACTCCTAGCCATCATTTCCCGTAGAAAAAAAATGACCATACATATGTTTCAATGGCTTTTATTTGGTAATGCTAATAGCATTGAGTTACATGCTGAATATCATAATTTTTAAAAATATTACCAACATTAGGTAGAGCTAGTGTTTATTAGCTTTAATACGTTGATTTTCTAAATTGTTACATTCATGAAAAACATCAAACATTAAGCAACCTTGATATTTCAGAAGTTCCCAGTTTCAATAATGAATTTGCGTAGGCAGTATATTCTTATGTCCATATGTCCTCACTGGAGATATATGTGAACAAAAGCTACCTGGTTAAGCTGAAGAAAGAAAGCCTTCTGGCTAAGGTTATCAGAATAGTAATTTTAAGAGGGGAGAAGAAAATAAATCAAGATTGACCCTATAAAGTTGGTAATAAGTCTCAACCCCGCTATTACATTTTTACATTGTATTTTGTTTTTAAATAAATTGGGGAAGAGTGAGGGAAATTAAATATCTATTTTTCAATAAGCCTCATAAAGCAAGTTACTGGGGTTGAGAAGGAAAACAATAGTCTTACCATTCTGAGACCTATTCGATCTCAAAAGATAAAAAAAAAAAATTATAAATTTAAACCATCCATTACTTTAAACCCAGAGGTTTAATGATAATAATAGGATTCAGGAGGAAGAAAGATGAATAAGTCTTTTAGGTGTAAAAGAAGCACAATCATTTCCTTGTTCACACATGCCCATGTGCCTATGTGTGTGTACACAAGCACACACATACACTATGTCAGAAAATTGTATTTCATCTATCATTATAACTACCTCAAATGTTTTGTCCCAAATATCCTGCCAAACTTCTCTCCACACTGTCATATCACTGTTCTAGCACTAAATGCTGAGTCTTATTGAGATACTGGGATTGCAGCTAGGTGAAAAATTGGAGCCTATAAGAGGAAACATTTCTAAACAAGGACTAATCTAAATTGGGGTGCCTGGGTAGCTCAGTTGGCTAAGCATTTGACTTCAGTTCAGGTCATGATCTCCTGGTTCCTGAATTCAAGCCCAGTGTTGGGTTCTCTGCTGCCAACTCGTAGGCTGGAGCCTGCTTTGGATTCTGTGTCTCCCTCTGTCTCTGCCCCTCCTCTGCTCATATTCTGTCTCTGTCTCAAAAATAACTAAACATTAAAAAAATTGAATTAAAGGGGAGCCTGAGTGGTTCAGTCAGTTAAGTGTCTGACTCTTGATTTTTGCTTGGGTCATGATCTCACCGCTGTGGGATCAAGCCCCTTGTTGGGCACCACACTGAGTGTGGAGCCTGCTTGGGACTCTCTCTCTCTCTCTCTCTCTCTCTCTCTCTTTCTCTCAAAATAAAGAAACATTTAAAAACATTTAAATGAAATATTATTTTAATAGCATAATACTCAATTTTCTATTACTTTTTTTTCAAATGTTACCTTAAAAATAGTGGCATGTTAATAACACACATTTCAGCCCAAATGTTCCTTAAAATATAGATCGATTTTAAAACAAAATCCCTCCCAAACTATTTACTATGACAATAATTGGTAACAGAAATTGTGTTTTTTAGTCTCGTCATGTTATATGTTGCTTATACTCACTAGAGTATTTGTTTTTTTGTTTTTTTGTTTTTTTTTTTTTTTAAATTTATTTTTGGGACAGAGAGAGACAGAGCATGAACGGGGGAGGGGCAGAGAGAGAGGGAGATACAGAACCGGAAACAGGCTCCAGGCTCCGAGCCATCAGCCCAGAGCCTGATGCGGGGCTCGAACTCACAGACCGCGAGATCGTGACCTGGCTGAAGTCGGACGCTTAACCGACTGCGCCACCCAGGCGCCCCTTCTTTTTTTTTTTTTTTTTTTTTTTTTTTTCTCACTAGAGTATTTGTATAGGGTGGGATCAGCCTGTACAGATTCAAAAGCTACTCTATTTCATTGGTCAGTTTACATAACTTTTCTGTGCCTCAGTTTCCTAATTCATAAAATGGATATAATAATATCTGTTGTAAAGCTCTTAAAATATGACCAGTTTGTATAAGTCCTCAATAAATATTATCTATTATTATCTACTCTCTGCAACTTATTTTACTATTTTAGCAATTTCACATTAAATGATTTTCCTTTTTTTGTTATTAAAGTATCAATTCTTCTGTTGGTAAGTGAAAATAAGAATGGAGAGTATTGACATTTAGCACCAAAGAATCACGTTAATAAGGATTTTAAGGAGATAATAAATATGAAGAGAGAGGACTAACATCTCTTCCATGAATCCTGAATTATGACATAATATTTTATGCCAAATACATTAATTTTCTAAATAGCACAGTGGGGAAATTTGGAGTTTCTCTGTAGAGTGGGTTTTGAAATGTGTAACTGAGAGGCTAAGAGAAAAATTACCAGGTGTACTCACAACTGCAGAGAAAAGATCTTTCCCCTCCCCCGCCGATCCCGAAACCAGCCAGGGCACGCCCGGTGGTAGTCTGACATAAAGGCGGGAACCAATCAAGTTCTGCTGAATGGTTTGAAATAAAGGCGGGAACCAATCAAGTTCTGCTGAATGGTTTGAAATAAAGGCGGGAACCAATCAAGTTCTGCTGAATGGTTTGAAATAAAGGCGGGAACCAATCAAGTTCTGCTGAGGGTTCAAATTTAAATGTCAACCTATAACAGCTCTGTAACCTCAAAAAAATCCCTAACTTGTTTGTGCCTATCTATAAAAGAAGCTGTAAGATCCTTGCTCGGGGCCTCTTAGCGTCACGGTCACCGGCAACAAGTGCTCGGAGGACCGGGTTCGAACCTGCAATAAACGACCCTTGCCGCTTGGCTTTGACTCTGGACTCTGGTGGTTTGTTTTCAGGGGGTCTCTCGAATCGGGGCATATCATAACCTCAGAACGGGCGGGACTGGAGATAACCAAATCTACTTACATGTAGTGTGGGGCTAGTATCTATCCACTTCTTGATCTCAGAGCACAAACTGCCTTTTAGAAAGAAAGTTGTTTTAGGCTTTGTTGTCAGAACAAAGAATCAGAGGCATGCAGGTCTCAGTTCTATGCAACAAAGGCATTTACCTCAGTGGGAAATAACAGGGTGTTGAAAGAAAAGCCTACACCAGCAGAGTGAAATGGAAAATAAAGAGACTTAACAAGATAACTCAAAGGAAAAGCAGGAAGGAAAGAAGGAGGGAAGGAAGGAAGGAAAGAAGGAAGGAAGGAAGGAAGGAAGGAAGGGAGGGAGGGAGGAAGGAAGGGAGGGAGGGAGGAAGGAAGGGAGGGAGGGAGGAAGGAAGGGATGGAGGGAGGAAGGAAGGAAAGGAGGGAGGAAGGAAGAAGGGGGGAGGGGAAAAAAGGAAAGAAGGAAGGAAGCGGAAGGAAATAAGAATATTCTAGATTTCTGACCTTGACCATGGCCCAAACGCCCACAACACAACTTAGGTAAATTATTGATAGGGTTCTGTGGAAAGTGCTTTTTAGACTGACTTATTCACATAATTGACTCAATTCTCAATTTACTACTTCACTTTGGTGGTGGGATGTGGCCAAAGAGGATTTTTGGCAACCATCCATTCCCCTCCTGACCTCTTCCTAATCAGGTTAACCACAGATGGAAATACTTGATTTAAACTATAGTTGTATTTGGTCCTTGATGAAACTGGGAAAAACAAATTTACAACCCTACCTTTAGAGATGGTACAAATGAGTACTTCATAGGATTATTACAAAAGTCTGATTTTCTAACAGGAAATAAGAAGAGCAATTCTGTAATGACCATATCAGTAAATAGATTGCATAAAATTGTAGTTTGTCTTGTAATTACCTTTCAACCAAATAAAGTATAGCTTATGTACGTGCATTTTAATGTAAAAAAAGTATAATTTTCAAAAATAAAAGCATATATGCTGAAAATTATCTTTATACGTTATTTTAATACTGCTTTGTTTTTAATTCTTAATATTCTATTCGTGACAGAATTAAACCTTTTAAATATTAATAAATATACTTTTAATTCATTAAATGGTTGCCATGCAAAAAAAAATCTTGTAAGCTAAATGAAATGCATATTTTGGGTAATTTTAATTTAAACTACTCCCAGGGGGATACCTGTTTATGCACAAATTAACTTGGTAATCAGCACTGATAATAAAGAATATGTAGGAACTACTGTATCATTTTGAGGGTGGGGTATAGAAGAGAAAAATGTAGAATTATTGATTTGAACATAAAATATACTTGGCTTTTTAAGAAAGTGAAAGATCAAGCTAAGTTTCAAAAAGTGCATGAGTTCTTGATGGTATAAATTCCCTTGCAACGTCCCAGTAAAATATATTAATACATAACTTTTGCCTTATATTTTGTGACTACTTTTCCCCAAAGACAAATAGGGGCAAGTAAATACTGCTAGAAGGCAAGAAATTCAGCTATAAACCCTGATGAAGATTTCAATCAAAGGGAAGTCACACATAGACTACAGCATTAAGAAAGAAAATAACATCATCCCCTCCCCCACTTTCCCCATGGCAGTGTGGAGCTTAAACAAAATGAATAGTGCAAATGCGTCTGTAAAAGCATGGTCTTTGTAAATGGTCAAGATCTCTAGAGGGCAGTGTATTAAATTGCAGATATTATCTAGCTAAACCCCAAATCATAAAAGCATGAAATTAGTAATTGACTCAATTTGCCTCATTTATTAGTAGCTCAGACCTCTGCTTGAATTAATATTGCCCAATGGAATTTCAAGTAGTGGTGACATGGCGTATCATGACAGAGATTAGTGCCTGCTTCTATTACTGTAGTTCAAACGTCCCACATCCTCCAATTAGGTTAGCCCTAATCTTACATGCACGCTTTTGGCATTTTTATTGTCAATAAGACGTGACATCAGTTTTTTATAACATCATGTTCATTTTAGTCAGTGGGGGATTCATTCTGCCTTAATTTAGCATGTTCTTTTCAGTTGCTTGTTGCATCTTGTTCCAGCTAGGAGTTCTCTTATTATATTTTCTGTCGGTTTCAATAATATATATCAATTAAAGGTGGAGGTTAATGGTCTATACATACCTAATATGCAAATTGTGAATAACACACTGAATGATGCAAATAGCATAACCAAGAGCAATTATACACGTTTTAACATTGTATTTTTGTAGGTGATGATTAGTATTTTCATACATGTACATATTGATTTTATAATGTTATAGCATCTCTTTTTAAAGAATTGCTAATATTTTTATGTTATTTTAGTAATAACTAAAATGTTTTTGTCTATGAGAATTAAGAAAATTAATCCATAGTAGAATATTAGTACTTTTATTGTCATTATGGTGATGGGTTACAGGAAATTAAGACACTATTTTCTGTTTTTAAATGATTAAAAATACATTTTATGAAGAAATCATTCCTTATAGAACCCACATCAACCTAGGTACCGGAACTTCACCATAAATTTGGCCTGCATCTTGAAAGCAGTAACATAAATCTTTCAAGCAGTGGCAACTGCTCAGAATTTTAATCTGAGCAAATAGCCCTGCAGATAAACACTCTACATTTTGCAAGTTGGACTGTTGTAAGTTTTATCATTGGTCAATGAGCACTATATAGCAAATTATTTAAATAGGTGCTTTGGGAGGTGAGGGGAGGAAAAAAATAGGTGCTTTGACTTTAAATTACTCAACACCGTTTATTAATGAGGATATAATACATCTTTGCCATTGTGGTGGTATAAGAAAACAATGCAAGTATACAGAACAGATGAAATATCATAATCTGAATCTATTTCAAATGCTTATGAAGTCATTTTTTTTTGTAGTCAGTGTGTAATAAAAGAACATCTTTAAAAAATGAAGATTGAAAAAGTCCTGTCCAAAAATTGTATTAAGAGAAGGGAAGTAATTGTTACAAATGTCCTTGTAAGATATTTCCAACAGAATTAATGGCCACATGGAGTTAATGGCCCTAGGACCACAGGCACTTCCAGTTGATCATTAATCCTCAGGAAGTACTGGCATTGCATATGTTATTGTTGAAACTATATATAGCCAAGAGTTCTACTCTGTGCCTTCATTGTTGCTTGAGTTATATCCCACCTGTTGAGTTAAAGTTGAGTATGCAATGGAAAAATTTCTGAAGGTCATTAGCTATTATAAGCAATAATTATCAAGTTGATTTTGTCCCCCTAGACAGAAATGAATTGCTGCAACTTCTATGCAAATATAGGTTATCTTCACTTGGCAATTTTCCTAGCCACTGTTTTCCAAAAACAGATATTTATAAAAGTTTTTCAGTATTACACATACATATCTTAGATACTTTCCAATGTTTAATAATGTTAAGATTGATTATAACTATTAATTAAACATCTAAAATTGAAAATGCTGAGCCCAATAAATTCATTTTACTAAGATTTTTGAACGAGCTTAAACTTGAACAAAAGAGGAAAGAAATAAAAGAAGTAGAAAGGTACGTTTCAACATAAATGAAGACTACTCACATCATTCCATATTGATTAGTAATTATATTATTATTTAACTCACATCAATTTTATATTAAGTAATAATTCTGAATGTATTGTTTTGGTTTGAAGATACATTATACATGTATATTTACTTGTTATTACAGTAAATGTTTTTGACATATACATATGTATTTTTGTGTAAAATTGAACAAATTAGAAATGAAAGAATAGATGTAATTATGTTTAATAAATTTTGTATTAGAGTAGTATAAAATAGTTTTTCTAATTATACCTTTTTTGTCCTTTATTCTACTACTTCACTACTCCACTCCCTCAATTTTCTTTTTTTTAATTCTTCCTATACCACCCTGATCCTAATACAACCTATTCCTATATGAATCAGAATTTATACTTCTTTTCATGTTTTATGAAACATGTCATTCATGTCATTCTTGCTGTTAGGTCTACCCTTCCCACAACCTTTTCATGCATTTTTTAAACATTTTCCAGAAGAATGGTTAACTTAAAGAAAAAGGGTCCAAACCCTGTCTGGATTACAGTAAAAGCTTCTATCTTCCCTGGTGCCAAACCACCATCATAGCCTAATAGAATATGAATATCTTATGGGTGAACCCTTGGAGAACTGTAGGCTTAGAAGAGGCCATGGTTCTGGTTTTGCTTCTTTTATATTTTTTTCTACCCTCTCTTAAACACTCTGTTTTTTTTTTTTAATGTTTATTTTTGAGAGAGAGGGAGAAAGAGAGAGACAGATCAGAGACACAGAATCCAAAGCAGGCCTCAGGCTCTGAGCTCTCAGCATAGAGTTCTATGGTGGCTTCAAACCCACAAGTTGTGATACCATGACCTGAGCTGAAGTTAGACACCCAAATGACTGAGCCACCAGGCGCTCCCAAAACTTGCTGTTTTTAAATGATTTGATCTGCTATAGTGAGTCTTAGAAGAAGGCTGAGCTGCAAGAAGCAGGGAACCAAAATATCTGGTGCAAATTCCCTTCAAGTAGTTCAAGAGAAAAGAATTTAAAGAAGAGAGAGATGGAATGGTAAGTTTCAAAACAGTTTTGAAGTCTTATAACCTGAATATGATTCTTCACTCTGTCGGTTTTTAGCTGATTTTGGTCAAGTGACTTAAACTTGTAGGAATTTGGTTTCCTCATTTAAAAAAAATAAAGTGAAGACATGCTATTATTATCTGGACACAGTGAAATAAATATGATCATGAATGTGAAGTTACTTTCTCTGTTGTCTACTACATAATAGGTTCTTAATAAACATATTTTTTAAATCTTTGAATGAAATCTGATCAAATCTACGTGTTTAACCAATCAGTATTCCTCAAGTACATACTTCTGATATTTCATCGCACATAAGGTCAGACTCTAATATTTGGTGAAGAAAAGGAATTAAAACGATCAATATGGACATTATCAATTGAATTCATGAATGAATCTTATTAATAAAACTTTATTTGGTTTAGATAAATGTATTCACCAAATTATGTATCGTCTACAAAATGAAGCATATGCTTTTCAAATCCTTAAGAAAATTTGAAAATTGTTGACCTAGTGACCTCTTTTCTAAATATTGAATATGTTAAATACTGAATTGAGATAAAAGCAATGCTAAATTGTCTTTAATTACTTAGCAGTTACCAAAACTGGATATTCTACAACTTGGGTATGACTTTTTAAGTCAAATACATAAGAGGAATTGTAATGGTAGGGCACCCGGGTGACTCAGTTGGTTAAACATCCGAATTCAGCTCAGGTCATGATCTTGCAGTTTGTGAGTTCGAGCTCCGCGTTGGGCTCTGTGCTGACATCTTGGATCCTGGAGCCTGCTTTGGATTCTATGTGTGTGTCTCTCCTTCTCTGCCCCTCCCTTGCTCATGCTCTGTCTCTCTCTGTGTCTCAAAAATATATAAATATTTTATAAAAATTAAAAAAAGAAGAATTGTAATGCGAATTTATTTTTAGAGATTTTCATAATGAAGCATGGTGAAATGGAAAAAGATATATATATATAGAGAGAGATTCATTCACTGATGATCCAAATATGAAACATCACTTTCAATATAATTTCTGATATATTTTAATGTTGCATGTAACAATTATATCTAAAATTATATTCGATATTATTCATATGCAATTACAAAATAAATAGGTATAAATTTACAAAATATAACCCTCCCTCACAGTTTGTTTCATGATATATATTCATGCAATAAAAGTATACTTCAGCAAAAAATTCATATGAAAAAATTCATATGAAAAATCAAGGGACCCAGAATAGCTAACACATTCTTGATAAAAAAGAACAAAGTTGAAGGACTCACACTTGCCAATTACAAAACTTATTACAAAGCAACACTAATCAAGACAGTGTACTTCTTCACAGAAAAGAAACAATCAACGGAATGAAGAGGCAATCTATGAAATGGTGAAATTTATATTTCAAACCATACACAAAATAAGGGGTTAATATCCTAAATACATAAGAAACTCAAGCAACTCAATAGCCAAAGCAAACAAACAAATAATAGGATTAAAAATGGGCATAGAAGATGAATAGACTTTTTTCAGAGATGTACAGATAGCCAAAAGGTACATGAAAACAAGCTCAACATCCCTAATCATCAGGGAAATGGAAATCACAACCACAATGAGATATCATTTCATATATGTTAGAATGGCTATTATCAAAAGAACAAGAGATAGCAAAATGTTGGAAAGGATGTAGAGAAAGGAAACCCTGTACACTGTTGGTGGGATTGCAAATTGATGCAACGAGTGGGGAAAATACTATGGAGTTTCCTCAAAGAATTAAAAATATAGCTATGATATGATCCAGCAACCCCAGTTTTGGTTAAATCTATGAATGAAATGAAATCACTATCTTAAAGAGATATCTACACTCTTCACTGCAGTGTTATTCACAATAGTCAATACATAAAAACAACCCTAAGTGTCCATCAGTGAATGAATGGATAAAGAGAATATGGTATATGTGCATCAAATTATCATACTGAACACTTTAAACTTACACCATATTATATGTCAATTACATCTCACTAAATATAGAGGGAAAAGAGAAAATGTGGTGTATATATTAACAGAATATTATTTAGGCACAAGAAAGAAGAAAATTCTATTGGCAACATGGATGTGGCTTGAGGGCATCATAATAAGTGAAATAAGTCAGACAGAGAAAGACATTTACTGTATGTTGTCATATACATATGTAAGATCCACAAAGTCAAACTCACAGAAACAGAGACTAGAATGATGAATACCAGGGGCTATGGGGTGAGGGAAATGGGGAGATGTTAATTTAAGGGTACAAATTTCCAGTTATAAAATGACTAAGTTCTAGTCATTTTAGTTAGCTGGGTGCTAACATCCAGCATGGTGACCATAGTTAACAATACTGTATTATATACTCAAATTTGCTAAGAGAGTAGAACTTAAATGTTCTCACCATAAACACACAAAATTGTAATTATGAGCTGATGGATGTGTTAACTACCATTATTGGGTAATCATTTAGCAATGTATACATGTAACAAATCATCATGTTGTACACCTTAAGCTTACGATGTTATAGATTAATTATTTCTTAGTAAAACTGGGGAAAATAATGACAGAAATAATAGCAATAGAATAAGACAATGTAGTATTGGCATAAAGATGAACATGTAGATCAATGGAAAATATTTGTGAGTTCACAGAAACCCTCACATCCACAGCCAATTGATTTTCAATAATGGTACAATATTACTTAATTGGAAAAGTGTCACTATTTTCAACAAATAATGCTAGAACAACTGGATATACACATGCAAAAGGACAAATTTGGATATCTACTTCATATCACATACAAAAACTAACTCAAAATAAATCAAAGACCTTAACATAAAAGCTAAAACTTTAAAAAAAAAAGACAGGGGTAAATTTTAGTGATCTTGGATTTAGTGATAATTAAAAAAAAAAAAATTAAACCAAAACAGAAAGCAATAACAATAAGAAATAGATCTATTATTGGACTTCATCAAAATTAAAAACTTTTATACTTCAAAGGATACCATCAAGAAAGTGGAGACACCCACAGAATGGGAGAAAATTTTCACAAATTATAAATCTGATAGAGAACTTATATGTAAAATATAAAGGAATAATAAATATTATGTCATTAGTAAAAAGTGAAACCACCCAATTATAAAATAGGCAGAAGATATGAACAGATATTTGTCAAGGAATCTATACAAATTGCCAAAAAGCACATGAAAAGATGTTCAATATCATAGTCATCAGAGAAATGCAAATCAAAACCCTGATGAGATACCACCTCACACCTACCGGGATGGGTAAAATAAGAAGTGTTGTTGCGGATGTGAAGAAATGGGAACCCTCATACACTGCCAGCAGAAATGTGAAATGGTGCAGCCACTTTGGAAAACAGACTGGCAGTTCCTCAAGACTAAACATAGAGATGCTGTTTGATTCAGCATTTCCACTTTATACATAAATGTTCATAGCAGCATTATTCATAATAACCAAAAATGTGGAGACAACCCAAATGTCCATCAATTGGTGACTAGGTGACTAGATTAAAAAATGTGACATATTTATACAATGGAATATTATTAGGCAATAAAAGAAAAAAATAGTGATATGTGCTATAGCATGTGGATGACTCTTGAAAAATTAGGCTAAGTGAAAGAATACAGTCACAAAGGATGACATATTAAGACATATACATAATGTCTTAGAGTAGGCAAATATCTATGTTTACCATATGATATATATCTATCTAATATGAGGCAGAGAGACAGAGAGAAAGAGAGGATTATTTGTTACCTAGTGCTGGGGAGTAGGAGGAGTGGATGGAAGGTAGAAATGGAGGCTTTCTTTTTGGTGTGATGAAAATGATATAAAATTGGAATGATTTTTGACATTCCTGTTAATATAGTAAAAAACATTGAATTGTACCCTTTAAATGGATGAATTGTATGATATGTGAATTATATCCAATATATCTACAAAAAAGGAAGTACTTAAATGACAATATTAAATCCATTTCTAAAAATGCTTAGTTCAAGTCATATAAATATTGGAAGAATAGGCATTTTGTTTTCCCTTTACACTGAACAATTTTTTTTCTGTTATTTACGCTATTACAGCAATGTGATCGGTGGTATTCTGTTTTGAATCTCCTAGCAAGAAAGGTTGATATTCCAGCTTCCTTCTATCCAGCAGGCTCTTACCACCATACAGTAGCTGAAGCTCTCAACATACAGTCTTTAGTTGTTTTTATAGATTTAGGAAGGCTTCAGTAGGTTAAGGGGAAAAAGGGAGTGCTATTTCTATCTTCTGGTTGCAATGTGGTTTAGCCACCACCAACCATGGAAAGCCCTTGAGATTGAACTTCATCTGCATCACACTGAGCCATTCTGAAAGCTGGAAGGCAGCTGAAACTAGCAATGGAAAAACATCCCCCATTTAGCTTCACCACCTTCTCATGAATCAAATTATTCCTTGGTGTTTGGGACCAGATGTGTGCCCTTCTAGCACATCTCCAGATATTGCCAGGTTTACACCCTTTATAACCTTAGGGAGCAACTCAGCAGAGAGAAATTTTTTACTGGGCTTCCACATAAAGTTTGGAGCAGGAAGTTCTTCAATTGTCCATGAGTATAGCTGATTCCTAATTAGTGCTTGACCTTATGAAAGTGTCCAAGCCTCAATGACAGGAATCTCCTTAAAATGCTATGCTGAGAGTTTTCATGAATAAAAGAGAGTATCAGAAAGATAATACAAAATACATGAGGCAATGAAGACCTTAAAGTGTAAGTGTGTGTGTGTGTGTGTGTGTGTGTGTGTGTGTTTGCATACACAAAAAGTAAGTGGAGGAAGTTTACTTTTCCAGCACAGTGAAGAACAAAACAGAAACAGAAACTGAACAGAACCCTCAGAATCCTGAAATATCCTTGGAAGCCTTTGCTTGGCTAATTTCCTTTAAAAACTGTGAATGCATATTTGGTATATTTGTTTGTGGAACCTCACACACACAGCAGGGTGATAACATACTTTATTTCCACCATTGATTACATAATGCAGCAGTTTCTCTTCTCAAAACTAGTCAAGCATCTGGTTACCTATTTTATTTTTCTCAGGCATAGACAACTCAGTTTTTCAGAACCCCCAAAATATCCTCTATAATGTTGTTTTCATTTTTTTTAAATCCAAGGAGTATTGATTTCTCTGGTTATTCATTTTGATTTTGTGAGCAGTATAGTTTCACCTGGCAACAGAGAGCTAAACTCAGCTATTTAGAAGAATCTATAGCATTTATTCATTGTTAAAAGACGCTCCAATGCATTCCTGTAAATCTCAGGTCATTAAGAGCACTTGTGATATTCTTTCTTTCAAATAAAAAGATGTCAATATGTATTTTGACAGGAAAAGTAAAAATGAGTGCTTTGTCTCACATAGGATTAGTATTTTTATTCCGAGATCATAAGACTGATGTATAAAGTAACCTTCAATATATTGCAATTAGTTGCTACTCAACAAAAGTAGACTTCTAATGTAAAATGTAACCTGAATCATAGTCTTGAACCTATACTCTCACTATCTTGAGCTAGATTACTTGCTTTACTTAGGTTTGAATTTTCAGTCACTTCAGTCATAAATTTTTAACATTGTTGAAAACATAACCATAGAGATCACCAAGAATATTTTCAGGTCCATATATAATTCAAACTCAAAAGTTCATACACAGAAGAATACCGATGTTTGGAATCTTGAGCTTTGAATGAATGCACAGCAATTCATACATTTTAGAATATTACCAAAAATCTGTGGAGATAACTTTGAAATATAAACTGATTTTTGTTAATTAAGCACATTCATATTACATATATATTTTCTGATGAGGATATATTATTATTATCTGAAATTCACAGGTTATTTTTCTTATATTGATAAGTATTATTTTCAGAAAGATACTAAAATTGATTCTAGTTCTATGTGGCTATCAAATGCTTTACATCAAAATAAAGCATACGAGATACAAATCAATTTAACTGCAGTTAAAGCAAAGCAGAAGAGGGGCGCCTGGGTGGCTCAGTCGGTTAAGCGGCCGACTTCGGCTCAGGTCATGATCTCGCGGTCTGTGAGTTCGAGCCCCGCCTTGGGCTCTGTGCTGACAGCTCAGAGCCTGGAGCCTGTTTCAGAGTCTGTGTCTCCCTCTCTCTGACCCTCCCCCATTCATGCTCTGTCTCTCTCTGTCTCAAAAATAAATAAACGTTAAAAAAAAAAAAAGCAAAGCAGAAGATATAAAATGTTTAGCTGAAATCTAGTTATGTTATACCTTTCCCCTTATTAGAAGGTTAATAATGAATTAAAAAATTTATGAAATGAGTTGTCTTGACTTAAGGTATCAGAGCTTGCTTTAGTGAGCCCTATTTCTATTTACAAATGTTCTCAAGGAATATCTTATAATCCATGACAGAATTCTTTTCTTGCACTGGCCTAAGCCTTAGTATAGCTTTCCATAAAATAATTATCCTATTTACATTCACATATAATGAAAATGCCTTAATTATCTACAATTTATTAATAACCTTTTTAGACATTACATAAAATAACAACAACATTGGCCATCCATCCTCCCACAAGATCAATTAGAATATTCAGAAATCATAACAAATGTTCACTATTACTCTGTATTGAAAAACTTTCCTCTCAGTAAAGCTTTCATTGAAAAAGTTTGTTATAATGCAATGCATAATAGACGGTGATCTTGAAATTGGTGGGGTATTGGTAGATATTAATATCTACGTAGTGAGTCGCCAAGCTTGTTGAACTACTCAGAGCTTCCTTGTATGAGATTAGCTGGGATAGCTAACCCTTGTTACCTCATGCACTGCTTACTCTCCCTTCTGGTATTTGGCTTCAGTTTCAATTTGCCTGAAAGCATTTACATAGGGATGCCATTACCAGTATGAATAGCAAATAAAGTCATAAAACTATAAAGCAAAGTCTGGAAAAGAAATTGTGTTGTTCAGTAGCAAATGTTGAATAGCAAAAGTGAATCATATATTATTAAAGTGGACACCGGATTTATACTCTGATTTAATTATTTGTTCTACTTTGGTTTTCAGCAATACCATAAGGTGAACTCACTTATTACTTTTCACTCAGGTTCAACATGATGTTCATGCATTTTGCATTGTTTGATATGAAATTTTTCTTAGCAATGGGATTTCAAAAATAAAAATGTTTTGTTTTCACGTATTAACTTTTCTAAACATTTGCCCATATTCTCAGACGAATCATTCATTTAAACAGCTTTCTAAGTGGTAAAGCACATGTGACTCAATAGAAATCAATACAGAGAGTCATTATGTGTCCTGCTTGGGGCTGGTGGCAGTGGGGCAAGGGGCTGGATAGACAAGATTATTAATTGTCAAGGAATGTCACTATTCATGTTACATGTGAACTTGCTTACCAGCCATTCTTTGTAATGTTGCCTACGGACATACTAAAAACACAATCTAAAGATTAAACAGATAATAGCAGTCACTGCAATGTCATTTCCATACAATTTAGAGAACGGTCCACACTTCCCATGACATGCTTAAAACAAGAACAAAAAATTATGCTAATGGCAACGTCTATTTGTGTGCTTGTGTGAAAGTGTTATTCAATCTAAAGAGAAATTTATTTTATATTATTGAAAAATAACAATGGCCTTATACTTCGGGATATTGAGACACAAGCTACAAAGTGGCATGAAGATGGTACAATGTATTTCCATGTTTCATCTACCCGGAAAATGTCTGTTCTGCATGTTTTCCATCACATTGACTAAATTGAATTTGTAAATCCCTATTCCTCTCTTTCAGATTCTGTGAAGTGAGCTTCAGTTTAAATATTTAAGACATATTGCCACTTCATATTCTCTAAGAACTTCTAACCAAAATGCCATGAAAAAATAGTATACTTTGACCCTGGTAGAGGCTTAAGTTTCCTTTCAAAGAGTTGGAATTCGGTGGCGTGTGAGACTCTATATTCTCACTCCCTGTCTGTCCATTTTACTTTATTTTTTTAGTTAAAAAAATTGGAGGGGGCATCTGGGTGGCTCAGTCAGTTAAGTGTCAGACTTTGACTCAGGTCGTGATCTCATAGCTCATGAGTTCCAGCCCTGTGTCGGGCTCTGTGCTGACAGTTGAAAGCCTAGAGCCTGCTTTGGATCTGTGTCTTCCCTTCTCTCTGCCCCTCCCCTGTTTGCACTCTGTCTCTCTCTCAACAATAAATAAACATTATTATTTTTTTTTAATTTTTAAGTAATCTCTACTTAAAGGGCTTGAACTCATAACCAGGAGATGCTCTACCAACTAAGTCAGCCAGGCATCCCCTAGCAGCCAACTTTAGGAATGCCTATTCTATGGTCATTAATCTAGCATACTGGAGTTCTAGTTATATCTATATCACAGTTAAATCCTGCATTCATTTGCAAAATCAACATATGTATATAATTTATTTTATAAATTTATTTGTTTTTTAAATATTTTTTAAAAGTTTATTTATTTTAAAAGAGAGAAAAAGTGCAAGTGGGGGAGGGGCAGAGAGAGGGTGAGGGGGAGAGCTCCAAGCAGACTCATCAGTCAGTGCAGAGCCTGAACCCATGAACCAAGAGATCATGACCTGAGCCAAAGTCTGATGCTTAACTGACTGAGCCACCAGGCACCCCTATAATTTATGTATGTATGTATGTATGTATGTTTGTATGTATGTATTTATTTATTTATTTTAATTTTTTCAATATATGAAGTTTATTGTCAAATTGGTTTCTATACAACACCCAGTGCTCATCCCAAAAGGTGGCCTCCCCTCCCTCCCACCCCCATCAACCCTCAGTTCTCAGTTTTTAAGAGTCTCTTATGCTTTGGCTCTCTTCCACTCTATATAATTTATTTTTTTAAAGGTTTATTTATTTTTGAGAGACAGAGAGTTGAGGAAGTGGGGGAGGGGCAGAGAGAGTCAGACACAGAAGATCTGAAGCCAGCGGCTCTGTGCTGTCGGGGCTCGAACTCACAAACCACAAGAGCATGCCCTGAACGGAAGTCTTAACGCTTGACTGACCGAGCCACCCTGGCATGCCTATGTATATAATTTAAAGCATGTCTGTCAAAAGAGTTTTGGAGATATGCTATTTGGAAACATATTCTTTTTTAACTGTTAAGAAAACTGACCTAATTAAAAAATATGCTTGGATTTCAAAAAGTATTGATGTTTTCACAACTACAGTGATCAAATGCAGGTAAAGTTAAAGGTAGAATTCAAAAAATAATATAAATCAGGAGATGCTCTTGTAAGGGAAAAAGTAACAGTTTCTTCCAAAAGTAAATCAGGAAAGAAATCTTTGGGAAAATAGAGGAAACAACTTTAACATCATTGTCGCTGTTATATGAAATGTCAAACCGAGACAAGAGATGGAGTGACAATCCTCTACATCAGCCGTCTCCAATCCCTGGGCTGAAGCACCCTATAAAGAAGTGCTGAAAATTGTTGCAAAGTCCCAAGAGCACACAATGTATTTTGTACAATGTATATTCCATGCCTATATTACCGGTTTCTTCCATATGTTACATAATGAGATATAAATTCATATTTTTTTAAAGTTTATCTGTTTCTGAGAGAGAGAGAGAGAGAGAGAGAGAGAGAGAGAGAGAGAGAGAACGAGCAGGAGAGGGGCAGAGGGAGAGGGAGACACAGAATCCGAAGCAGGCTCCAGGCTCTGAGCAGTCAGCACAGAGCCCAATGCAGGCTCGAACTCAGGAACTGAGTTCATGACCCAAGCTGAAGTCAGATGCTTAACTGACTGAGCCACCCAGGCGCCCCTAGATACAAATTTATGTTAAAGCATTTCTGCATTCTAAGCATCTTGTTATTTTGCATCAAATACTATTACTATATTATGGGGGTTCATTTCATTTTCTTAATTAAGAAGGAATCCTCATGCAGAATGAGGATGGTTTATTATGGAAGATGGGAAAATGAAGACATATCTTTGCTGCCTTTAAGTGCTGTACCATTTCTGCTTTTCTGAATGGTATCATTTAGCCAACTGTAACAAGCCATTCGCATCCCACAAAGCCCTTGAAGAGCTACCATACCAATAGCTGGGGGAGAGAGGCCAAGAACATTTCTAAGAATAGATGGGTTTAAAGACTAAGTGAAAAAGGCACATTTCAAGCAACAGATCTCATAGGAATTTAGAAATGAAAATTTGTAATGAAGTCCAAAAAGGTAAATGCAACACCAGGGGGGTTAATGGAACAGAGAAGAATTAATAAGTAAATAAATTACAAAGCTTGTGAGAAACATGCGTTCAGTGACCAGATCACCTGTATTAGACTTCCCCCTTACTAGGTAATCAACCTTGGGCAGGTTACTTTCTACATCTGTAATCCCAAGTTAAAAATAATAGCTATTTTGTGACTATCAAATAAGTTAATTCATAGGACTTTACTAGATTATGACAGTTTCTGGCCAGCCCTTCATCAAACATTTTCCCTTCTCCCCAAATAATAGAATTACGCCCACCCCCATAAGAAAAGAGGTTTTGAAAGGCTTAAGAAATAGGTCTGAAATAATTGCCTCCTGTTTTAATGGATACAAAAAGAAGCAGTTTATTAGAGTTTTTGTCTTTTTTAATGTGGTAAAATTTTGCCTTTCAAATAAAATATTAGATAAAATTTTCCCTTTGTTTCATGAAAGTGAAAAGGCTAATCTTTTCGAGCAAGACTCTTTTAGAAATGGAAATAGTGTGATTTGTTAACATTATCATCCCAATTAGAAAAAGTGTTATGAAATGTTATCTCTTATGTGATTAACAGGGACTTAAAACTTCTCATACTGCCACAGCTTATCCTAAATTCATCATATTGGAATTTTCTTTCCTTGGGTTTGTCATATCCCTGCCTCCAATTTACTGCAGTTTGTCAATGGAGTGATAGCCCTTGAAAGATGATATTGTCTATTGCATTTTGAGCTAGACTGGGAGACTTGTGTAATGGGATTGGGGTAGCACAATTATCTAATTAATTTTTTATTATCTTACTATTTGAATTCCAAGCACAACTTCTACATAGTTAGAACGTTTAAATGTTCACTATTTCATTGAAATTTGAGAGCTATTGTTCAGAAAAAGTCATGACATGTCTCCTGTGTTTGTAGTTAAATGTCCATGACATATTGAAATATGGCGTCTATCATACGTGAAGACAATATTACTGATAATAGGGTTTAAGACGTGGTGACTTTTTTTTCCTTCACGGTAGAGGTTTGGCTTTGGGTGGTACATTAATTATTATGTTCAATAATAATGTGAATATTATAAATATTTTTTCCTGCAGTATTCTTCTTAATACAGTGGTATGTATACTGACTTGAATTCTGTAGTGATTTCTTTTTTCAAAACATATTGTTGTTATTGTTTTTGTTTTAGAGAGAGAGAGAGAGAGAGAGAGAGACAGCATGCATGCACAAGCCAGGCAGAAGGATAAAGAGAGAGAGAATCCCAAGAAGGTTTACACCCAGTGTGAAGCCTGACTGGGGGCTCTTTCCCACGATCCTGGGGTCATGACCCAAGACAAAACCAAGAGTTGGAGGCTCAACCGACTGAGCTACCCAGGCACCCCAAAACATTTTTTAATGCTTCTCTGCCTCTCTCATGATGAGAGGTAAGGAAAAAAATTTATAATTACCTGATGTAGGTAATTTTCAGCAGACTACTGGAGCAGATCGCCCACCGAATTTCTGGGACTTGGACTAAGGTTTTGGCACTAGTACTGGCAGAGTTTAGGTTCAAATGGAAAAGAAAAGGGAAAAGGAAGCCCAAACTTGGAAAGATACAAATTTTATGCTTTGACACAGCTGAACTTGGGTCTCAATTTATCTTGTTGTAAGACGAGGTAAATAAACTCTGTTCACAGAGGCCTCTCATGACGACAGGCCAAGGTTATTTATGTCAGCTGAATGTTCCATAACTTATGAAATACAAACACTACTTCTATATTGAACAACTAAACAGCTCTTTAAAAACTTTAAGGATAAGAAAAAGAAAAAAAAAAAAAGAACAGTAAGTTTCCCTATCTCTAACTTGTTAGAAGCTGTTAATGTTATTTTGCTGTTAGTCATCCTTATTATAAAAAAACATCACTTATATTTGTGTACATAATATATATGCATGTATGCACATATGTTCATGAATGTGAACAAAGAGTCTCAGCTATGCCCCCTCCTACTAATAAAAATAGAATTAACACTGTACTCTATATTCAAATTTTCTTAGAAAAAAAGTCAGCAACAAATAACAAACTGGAGTACTAGACAGGTTAATGAAGAGATACTAAAATTTTTTTCAATATTCAATTTCCACAAAAAGTCAATCCACATAAGTATTTTTCTTGAATGGCAGGTAGTGAAATGTGCTTCATTTCCAAACGTAAGATGCTTTGTAGGGATGGAGCCCAACTAAGCAGGTGAGATTTCTGTGGAGACTGGAAACTTGTCAAGTGTTTTTTTTATTTATTTTTTTTATGTTTACAGATCAATGGGTAAGAAAGAGGTCCACCAGCAATTTCCTCTACAGAATTTGTTAATGTGTTAGCTATGATTCTCATGGGGGCTCTTGAGCTAAAGGAGAAAAGGAAAGAAGAAAAATACAGTCTCTATTAAGGTTATTTGGGAAACACAAGTATCAGATGTTAAACAGTGAAGTTGTCAGAGTTTGCATTTAGATGTGATCAAAATGAAGTTTAGTGTAAGTATATTATTTGAACTTGTTTAATCTGCTTTGTGATTGAATTGCCAGGTTAGAGCCTGCTCACGGCTGTATTACCTGCCACATGAGCTCCATTCGCTGTGCATTTAGCAATTGCTGAGGGCTTAGTACACCACCACTGGGTGAATTGAATCAAGTTAGTAAGTTCTTAACTGAATCTGCGTCTCTTAGTTTTGCTCAATAATTTGCCTGCAAAATAGAGGCCTTTTGAACTACAAACTGCATGCGAAAATGTAAATGTTATGATTTTCATTTAAGCTCGGTAAACTACCATGTGTTTGTCTATCTGAAGCAAAAAACACACATGAAGAAATGTTCTTTTGACAACTAAAGTCAAATTGATACATTCAGAGTGTGTGGCCTTTTAGCTTGCTCATTTTTTACGGGAAAAATTGAGATGTTTATTCCTGCCAAATATATGTGTTTATCCTTTATTTTTTTAATATATCCCATCCCACATATAAAAATCTAACTTATGTTAATTCAACAATGCCCAAATTGGTAGTAAACCTGGTTATATAAGTTCAGTTTATATAGATATTAAGTAATTGGATCTTTTTCAAATTCAACATATTTAGATCAAAACATTCTGGAATATTTAGTATATCTTTCTCCTATAGTAGGATTTGTAATCCTTTTACCATCATCTCCATGTTAAAGGGAGCAACACATCAGTGTCAATTATAGCTTGAGAGGCAGAAGTTTCTGAGAGAAATGATGGGCAATTAATCATAGGAGATTAAATTTGGAATGGAAAAAAAAAAGGCTTTTGTCATTTTTAAGGCAGAGAAAAGATATTCCTTCATACAATTTTTCTTGAGTAGTTTGTTATTGTAAGTAACTATGTACAACAGGTGAATATACATTAATTATTACGTGACTCTCAAAGGCAGAAGTTCATAGAGCAATGGGAAAAGCCTGGATTGAAAATAAGGCAGATGAGAACTTGAATCTTCGGTCATAAATATATTAAATATGCAATGTTAGCCAAAATTCCTTAATTCTTTCTGACTCGGTTTTTCTTGTCCATGAGATGGAAATAGCAATCACATACATTTCATAAATTTGCAATGAAAAGTAACAAGATGATATATGTGAGATCACATGACTAATGGAAGGGAGTCAATAAAAATAATCAAATCTAAAGAAACTAACAGATGAGGTGCTGATATGAGATGACTTTCTTCTTTAGAAATTCTCTCATGCTAAATAATCATTTGCCATTTGTTTATTTTAGTGAAATGTTATTGGTTTACTAAGTATTCCAACTGAGCCATTTACAACGCTAATATGGATTCACTCCACCGATTCATTGCCTTAGCCAGGCATCAGTCCTCATGCATCCTTACCAGTTTTGTTTCCTGGAAAGACTCCTCTGCCACTTTCCATTTAGCCCTTTTCCAGCTTGTCGATTGAAGCTAGTGAAAATGGAAGCCAACCAAATGCTTGGCACCCGTCCAGGCCACAAGGCTCACTCATTTGAAGACATTAGTTTTTCATCATGTTTAGAAGGGTACTTCTAGTCCTGATTTGGCTACAAAGTGAGGTCACCTCTCAAATATGAATTAAATAACTGAATTCTGGCTAAATTTACCTCCTGGTAATTTTCTTTCTTTAAATGATATATTACATTTCTTTTTAAAGAATAAGTTGTGGTCACACAGTAGCATTTTCTTAAAATCTTCTTTCCCGAAAGTAAAGGAAATGGTAGAGTTAGGCCCTTGAGAAAGTGATGAATCCCCTGACCACAGAGAAGCAAAATGACAACGTGGATAAATACGTTGTCTTTTAACCCAACTTTCAAGTGACTGTGGCCAGTCACAGCAGAAATTGTAATGAGGGGTCTATGGAGAATGGTTCTTCAGAACAAACCAGTAAAGCATTGGTGGAAATGTAAGAAAATGATAGTGGTCCCAGAGGAATTTCCTTTCTTCCAGGCTTACACTTTGAAGCTTTGAATTCTGAACTTTTGAACTATGTTGGCTTTATTTCGTCCCTTTGGAGAGATTTGCAAGGTACTCTTATAGCACTCACTATAATTATATTCTTAAAAATTAATGATACAATGATTTTCAAAGAACAACTGTCTGCTTCAAAAATTCTAAAACTAGCAAACACACAGACACACAGACACATACACAAAGCCCTTCTGATATGATTGGTTCTAACACAGCTTAAGAAAAAAATAGTCCTCTTTGTTAAATCTCTGAAGCCCCCAATAATTTATAATAAAGCTTGTAAGTCATCATCAGAGACTGGAATGCTCTCTTTATAACCAGGAAGAAGACATAAAGGGAAAGCTAAAAGGGTAGAAATCAAGAGAGAAAAACCAGCATGTGGCCAGCCGAGGATATACAACTGAGGCTGAATATATTCTTCAAAAGAATTATTTTTAACAAATCATTCTCAGTTTGATATATGATTCAGCAAATGTACTGTCTCAGGTTTTGTGGCTCTTTGGTACTTAGAGACAGAGTACATCATATTCTCTAAAATAATAAAATTAGGTTATTGGAACAATTTACTGGAGCTTAGAGACTCTCTTGCAACAAAGACTAGTCTCTCAAAGACCCTCTATGTGCTTTGCAGACCAGTTCAATTTCTGGTATAGTATAATGAGAGAAGCCACAGTCACACAAAAGGGGCCTGGTATTTCAATTAGTCATTAAATTTTAAAGCTTCATTATTTTCCAGAAGGAATACTTTAACCTTGTTTTCTATATGAACATGTTTATGTATGGATTCTAAAATCTGCAGTAGGTAAGGTCAAATTTCCTAGCCACCTTATTGAATTCTGCGATTTTCACTTCTTTTCAAAGCTCATTGAACTGAACCAGTTCATATTCAACTGAACCACTTGATAGCCCCACCTTACAAACAGTTAAAGAAATGTCTTTCACTTGCTTTGAGTCTTTATTTAATAAATGTATAAGTCTCCAAATGCTGCAGTACCAAACACACATTACCTAGATTAAAACATAAATTAATGAAAAGCTATCCATGCTGGGTAGAATAACACTGAGACAGATCACACAGTTACACAGCTGTCACTGAATTAACTTTTAAAAATGATTAAAAGGGAGATATAAAGTCTTGAAAAATGTAAACCACTGAAACAGCATTCTAAAATATAAACCGTGTTGTAAAAAAGGTAACATACATAATGAGAGTGAATGTCGCATATTTGGCTGACGGTATCCATCAATCATTGATGAAATTATAATATTTATGATGGTTTTCTGGCAAACAGTATAAACCTGATGAAAACTTGCCTGTGACAGTATACCATCCTCAGTTTTAAAAATTGAAATATTCAAGATTTAACCTTCACTGGAAGATAGTAGAACAAGAAAGAATGAATTGCAAGACACTTTTGGGAAACATAGGAAGTTTGAATCATTGTCTTAATCATTGATATTTTACCAGAATATCAGTTATTTTGTTATTAAAATTTTATATATACATCTATGTGATTCACAATTGTATGATAAATATTAACTATTGATTTTATGCATGTTATATTCATGTAAATTTCCAAAAAGGAAACATCAATTAGATCACTATGAGACTTCCATAATATATTAATATATATCATCATGTTAATAATATATATGATTAGCATAACTTAAATTAAAGAGTTGTAGATGCTTCCTGGAACAAATGGTTACATATAATGATATTAGAAATTGTATAAATATAAAATACATCTACAAGACCAAAGTACAAGACACTATGCCTCATATATATTCTAGAGAGATTTACCCTAGATCTATTTGCCATGGACAGTTTCTCTCTCAATCATTATTGGATGATTATCAGAAATACTTAAAAATTATTGGAAATACATTAAAATATTAAAATTTATATGTGATGTTTGAGTGTAACTAGGAATTTGGATACTCAAATCATGTCATGCACCTTCTCATTCACTCCAAATATCAGGAAAAATATAAACATAAACAAGGAAACAAAAAAAAACCCAAACAAAATGTAAACCTTCCAAAGTCAAGATGTAAAAAGATCTTGGTCACTTCTCTAATACTACCAACAGTGCAAGACTTGTGAGATCTGAGATGTAAACAATCAATTTTAACAAGAGGGAAATAGTATTGTGGGGAAAATGTACATGGTAAACTAAGTCCTCAGCGTTCTTTTTTTATGTTTTGCTAATGTCTTAAGTGTGTATGTATAATTCTGGATATGTCTTTTTACCTTTACATCCATCAGTAAAATGGTTACAGTAGTAGTTAACCTACTAATTTGATGTGAGAGTTAGAGGGGTTGTATACAAAGTGCCTAGCAAACTCTCTGTGCTATGATAGACATTTAATAATGGTACATTTAGTGTAGCATCTGTATGCTGCTTGCTGAATGTTGTGGGGGGCCTTGCACTTAATGCAAAAACTGATTACCCAGCTGTTACAGGTAAAATTGAGATGTATAGATGAAATTTTTTCTCTATATATCTTAAACCTCCTGTTTTGGACCCATGGTAAACATACCAAATATTGTTTGAATGCTTACTGTGTATCAGGTATTTTATCTCTGGATCCTCACAGAATCCCAAAATACAGGCACTATTATTATTAGTCTTATTTTACAGATTAGGATACCAAACCTGAGGGCAGGTGAGTGGACTAGCTTGAAGTCACAGAGCTGGCAAGTGAAAAGTTAAGATTTGAACCCAAACAGTTTAATAACAGTGACTAAGCTCTTACCTATTCAACCATAACCTCTCCACTTCTTATCTTCCCATTCATCAGTTATGTATTTGCTCATATTCTCTCTTCTCATCTTACTCTCATTATTAAGACTTATTATAAGACACAGAGTAAAAAGATTTAAAGCATACTTGTTCACAAATTCTGGCTCTGCTATTTACTAGCTTATGACTTTGGGAATTCTTACTTAACTATTCCATGACTCAGTTTCCCATAGTAAAATGGAAGGAAAAAGGAATGACACGGGTAAAACTCTTGAACATAGTTAGGCCCTCAATAAATATTATACATGTATCATTTATAGTCAATAAACTATGAGTATCTGCATTTAAGCAATCTTTATGAGTCAAATAAAAGATTTGCCTAGTTAAATGAATGTAAAAAAAAAGGACAAGTAGGAAAAAAATTATTGATATGAGTAGTCTTATACCAGTGCCCACAAAAGGAATAATAATCAATATTAAAATAATAATGGCTTAGCAGCTACCTTTTGCATTATGACATTGTGGAAGTTTCTTTACAGACATATCTAATTCTTATAACAATTTAAGAAAATATTATTTTTTCATGTCTAATGGACATGAAAGAACAGATTCAACATTTAACTTCTAGACTAAGGTCATACAGCTATCAAGTGTCAAAACAAGGATTTAGATGCTAAAGCATATATGCTTTCCACAGTTCCAAACTTTCTCTCTGCACAGTATGGGCACACATATCTTCCCTTTGGTGGAAAACTGGCCCCAAGATACAGCTATGCAATGATTGAGGAATAGGAGTTGGAACATTTGCAGATGTTTATTGAATCCACACAAACACGAAGGCAAGGAGAGTTGGGAAGGCAGAGGCTACTGATCTCTAATGTATACCTGGGAGGTATACCTTGTCCTATTTCAGCGATACAGGTAGGCTTGCCAGAACGCAGGTCATCTCTGTCCATGGAAGTGATGTTCAGGTTGTCTGGATTTGGCTAGCAGGGAGACCTCTGCTATAAGCCAGAAGATGGGTGGCTTCAGCCTAATAAGCAGGAGATCACCCTTTCCACTCCTAGTCCACCATTTTCACCCAAGCACACTGTCAGCTCAAGCCTTTTGCTGACTCTCAGTGCCTGTGTCTACTTCTTAGTCTTATATCCTTGTCCACTTAGTCATGTGACATCATGTGACATGGCAGTAGGAGATCTTTTAGAAATACCAAAAAAAAAAAAAAAAAAAGTTTAAAATCCATTTGGGGAATCAAAGACATTTAGATGTGATATTTTGATTATAATAATTAATTACAAAGTGGCCCATGGAAATGTTTTCTAGTCATTAAAGAGATAAACTAGTAACTAGTCAATTTCTAGGTAACTGTAATGACTATAAGTCATGAACAATAATAAATCTGAACTGCTTGCTGCTCACAATTTTAGGTTATATCCAGTGTATTACTTCCTAGAGCACCAAACAAAGTGGAAATACAAGCACTAATGTCAATGTAAAGTGTAGAAGAAAAATACTTCCATTCCAAAGGGAATAGCAGAATCTGAATCTGAGACACAGAACGACCTATAATTGGTGATCTAATCAAACCTTATTATTTTATTTAGATAACAACTAAGACAATGAAGATGATATATTTGGAGTCTATTAAGAGCTGGATGAAATTCAAAAGGTCATCAAAAAATTGAATCAATCATTTAAACCTTAATATGAATTAAAACCAATGTGATGCCAGCCCCAGTACTATCCATTTTTCCCTTAATGACTACATGTATGAGAAGCAATCCTGGATTCTCACCATTTCCACAAAACATTTACAACCTTTAACAATGTCACGCTTTACTGTTTAACTTGTTCCTCCATGGGGAAATATTCTAATCTGCTATTCACCCTTGAAGTTGAACTCAAAATCATATTTTCTTTTTCTTTTCTTTTCATTTAGTGCAGTGACTAGTCCTTTGTGTCTGTGTTATAATTAGCCTTGAGTTCAGTTGGTCCTAGAGGCGGGGAGAGAATAAAACAAATGGGATAGAATCTGAAAAGTATTCTGGCTTTTTTTTTCCTTGGGCTGTTCTTCATGGATTTTATGCTTAAAACTTTAATTTTCTAGTTTTTAAAGTTACATATTTCTGAATAGCTTTTTGTAGTACTTTGATAATATAGGTCTTTTTGATTTACAGGCTATCTCTCTAGGGACTGCTTGGAGAAACAAAGGAAAATAAATAAGAATAGAGGAAAAGTTATTTGGACAATTTTATTGCTGCTTATTTTTTATATAATCTACTGCTTTACTGTCTGTAAAAGTTTATGCAACGCTAGTATGGGAATAGAGATAAAAAGTTCAGTGCTCAAATTTGCCAAATTCTCTATGAAATATCTGAACAGAAACGGGTCTAGAGAAGAAGCGTGTATTCCATAAAACTTTCATTCTTTAGATCACTCTGTATAGTCATGGGGCTTCATCAATACGAAATTCCTTTTGTGGTAAAGGCATATTTTTATCAGGTGCACAATTGTAGTTCTATGTGCTTTCTGAAATTTTCATTTGAAATTCATTCTGCATTCCTTTTATATAAGAACTCTTTAAGATGTTAGTTGAAACTAAGATTGATCAAAACAAATATTTGGAAGATGAAATACATAAACTAAAACAACTGATCCAGATAACCATGTTTATATAATCAGATCCGTTACACATTTTATGATCATATTACTAAGAATATAGGGTTTAGGACTAGTTCCAAATAATCAGTATTAAAAGGGAAGAACATTTTGTTCTGACCCCAATATACAGAGTTTTTAATGTTTTAAAAAATTGTTTTAGTCTTCCCTTTATCCTCCTAAATTAATTTGAGTAAAAACATATGAACATGATTTCCTAATTTTTAAGTTGATAGCTGAAGTGTTTAGATAATAATGTCTTAGATCCATACACCAAAAATTTTCTGTGAAGCATTCTTGAAAAAAGAAAAAGGAACATTGTGATATGTGCACCTTTTCAGCTATCACATATTTGGATTTATTTTACATTTTCCTTTGAGGTCCAGGGAAATCTAAACTATGTGGGTTTTTTTTGTTGTTGTTTGTTTTTTTTTTTTTTTCCCTCTGTGGCACATTAGCATATAAAATATAAATATTTAGAACTATCCATGGAAATTTTGATTCAGTAGGGTTTGTATCTTTTAACAAGCTTCAGCGCAGATTCTGATGATTCGGCAAGGCTAAAAACCACAGTCCTAAAGACATCATCTGACTGAATATGGGCCCAATGTTGGCCCAAGGCAAAATTTTGCTAATGTTCCTAGATTTTTTAACTGTGCCCAGTGCCAGTGACATACGTGTGTTCATATGCAGTAAACTATTGGATGTTCACTGCTATCTTAGGGAAACTACTAGATGCTAGACAAGTGATAACAGCAATCATGAGGTAGATTTAATTTTAATAATATGAAGTTCTGAAAATTTTACATTTTGTTTTCTTCGTTATCTTCTCTTGATTATATTACTTTATATTTTTACAATGTAAATAACACTACAGCTTTTTCCTCCCAGGTATTAAAAAGGTTATTATAATGAAAATACTATAAGTGGATTTCTTAAATTATGAAATTCTTTTTTTTTTTAATTTTTTTTTTTAACGTTTATTTATTTTTGAGACAGAGAGAGACAGAGCATGAACAGGGGAGGGTCATAGAGAGAGGGAAACACAGAATCTGAAACAGGCTCCGGGCTCCGAGCTGTCAGCACAGAGCCCGACGCGGGGCTCGAACTCACGGAACGCGAGATCATGACCTGGGCTGAAATCAGACGCTCAACCGACTGAGCCACCCAGGCGCCCCTTAAATTATGGAATTCTGTGATAACATTAAAAAAAAACAGGGGCGCCTGGGTGGCTCAGTCGGTTGAGCGGCCGACTTCGGCTCAGGTCATGATCTCGCGGTCCGGGAGTTCGAGCCCCGCGTCGGGCTCTGTGCTGACAGCTCGGAGCCCGGAGCCTGTTTCAGATTCTGTGTCTCCCTCTCTCTATGACCCTCCCCTGTTCATGCTCTGTCTCTCCCTGTCTCAAAAATAAATAAACGTTAAAAAAAATTTAAAAAAAAACAACAACAGAGTCTGTATCACCTTTACATCTTAAAGAGCTGTTCACACCTTTCTAATTTCACAGGAACTCCACTTAAGGTTGACTTCATTTAGGTGTGAGTAGTCACCTCTAAATACTTATTGAAACATTTTTTTTCTTTTTCTTACTTAAAATAATCTTAACTCTTGATACCAGAGTTTAGTGGAAAATTTAAACATATTTTAAATTAAAACAATATTGAAGGTTATATTTTATATTTACATGCCATAGTAGACACGTATGCACACCTACATTGATAAAGGGCTTGAGAAAAGAAAAAGATCAGTGTGTTGTTGAAAGTCAAGGTGATTAGAAAATGGTTAGGAACCCACATCAACAAGAAATATAAAAAGATATTTCTACTGTAACTTCCTCTAAGTTTCTTCCCAGTATTGAGCTATGGTTACGGTGTGGGTGTCAATTCATGTATTGCTAATGTGGAATGCATTTTTAAAAATAATTATAGCTAAAAATAAGCCAGTCTTATTTGGGGTTGTTTGTATAAATTCTGCATCTTAACCTTTAAAATTAACCTCTATTCAGAAATGTCAGATTGATGAGAAAACTCAAGAACAGTTTTTGAGTAGTTTTCACCTGTGTAGCCAGCCAAGTGATATAATTCATAATTTTTTTTTCTGAGATACTCAGAAAACTGTTAACTCTCAATTATCTGTAACATTTCCTAAAGCAAAGTATTGAAAGCAAACCATTAATAAATTATTTCTAACAGGAAAAAAAAAATCCCAAGAGTGAAATAATAATGATGGATAAGTTATGAGGAATATGAAATGGAATTTAGACACTGAAGTATTTTGGACTCCTCATTTCTGCTTGATTTTTTCTAGCATTTCCCTTCACACACTCATCAGCAAGTAATCACTTTATACTTGTGAAATGAAAACTCCCTTTAGTTGTCCTCACATAAATTCAATAAAAAATTAAGTTTTCAGAAACAGATGGAAATGGTCTCTTAACGTTAAAGAAAATGACTTACCATCCATTACTTCTTTAAATTCAGAAAATGAATAACAAATGTACATATGAAAAGCATAAGTTCATGTGACTGGCAGGGATGTGCCTACATCATTAATCTCTAACGACAGAAACTTAGCAGCCTTGAATACTTGTATTTGTTAATTCCCTGCGATAGAAAACTACCTTTAAACACTGTCTTTGAACACAATATTTGCTCTTTCTCTGCTACTTATGCAAACGATGTCACTTCAGTACTCAATGAGCCCACCACTAAATTGGTCCTCCACAATAGGTCTGAGATCAATAACTAATTTTGAAAACTGATTAGTTTGCACCAGAGGAGTAGACAGTTCCGAATTTTGCCAGAGGACATAATCAGCCAGTAAATAGAGGTATTAGTGCACGAGTAATAGGTTGGTAATACAGCCCAACTCCACCATAAACTCTTTTCCACAAAGGGCAAATTGAGTCTTTATAAGCAACTTCACTTGTAAATTAAACTTTTTTTTTTCTGATGTTGAAATAAAGGTTGGTTTTATTGCTCTACAGAACTGGTTAATAAGAGTTGTTTGTAAATGAATTCTAACTCAGAAAGCAAGCTCAGCCTTGGGTAACTGTTAAAGATCCACAGACATATTTATATATATCAGTTGGTTGTGAATTCCAGATGTTTTCAACATGAAAAATATGTTATGTTCTAACACTTAACGTTGTATTGTTAGCCATTCAGAAGATATATCTTTCTGTTAGATGGTTATGTTGCTATGGAGATAACTGTAAAAGTGTGACCTAGGAGAAGAGGTGGGAAGCAAATTGTTTTAAGGGAAGGAAGAATATCAATTATACCAATAATTGAAAATATAGTGAAAAGGTAAACATCCATAATTACTCCTAGAAAACATATGTAAATGTCTAATGCATAAAAATGGATGTTGTTTTAGCCTCTTGCATTGGCTTTATATTCAGCTTCATCAAGTGACCATGTGGATAAAACCTGACCACTTGATTATAATGTGCACTAGCACTAAACTGAACACATAGCTTTAAAAATCATTCGAAATGCATAAACTATATGTATTTGGCCATGGCTAAAGGGTCATGCTAGTTCTGTGATAAAATGAAACTTCAGAAAGTTCTAGTAAAGTATACCCTTCTTAAAAACTTGAAACAGTTGGGATTCCACAAGCAAAGCAAGTCTACAAACCCGTGAAATGGCACTAGGGTAACATAACACTTCAGATTAAATTACTACTGCAGAGTTGCATCATTTGGATTGGGATTTTAAATGTACCCAGTGCAATTTGATGCCTAAACTTGAGCGAAGAGAGGAAGAACAAACGGATAAAAACCACAAACTATATTTCAAATAGAGATTATTTGTTTTAATATCGGGTGGGACTTAAATACTTAGAAAACCGATTGTAATTCAGAACCTTAGCACACAATGGTGGCAGTGCTGCGAGAAAGTGTTTAGTCTGAAACATATAATTCACTTTAGTGAAGAAACTAATATTTGTTCTTTTTCTTTTTTTACACTCTAAAGAGTAACATTCCACCCGTAATTCCATTTGGAAGGAAAGCAGTGAGAAAAAGAAGGAAAGGAGAGAGAAATGAAGGAGAAAAGACAAGGAGAGGCAGCTCTTTCACTTGCTGAAGTTTCAATGCCCCTCAGAGGACCTACATGTGGGTAAACTGCGCTCATTCTTCCAATCTGGTTGTGAACACAATGTCCTCACTTCAAGTTCATCCAGAGCAAAATTTTACCACTTTCTTAACAAAGTGGTATATGGGAGCTAGCATTGATTCCTTGCGAATTAGTTGGAAAAACCTCACAGATGATGTTAATTCAAATATTACAGAAACATTCCAAGCCCTGGTAAAAGACCTAACAGTGTTCTAATGTTTAATAACTTTTAATGTTAGAAACATGATGTTGATTGAACTTTGGGGGAACACGCAGGGAATGGAAGTAATAGGGAAAGAATATTCAAGGGAACTAAGTTGAGTTTTCTTTCCTAAACAAGAGAATATTGGAAGCAAATTGGACATAATAAGTAAATAAAGATAAGAATACAGAGAGACTATTCTACCATTTATCTGGTAGAAACACACTGTTATTTTTAGTACTTGAAACAAACAAAAACGGCAACAAACTAAAACATTGTGATAGTTTATTCATAAAAATATCAATATTTTGAAAGGAGATGATATATTTAAATTTAGATATGAAACTTCTATATGTTTAAACATGGAATTTGAAACAGAAGCTTAAAGTCTGTTTTCAGGACATAACAGTGAATCTTTAGGACCCTCAATTTTAAATATGTGACTTCAGGATTATACAAATGTTAGTTGAGAAGATTAACTTGGACCAACCTCCCACCACCCTCCTTTGTTTATCAGACTGGCCTACTTATAAAACTTTTCTGCTGTGTTCTTAAAAATTCAAACTCTTTCATATTGCTCTGACGATTTTAATTCAGTGGTTATAGGGTTGGAAAACAGGGAGTTATTTCTTAAAGAGTATAGAGGTTCTACTTGAGGTGAAGAAAATGTTTAGAAACAGATATTCATGATGGTTACACAATTTTGGGAATGTAATTAATGCCACTGAATCACACATAAAAAATGATGAAAAAGATGGTTCAGTCCATTAAGTGCACAACTCCTGGTTTCGGCTCAGGTCATGATCTCATGGTTTGTGAGTTTGAGCCCCACGTCGGGTTCCATGTTGACAGTGTGGAGTTTGCTTGAGATTTTCTCTCTTCCTCTCTCTCTCTCTGTGCCCCTCCAGAGCACGTGCTCAAAATAAATAAAATAAACTTCAATTTTATTAAATAAATATCTCAAAATAAACAAAGTCAGAATAAATAAGCTCTAATTAAATAAATAATAAATTTTCTCTCTCTCAAAATAAACTTAAAAAATGATTAAACTGGTAAATTTTAAGTTATATATATGTATATGTAATTTTTTCTTAAAAATTTTTTTTAATGTTTATTTTTGATAGAGTGAGAGGGACAGAGCATGAGCGGGGCAGGGGCAGAGAGAGAGGGAGACATAGAATCCGAAGCAGTCTCCAGGTTCCAAGCAGTCAGCACAGAGCCTGATGTGGGGCTTGAACCCACATACCGTGAGACCGTGACCTGAGCCGAGGTCAGATGCTTAACCGACTGAGCCACCCAGGCGCCCCTATATATTTTTTTCTCGATTATGTCCATGGAAAATTGCAATTATATGCTGCCTGACTTTGATATAAAAGTTAGGTTTGTAATTATTTTCTCCATTATGACAATGGAATGTCAATATATTCTCAGATTTCAAAGGCTGTTGGCATGATGTTATTATTTTTATTGCTTAGTGACAGTAAAATCATCCTGAGAATCATTGGAAACTATTTTTTGGACAATATTCTTTATTTAGCTTATCCATACAATGTTGTTATAAGCAGAAACCTCAAGCCTTTGTTTATTTTTATTATACTTTTACGCTGAGACACTGTTTAAGAGTCCGTCTTCTGGTTGTGGGTATAGGGGTTTTTCAGCTAATCTCTCAAGTGTGTAGATAAAGACATGGTGTTACATGTGGTGGGAGAAATCTATGCACTTCAGGTGTGGCAAACTAACTAGAATAGATCCTTGGTCTGAAATAAGGTGAGAAAATACAGTCAGAGAACTGCCTGTATGGTAAGATTATACAAAATGATTAATAAAGTGCAGTTGCATGTAAGTTATGTTTTATTAGGTGTTATTTCAATTGCACTGTCCTAAAGTATTGGCAGAAGTTTTCCAAACAAACTAGTGGTTGATGAAAACCTATTGGGACATTTAAATGTGCCCTTCTCTGTAGGGCACTTTTATAGGTAAATTTCTCTATGCGTAGGCCTCTGGGTTCATGTTTTATATATTGAAAGAAAGGTGGTCTCAAACTTGATAAACATTTTCCAATTTAATTCTGCTGCCTAAATATTTACTCTGTTGAATAAATAAACGAATCAGTTGGGAACTGTAAATGTCAAGTCACTGAATTTTCTCACTTCGTTGTTAAGTCACTCAGCACATATAACTGAATAGATATTTGAGAATGAAAGACAGTCAAGGTTAAGACTACAGCTTTATGGCATTTAAAAATTCCCTTTAGCAAAGGAGCACTTGAGTACAGATTTGCTCCAGTGGAACATAGGATGCCAGCCTTTATGCGTACAACAGTAACACACACACACACACACACACACACACACATACACACACACTTAAAAAGGAGGAGCATCTGGTCTCTTATGTTAACTTATTGAGATTAAGTTATAAGAGAGGGAGTGATGTGTGTGTATGTGTGTGAGAGAGACAGAGAGAGAGAGACAGAGACAGAAAAAAATAGAGTTGGAGAGAGACAGAGAGTGTGTGTACTTCCAGGACAGTATCTTCTCACAGGTAACCAACCACATTCCCTAGCAACCATAATACAAAATGATGCTTGGTATATCTTGTACTTACTCAACCATTAATATAGATTGAAAGGACCATTTTGTTGTAAAAGTTAATTTCCAAAATGAAATTCAACATTCTATCAGGGAAGAGTGCTTGGTGAATTGGAAGTCTATTGAATTATATGAATACCAGTGAGACAATGGTGTCCTTGAGTACATAGAATAGAACTGCAGCTTTTTAGGTCTCATCCTTATCATTCAGGATAATATTAAGTTTGAATTAAATGCCCTTAAGTCCCCTTTGCTCCCTAAAGCTGCCTAGGCACACTACAACACACGGACATATTCTGTTCTTTACTTGCTGTCACTAAATATTCATCCCTTGAATGAGCCTTACAAATATGTGCAGCTTAATCATTTAGATTACACCAAGTTTCCTTCATGGGAACAGTCATATTTGTTTGTTTCAAACTAAAATGCACACTCACTAAACGTTCTTCTTGTGGCTTTCAAGATGGGTGGCATTCACAAACAGCAGGGAGCCGAAGTTAACAGCTGTCGATCTTCACAAACTTTCTATTATAATAAGAGTATGGTTTTCAAAAATAGAATCATGTTCAGAATCAATTTTTAAAACACTGGATAGCATTTGTATTTAATTTTCTATCTTGAAACTTAAAATTTCAGCATTAATACATTGTCATGATTTTTGTCAGAATGGTATGGGATGACAAATTTTTCGACAGGTTTTATGATGATTACTAGTCTTTGACTACATCAAAATGCTAGAATTACTAACTACCATTTGGTAGAATTTTATGGAATGTGTGCAAATTATAGTCAAGAGATTAAAAAAAAATTGACATCTGTACAAGTTAAAATAAAATCTGAAAGTTTAGTTTAATTAAAACTAAATGAAACTAAATTTAGTTTAATTAAAACTGCTGACCATGATGAAAGAGCAGAAAATGTAGTTTATAAATTGTATGTTAATTATTATTATGAATATATATAACTACTGAATATTTTATACATAAATATATACAAAAATATGTGCAAACATTTGCTAAATATATAGAAGAGAAAATTATGCCATGTGATTATTTCATGACTCTACAAAAATTTATTTCACAGGCTGAATATAAAAGTAGCCTGTAACGAGAGAGTAGTTTTGCCTTGACCTGATGTAGGAATTATTCATGTCCATTGACAATTAACTATTGTATCAGCTGACTTAAAAAATGTTAGTAGACATGGTCAATTTGAATGTAGGTTGAGTTTTCAAGAATATATTGACTATGTGATGGACCTAATATTTCATATGCCATTGACTTGTGCTGATTCAGAGGGACACATTACTTTCAAAATAAATTACCAGATATAATTTACCAAAGTTATGTACTTATGGACCATGCGTATTAAAGAATACATTTTTCATCCTGTAGAACAAAGTAGGGAAAAGGCTGCCACTGGAAACTTGATGGCAAAATTGAAGAACCTGAGAGTTTCCTGATAACAAGGGCTATTTACATGTATTAATACAGCCTTTGGCAATGAGAAAAAATCTGAAGGTATAGCAGTTAGTTATGAGAAAAATGAGAATAGAGACGATTTTTAAATCATGCTTTATAATAGTGTAAGAATGGCTCAAATCTTGTGGACCGGTGGAAGACTATGTTTTTAAAAGAAGTCACCTGTTCTTACTAAGAAAAATTTTAATTAACTAAATAAGAACAAAGGAAACACTCTTAAATAGTACATCCTTTCTGTTCTATGGGGAAAAGCAAATATGATGATATGAAAATCAAAAAGTAATACATCACTTAAACAAGTTAAGAAAGGGATTAAAACCAGTATTTTGCCCTTTTCTATCTTCATATAAATGCATGCTTAAAACACACACATACATGCACACATAACTTCAAATTTACTTTCCCTGTATTAACGTTACTTCAGGTGACACATATATTGCAGAGAAGTAAATATCATTTCAGATATATCATCAAGTTAGTGTTGAGTGAAGCTAGAAGACTGGCATTCAGTAAATGAGGATGTTAACACTCTAAAAGAAATAGGATCTGTTAGGAAGGAAGATGATATAACTAGAGTGTTAGTTCACAAACAGGACAGTGGAAATGCATTGGGGAAAACAAAACAAGTTGTAGGGATACATTTCAGTTCTTCAGATGGGTAAAGAAATGGTTGATGGAATTCAAATTCAGATCATGAGAGAACTGAAGCCAAGTATAAAAAGATGGTGGTTTGAACTTTCTGTATACCTATAAAAGCTGGTAAGTTCTTGACTTTTATTGCCTTGATGATAGCTAGACTGTGAGTAAATGAATCTATCTTCAACTCATATCCATATGAAAGTGACAGTGAAAAGAAATAAAGCACATCTTAGAGTTTCTTATAACCTGGGGGGGGGTGGGGTTCATTGGGCATGACCCAATTCACACTTTAGATTGTTGCTACTTAAAGCATGGTCCATGAACCACCTGCCATGATAAGATATGTACAGCAATTAAAGTGTTTAAAACTTCATGTTAACTGAAATGGCTGTGACCTCCTAATATGTAATTATTCTAATAGTTCACTTTAATACATTTTACAAAATCCATAATGGATTAGAAATAAATAATAACAATTTCTGCATTATATATAGCTTTGAAATGAGATTTGCCATTCTAGAAAATGAGGGTTTTATGTGTACATGGGAATTGAAGTTTACAAAAGACTAAGCAATGAAAAGACTAATTTGATTCTGTTAGAGAAAGAAGAAAACCAAGAAAAACTCTGGCCTCCTACTTGAGTAGAAACTAAAGGATTCTACTGTTGGAAAGAATGGAGTAATTTCTCAATTACTTTTTTACTATCTCTGTCAAAGACCACAATCTTCAAATTGTAAAATAAGTATTTATATAAGGGATTCTAATCTCCCCAAATTTAGGAAACTGTAAAGAAAGCCTCTACTAGTACAGATTCATTAAAATACCTGGCCTCTGTGAATCGTATCCCAGGGTATTGTAAAGGTGATCACCAAACTACTTTCAGGAACTTTGGAGAATTTGTGACAAAAAAAGAGATGTTAAAAATGTATATGTCATTCTAATTTTATAAAGTGGAACACAACTGGTTCAGCTAACCATACCAGGATGGTTTGTGAACTTACTGAGAAAGCAATGATTACAATGCCTCAATATGATTCACTAAGAAGTGATTTTATAATAAATTTCTTTTCTCTCTTTGTAATGTTTTTAGGCAATTAGAATACAAAAACAGAGAGTACACAACAACAGTGAAATCTTGTTGATTTTGCCTGCAGAGTATTCCTTACAGTAGTAGCCGACTCAGCTCTTTTGGGAGTTGGCCATGCCTCTTCTTTTAATTTCATGTCATTTTGATGGGGTTAACCCTATACTCTGGGTCCAGGGACAGATATTTGATCTGCACAAATGAGAATGATATATGGATTTTTTTTCTAGAACTATTAGAAAAGAGAATATCAACTTCTGGTGGGGTTGCCAAATTTATGAGAGTTAGCTGGTTGTCCTTCTACACATCTTAGGAAAAAATAAAACCAATATGAGAAAAACATGTCTGAGACATGAAGCTGATTTTTGTGACATCATTCATCCACCGGAAATTAGCTACTTTAACTACTGGACTTTTCTAGTACATCATCCAAAAAATCCTATCTCTCTGGCTTAAGATACTTTGATTTGGGACTCTGTCATTAAAGCTGAAAATATTCTGACTTTATACTCAGTATATATGAACATCAGTAGATTATTTGTACTGGAGACAAGATAAAGGAATAGGGGCTAAATGTAAGATAATTTAATGAATTGGAAATTAGAATGGCCATAATTCAGCTTTATGGTTATTGTTAAATAACACAGGGTTTTTATGTTTATTTATTTATTTGAGAGAGAAAGAGAGAGCAAGAGCAGGGGAGGGGCAGAGTAAGAGGGAGAGAAAGAATCCCAAACAGGCTCCATGTCAGTGCAGAGCCCAGTGCAGGGACTGACCTCATGAACCATGAGACCACGACCTAAGCAGAAATCCAGAGTCAGATGCTTACCCAACTGAGCCACCCAGGTGCCTCTAAACAACACAGTTCTTAAGTAAATGTCCTGTAATACTTCAGGTTTATCTTTGTCACAGTAAGCATGCTTCCAAATGACTTGGAAGAAGAAATAGAAGATGGGACTGTATTTTAAAATAACAAACCTGAAAAAATATTTCCATTACAAAACCTTGGGAATATTTGCTAAAATAATATAATCATGATAAAAAACGCTTGCATGATAACAAAGGACATTCTCAAAGACAAAAAACAAAGCAGCAAGAAGGCTGATTAAAAATCTCTTCACGGGAGCCACAGTTGCTCAGTGAATTTTTAACAGTCTCAGCACCCTTAAGTGTCAGGTTTTAACATTCATCTTGGGAACAAGAAGAGGCAAGGTAAACAAGTTGGTCCCATTAAAGTCAGGACCCTTGAAGGACTACACTTTTAGCGAAAAAGTCTACCCACTAACCATTGGAAACAGGTGGGTAGCCTCTCAGACTCAACCTAACTCGTAGATTAAAAAAAAAATGTCTCTGTGAATTCATAATTACATGACTACCTTCTATCTAGTTTGGAGTTCAGATTTACTCTTCCTGAGAGAGACAAGATTCTTCATAGAGAACAAACTGATGGTGACCAGAGGAGAGGGAGAATGGAGGTTGGGTTAAATAGGTGATTGGTAGGTGATTAAGAAGTTCACTTGCCATAATGAGCACCAGGGGATGGAAGGAATTGTTGAATCACTATATTTTACACCTGAAATGAAAACACCGTATGTTAACTAACTGGAATTAAAATAAAAAAATATATATATCTTAACACATCAAATTATGTCAATATGTACTTGGTATCAAATGAAAGCAAAAAAAAGCAGACACAGACCCATGATTACAGAGAACAAACTGGCGGTTGTCAGAGGGGAGGTGGGTGGGAAGATTAGCAAAAAGAGGTGAAGGGGAGTAAAGAGGTGAGGGGAGTGGGTGATACAGGTTTCTCGTTATGGAATGAACAAGTTACAGGAATGAAAGGAAATATGGTCAATGATACTGGAATAGCATGTATGGTGACAGATGGTAGCTACACTTGGGAAAATAGCATAATATATAGACTTGTCAAATCACTATGTCGTACACCTGGAAGTAACATAACATTGTGTGTCAACTATACTTCTACGAAAAAATACATAACACTAAAATAAAATTACTCTTCCTGCTTCATCTAAAAAACTTCAAGTCCATAAATTAATGAAAAGTTTTCCCTATTGTTAGCAATGGCTTGGAGATGAGGTGCGGCCAGAAAAGAGAAAAAAAAAAAAAAAAGAATTCTCTGGAAAAACACACTCTCAACCTAGACTCCACAGGATTCTAATAAAACATGACATGCTTAATCCAAAATTGAAAAACACATGAGGAAACACATACCAATATGAGTAACAGCTAAGAATTGCCCACCACTAGACTACCACAGAACGGAAATCTAGAAATGTTCATCAGAAATAAAGGAAAAATATCTTATTAGAAAGTTCTGAGATTCAGTAAGTAATGGTGAGCACAGATATTGAAAAACATGTGAAAAATAAAAACCAAAATTGACTATAAAGCAAATAAATAATTTCCAACTTTAGGAGATTAAAGCCTCCAGCAAGATAACAACCAATGACATGACTTGAAATAAAAAGTATTGTTTTCGGATGAGAATGGTGACAGATAACAGAACTGCATCATATGCAACTGATTGAATTGAAGGAATTCAGAACTGTTAGCGAAGAGAAGACACAACTTTGGGACAATAAAATCTTTCTTAAATAATTTAAATGATGTAATGTACTGAAAAACATATTTTATTGTGAACCTTACTAGGTAGTAAAGCAAGAAACAATGAAACAGATATGTATATATATATATGTATATGTATATATATATATACATGTATATGTATGTATATACATACATATATGTATATGTATATGTATATATATACATATATATACACATGTATATGTATATATATGTTATATATGTATGTATGTATATGTATATATAGGTATAGGTATACATATATACATACCTATATATACATGTATACATATACATGTATATATGTGTACACATATATACAGGTATATACATACATACATATATATATCTGTGTATATATGTGTATCTATATCTTTCTCTCTCTCTCTCTTTATATATCTATATCTATATCTATATCCTTTTGTTCCTTTTGTTCCATTAAGAAGAGAGTGGACTTCCTCAAAAAGACATAAGTTTCTTGTCTCTGGAGATATCATACATAAGTTGAATGGCTGCTTATATGTGTTCTTACAGAAAAAAGTCAAGTACTAAACAGATGGGTTAAATATATTATAAGATTTCTTCTGAACAAATACTATTCTGGGAGTGTGATTATAATGTAAATATTATTTTTTCTTGACTCATGAAAAAGGAATTAAACGCATTGATAAACCTACCAAAGATATGGAAACTTTTACCATATGGTGATTTTTCAATGGTAAGAAGAATAGTTTCCAAATTCTGCTTCCATTTATGATGGAGTAATAGAACTAGCTCTACCCTATCACCTGAAACAATGAAAACGTCATACTAAATATATGAAACACTGCTTTTCAAGACATTGGACATCAGGCAAAGAAAGGCATTACATTTCTGAGGGATGATGGGGAAAGGAGCCCTATGTTTGCCCCTAGGTTATAAACAGAGACAAGAAAACAACAGCTAAAAGAGCATGAGTCAGTTGTGGAAACTCTTTGGATGGTCTGATATAGGTGTAATTGTAGCCTCTCAAAAAAAAAAAAAAAAAAAGGTGTATTTGGGGTTGGGTAGAAAAGATGTGTAGAGAAAAATGTCCAATTTTTTTCAAAATTTGATGAAAAGTATAAAACCACCGAACAATGGAGCTTAACGAACCCAAGCACATATGTACTGCCTAACAAACACCCGAATTTGTAACAGAATACTTCAGGTTCCAATTCTTCTTCTTCTTCTTTTTTTAACTTTATTTATTTATTTATTTATTTATTTATTTATTTATTTATCTATCTACCTACCTACCTATCTATCTATCTATTTATTTATTGAGAGACAGAGAGAGAGATTGAGTGGTGGAGGGGCAGAGAGAAGAGAGATAATCCCAAGCAGGCTCCTCGCTGTCAGCCCGGAGCCCAGTAGGGGGCTCAATTCCACAAACTGTGACCTGAACTGAAATCAAGAGTCAGTCGCTTAACTGACTGAGCCGCCCAGGTGCCTCTCCTTTTTCAGTTTCTTAAAACATACCACGTTCCTAAGTGATGTCCAGAATCTTTTAGGATTTAATTTGGAGCTAACATACCTGTGGATTTACAAAATTATAAATTTCTTAAAAAAAAAAAAGAAAATTGTACATCATTTGTTTTGTAGAGTGTGAGATGAATGTTACTTGAGAAAATTCTACTATCTGAAAATATCAACTATTGGGGCGCCTAGGTGTCTCAGTCGGTTGAACATCAGACTTTGGCTCAGGTCACCATCTCACAGATTGTGAGTTAGAGCCCCACGTCGGGCTCTGTGCTGACAGCTCAGAGCCTGGAGGCTCTTTAATCTGTGACTCCCTCTGTCTCTCTGCCCCTCACCACCCACACTCTGTCTCTCTTTGTCTCTCAAAAAATAAATAAAAATAAAGAAAATATCAACGATTTCTTTTTGGTGATTCAGTAAACACAATTATTTTGTTTTAGTGTAATTAACCTTGTTCATTTGTACTTTTGAAATTTGCGTTAGTGAGGGTAAGTCTAGCATTTATTTTTTCACCATCTATAAAAAACACATTTATAAATAAAGTAAAAGTATAGTATGACTCCACATTATGTATACAAAGTGCTTAGAAAAGTTTTAATTTTCAATGACTTACTAATTGTAGAAATACTATTTTGTATGAGACAACTGGGAACTTAATAGAAACAGATCTTTTTATTGGAAAGTCTTTAACTGCTAAGTTAATTCTAATTACATGTATTTTAAAATTTAAAACTTTAAAAAATAATTTTGACTTTCTATAAATTCACCATAAGTTTTCTTCAATTAGTCCAAAGTATTCTTTATTTTTTTTGTTTTTTTTAAGTTTTTTATTTTTTATTTATTTTTTTTTATTTTTGAGACAGAGACAGAGCATGAATGGGGGAGGGGCAGAGAGAGAGGGAGACACAGAATCGGAAGCAGGCTCCAGGCTCTGAGCCATCAGCCCAGAGCCTGACGCGGGGCTCGAACTCACAAACCATGAGATCGTGACCTGAGCCGAAGTCGGACGCTCAACCGACTGAGCCACCCAGGCACCCCCCGAAGTATTCTTTAAAGCAATACTCTGGACTAGAGGGGCACCTGGCTGGCTCAGTCAGTAGAGCATAAGACATCTTGGGGGTTATGAGTTCAAGCCCCAAGTTGGGCCTAGAGCTTATGTGAAAAAACAAATTTAAAAAGCTTTGAATTAGACAAGTAAGCCTAGCTTGAATTGTTGTCAATTTGTTATATTACCATATCTTCAATTTCCTCCTTATTTATAAGTTAGGATTTATATTACCTGTCTTCTGTGTTCCTTTAAAGAGTTAATAACAGCATAATATCACCTAATAGCACTCAGCACAATATATAGGACAATGTGTACTATAAAGATAACAGACAGAAACTAACCTAACTCTCAGTAAACTTTATTAACTTTTCAAGGAACTAGGTAGAAAAAAAGTGCTGGCAGAAAAGATGGCTTCTCTCTTTTTTACTCCTTGCAATAGCTCTATATAACCGTGAATGTGTGTTAGTTTTTAAGTCTTTTGTGTAAATCCCAGTTATTAAAACAGGGTCATTATTTTCTAGTTTGGCGACTGATTTCAATTGTAGAGAAGCAGTAACTTTAAGTGATACCTTCCAATATGTTTTACAGAAACCTAGCATGCATTTTTCTGACTTTCTTAAAGATCTAATTCAAAAATTCATTATCTGGGAAGTTTGGGATCACTAAAAGGCAGGTTGGAAATATGAGAAGAACAATTATAATTGAATGACAACCTTAATAATAAACAACAAAAGTCTTTAAATGTTCTTGCCAGGTCTGCAGACACAGCTACTAACAGAGCAATGAATGGTATGTAAAGCTCAAGACAGAGAAGGTTGGGGGGTTTGTGAAGGGGAATTTCCGAAACACAAATACCAGTCCTCTGAGGCAGCTCTTTCAATAGACCATGATACAGACTTCTTAGAAAGGACCAACTGAACGTCAACCTACTGAAGAAATGCTAAAATAAATTTGAAAGCACATTTTATTACTGGAATATTAAAAGATATTCCTTTTGAGATCCTGGGTGGCTCAGTTGGTTAAGCATCTTGACATTGGTTCAGGTCATGATCTTGCCATTCCCAAGTTCGAGTCCTGCCTTGGGCCCTGTGCTGACAGCTCAGAGCCTGGAGCCTGCTTCAGATTCTGTGTCTCCCTCTCTCTGCCCCTCCCCTGCTCACACCCTGTCTCTCCCTCTCTCAAAAATAAATCAACATTAAAAAAATGTATTCCCTCCCTCTCTACACACTGCTGAAGAGCTCACATGAGGTTAGGAAAACATTAAAGGAGGAGCATTGCATTAAAGTCTATGTCTGGGGGCGCCTGGGTGGCGCAGTCGGTTAAGCGTCCGACTTCAGCCAGGTCACGATCTCACGGTCCGTGAGTTCGAGCCCCGCGTCAGGCTCTGGGCTGATGGCTCAGAGCCTGGAGCCTGTTTCCGATTCTGTGTCTCCCTCTCTCTCTGTCCCTCCCCCGTTCATGCTCTGTCTCTCTCTGTCCCAAAAAATAAAATAAACGTTGAAAAAAAAAAATTAAAGTCTATGTCTGTACAAAATATTTTTAATAGTAGGGTACGAAGAAAATAATGCCAGAAAAGTGTGTATGACAATAAAGCTACACGTCTTAAGAGTCTAAATGAACTGGAGTGTGACCTTCTACCTACAGTTCAGTGTTCATCATAATAAGACGAAGCATAATATTTTAATAATATTATTGTTTCTCCAGCCAAGAGATAGAAAACTGGAGTAATAGGAAGTGACAGATGAAGGACTTCTTGGGGTCCATCCAGATCAATTCTTCATTTATAGATGGGGGAACTGAAATGAAAAATTAAGAGGACTATTCAGGAGTATCTTTCTACTTGCTACATGAGATGTTGCCTAATTTATGAATCACTTAAAGCCAATTGTATCTTCAACAACAACAACAAAAAAAGGGGACTGACTGTTCAATGCCAAAGAGGATTCCGACTGGAGTTGGAATCATCTAAAACTAGACTTCTGGATTCCCAGAGGCCAGTGTTTCCTCTGAGCCCCGTTGAAATGTTTCTATTTTGCATGTCCCCTGGAGTCAAGGAGATGGGCAGGTACAGCCAATGTAACTAAGTGTTAAAAAGCAAACGGAGCCACATGTGAGGTTCTGCACTTCCATAAGCAGCTGTCATGGGCATGTTCATAAATGAAGCCAACACTCTTTAAATGTCAGTGGTGCTTCCCGGGCAAAGAATCAGAAGCAAGCTCAGTGGACAGCTTTCCCTTTCTACATTGAAAAGAATGTTGCTTATGTAATGCATTTATCTTATGAGAAATCCCAGTCTGTGGAAATAGGGAGTCAGAACAATTAAGTGGGGTTGGTTGTTAGATTTGCATGTGCTACTTAGCCCGCGATGTTTCTCTTATAAAATTGAAATGTTTCACTCGTAAAAGTGAGGTGTGCTTTGCAAATGAAAACCAGGCATTCCACTGGGGTGATAAAAATGTCAAACTTAGAGCTGCTGGGTTGAAGGATGAAAAGGAAAACAAATCAATGTGTTTCAACAGGAAAACATTTAAAGTAGAAACCACTAAATAGTTTAAGTCTCCAGGTTCTAACTAACTATAAATTTCCTATATAATAATCTAAATATTCATCTTATACACAAATTTCTTTTGTATCATAATGACTTAGGGTAACTTTTAGAAATGTATCGCAGGGTCTTTTTAGAAAATATATTGCATGGTCTTTCTAGAGAATTGTAACATTTATTATTAATGTCAAGAAAATATGCTTTCTTTTCGATAAGTATTAGTAATAACTAAATTTTAAGTAATTAATACTTAATTACCAGTTATCTACAAATTATATTCTAAGAGAGTCCATTTTCTGTAGTGGAAGAGATCTTATTCTTTAATATTAAAACATTTGTATTTTTAAATTTTGCTGATCGGTCAAAGAAATTTATTAGGCGATAATCATGTATCAGGCATTGGGTTATGTTCTAGTAATATAGTAAAGATCAAGTTCTGTTGTAATATGGTAAAGTTCTGCTATAGCAATGCCCTCCCAAAGATTATGGAGAAGTAAGAAAGAGGAACATAATAATTACAAAGACATTAGAAGGGAAAGGTCACTGGGTCTAAGAGATTATTGTTTTTTAAAAAAAAATTTATATGATTTTTTTTAACGTTTATGTATTTTGAGAGACAGATGGGGGGAAGGGCAGAGAGAGAGAGAAAGAGAGAGAGAGGATCCAAAGCAGGTTCCATGCTCACAGGGCAGAGCCTGGTGTGGGGCTCAAACTCACAAACTACAAGATCAAGACCTGAGCCTAAGTCCAACGCTTACCTGACTGAGCCACTCTGGTGCACCTAAGGGATTATTTCTATCGTTACAGGTTATAACACAATTTAAGAGATAAGAAGATAAAGGGGAAGAAAGCTTCCAAGGAGAGGGAACAGCATGTGTGAAGATTTGGCTTTAAAAGAACTTGGCTTAATTAGGCTTTAGGGGAAGGCCAATGCAAGGCAAGGAAGACCTTGAAAGTTAGGGAGGAAGTGGAATAATATTGTCCTGGAGAGGAAGGCAGAGGTCAGACCATGAAGGACCTTGTGAGTCTTACTGAAGAATGTATGTGTGCTAGGGGCACCTGGGTGGCTCAGTCATTAAGCATCTGACTTCGGTCCAGGTCATGATCTCATGGCTTGTGAGTTTGAATCCTACATGGGGTGAACTCAAGCCCTGCTTCGGGTAAAACATGAGTCCCCCTTCAGGTGAACCCTGCTTCTCTCTTTCCCTCTCTCTCTGCCCCTCATGGAATTCTCTCTCTTTCTGCCCCTTGCCCACTGTGTCCTCTATATCAAAAAAAAAAAAAAAAAAAAAAAAAAAAAAAAAAAAAAAGAATTTGTGCTATAATAGGATACATTCTAAAACACTTAATGCAAACTAGTAACATAAAACATTTTGAATAATTTAAAATGCTGGAACCATTTAATAAATTATTTTTAAAATTATCCCTATATTGATTGTTCAGACAAAGTAGTAAAGGAGTACAAGAATGGAAGCAAGGAGGCCAACTAAAACTACACTGGCATGTTAACTGGAAAAAAGTATGTTGGCAAAATAGATCAAGAAGAATGTATTCAGTTGAGACATAGTTTGGATGGAGGATTGACAGCATTTAGTGATGGAGTAAGGGACATTTTAAAGATGACTCCAAAACTTTAGACTTCAAAAAAAGTGTGGCTGAAGGTATAAGTTGGTGAGAAAAAAAATTAAGGATGGAAAATATTTGGGGGACAAATCAAGGGTTCTGTTTGGATATGTTAAGTCAAAAGTGTATTTGAAATCATTGTTGACCCTGTACTGAGAGTAGCAATTAAATTAATATGGTAAAAAAACATTTAATCCTCTCTTGTAAAATCTATATGGATGGGCCTAGAGGGTATTATGCTAAATGAAATAAGTCAGACTGAGAAAGCCAGATTCCGTATGATTTCACTCATATGTGGAATCTAAAAACAAAACAAAACAAAAACAAAAGAAACAAAAAGTAACCAAAAAACACAAATGAATAAAAAACCAAAAAGCAAAGTCAGACTATATAAATAGAGAGCAAACTGATGGTTGCCAGAGGGGAGAGGGGTAGGGGAATGGAAAAGATGGGGAATGGGAGATATAAGCTTCCAGTTATGGAATGAGTAAGCAACAGGAATAAAAGGCACAGGATAAGGAATGTAGTCAATGACATTGTAATGGTGCTGTATGGTGATAGATGGTATCTACACTTGTAGGGAACATATTATGTACAGTTGTGGAATTGCTGTGTTGCACACCTGAAACTAATATAATGTTGTATGTTGGCTATACTCAAAAAAAAAGAAAAGAAATTAAATCTATAGTTGTAATATTTGGCGGTTTCAGAATTTCTCATTGCCCCATCCCTCATCTGCCATGCCTCGTTCGAAATTAATTGTTGATATACAAACCAGTCTAGAAACTTACAGAGTGTTAAGAAATAGTGTTAGCAACAGATGCAGTCAGCTATGAAACTAGTGGGTGTGCAACTTGTTATATATAATGGTGAGAAAATGGGGCTATTGAACACTCTGTTCTGTGTTCATAGTCTTTAGATTTGGGGGGGGAAGAAAACTTCACAAGAAAGGAATAATGTGCCTTATCATTAGTATTGACTCTATTGAATATTTACTCATTACAAGTTTTACCAAAGTTAGAACTAGAGTTTTCACAATTCATTCCACCAAATAACAGAATAAACATGTCTGCTTTCACATACGTTACCATAAAGGTTTATCAAGAAATATCTAAATAACCTCAAGAAAAGTTAGTGGAAAAATAAACATATTTTGAAAACCCAATTAGTGCTAAATATAGGGCAATTCTTTTCTCTTTTTCTTTGTTTTTATTATTATAAAATATCTAAAACAGAACCATGCACCTTTAATTTATTATGCCAAATCAATAACAGATATTATCTTTCAATTTCCTGGCTTATTCACCTCCTTTTCTTTCTTAAACAGTTCGGTACCTTGGATCTTCTTCAGTGAAACAGTGCAGGGCTGGGTTTTTCTGTTTTTTGTTTTTTTGTTTTTTTGTTTTTTGTTTCTTTGTTTTTTTGGTGCAGAGGTGGCTACGGATTGAGCTACATGTGGCCGACAATCTAAGAAAGGACCAGAGGATTCGCTGTACCTGTAGTACCTGTGGTGTCACTCATATGAGCTGACTATCTACCAATTTCTAGAACTGTAGTAATTCCAAGATGAGCAGGTCAGCTGAGAAGAACATAGTGTAGGCTGGTGGCCCTGGAGGGCTAGACCCAAATGATCCAGCCAAGGAATCAGTTGATAATGGAAGCAGGCCAATTAAAGAGTAGAGAGATACAGAGATAGGCGAGAGTGTGCAGCTTCAAAGAAGGAAAAGTAGCCATGATTGCCAACTAGGTTCTAGGCACCAGTTTTCGGAGGTCTGCCTGTACTTTCTAACTATTGGTTCCTACGATAATTCCTATATTGTCACACTGACAAATAGCACCGAGTACCACCCTGACTTTTTACCTGAACTGATTTTTTTTTCAAATAACACAAGAAATAGTACTAAGTGAACATGCCTAAATGTGTGTGGGTGGGTGGAGGGTGGCATGACACTGCATATATAAAGATGGCTATTTAACCTCATGCATAATATTGAAACACTGAGGCCAGTATAAATAAATGCTGTTATATCTATAAAACTGGAAATTATAAACTTGTTGCACATACATGCATTGGGTTTGGAATTAATGCTAAAAATGTACAATCATATAGTTAGTGTGATGTCAAATCCGTGAAAGTGGTATTCTCTGGGTGATGGGCTGATAGGTTATTATTTTATTTCACTGGCTTTTCTTTATTTTTAAATTATCCAAAATAAGCATGCATTGTTTTCCTAATCAGAGTAATAACTACATAAGCAAAAGAAAATATGCTTATCATAAATCAAAACAAGGAACAGAATGCAAGATTATAATAAACTATGATTGTACTTATAATTAAATAAATAGAAGGGTATATCTTGGTATGACTTCAGTACATTTTTATGGTAGCAGAGTATGGTTTTCTTCTTTTTTCTTTTCTTTTTTTTTCTGGTCTTTTTACTGTTTTGCATAGCCCTTCTCATAATCTTTAATAGGTAGCATTATCTGCCACATATCAAGCATGTGTTGGGTAGACATTTGAATCAGGTATCCATAATTATGTTAGAGTAAATTTACCTGGCCCTTATATGGATAGCCATATGTTTTAACTTCCCAAACCTGTATTCTGTCGTGAGGATCAACTGCTGAAATACAGAAGTATCTTATCTCACGACTACCTTTCACTTCAGGGTTTGCCAAGTTCAAGCAGGAAAATGAAGAATCAATCAATGTGGTGGTTTGAGGATAAGGAGGGAGAGGTCAATATGAATACTGGTTTATGGAGTCACTGAACACTATAAAGGGTTGGCTAGTTAATCTAGATGCTGATCTTCATTTTAACACGCTGGCAACCTCAGTAATTGTCTTGGAATAATGTTTCAAACAACCACATCGTAGCCAGATACGCTCCTAAGAATATAAATACTTAACTAGGTTTTACATATAGAGAAAAAGAACCAAATTTAAATACAAGAAGGTTAGAGAGTAGAACTGTGTTGAACACCAAAAACGTAATTACTATATAGTCTAGAAAGACACTACTGCTGTAATTTAAACGAGTTCTTAAAACCATTTTCTCCACCAATGTCATAAGAACAACCACACTTCTATAACTAGTCTCTTTACATGTAACAGGAATGTTCATTTACAAAGAAAGCCTACTAATATGGACATTTTGGTGCTAGATGTAATGCGTTCACTCCAGCAAAAAATTAATTTATTAGTTCTTGCTTTTAACACCTCATAAATACTCAGGCCACACCTTCTCTGACTTAGAGGAGCAAAACCATTCACAGTAATGTTTTCATTTTCTGCCTTGAAGCTGCTACACATGAAACCCTTAGACATTTAAAATTCTTCTCAATTTCAAATGTAATCTATATTGAACTGAATTTTAGAAATTTGTATGCAATTAGAGGCTGTATGGATATTTCATATTTATAATAATAAACACACAAATCATGGTTAGAAGAGGACATAAGATAAATCACTTTTCCGTGATAGAGATTTTCACATTATTTTGGAAAGTTACAACATATCTATGACTCCCTGAATTAAAGTAGGTTTCTGTCCCTGCAAATACATCTATTTCTCTTATGAGAGTGTAAATTCACTCGTGTATTTCATATCTCTAGTGTCTACCTTTCCCTCACTTCTCTTTCCATGTGCACATCATGCGCCACCTAACATGATGTGATGGGAAGGGCATAAAACCACTTTTGTGGAATTCCTGCTAAAATGCATTACTTCAATCTATTCATGAGAAAAATTCAGGCAAGTCCACATTGAGGAAAAATGTAATGAAATAATTGACCTGTACTCATCAAAGCAACAAGGTCAAAAGAAGAAAAAAGAAAGAAAGACCAAGAAACTGTCCCAGGTTGGAGGAGTATAAGAAGATATAGAATATAGGGGCGCCTGGGTGGCTCAGTCATTTGAGCGCCCGACTTCCGCTCAGGTCATGATCTCACGAACGTGAGTTCGAGCCCCGCGTCGAGCTCTGTGCTGGCAGCTCTGGCCTGGAGACTGCTTCGGATTCTGTGTCTCCCTCTCTCTGTTCCTCCCCCACTCACACTCTGTCTCTCTCTCTCTCTGTCAAAAATAAATAAAGATTTTTAAAAATTTAAAAAAAAAGAATATATGGAATATAAATGCAATGTAATATCCTGGATTGGATGCTGGACCAGAAAAGGAATATTAGCAGGAGTATTGGCAAAATTTAAATTAGGTCTGTAGGTATGTTAATAGAAATGTATCATTGTTAATTACAGGTAATTGGATAAACATTAGGAGAGAGTGAATTAAGGGCATAAGAACAGTGGGTATTATGTTTTGCAAAAATTTTTGTTAAGTATAGTATTAAAGTAAAAAAAATCCACATTCTTAGCCCAAAGGGCTTGAATTTTTATTTTATGTGTGCAGAAAGCAAGACAATTCTGATAATTCCTACAAAAGATCTTGGCATTGCAGAAAATTTAACTAGAGAAATAACACTTTTACCATTCTGTCACTTCCAAGTTGAAGTGAAGATGTTTTCCTCATGAAGCATATGCCAATTGGATACTGATTACATTTTATTCATGTGTCTATTTTTTCCTAGTCATCAAATCATAAATGCCACAAGAATTCAAAAAAATGATATTCTAAAAATTCAGAAATAGTAAATATAATTACCCCATTAATTTTTCAGAGTTGAAACCTTCATTTATTTAAAAAAATGTGCTTATTTACTTATTTTTGAGGCAGAGAGAGACAGTGCACAACCAGGGGGAGGGGCAGAGAGAGAGGGAGACACAGAATCAGAAGCAGGCCCCAGGTCTGAGCTATCAGCACAGAGTCCACCACGGGGCTTGAACCCACAAACCATGAGATCATGTCCTGAGACTAAGTCAGACACTTAACCAACTGAGCCATTCAGGTGCCCCTGAGTTGAAACCTTTAAATCTGAAATGTTGTTCGAAGATTAGTTTTAAAGGTGGTTTAATACGTAGGGTTTTTTTTTCCTGCTTTTGATCCCATGCTATATGCAGGTTACTTGGCTAGGAGTATGACAGCATGACGTTGAGGGAGCAATTTATGTTGACTATGAATGAAATTGTCATTATGCTCAATAATCTTCCTTAAAACAAAGTTTCTAGAACACAATATAGTAAAAGCTTTTAATGGATGAACTGTAATCCTAGATATTCGTTAAAGCAAATTTTATGCCACTAAATATTAAACTCCTGAAAACAGTGGATTGATATGGAGTTACTGGCAACATCCAAACTATTTTTATATAAATAATATTCCTATAATGAAATATTATTGTAGGAGAGATAGGATTGTGTCTTCATGATACAGACACATATAATGGCAGCCGATGTCTGGAAGGTATTAGATTGTGGTTATAATAATCACTATAATTGTAACAGTTCATGCTAGCGCAACTGCACATCTATTCTTCATTTGTCTCTAAACTAATTTGTTCTACATATGAATATATGACCTTCATCAATTTAAAGTGCCATCCCTTGGCTATGTGGATCATTAAAGGAAATACATAATGTATGAGTTCCACAACCCAAACTTAGAGGGGGGATATCTTTGTCACAAGTGTGAAATCATTGCTACAAGGCTGCCTTCTGAGATTTAATCAAAATCAAGTCAAGATTACAAATGACCATCAATCAATACCAGGGTTATTCATACATTTTGTTTTGAACAGAGGAGTTTCATTCACAATTTTGCACCCCTTATTGATCATTAGAGCAACTAAGATCATCGAATTATATGGATAACATTTTTTAATATGAAATTTATTGTCAAATTGGTTTCCATATAACACCCAGTGCTCATCCCAACAGGTGCCCTCTTCAATGCCCATCACCCACTTTCCCCTCCCTCCCACCCCCCCATCAACCCTCAGTTTATTCTCAGTTTTTAAGAGTCTCTTATGGTTTGGCTCCCTCCCTCTCTAACTTTTTTCCTCCTCCCCCTCCCCCATGGTCTTCTGTTAAGTTTCTCAGGGTCCACATAAGAGTGAAAACATATGGTATCTGTCTTTTTCTGTATGATTTATTTCATTTAGCATATTGAAGAAGAAGACCAAAGCAGGAGGCATCACAATCCCAGACTTTAGCCTCTACTACAAAGCTGTCATCATCAAGACAGCATGGTATTGGCACAAAAACAGATACATAGACCAATGGAATAGTATAGAGACTCCAGAGTTGGACCCACAAATGTATGGCCAACTAATTTTTGACAAAGCAGGAAAGAATATACAATGGAAAAAAGACAGTCTCTTTAACAAATGGTGCTGGGAGAACTGGACAGCAACATGCAGAAGAATGAAACTAGACCACTTTCTTACACCATTTACAAAAATAAACTCAAAATGGATGAAGGGCCTGACTGTGAGACAGGAAACCATCAAAACCCTAGAGGAGAAAGCAGGAAAAAAACCTCTCTGACCTCAGCCACAGCAATTTCTTACTTGACACATCTCCAAAGGCAAGGGAATTAAAAGGAAAAATGAACTATTGGGAACTCATGAAGATAAAGAACTTCTGCACTGCAAAGGAAACAATCAACAAAACTAAAAGTCAACTGACGGAATGGGAAAAAATATTTGCAAATGACATATCGGACAAAGGGCTAGTATCCAAAATCTATAAAGAACTCACCAAACTCCACACCCGAATTATATGGATAACTTAATGAAGTTAAATAAATTTCCTATAGGGCATTGATTTTCCAAAGGACAAACAATCTAGCCCTAAGAATGTGCTGAGTTCAGTGGAACCAGTTTATTCAAAGAACACAACACAATATTTGGGATGACAGAATAAGTAGTGAGTTTGCTTGATAGTAAATCACAAAGAGCCAAGAGGAACTATTTTTGATTAATACTTTTGGGGGCTCTATAGTATGGGGAATATGAAGAAACTGATTATTAGGGAAGGAATATAGCAAACATGGTGATGACGCTAATACTATGACATCATCTTGACTAATATATTCTATTTTAAGATATATTATTTTATGTTCTACTTCCTCTCCGCTTCCTCAAACCTAGTTTCAATTGCAGAGGTTTAAAAAGAATACTGTCATCCTAACAAAATACATGTATCCTGAAACACTTACAAAATATGTATGTCCAGCATCATGCAATTTAGCCTTGAATAGTAAGGATAATAGATTTTTCAGGGAGATGGATTCATCACACTTAGCTAAGTTCCTCTTTCTGTGATTCTCTAAGAGTAGATCAGACTCAGACATTGGGAGACTTAGACAATTGTTTTCAGGAATGCCTAGGTGTCAAAGTTACGTGAAGAGTGAAATGTGAAAGGTCAATTCTTCTGTGTTTTCTTCAAAGTACCACCTATCAGTACTAACTTCACTGAAAGTTTAGCAATTTGTGTTTAGGTAGTTCTCTTAAGTAAATATGGAATCTTAGAATGGAGGTTTGTTTTCTTTTGAACTGATTTTTTTGTGGGTGGACTTTTGTGCAACAATCAGAAATAAATGGCTTTTTTTGGCCAGAAGTTTCTTTGCAGTTCAAGTGAAGAGGAAAATATAGCTACAGCATATGGCGAGTGGAGGCATTACATAATACACTGGGGATTATAGTTGCAAAATTGACTTATGATTTATATTTCTTTTCAGAGATGCGTGTGTGTGTGCGTGTGCATGTGAGTGTGTTTCTAAACATGCATACAAATTGATGAGACAGGATCATTTCTTTTTGTGGTCATAAGATGACATTTCTATTTACCTTGTACATTATCTAATGGTATGAACTAAATGTGTCTTTTAACTCAGTATCAAGATGCTGAGCTATTTATTATGCACATTAAATGAATGTAGAAAATATTTTTTCAGTATTTTATTTTTCCTTTATGACAAAAATGTTATGTTCTTTTTCATGTCTTCTAAAATACTAATCCTAAAGCAAGCATGCTACCAGATTTCTTAAGTTTTACACGCTGTACATTTTTTTTTTTTAATTTGTATTCTATGCTTAGAAATCCTGAGAAAACTGAAAACCTACTTGGTATTGAAAGTCATTAAACCATATAAACTACCTTAAAGCCTTTGCATGATGATTCTCAGTGGAGATATCTAGGCATTTATATTAGCTTAAAATATGTGCTTAACATCCTTTTAAATAGAATACTAGGCTAACAAAAGAAATAAAAATATTGCTGATGACATTGACAATATAATAAGCTGAAAACTCTTATGGGTATGTATATATGCACACATGTGTATGTTATAAAACACACAAAGATGTGGTGTATAATATTTTTAAATGTAATATAAATATTTAAGTAAATTGTAAGTTAATAAAGGAATCAGGTTTTATGTGTTTTTTGAGGTGGTGAAGAGGCGTATGTCTGACCTGCAGTAAATGTGTGTTGAATTGCAGTCAAATGAAAACTGATAGCTTTCACTATTTTACTTTCTGAAGTAAAATAAAATAAAAATTAAGCTGACAATGTGTTATGTATTTCTAAGTATAAAAATGCAAATGGATTTTAGTTCTGTTCATCCATTTCACTAATTTCAAAGTTTTTCCTTAATTGGCTTAAAATTAAAGTTTTTTTTAAAAAAACTTTATTTAAAATTTTTTTTTTAATGTTTGGGGCGCCTGGGTGGCTCAGTTGGTTAAGTGTCTGATTTCCACTCAGACAATTATCTTGCAGCTCGTGAATTCGAGCCCTGCGTCAGGCTCTGTGTCGACAGCTCAGAGCCTGGAGCCTACTTCAGATTCTGTGTCTCCCTCTCTCTGCCCCTCCCCTGATCATGCTCTCTCTATCTCTCTCAAAAATAATGAATAAACATTAAAAAATTAAAAGAATTTTAATGTTTATTTATTTTTTGAGAAAGAGACAGAGGGAGACAGATCACAAGCAGGGGGTGTGCAGAAGAATGAGGGAGACAGAATCTGAAGCGAGCTGTCAGCACAGAGCCTGATGTGGGGCTCAAACTCATGAACCATGAGACCATGACCTGAACCCAAGTTTGATGCTTCACAAACTGAGTCACCCAGGCAGCCCTAAAAACCTTTAACTTAATGACTAAATCAGTGAATTTTAATTTTACATATCAGTTAAACTTCAAACCAAACAAAGGAACTGTAGTGAAACTAGAAATTTTTGAACGCCATAAGAGAGCAACAGAAAATACTCCCTCTCTCTCTCTTCCTTTATACAACCCTTGCCCCTATTTTTATCTATTCATTCATAAAGCTCCCCCTTTCTTTTCCAGGCTTTTCTCTAAGTACTGGGAATACAGCAGTGCAAAACATGGTAAACATGCCAACATTCATAGAACTTACATTCTAGTGGAGAGAAAAAGGGAAGAAGCTTGATAATTAAGTAACATATATGATGTTAGTGATTAAAAAGTAATTAAGCAGGGAAGATGAAAAGGAAGGGCTTGGGTGATAGCGGTTGTAGTGTTGCATATGGTAAACTTCACAAGCTACATTTGAGAGAAGGTTTGAAGGGAGTGAGGGCGGGAGACGTGCACAAAGAATGGTGAGGTATATTCCATGCAGGAATGCTCCCTCAGATGGGAGTGTGCCTGACACATTTAAAGAACAGCAAGTAGGTCAACGTAGAGGGAATAAGAGGAAGATGAATAAGGATGATGTCAGAAAGCTCAGGAGAATGGAAGGGAGAACACTATATGGGTTTCAACTTTTATTCCGAGTGAGATCTGAAGCTACCACAGAGTGCTCTGAGCAGTGCTTTCATATCCCTTGTTACATTTTCAAGGGTTACCTTGTCTGTTAGTTTGAAGGTGGAGGGGTCATAGTGGAGACAGAGAGAACAGTTGGGAGGTTGTTACAATGATTCAGGGGAGAGACGATTGTGGCACAGGCCAGGTTGACAGCAGTGGATGTAGTGAGAAGTGGCTGTATTCTGGATATGTTTTGAAGATCGTGTCAAAGGATTTGCTGACCGAATAGGTATTGTTCACAAGAAAAAGAGAAATTGCTTTATTCCTCTTATTCCAGGGTTTCTGGTCAAAGCATCTGGAAGAATGGAGCTTCTCCCTACTGAGATGGTGACAAGGCAGAAAATCGGCAGCTCGGTTTTGGATATTTTATACTTGAGATACCTGGGGTAGCCTAGGAGTTGAGGAGAGACTAGAAAAGGTAAAGAGTGACTGAGAGAGAGAAAGAACACCAGCAAGTTCTGGAAACCTTGTGAAGAAGTCTGAGTTGGTACACTTTTTGAGATCCCTGAGAAATTTCTAAGAATGGATTCAGAGAAAAGGGGAAACTAAGTACATGGAGGCAGAGAAGTCTCCCTTAGATTCTCAACGAGACTATCTAATATGTCAACATGCTTTGGGTAGGAACTGGAAGGCCGTTGCTCCGTGAGTGTTAGTTTTCTATTGCAGCTGCAAGAAAATGTCACAAACTTAGTAGCTCAGTAACAACACAAACGTATTATCTCATAGTTCTATAGGTCAAAGGTCAGACTCAGTCTCACAGACTGAAATCAAGGTGTTAAAGAGGTTGCATTTCATGTTTGGAAGCTTTGAAGGAGGATCCGTTCTTTCACCTTTTGGAGTTTCCAGAGGTCACCCACACCCCTTGGCTCATCCTTTGTCTATCTGCAGAGGGAGCAGTATTGCATCTTTCTGATACATTTTTCTTTTTCCATTTTTAAGTTCCCATGGATTACACTGAACCACCTGGCTGATCTAAGGTAATCTGCCTATTTCAGTTTATTTTGTAAATTTATTTATTTTGGAGAGAGAGAGAGAGAGAGAGAGAAAGGGAGGGGCAGAGAGAGTGGGAGACAGAGTATCCTAAGCAGGCTCCATGCTTGTCAGCACAGAGCCCTGTTTTGGGCTTGATCCCACGAACTGTGAGATCATGACTTGAGCTGAAATCAGGAATCAGATGCTTAACTGACGGAGCCACTCCGGTGCTCCCTGATTTTTTTTTTTTAATTTTTTAATGTTTATTTTTGAGAGACAGGGACAGAGCATGAGCGGGGGAGGGGCAGAGAGAGAGGGAGACACAGAATCAGAAGCAGGCACCAAGCTCTGCACTGTCAGCACAGAGCCTGATGGCTGGGCTCGAATTCATGAACTGCGAGATCATGACCTGAGCGGAAGTTGGACGCTTAACCACTGAGCCACCCAGGCGCCCATCCTTGCCTATTTTAATGTCAGCTGATTAACAATCTTAACCATTTGTAACATTAATTCTCTTTTACCATGTAAATTAAAACAGACTGACAAATTCTGGGGATTAGGAAATGGACATCTTTGTGTGTGGGGGGCTGTTATTTTGCCTACCGCAGTGAGAATATAAAATGCTCTTGGATGAGAAATCATTTTTTTTCTTTTTATTCACATAAGCATATTTATTTTTCCACTAAGCCTAATCATTTCCATGTAGGTAAACAAACCAGGGCAATACACAAAGTTAAAAACACATTGTTGCTTAACCAGTTACGGCAACACTCTTGAAAGGTAATAGGGAGGTATATGCAACATATGAAGTTTAAAAGGCATCCAAATTGGCAAAGAGGAAGTCAAACTTTCACTATTTGCAGATGATGTAACGCTATATATAGAAAACCCAAAAGATTCCACCAAAAAACTGCTAGAACTAATAAGTGAATTCAGTAAAGTTGCAGGATTCAAAACACACAGAAATCTGTTGCATTTGTATACAACAATAATGAAGCAGCAGACAGCAGCAGAAAGAGAAATCAAAGCATCAGTGTCATTTACAATTGCACCCAAAACAGTAAGATACCTAGCAATAAGCCTGACGAAAGAGGTGAAAGACCTGTACTCTGAAAATTATAAAATACTGATGAAAGAAATTAAAGAGGGCACAAAGAAATGGAAAGACATTCCATGCTCACGGATTAGAAGAACAAATATTGTTAAAATGTCTATCCTACCCAAAGCAATTTACACATTTAATGCAATCCCTATCAAAATACCACCTACATTTTTCACAGAATTGGAACAATCTTAAAATGTATATGGAGGGGCGCCTGGGTGGCGCAGTCGGTTAAGCGTCCGACTTCAGCCAGGTCACGATCTCGCGGTCCGTGAGTTCGAGCCCCACGTCGGGCTCTGGGCCGATGGCTCGGAGCCTGGAGCCTGTTTCCGATTCTGTGTCTCCCTCTCTCTCTGCCCCTCCCCCGTTCATGCTCTGTCTCTCTCTGTCCCAAAAAAAAAAAAAAAGTTGAAAAAAAAAAAAGTTGAAAAAAAAAATGTATATGGAAGTGCAAAAGACCCCGAAGAGTCAAAGCACCCATGAAAAATAAAATTCTAAATGTGGCATATGCAAAAAAGTCGAGGATGTAAACGGATAGCATACAATAATGTTGACTGTATGGAAATTGAGAAACATCGCGTGTGCAGCTGCTCAGTTTTGTTTTGTATTGTGCAAGTGAAGAAAGAGCCAAAGCCAGCACATTGCCCTGGAGGAGACGGTAGAAGGAGAGCTAGATTTTGGTTGCCAGGCACAAGCAAAGTCAGGAAGCGTGGATAGAAACTGGTATCAGGAAAATCTTATGTCCACAAAGTTTAATAAGACAAATATGCAAGAAAGGATTTTATGTCAATATTGGCTCAAAAACAATAATAACGAATACACAGAGGGCAAGATGTAGAAGCTCAGCTTTAGAGATAGGCTTCTCGAGTGGTTTTCTTGAAGTTGATAAGTTCCTTTGTATGGCACTGATAATTTTCCATGTTCCAAACAGTTCTTGTGTACTATTAAGCTCTGCTGAGAGGTACACCACCAAAGGCAGTCTTTGTGAGTGGATCTTAAAAGTGCTCATCACAACAACGAAATTAGTAATGTGATTGATGTTGATTAGCTTCTGATCATCTTGCAATGGCATATAACAAATCATTATGTTTTATACCTTAGACTCATACATTGTCCCATGTCAATTATGTTTCAATAAAACTGGAAAAAAAAAGTCTTTTATGTGTCTTATTCCTGTGAAAAATACTCTGCCTTCAAGTAAAATGATTATTTACTAAACTTATGTTAGATGTAATGTAAGGTGCTAAGTTCTCTGATAACATAGAAATGCTGCTATTTAGCATTTTACAACAGCATGTATGTGGATAGAGCACAAGCATAGTAAAATCTTAAATAGGCAAATATTGAATAGCAGTACATTAACAAAATGTGCATGTCATTTCATAAGACCACAATGTAGGGTTTTATTAGGGGGAAAAAACTAAAAAAAAAAGCAGTTTTATTTTGTATCTGACTCAATAAAAAGTCAGTTTAAACCTGAGTGGGAATTCAGTAATAGTGAGTCATTATGGGTTTTTAAGAACAAATGAGGTGATCAAAGCACTATTGGAAAGAGATTAGTCCAGCATGGCAAATAAAATAGATTATACAAGGAAAAGATCAGAGTCATAAAGACCAATTCAGACTTTATTTGAATCATTCAAGAGTACAATAATTTAAAGAGAACCACTGTGTTTAGAAATGGAACTCAAGACATAGATGGGAGAGAAATTGTGAAAAACAAAACAAAACAAAAAACCAGAGAGAATGAAAATAAAACGTAAAACAAAACAAAACAAACAAAAAACCCAGGAAAATTTGATGACCATGAATATAAAAATGATAGAACCCAAAATTCCATGATAATACTCAGCCTGGAGACACTGAATACAAAATACCACGTAAATAGTGAAAAAATATATTAAGAAACTGTTGGGGGAGGTGGGGGGTGAAGTGGATGAGGAGGGAGGATATGAAGTATATAATGAGTTTGTTTCCTTTGAAGGTTCATAAATGGAAAAAAAAAGTCTGTGCAATTTCATAACCCAAAGATACTCATTGAAAACTGTGGTATATTTGCCTCCATGTTTTTCTATACTTTTAAAACATGTATTTAAAAGAAAAAAGCTGTACTCCTTATTAGCAAATTCGAAGAGGTTTTGATGAAAAAAGCTTCTTATATATTGTTCATATAAAACAGTATTTCCTTCCTGCACAACAATTTGAGAATATTGTAAAAATTATTTAGTTTTAAAAATAAAAATAAACAATACTTTTAGAATTTAAAAATGCTGAAAAAATACTTAGACTAGAAAATACTAGACTTTGTTCTAGTAATCCCATGTCTAGGAATCTATTGTGAGGAAATAATCAGAGATGCCAATTATTTATGTACATGGATGTCTATTACTATGCTGCTTGTAATATTGAAAAATTGAAAGAAAACTATGGATAGTTTAGCATAGTTTGTTTTGTATGGGAATTATCTTAAAAGGTCCTTAGAAATTAGGAAAAATTTACTGAAAAACTTATTTGACCAACTAGTTTTGTTGCTGTTGTTGGGGAGAGGGTAATTTCCCAACAAACTTTGTGGAAATGTATTTCATAATGCTAGCTTTATGGACATATTAGAGTTGTTTCTACCTGAATTCAATGATAATTAATTGACTATCTAGTAAGATATTCTATATCGTATAAGAGGAGTAAGAAAAAAATTAGGAATAACAACCAGAGTCCAGCAATGCTCCCATAAATACTTCTGTATTCTCAGTAATTTCTTAAGTTCAGTAATTTCTTAAATTCAGCAAAGATTTAGTCTAAGGTGAGGCTGGGTAACAAATTTTAGTTTAGTAAATTGCTTTGGACAAAAATAATTACTTTATCCATTATTATCAGGTAGGCTTCAAATGCTTGAAAATGATTCATCTCCTTTGGTTTTTAAATGAAATGGATCGTCAAATAGATTACAGTGGTGTCTCTTTGAGCTAGACTGTCCTCAAAAACAGATTATTTGGAGTCATTATTACTGATGAGTTCTTTAACTCCCCTCTGTAGATTCTTAGCTCAGTTCACACTATTGACAATTTCAAACTTAAAAAAACTTCCTATGTTTTGAAGTATCAGATTTAACCCAGTTTCTTTTCAAGAAACTACCCAGATCTTCTGTCTTTACTTACTACCTTGTATTGATAGTCATTAAAAGTGAATGCACATCCATGTTAGTAAAGTAAATTACTTATGGATATGAGCTAGGTGGGAGAAACCAAGCTTTACAAAATGAGTTATGAAGCTACTAATGACAATACACTTTCACAATACGTCAAATACAATATCCTGATGACTTTTATGAATGACTTAAAAATTAAGGCAAATTATAAAAATGTCCTTTTTGTAGGTGAGTAGGGTACTTTTTTCGGAGTGAAATTTCCTATGGAGACATTTCTATAATTAGCTCCTAGGATCAGTTTTCTCTCATTCTTCACACACCATTAAAATACCATTCCATTTTTATGTTAACCTCTTTGCCTAAGTATCCTCATGCTCAACAAGAACCCAAAATATCGGGGCACCTGGGTGGCTCAGTTGGTTGAGTTGGTCCGAGTTCGGCTTGGGTCATGATCTCATGGTTGTGAGTTCCAGCCCCGCATCGGGCTCTGTGCTGACAGCTCAGAGCTGGGAGCCTGTTTGGGATCTGTGTCTCCCCCTCTCTCTACCCACCCCCACCACCCACCCCCACTCACACTCAGGCTCTCTCTCTCAAAAATAAATAAACGTGAAAAAATTTATTAAAAAATCTCCAAATTATTCATACAAGCAAAAGAATTTCAAAACATGAGTCCAAAAAATGTGGCCACATTTGACTGAACTTCATGTCATTTAGACATAGTCAAAATTCTATGAGACAGCAACTCTGGGAGTCTGGAGAAGAAAAAGCAATTTGAATCAAAATGTAAATATGAAATTCTTAGGTAGAAGTTAAAATTAAAGCCTTCAGATTTAATTCAGGTAGAAATCAAAACATACTATCTTTTAGCCAAATGGAAGCATGGCAGTTTTTAAGACCATCATTGCAGGAGAGGATTGCGTAGCCACTTAAGACAGGTCTGTCCCTGTCATCATTCCATTGGCCCCATCTCTGAAATACAGTTTGATCTTTTCTTTGTCCAGGCTTTTTCTAGTCTGATTTTATCCATGTAATTCTATAGAATATAGTTGGCGCTTATTGAATATATTTTAAATGAATCTACCATGATCTTGTGACACGTTTCAGTCATGAGATCTTTGTAATTCCAGTTAGTTCTCTTCCCTAGGTGGCTCCATTTCCTGGGGTTGCCTTTGCTCTCCCTCAGATAGCACTCCCAGAACCAACCCCTCTGGCCCTCGCTACTGTATTCCCTCCCGTGCATCATGCACTGAAGAACACAAGAAAATATGAGGAGCACATTGTAAATGTGGAAACAATATTCCACTCTTTTCAGTCAATTAAAAACACCTCTGCCATGTTGTTTAGGTATCCTCCCTCGAAATACATGTGACCTAACTTTAGCATTTTGATATGGAAGACATTTAATACACTGATGTTTGAAATGAAACAGTTTACAGTTGAATGAAACTAACTGTAAAAAATACCTATAATTTATCTCTGCAGCAAGGGTTTCTCTGGTGTCTTCTGTGCTTTTTTCAAGCCCAGCTTGTAGTCTTATGACTGCTGTTCTAAATTCTTGTTTGGACACATTGGTTATATCTGTTATGAACAAGTCCCTGGCTGCGATTTCTTCTCGACCTTTCTTTTGGGGAGAATTCCTCCATCTTGTCATTTTGGCTAAGTTTATGTCTTTTGTGTGTTTTAAAAGCTTGTTGTGTTTCCTGCACCTGAGAGCATTGCTATATTAAGAAGGGGTCATGCACTGTCCAGGGCCTGGAACTTCAGAAAGTATTTCTGGTGTTTGTTGTGTGCACTCTGTTATGTTTTGGCTGCTCTATGCCACCATTTAGTCCTCTGCAAAGCTCTTCCTTGCTTGCTGTACTGGAGTGTTTGGACCTTTAATTAGGTGTGCCTTGATTTGTTTGTTGAAGTAACCCTGGAAAAAGGAGGAGGGTGAGAAGAAAGTTTGATCCCCAAAAAAGAGAAAAAGAAAAGAAAAAAAAATAAGAAAAAAGAAAGAAAAGAAAAGAATAAAAAACCTTGCTTGATCCAAAAACAAGAGTAAAGAAACTGAAAAAAAAACCCATAAAAAAACCAAAAAAAACTATGAGCCTGATTCAAAAATAAAAAAGAAGAAGAAAAAAAAAGAAAAAGGAACTGTCAGTGTTGTTTTGAAGCACTGGATTTTCAGTGCCCTTGTGTATGCAGAGTTCTGGCTGTGCTGGCTGTGCTGGTCTTCTGGAGGAGAGGCTGGCTGTGTTGGCTATGAGTCAGTTTTGCCCCAGTAAATAAACAATTGCCAGGAATGGGCAGAGGATGGGGGAGGAGGTTGGTATAAGTGGGTCCCACCTCCACTGGGGGATGCTGTGGTGCTCTCTGAAGTCCCACCTTGTTGGTGTTGGGGGGAAAATGGTATCACTCCATATCTTTCATCCCCAGATTGGGGATCTCACACCCTCTGCAGTTCAGGCAGTCCTCACAGAAAAGCAAGGACCATCAGCTTCTCTAGTGCCACAATTCTCTTGCATTTCTGTATTACAAAGCTGTAATTATCAAGACAGTATGGTACTGGCACAAAAACAGACACAGAGTTCAAGGGAACGGAATAGAGAACACAGAAATGGACTTACAAATGGCCAACTAATCTTTGACGAAGCAGGAAAGAGTATCTCATGGAAAAAAGACAGTCTCTTTAGCAAATGGTGCTGGGAGAACTGGACAGCAATGAGCAGAAGAATTAAACTGGACCACTTTCTTACACCATACACAAAAATAAATTCAAAACGGATAAAAAGACCTAAATGTGAGACAGAAATCCATCAAAATCCTACAGGAGAAAAAGGCAGCAGCCTCTTTGACCTCGGCTGCACACCTTCTTACTAGACATATCTCTGGAAGCAAGGGAAATAAAAAAATGAAAATGAACTCCTGGGACCTCATCAAGACAAAACACTTTCGCACAGCAAAGGAAACAATTGACAAAACTAAAAGGCAAGTGATGGAATGGGAGGAGATATTTGCAAATGACATACTGGGTAAAGGATTATTATCCAAAATCTATAAAGAACTTATCAAACTCAACACCCCAAAAACAAATAATCTAGCGAATAAATGGGCAGAAAACACAAATAGATACTTTTCCAAAGAAGACATTCATATGTCAAACAGACACATGCTCAGCATCACTCATTATCAGAGAAATACAAATAAAAACCAGAGATACCACCTCACACCTGTCAGAATGGCTAACATTAACAACTCAGGAGACAACAGATATTGCGAGGATGTGGAGAAAGGGGAACACTTGGGCACTATTGGCAGGAATTAAAACTGGTGCATAGCCACTCTGGAAAACAGAATGGGGGTTCCTCAAAAAATTAAAAATAGAGCTATCTTGTGACCCAGCAATTGTATTACTAGGTATTTATCCAAAGGATGAAAATCTTGATTCAAAGGGGGCACATGCACCCCAATGTTTATAGCAGCACTATCAACAATAGCCAAATTATGGAAAGAGCCCAAATGTTCATCAACTGATGAATGGATAAGAAGATGTGGTCCTTTTATGCAATGGAATATTACTCGGCGATCAAAAAGAATGAAATCTTGCCATTTGCAACAACGTGGATAGAACTAGAGTGCATTATGCAAAGCAAAATAAATCAGTCAGAGAAAGACAGATACTATTTCACTCATATGTGGAATTTAAGAAATGCACCAGATGAACATTTAAGGGGAAGGGAAGGAAAATAAAGTAAAAACAGAGACGAAGGCAAACCATAAAAGAATCTTAAGTACAGAGAACAAACTGAGGGTTGATACAAGGGAGGAAGGTTGGGGGGTGGACTAAATGAGTGATGGGTATTAAGGAGTGCACTTGTTGGGATGAGCACTGAGTGTTTTATATAAGTGATGAATCACTGGGTTCTATTCCTGAAACCAATACTGCACTGAATGCTAACTAACTTGAATAATTTACTTACGTTCAAATGTAAAATTTGGAAAAATATTTTCCAAAGTTTCAACATCCATGCTAGGTATTATTAGGCAAATATGTAATGCAACTCAAAGATAAATCAGAACTTGTAAGGTCTTTATAGTCATTCACTTATTTATCTATCCAACAAGTATTTATTGAGTTTTGGTAGAGAAGTTAACTACAATGGCTTTAATGTTGGTCACTGTATTTTGCATTTCACACATAATCTCACTTTATCATTTTAATAATTCTATATATGACTTATTCTCATTTTGCGTATGAAGAAATGAAGCCCTGAGAGTCTAAGTGTCAGAGGACACACAGTCAGGTGGATGAGTTGAGATTCCAATTTATGGCATTTTTAATCTAAACTCCTTGAATATATAAATACAATGATGGCTCAATCTGATTCACAATCAGAGTTTCAATGATGGCTCAATCTGATTCACAAATTTGAGTTTGTGCAAAGAACTAGTAGGTATGCATTGGGAATACTAACATAAATTGAATATGGATTCTGGCTTAGGTAGCTCTTAGTAAAAGTGATAACATAGATACATAAATCTACAGTCATGCAAAGTAGAATGTTATGGTACAAGAATAGATATAGGTCTATTATAGTTTATATGATAAAATCTTTATTTTTTTAAGTTTATTTATTTCTGAGAGAGAGAGAGAGAGTGTGTGAGTGGGTGAGGGGCAGAGAGAGTGGGAGACAGAGAGAATCCCAAGCAGGCTCTGCACTGTCAGCACGGAGCTCCAAGAAGGCTTGTTAAACCGTAAGATCATGACCTGAGTCAAAATCAAGAGTCAAACGCTTAACCAACTGAGCCATCCAGGTGCCCCGATAAAATCTGTTTAGATGAAATTATAACTAGAAGATCTGTGTATTTTTGTTCCAAATTCTTAAGTATTTTGTCCACTGAACAATGGAAAAAAGAAGATTGAACCTAAAAATAACAAATGATTTCCAAAGTCAAATACAACTATTATATAACACTGTTGTGTTTTCAATATATTCGTTTTTGGTTTGTGAGTAAATGCGTTAAGAACAAATGGAATATTTCTAGATCACACAAACTCATGTTCATATTTTTTAGTTCTTCATTTCGTTGTTTTTTCTCATTCATCTTTTAGATCTGAATTGGGAAAAACACAGGAGGAAGGGTCAGGCTGCCAGAAGCCAAATTCAGCAGCACAACTGCTTAGTTTCAGGTCCCTCGGCACAGTAATAGACAGGGCACAATGTTTCTGTGATTAATCTTTCTGATGTACTGATGATAACTTTGTGGAACAGAATGATTACCAGTGGTTATTTACTCTTTTCCCCCATTTTTGGCCAATGAACTAGGCCAATGAGCCAGAAGAGCTCTATTAGAAAACCAAAAAGGAGCTAGAGTTGTTAGCATTTTCCTTTTCTCATTATGGCCATTTCCTTCAGTTCACTGAGTTTGGACAGAGCTTATTTGAGGAAACAGGGACTGCATTATTGCTAATCATCATACACACACACACACACACACACACACACACACACACACACACATATGTACTCAGCGCCATTTTAGCTATACTATATTTAGTTATATATCTGTTTACATACATGTGTATTCTTTCATAGTAAAATTAAAATGGAGTGATTGACTTTCTGAAGTAGAACATTATCGGGAACATTATCCTTTATTTTTAGAAAGGATGATAATGATGTTCAGAAGCTAAATGGCAGGGAGCTGTTACCTTTGAGCCTCCAGCAATGATTCATACTTTTGATAGCTCTGAGTGAGTTAAGCTTTGTCTCTGTCATAGCAGCCTCTTTACACCTGGATGAAGGCATAAATCCTGGGGACAACAGAAGCAGTGGAGCCCGTATATGCTGTCCTTTATGCCAGAAGCAACTCTGTGACAGTCAGAAACAGGAAGAAATGTAAACATTCCTACTATTATTGTGTTCTTCAGGAAACAAAGCTTTATTTCATTGAGTTATATTGACAATAGATAAAAATGAATTCCTGATCACAAGAAGATTGAAAACATGTTACTTTTTCCCTCCCTCAGGAAAGTTGGAAAGCCCAGTTTCCGTGACTAAATGAAACAGTAGCATTCAATGTACAGCATTGACTCTTACATGGCTTTGATGGAACCAGAAGCTCTGTGTTGAGTACGAGGTCTTTACAACGAGTCTTGGGACTCTGGAAGGCTCCTGGCCTAAAAAGCCTGTCCAGTGAGATCTGGGGGTGGGGGAAGAAACAAGGAACGAGTTCCAGTTTCACCTCTCAGACTCTGTGAGGTGCGCAGACAAGTGGGGATCTTTTAGAGTAAGCTGGGATAGATAAAATTCCTTTTCACTTATCATTCCAAGAGAGGTCTTCCTGGGCCACTGTCTTCCCTCCTGAAATATGTCAACTCCCATCTCAAAATCACACCTCTTCCTCTCCCTTCTCATGCTTCAAGAACAAAGGTGTGAGGTTCTTTCAGTTGAATGCTTTGGTTGGGTCTCAATTTTACTACTTATGCCAAGATGGTACCTAAAGCTACAATTATCATTTCCTCCTTGTTTTCGAAGCAGTCCGTTAGTAGAACTACCAGAGTATAGGAATGTCTCCTTCAGCTTTATATTTTCCAGCTTCCATTATAGTAGCTTGCACATTACACATTCCATAGTAGTTGAATAATTCGTTTTGACTCAGTTCTATTTGTATTTTTATTTGTTCATAGAAAAGTATTTTCATTCGCTTTGCAGAAAACTATGAGGTTTTATGATTCTTCTGGTATGCATACTCACATCTCAACACATTTTAAAACAAAACAGAACAAAATTGGGCAACTACCCCAGCTCACATGACTCCAAACAGTCAGATATGATCCTAACATTCTACTAACATTTTCGTCTTTTAGAACTATAGCAACAATATGACTATTTCATGATTGATTAGTGTTCTATTTTGCTCACTATCTCAAGGACTAAGAATGGTGCTTGTCATGTAAAAAGTGGCCAATGCTTCTTAAATTATCAGTGCAAATATTTGAGTTTGTACATGGCAAAATTGGGTACATTTAAAATGGATATTTCTCATTTAGTTTTTTCCCATTTACTTTTTATAATTAAACTAAATTAATAAGAGGAATTCTTCATAGGTTGAACACATATCCAACTGTAATACATTCTAAATCACCAACCATGGAAAGCATATATTCAAGTGATGACATCAATCAATTTATTATGGATCAATTTGCAGCCAAGCATTCCCCTAAACCTGTCTAATGTTTTGGCAAGGAACTTGAAAGGACTCACTAAAAATTTATTAGTGTAGCTTGAAATAGGTTTTTTTTTTCATTTTCTGGCTCAACAAAGAGAATACTGTTTGCCCTCTGAACATATAGATTTTATAGTTTAACGTAGTAATGGGTATGCTTGCCAAGAATCACAGTTTTTAATGAGCCTTTATTAAAACCATTGCTGTGTTTTAGCTTTCATTTTATGTACTGCATTTTTATCTAAAACTCATTCTATTTAAATTTGCCTGTTTAGTAATCAAACTTAACTAGTAGCTTGGAATATATCTTGCATCACTTTGCATCTTCCTTCCAAAAGATTTGAACCTAAACTAGTTTAATTAATTGATACTAATGTTGAACATATGCATTGTGTAAACTTTGAAAGCAGAATTCACATTCATGTTAAAGAGTATGTTACTTTCATATGCAATGCTTTTAAGTGAGCTACAGCTTTGAAAGGCTATTTCAGAGACTGATTTAATTTCAAAAATATTAGTTTGGTGCAGTAGACACAGCACCAAATGAACAGCTTTGTAGGTTACTGTATATTATAAATTAGTATTTGTTGTCTATAGAAGAGACCAAACAGTAAAAATTCAAACTGAGACCTGGAAGGATGAACTTTTAAACTCCAGGTCTGTGTGCAATAAAACTTAGTTGCTGCTCTTGACCAAAAAGTGTCAAAAGTGAACCTGTTATTCCTTGATGAAATCTGAATGATGGCATCACATTTATAAATAAAATTTTCCTAAACTGTCTCATTTTGAGAATGTTTTACGAATAAAAGAAGTGAGTTTTGATTCCTTCAAGTGTTACTTTCTAATAAATATGATATTTATTTTGTTAAGCTTCTTTGAGGTATAATTGACATACAAAAGAAATGGCACACATGTAATGTATATACCTTGATTAGTTTGGGCATATATATACATCTGTGATACCACCAGTATAATCAAGGTACTAAACATATCCATTGCCTCCAAAAATGCCCTTGTGTCCTTTGATGTGTGTGTGCATGTGTGTATGTGTGTCCTTTGTGCTAAGGACCCTTAATCTGAGATCTATCCTCTTAATATATTTTAAAGTGCATAATACTATAATGTTAGCTATAGATACTATGTTATACAGGTAAGGTATGGAAACAAAGCAAATGTCTATTGGTGAATGAATGGATAAAGAAAATGTGGTATATACATACAATGGAATATTACTCCTATTTTAAAAAGAAGAAAATTCAGCCATTTGTGACATTGTGGATGAGCCTAGAGGACATTATACTAAGTGAAATAAACTATTCAAAGCAGAACAAATGTTGCATGATTCCACTTCCAAGAAGTATCTAAAACAGTTAAACTTATAGAAGCAGAGAATAAAATGGTGGTTGCCAGGGGCTGGGAGCAGGGGGAGGAAATCAGGAATTGTTGCTCAGTGGGTATAAAGTGTTTTTGTTTTTGTTTTTTTTAATGCAAGATAAATAAGTTCTAGAGATCTACTCTGTTTTCTATTACAATAATGAGACTTTAGGCTAATTCTATCCTCAAAATAAAAGAAGAAAAACACATTCTTAAATCAAGAAAAAATGAAATGGTTGAAAGACAAATGATATATTAGTTGGCAAAAGTGGCCTGAATTTACTGGATTTTGGATTACTACACTTTTTTCTCCCTGGTTTTTGAACAAGACTCTACATTTCTGTTTTGCACTGGGCTTTACAAATTGCATAGCCATTTCTGACCAAATCTTATGTGTCCAATTTTCTTACTTAAGATGAATAAGTTAGGTGGGGATTTTTTTCTATTTATCTTAATATTTAGAAAATATAACTGATCTTTGACAGTAAACTTTGTCAGTCACAAAACTAAAGCTTACATGTGACTTTGCAATAAAGCATACTGCGGAGTTATTAGAATTCTGCAAATAGTTTAGAATTTCTAGTTTTGAAAAACTGCTGCAACATTGCAAAATGAATAGCCTCAGGTTTAAAAATTCATATTAAATTTTAAGATCGATTTTCAGTGCAAAAGGATACAATTTTCAATATGAGGTTTAGATGAACCAATTATTAAAAGACAATTATTACCTTTTGTAAAGTGTATATACAAGTGCTTTGAGTTGTTTATAAATCAGGAAGCCATTTCTTGTTTCTTGTATGACCCCTACAAAATTGTTGGAAATGTCAGAGGAAACATGAAAAGCTTGTTTTATAAATTTACATTCAGAATTAAATTCAGACAAATGTGAAATTGATTTGTATGAAGAGATAAATCTTTTAAGAAAAAAGTTCCCATCGAGGCTCCTGGGTGGCTCTGTCTGGTTAAGCGTCTGACTCTTGATTTCAGCTCAGGTCATGATCTCACTGTTTTGTGAGTTCAAGTCCTGAGTTGGGCTCTGCACTACCCTGAAGAGCCTGCTTGGGATTCTTTCTCTCCTCTCTCTGTCCCTCCTCTGCTTGTGTTCTCTCTGTCTCTCTCAAAATCAATAAACTTAAAAAAAAAATTCTTGTAAAAATCAACACCTTCATGTGTGCTAAAACTTGAACTAAAACTTACATTTTAAAATAATTTATCAGAAATATCCCCAAATTGTCAGTCTATAAAATGTTCTCAACAGTTTTGGAACATCAGAATGATACTCTTAAATTAAAAATTATCAAAAATTGTTTGCTATCAAACATTTGACACCACTGTGAATTATGTGGATTGAAAAAGTTTTTAAAAGTATACATTTGGATGACTTAATACATTCATAGAAAAATAAGCCAGAAAAATCTTATGATCAGTAAAGACATCATATTAACAAAATGTTAATGTATTATATGTAATTATGACACCAAAATATTATTTTTTGCAATTTGTAAGTTATTACTCATGTGTTAGCCCATCGTGTTTTATAAGTAATAAAATATTTTAAAATAAATTGCTTCATATCTTAGTACTTTTAACTGTACCCCCTCTCCCCCCCCCTGCTTTTTGAACAAGGGACTCCACATTCTCATTTTGCACTGGGCTCTACAAGTTATGTAACCAATCATGATCAGTCTTGTATGCCCAATTTTCTTAAATAAAATAAATAGGTTAAGTAGTAAGTTTTCTTCATTTAATATTTAGAAAAGTTAATATAGTACCATTTCCTTATTGTGATCTTTCCTTTTCCAGTGCCTTGAGTCACCTTGATTACATAACTTTCTTCATACTTGCTTATAGTTTCCAGAGAGATAAGAAAAAAAAATCCTGGATTTAAAATATAAGCCATAGTTTTCTAGCTCACCAGATTATCCATTTGTGTGGCTGTCACCAGCCAGATTTTAAAAAGAACTTTTTTTTTTTTTTTAACCTCAATGAGAAGTTCCCACCAGCCATCATTGGCCATATTTGACACAGCTGGTGAATGAGCAAAAGACACAAATTGTTACAAAATCCCAAAACAAACTGCACTCTTCTTTCAGCACCACCTGGGGCCTCTTAATGTCTGAAGCAGGAAAAGGAAATATGCAAATGTTGATATTCATTTGCATAGAGCTGATTCCACTGAATAGTTTTCTTGGGTTTCCTAACATTTTCATGGTTTTTTTTCAGCACACAGTTATCAATCATTTTTCTTGTCAGTGAAAATCTCATTTTTTTTTTGTTTCCATGTTAAGTGTTGCCTGAAGGTTCTGCAATTTCTGAATCCTCTCAAGGTAAGAATTTCCTTGGAAAATTCTATAATTCTCGACAGAAAAGAAACACCATTACTGAAAAAGCAAATAGCAATGATCCCAGTGCATAATAAGCAACAGACTACCAGACTTCATTCTTTACTTTAATGGGACTCTTGATTACCATACGTAGAACATAAAAATGAAGCAGAAACATTATGGGCCTGATGCCAAGATGCAGTGTTCTTCCCTCTGGGTATGGATACCCCCCTGTCCATGGATCCCAGCCTTGGTTTATCAGTTATTATCATCAGTTGCTATGTTTAACAGCCACTAAAATTTAAAAGTCCCATTCAAGTTAAGGTGTATCTCCTTTTCCAGTCAATTTGTACTTTTGGGGAGAGGATGACCCTACAATTAACTAAAAAAATAAGCCAGAATCTCTCTGTTCCTCAGATGGATTAGTACTTTCCTTATTATAAGACTTTGTTAATTGAAAAAACGAAATAATGAGTGAGGGAGGCAAGGCCTTTTGTTCTCATATTCTTGTGTGAACTCAAGGAATCCCTTTGGATTTATTCTTTTTCATTCTCTTTTTGAAAAACATTTGGAAAGAAATCCATTGCTACTATTACTGTATGATATATAGGACATGGTTAAATCCTGAGGTATCATCAAGGGAGAAAATTTTTTCTTTTCTTTTTTTTCTTTCTTTTATTGTATCTACATGAGATGGTGAATGTTGTTTAAGCCTATTGAAAGAAAGAAAAAAAAACGAGATGGAAATATTATGGTGTTGGTTTATTTGCTCTTTTTCTTTAATTTCAGATGACCACATAAAAATCATTCTGGCTACTTACTACCTAACATAGATTTTTAAATATACTGAGGTTCACAAAAATTGTGTTTAAAACACAAAAATGTGTCTGTCTACAAAGCCTCCTTTATTTCCATTTTCTATCAATTTTATTTTGCTGTATCAGACTTTGTTTGCCAAAGTTAAGATTTCTGCAAAACCATGTCTCATTCAAATGTAAGTATCTGTGTAATTCACATCAAAAGGTCAAGTAAAAGATGAGCTCTTTAAAACAACCCCATATTTATTCAAAAGAACTGTTAGCAACCATTACATTTTATAATTTTTTAAAGTCTATTTATTTATTTTGAGACAGAGAGAGAGAGAGAGAGGGAGAGCATGGGGGAGGGACAGCAAGAGGGAGAGAGAATGAATCCCAAGAAGGCTCCCCACTGGTGGAGCCTGATGAGGGGCTCAAACTCACAAAGGGTGAGATAATGACGTGAGCTGAAATCAATAGTCAGATATTTAACCAACTGAGCCACTCAGGCTCCCCAGCAACCATTTTAAAACCTATTCCATGGGTGTTGTGGATTGAACGTTCTGTCTCCCCCCAAACTCATGTGTTGAAATCCTAACCCTCAATGTATTGGTATTAGGAGTTATTGGAAGGTAATTAGGTGATGAGGGTGGAGTTCTCCTAACAGGATTTTAATACCCTTACATAAAGGGGCAAGAGAAAGATGGCTTCCTGTCCCTGCTTTCCTGGGCAGAGATATGAGAAGATGCCTGTGGATATGAGAAGATGGCTGTCTGCAAACCAGGAAGAAAGTCTTCACCAGACCCAGTATTAGCAGCACCTTGATCTTGGACTTGCCATCCTCCACAACTGTCAGAGCTAAATATTTGTTCTTTAAGCCACCGGGTCTATGGTATTTTTGTTATAATAGCCCACACTCACTAGGACAGTAACCTGTAAGCAGGAAAGGACAAGGAAGTCACAGAACTAGCTGCCTTGCTAAAGTCATGCTCTTCATTCTTAATGCCCTCGCCCATGAATACTAAGGCTAAAATCATTTCATGTTCTGTCCTTACACTTTTACAATGGGTTTCTCAGTACACAGAAGATGCAGGGCTCATGTGTATCACGTATATTTCAAACTGTTTGCTAGACATGGATAAGCACTGGGAATGGCAAGGTAAATAAAACAGTAATCATCTTTCCTGTCCTGCAAGCTATACTCTGCTGGGAGAGACCAACAATAAAGAAATAAAAATTATGAAAGAATAAAACACCATATTAATAAAACTACAAATAGGTGTTTCAAAAGATAGAAGAGAAGGTTTTCCTGAAATTATGTTCCTGTTTAGAGGGACTCGGTTTCTGTTTCCATTTGTAATAACTTCACTTTGGCAACGGTAAAGCCCACTAGATAAAAGAGCACATTCTTTCCTGCCTTCCTCTTCTCTTCGAAAAGAGCTCTCTTGTTTCTCATCTGTAGAAATTATTCTCATTTGCTTTCTTTCTTCCAACATGCACCTTGTTCTATAACCAAATTGAGAAAGCTTACCAAAATATATGCAATATTATCTCATTTGTCATTGATCTTGATGTAGTCGCTATAATACCAGTGTATGTATTGTAATGCATATACCAAAAGACATTGCACAACTGTATAAATTTGTCCCAATTTCTGTGCTCAACTTCCTGATAACTCTGAAAGAGAAAGACATAATACTGACCAAAAAATAAAAGTAAAAAACATACTAACAATTGAGAAGTGACACAGATGTTCTTGGCACCAAGATCTGAGAATTATTTCGCTTGTGGTTCTTTAGGAAATTGAGTACCTATGATATCATAGTAACCATAGGTAACAGTTATTCATAATATTAAAAAAAATTAAGATGGTGTGCAAATGAATGCTAATATTCAAAAAAAGCCTAAATCTAATCAGGGAAATGATGAGATTATGTCCCATCATATCTGCATATTGATTCTAAAAATTTGGTCAACATGGAAGGGTTTACTCTTGTTGGTAAATTCAGGAGGCACTTAGCATAGAAGTCTGTATAATGCTGATAACCTTCAGGGTGTAGATGGTGGGTTTAACTTATGTGGTATACTCTGCATTTGAGAATAAATTTTAGTGATTCCCATGAATAGAAATATTTAAGGGTAATTGTTACACACTACCAACACAAAATGCTTGGTAAAAGTCCTAACTTTTAAGCAATTATTTTAATTCAAAAATTTATATCAGGAACTGAATCAAATTTCAGTCTGTTTTGCACTTAACTCATCTTAAGAGGCATTATTTACCAGCAAGTGTTTGGAACGTCCTCGCAGTGGTCCAGCAAGTAAGTGGCTGAATTCGAGTAACTGCCACAGTGTTTCTGGGCAGAATAAAATAAATCTCTTAAACACACACGGTGCATTTATTTATTCACCAGATTTAGTCTGTCTTTAAAAAGCCTATTAGAGTTTTTAACTACAAAATTTTGTAATAAAAAAAGACCCTTAAGATGTTGAATCACAGATATCTTGATTTATTATAGTACTGATAATGCATAGAAATGATGTTTAAAGAAATATTTAAAGAAATATTAAAGTAATATGTAAAATATACATGCAGCATGCAGGTAGAAGCATATCCTTAATCAGTTCTAAATAATAGACCTATTTTTTTTTCCTAAATTGGCACCTGTGAGTAATTGAATGCTATGCCCTTAGAATACCTTGCATGCTTTTATGGATAGGGAGAGCCTGACTCCCTCCATAATGATGATCTTCAAAATAGGTAAAATGTCCAGAGGGATGTCTCTTTAAGACCTCTCCCACCCCATAAAATACTCATTCATACATCAACTCAGGCAGTTTCATGGGGGGGAGGCCCATTTTGAAAGAGGGTCAAGGTTTCAGATTATAAAGTCGGAAGGCTCATCATGCTTTGCCATTTCCTTTCTCCTCCCACCCTATTAATTCAAAATTTTTTACAAGGAGCGACAGTAATTAGACCTGATCTGGACCACCACCAAGGTTTTCTATCAAATTTCTTTCCTGTTTATGTTTGAGTTACTCAGAAGTTATCTGTGTGCCCTTTGGACATTTAGGGCCTATTTTTTTAAACTCCCTCTGTAGAAAGAATGTAATCTTAGCTGACTTGGCTCTGGATTGTATCATTGTATTTCTCCATTTCAACTGAGAAATCTCAGAGTAAAGAGCAAAAGTAGTAATTCATCATAATAGTCCCCTTCCTCCCAATTTAGGGAAAAAAAACCCACACTTTTTTTGTTTAAAAGGCTTCATTGCCTAAGATTGACTATATACTATGCAATTAACTGCAGTTCAGTCAAACAGAAGTTTTATCTATAAATTATCCTCTTAAGAAACAATTTTAGTTTGTTTCTCATATGATTTTTTTCCTTTACCTCTTTTTGAAGTTTTATTTGGGTCATTAGTTGAAGAATCAGAAATTGGAAAATAGAGCTAACAAATTTTATCAATTCAAATTATAAGAAAATCTAGGATGTTAACTGGCTACTGATTATCATATGCTGATAAGGTGGACAGGTTTGTAAATTATTTTATCTAGAATTTCAGCCTTCTGAGAAACCTATGTTCCTTTATAGATATCCTTGGACAATTTATGTTGGGTTGTTGCTATGATTCTTATAATTTCAAAAATCTATCGGAAAGAGAATCATTACTTCAGAAAGGAAATAAATATAATTTTCTTATCTATAAGGCTCTATAAGCCTTATTGTACTGCTAGAAATAAAAACTTCTCAGGTGTGATTAGGGGATAGGAGCTGCTATACCATGAGTTCTCTAGAACTTTAAGGGATTTGGGGGAGCATCTAATTCAGTTCTTTACCATCACAGAAAAAAAGAACATATACAGAGAAATAATTTGCTCAGGTCACAAACTGATGACTCAATCAACTTTAGAAATTTGAGTCTTGGGGTGCCCGGGTGGCTCAGTCAATTAAGCATCCAACTCTCGATTTCAGCTCAGGTCATGATTTCGCGGTTCGTGAGTTTGTGCCCCACATCTGGCTTTGCACTGACAGTGTGAAAGCTGCTTGGAATTCTCTCTCTCCCTCTGTCTCTGTCCCTCCCCTACTCATGCTGTTTCTGTGTCTCTCAACATAAATAAGTAAACTTAAAAAAAAAAACTTGAGTCTTATGTCTAGCATTTAATATTTTATATAATATTTTATATTCCATTATGCTTTCAAAATTGGCTTTTAATGTTATAATCTGAAAATGTATGTGACTGAAGGGTCCTATTGGAGATTAATTAGAGGAGTTTTGGGTTTTTTGTTGCCTGCTTAGAAAACTTATAGAACATCTGATATAGACATCATATACATTGTTGGTCAAAAAATTTTCTATTTAAATAATCCACTAATGAAGTTTGAGAATGAAAAAACACTTTCAAATTTGGTAACAGTAATAGCACATATTTGAAGAATCTGGAAGAACTGCAATTTTTAGCTACAGAACATCTATAGTTACAGGCACTGCTGACAAACTTCAGTGGATTGCATAATTGGGTACACTAAAGTCTTTCTTTACAGACTGAATTTAAAAAGTAACCCTTCTAGAAAACAATAGTTCTCCTCACCTAGCCTACTCTTTGTAACTTTGATTGTCCTTCTCACCTGATCATTGTTGTTTGTCAGCCTCAATTCTAACCCATTTCTTAATCCTTGAAAAGATACAACTCTAATTTATTTGCATTTGGGGTTTAAATTTGAAATCCACTGCCATTTTCCCCCATGACTTGAAGGGAGGAAAACATATATTAAGGAAAGGGTTTCTAGTTCTCCTTGGAAATATAAAGTGGTAATGAATTTCACAGAGGCTCCAATACATCATTATGAGGTATAAAGAAAGGATGACGTCAGATCAATAAGACTTGTGTTAGAAACAAATATTATACCACTTGCTGACAGTCATTTCCCCTTTCTCAGAAAGGACCTTGTTGTGTGCCACATGGTTTTTGACCTTAAAAATGAAATCTCCAGCAAGCACCACACTTCATTTCTTAAAGTAAGTTCCTGCTTAGCTGCTAAATTATCTCTTACTTGTTTATCTCAGAAGTACAGATGGCACATTTTAGAACCTATCCAAATGCCCACCAACACATACACTATTAAAACCATGTATTTTTCTCGGGATCACTCAGGAGACAATCTTGTGAAAACTATTTGAGTAGAGTACATAAAGCACTGGGAAGTAACGATAAAAAAGAACTTGTCCACCTGAAAACTTTTTTTTTCAAATAATTACATGACACTTGCCTCTTCTCATAAGGAAATAACATAAAAAGTACATTAATGATTAATGCTGTATGATATATATTCATTTCTTGTAAGCATTATTTACATGGGCAAAATGTGTTTGATTTCTTTTTTCTTTTACTGTGTGTGATTTCTAAAACCTTGTTTTCAGAGCCCATTCAAACCAAGTTTTTTTTTTTCGTCAAACCAAATTTTACCTTTCTTATCATGTCATAAGTGTATAAGAAAAAAAATAACTTAAAAAGCCTCATGCTCATGAAAGTTCAACAGACCCATCTATAGTTGCTGCGGATATATTTTCTTTAAATTCAGTGGGTTTTACAGCCGCTAATAAGTTAATAAATGCTGTAGATTTTTATAACAGTGTCCCAATCAGATAATTAAGATAACTTGAGTGGGACATGGAAGTAATGCTTCTCTGAGAACAATTAGCATGTAAGAGGAGGAAAGTTTAGGGGTGCCTTGGTGGCTCAATCAGTTAAGTATCTGACTTCAGCTCAGGTCATGATCTCAAAGGTCATGAGTTCGAGCCCCACGTTGGGCTGTCTGCTGTCAGCGCAGAGGCTGCTTCTGATCCTGTCTCCCTCTTTCTCTGCTCTTCCTCCACTTGCAAGCATGTTCTCTCTCAAAAATATAAATAAAATTTTAAAAATTATTAAAAAAAAGGGGAGGAACGTTCATAACCATTTTAACCTAAACTTACGTGGATTTTACGAAGGTAATAGCAGTAGTATGTGTTAGTTTTGCAGCATTATTTAACCACCATGATTCCATATTGATTTTAGGTATTAACAAAAATAGTGGGAGGAAGTGGAAAGCTCAGGGAAATTAAGAAACTTGTTACAAATAGCTCTTGAGAGGAAAATCAGGGACCCTATTTTCTGACCTCAAGTCCCACACTCCTTTCCACACATGATTCTGCCTCTGCAGTAAGTAGTATGGCAATGAAAAGAAAATATATTTCCCTTTAAAAATTTTTAGTCTCTTGGAAAGACCAGCTGAGAATTTTACCTGAGGTAAAATTTGCCTTAAATTTTGAGCTTAATAATCTAGAATTATGAGACTTTTTGAATAATAAGACCTAAGTATTAAAAGGTTTTCAAAAGATGCTGGATTAAAATGCCAATTTAAAAATAATCTATGAATAATTACTGAATAAAGTGAGGTCAGATTCGATTGATCTTTATACTGTCATTTCCCTTGTGCCAATATATTGTAGTCAGTGTGCGTGTGTGTGTGTGTGTGTGTGTGCATGCATGTGTGTAAAATAGATAAAAAATCTTGTTGGATTCATTTCTGTCTGTTTACATATGGCTATCCAGGGTCAATCTCAAAAGTTTTGGGGTCAAAGCACCCCAAATTTTTCCAAAGCACCATTAATTGTTCCAAATTAAAAAAAAAAACCTAGAAAAATGTTAAAGATGATAAGAAGGTGTGTTGTTTCAGTTTTATCAAGCTGAAGGAATAAGACAATTCTCTTGATATTACGTACCAAGTCCTTTATTTGAACATTGATCACTTTGGAGGTGTAATTCCTATCAACTTCCCTAATACACAGGTTCCTCAAAAACAAGTATATAAGACATCAAGAGTGGAATAACTAACTCTCCTAAGGAGAAAATTTTTCAGTATACCTTTCACTCGTATTTGTGCTTTATCTGGCTTTCTTTTCCCAAAATTAATCTTTCACCTCTGCTGGTGAATTCTCTGTGCCTCTTCAGCGACAGCTGCTCACCAAAGGATTGCCTAAGTAAATGGCTGACTGCAGTTCGGAGTGTAAGTGACACAAGGATAAAAGCTGTGAGGTCCTTTTGACAAACTTCGGCAAGTCTGTGGTTTGAGAATCGTTCTACTCTGACATTTACTCAAACCAATCACCTCGGTTTTTCTGCCAAATGGTTCCATGTCGATGACTGACATATCTGCGTCTATGCTGAGAGTGCTGCTTTGTAGGTGAACTACATTTTATCACTTGAGTCAAGAATTAAAGTTGGAACAGAACCAGAATGTTGGGGCTACCCAGTTGGAGTCACATATAAAACTTTCAATACTAATTATTTGCTTCACACACCAAGCTTCATCCAAAGAACAGAAAGGAATCAATGTTACAAAGAAACTTCTTTTAAAAAAACCCTGGTTGACTATTTATCTGTGGCTTTTGACTTATTTGGGACATGGTAGTAAAACAGAGAGGCATGTACCAATATCTGTGAGGATCATTTCACTTACCCATTTAATTAATGACTGTGTTCCCATTAGACTGCTCTATTATGGTAGGAATTACGTAAATGTTTGTCTCTCTTTTTGGCTTCAGTATCTAATAGACTCTCTATCCCATAGTAGGCACTCAATAAATATTATCAAATGATTAAGTGAATCTTCGAGAAGTCAAGAATTTTTATTTTGTCCTATTTTTATCCATGGTGAAAAACTGTTTCTGTTACCATTATTAACTTGATTAAATATATCTGCTATTGGCTGCAAGAGGAGAGAGAATGAGATGGGGAGGAGGGGTAAAAGATACAAGAAGTAAAAAATGCAGAATCCAACTTCATTATACAGTAAGATTCTAAAATGTTTGCTTTGCTGAGGGAAATTCTATCATCTTTGTGTAGGAAAGGCATAAAATTAACTTAAATACTAACATTTTTCATAAAAACTAAATTACTATGCAGTCTAATGGGATCTTAACCAAATAGACTTACAAATTCAAAATGAATCATTTAATATATTTGTAGTCAAACTGGGAGATATCAATACAGAAATGAAAGAGGATATAGTGAAATCTATAGTACAGTAGGGAAAAGGGATGAACATTTAAATAATTATATTACGAGAGCATGTGCAGCAACATGGTTAAGAAAATAGATTCTGGAGTTCAAACTGCCTAAGTTTTAATTCTAACAAGGCCATTTACTGTGTGTGCCCCAGGTGAGTTACTTAACATCTCTGCGTCATAATTTTATCAACTACAAACTGGATAATAATGCTGGTACATATCACATAGGGTTAGTGTGAACATCAAATACATTAGCAATTATATATTACTACATTCCAGGTTATTTTCAGATAATAACCATTATTGTTAGCTGATGAACTCCATGAATTGCCAGCTGCATGTGGTGTGTCTGTGTCGCTAAATAACCCAATGAATAAGGAAGTTCTTTTGAAACTCAATTGCCCTAATATTTTTTCATGAAATATATCTAAATGTCCCCCAAACCTACACATACTGCAATCTGATCTATTTCATACATGGTTGTGAGACAGAAATATTAAATTCAATTATATAATTTAACGCTAATATATGATTGAAGGAAAATGTTTATGTCCAGTATTAAGATTTTACTTTCCATAAGAAAAAAAAACAGAGCAAAAACGAGTTCGTTTTTGGCATGAGAATGGCTAGTGGATCTCACAACAGCTCTTTATAATTATCTGTGAACTACAATAATAAGCAGACTACCATTATACATGTTTTTAAAATCTCATCGCATACTTGTTTTGAGAAGAAGCTGTTCATTTTCTGCCTGATATAACAAACGTAAGCCACAGAAGAAGAAAACTTTTTTTCTAGTATTTATTGATAGCTATCAATCTTCATATTTGTCTCAAAACTTTGATTTGATAGCAAAAACGAAGATATTAAAAGATGAAAGATGAAGTTAACTCCAGGATCTAAATTTGGGAGATGTGGGTTCCAGATTTTTATAGCAGAGATAGTAACAGATACTTTCATGAGACTGTCTCAGGACAACAATCTGGTTTTCCTGAGCTCAAAGATGACGGCTGGGTGAGGAATCTAACCAACAGGAAGAAGATCCACAGCAATTTATGTCAAGAATAAAAAAAAATCCCCAAGTTATATCTTGGATTTTTATACATGATTTATAATTTTTAGCACTGGTAGTCTCCTGGTGGAAAAGATAACAGATACAGATAGATATAGATATAGATATAGATATAGATATAGATATAGATGATGTAGATATAGATATAGATATATAATTTTTAAATTAGGAATTCCTTAGTAGGGGCCAAGACAGTGAAGAGGCACTCACTTGGGAATCTGGAGAAAAGGGTTTGGGTCACAGCTCTTCTAGCTTTCTATGATCCTTCTGTGCTTTTGGATTAAGGTAAGGTTTTATGATTTGGACTAGTGAGAATCGATCCTAATTGATCCTTGTTATTCTCAAGATAATCTGATACTTGAAAACATATACTTTAAAAATGCGTATTATAATGTCATGTGTCAGGTCATGAAAGTCTCCTTAACTTTACACTAGTTTAACGTGGAATTTTTCTACTCCTCTAACCTATGTGCCGTCAATACTTGGCCGCCTTGCCCTTAATCATCTTATTCCCTTACTTTATTCTCAATTATAATGCTTTTTCATTTCTAGAGTGTAGGACCTGTAGCTGAGGAACTAAAGAGCAGAGGAAAAGCATGGCTCTCCCCTCAGTTGTCTTCCTCCACAGTGGCTGGAGTACAACATCGTTCTCCTCAATACATTTCCACTCCTTTGATCTCACTCATATCCTTGGAAAGTCTGTCTAGAATAACCAGAATGTAAGCAAAACTCTGACACTTAGTTTTTCTTCCAGTAATACTTATGTTAAAAAATTCAACTCAACTCAACTTTGGAGGTATCTTGCATGATTTCTAAAAAAAATATTTTTCATTTCTTACAGAAGCAATGCTTCAATCTCTCAAAAAACCATGCATTTGGGAGAAAAGATAGTTAGTTTTGAACAAGAGAAACGTAGTTCAGAAATAATCACTGGTGGCGGTGGAAAGGCAAAAAGGGAATTCAGTCACAAACTCACACTGAGCAATGATAACGTTCTGAAGATATAAAATATGCGATTTTTTCTGCCCTTGAATGCTCACCTTCCTAGGGCAAATACAGATAGAATAATAGGCAGATCAAAGATTTAGGACCAAACCAAGATGCATACTTATACTAAATGGATTATAGGAGCCAGTTCTTTAATCCTAGTCAATCTCACTTGCCAGCAGGTGGAGGCAGCGAGAAAGGAGTGCATTGTCCGGTTCCATGACTGAAGAGGTATGAGGCTAAAACCTCAACTTGGAAAAAAAAAAATCTTCTATGGAATCATTCCATTAGATAGATGCTATGTCTTAAAATTTTATTAAAAGAGTAAGACACTTCAATTATATCTTGGTTTAATACATTTTGTCAGCTTACCTTTTATACCCAATTGCTATATTTAGCAACATTAATATGATAAAATGGGTTAAAACAAATTTGAAGAAAAGCTTTTTCTATAGCTCATACATTTTGTTGTACTCTCTAGGTATGATGAACAATTCTTATAGTTCTGTTACGGAATCATGTCTTTGCCCTAGCACACATATGTTTACATCCTCAAAGATATATTAAAGTGTTTTCAGCAAATTCATTTAAAAGTTAATCCTAAAAAAAAAACCCTAAAATATGATAAAAAGTACTTGATTCTTCTCTATACATTGCCATGTGTTCTGGGGAGAAAGATGAATTTGATGGTTGTTCTTAGGTGTGTGTGTGTGGTGGGATGAAGTAGGGAGCAGGAAGAAAAAGTTTAGGGTTAAACAAAACTAAATAAGAAAAAGAAAAAAACCCATGTGCATTAAATCCGTCAATTACATATGTGAACATATTTCTTAAGAAATTAAATTGGATTAAAAAAGTGTTTTAAGGGGTGCCTGGGTAGCTCAGTCAGTTAAGCATCCAACTCTTGATTTCTTCTACATGTGGAACCTGCTTGAGATCCTCTCTCTCTCTCTCTCCCTTTGCCTCTCTCCCCCACTTGCACATGCTCTCTCATTCCAAAAAAAAGTGTTTTGAAAAGAAAACAGTCATATTTCTCAAGCATCTGGGAAAAAATAAACAAATGATAATTAATTAACAAACCTTTCCTTAGAACTCAAAAGCGTCCTTTGTTACCAAGAATGCTTCCAGAATAAATATTTGTCGCATTGTATATTACCTACAAGGGATCATCATATACCTGTTTGTATATGATGCTCCCTGCATCATATATAAAGAAAATTAATTTATTATTTCTTTAAAAGATGTATATTGAAGAGCATCTGGTTGGCTCAGTTGGTTAAGTCTCTGACTCTTGATTTCAGCTCAGATCATGATCTCACATTTTGTGAGATCGAGCCCCACATTGGGCTTTCACTGACAGCGCAGAACATGCTTGGGATTCTCTCTCTTCCTCTCTCTGTCCCTTACCTCCCTTTTTCTCTTTTTAAATAAACTTAAAAAAAAGAGCAGATATATGTTGAGTGCCTACTGTGAGCCAAGGATTTAAAATCGAACAAAATGCTTCAAAATGCTTGTCCTCGTGAAGCTTATATTCCTGTACCAAAGAAATAATATAAACAAAAATAAAAGAGTTAAATATATAATATGGAATTTGGGGATACATTATGGAGATAAAAGTAAATTAGGAAAAGGGATAGAGAATACCCAAGTATTACAATTGAATAGAGGGTGAAATGGGCAAAATCCACATTAACCTTTATATTTGTGACTGGTATCAGTATGCTGTTGTTCCTCAGAAAGTCAGATGAACTCAGGGTCTCATTACAGTGAGAAGTTTTCATTGAGTGTGTGTAACTTATGTTTAGACTCTGTTTTATTCAGTATTTAATTTATTCATAAGCAATAATTTGGCTTAGATTATTCAGCCTAAACAACACAAGACTGTGAATGTATTTTTCTTCATTCTATTTTCCTTTAAGAGTAACTGTGAGCATAGCTGCTGTAAAACACCAGATGGAAAGGAAACAGTTTGATACCATCTTTTCTTCATCTGCATTGCCATGGTACTCAGTTTCTCATTGCACACAGGAACTCGAAAATTCCAGGTCTCAGATGTGGTTGCATCTATCCTGGGCTGCCTACTACAGATTTGCCTTCAAATGAACCACAGGAATGTTTATTTCTTAATAATCAACAGCAGCTTCCTTTGTAATGTGTTGTTTTGATTTTACATATAGGCTGACAGCATCGGTCCCAATTTCTAGGTTTGGCTGGCAGGTCACTTTCCCTTTGGGAGCTTTAAAATCATCAATATTAATTTAATGGTGCCTAGTTCTTGTCAAAGGCTGTGGATAAAAAGAAGCAAGCCAAACTAACAAACAAACAAACAAACAAACTTCCAAAGTCTTAAGAAAAAATGTGACAATCCATGACAATCCAGGATCTATTCATACTGATGATCCTTTTAAGGATTTGACACAACTTCCTTATTATGCATGGTGTATAACATTATGGCACCACCTGAAGTGATATGTCATCTAATGAATTTTGATAGAAGGGTCTTCTCCAACTAATCTAAGCTTAGAGTCAAACTTAAAGTTAGTCAAACTGGGCAAAAGGTCCACTCCCGTTCCATCACAGAAGGTCATAAACTTAGCCATTAATATTGCTTCAGAGCAATAAATCTTCCCTTATGTTTCAAAACATATACTAATGAGTACAAAATACATAATAATGAGTATAATAATTAGTCGTTAATATTCACCTAATTCTAAATAATTTGGAGAGTGTGACATTGAGGTAATGAAATGTGAAATTAACCATACCCCAGAGAAAGAATAGAACGCAAACGATGAGGGTGGGGGCTTTGCCAAAGTTGGTCACCTTGAACAATGTCTCACCCTCAAGAACTGCTCAATAAATGTTTGATTAATAAATGAAAAAAATAATATCTGTTCATGTCAAATAAATCTGTGTGGATGTCAACATCATATCCTTGTAAATTAAAGGATTATCCTTTTTATGGAAAGAAAATGGCTATTGAAGAAATTGAATAATTTGAAAATAATTTACAAAGATTATAATTAGATAATATTAAAATTAATGTGTTAGTGTTACATAGCAAGATTGTCATCAAATGTTTGTAAAATAAGGTATAAATCTAAGAGATAATTTAATTTTTAGATCCTAAGCAGGAGGCATTATTTAAATCCACATACATTTTTTACATTTGTTATATTATACAATGATATTTTCTTCATTACTTACTAATCATCTCCACATATATGAGCTAGCATGCTTTTGACATAGAAACTGGATTAGATTTTTGCTTTGTTCAATCACCCTATTTTTTTTTTGAAAGATAACAATTGAGAAAAAAATTGTGAACAGACTTTTAAATGCCAGATCAAGAGCTCTATCAAAACTTTCCCATCCCCTCTGAAAAAAAATATGGTTTTATTTATAGTACTACACTAGGTTGGCTGTAAAAAAAGAGAGATTTTCCTTCTAAGGAAAGTGGAGGAATGTTTGCATACATCCTGCATCTGGTGCTGGTGATTTTGAAAACACATGGAATTGGTGCGCAATTACCCTTCTTCCATGTCTTAGGGTTGTCACGTGACCCATTCTTCTTTCCTGTCAAACACGTAGATGATGAGGGCTTTGTACTTGAACGTCTACAGTTCCTGGCATGGAATCCTTCCCTCCCCCCAATAATTGGAGTATAATAAATGCCAGCTAGATATACTCTTTTTCTTTCTATACTGGAGATAGCAGAACGTATATTTCTAAGAAATATTTGTATTAGTAAAGAAATGGAGATGACCCTAAAAATACAGAGACATTTATGTTAATGTAACAGTGTTTCTTCACATCACCATACATACTACGGGTGGAAATTTTGCTGTTCTCAAACAAATGTAAGCAGACTCACTGAACTGATAAAAACTAAGTAAAATTCCTCCCAAAACTGAATTGGGTGGCGCGGTGGGGAGAATCTTTTGTTTTATATATAAATGTTGTCTAAACTGAAGTTGGAAATTGTTAATATTCATTTGTCAAACGACAAAGTGAGATTAAGAGTACTAAATACAGGATGTTAACATGTAAACGATTGCTATTTCACAATGGTTTTTGAGTACCTATCAATGGACATATATATAATAAGTTAGAACTTATGTGTGTTAAACTTTCCACTCTGTATACTACCTATAAATTCTGTCTATCAGTAACCATCTTTAGTATAGATGCTTTAAAATTGTAATTTGGTACTTATTATTAGATGAATTTATTGAATCAGACCTGTTAGAATTGTTCATTTGTCATATTTTTCAGGTTGACTGATGTGATTTAATTGTGTTAAAACTGTACTCAAAATATAAAGGAAATTAAAGTGTAGCACTTTAAAAATATAGCTTTTATATTAATAAGACATACATGGAATTGTTATAATTTATATTTATTTTACAGAAGTGTTCTATCCTGTGTTCCCTCCATGAGATACAATAATTTTAATTAAATAATAAAGTACACCAAAAGACTCAGCAGTAACTATCTGCTATTGTGAATTCTATGGGGGAAATGAACAAGCCCTCATGTCCTTTTTGAGAGACAATTCAACACATTTCTATTCATATCCTTTAGTGGTCAAGAGGTTATCTCACCATAAGTAGTATTCTGATGCGAAAATATGTTGTAGAAACCCAGATAAAATAACTACGAAGGTACAGAACCTATACTGAGTTAGTTATTAGCATTTTTGTAATTTGTCATCAAGTATTTATTTAATGATAGATTAAATATATGACAACATGATATCACTATTAGATATCCAACTGAAGAGAAAGCTTCCATGTCAATTGTTTACTGGTTTAGTCAACAACATGGAAACTCTATATTTTAAATCCAATTTAAGAACTTAAAAAATTGGAGGCCACACTGTCTTTGACGAATTTCATTTTAACCAGATAACCAGGACGTACATTTATAAAGGGAAAGGTACACATTGACAAGTTTGATTTGACCTTCAGGGCCCTCTAACTTTAACTGGTACTTGTATTCTCCTAGCACTTACCTCTTTACAATCAAGTCATGTTGGTTAGTTTACTGTGTCTGCACTTTATATGGACATCTGCACTTGTCACAGGGCATGATTTTTTTATGTGCTTGGTATTGATGTCAGTATTACACCTTCTGTTTTGCTTTTTTAAGAATATGAACCTCCTGTGTCTTAGACATTTTCAGGGATAGAAATTCCGGGCCTCACACAAATCATCAAAAAATTCACTGGGATGTTTCAAAGTTTTACAAAACTGCTGAAGCTCTCTTTAATGTAAGTTAAAGCCAGTGGGTTTTTTTTTTCTTTTTTAAGGCAGCTGTTTCCTGATGTTGTTATGCAGTTACACAAGAATATAATTAGCATTTTTTATGTGTGTCTAAACTTCAATCCTATTCCAACTACTGATAGATCCATCATAACTATGAAGTGAAAATGAAAACTGTTTTGCATACTATTTATGCACCATTATGTAAACTGGGTACTCATATTTTGGACACTCAGTGCCCATCATATTTTTAGACCCATGTCTAACTAAAAGATCTGAAAGTACTCTAGGGGTACAATGCTTAGATTCACATACAGTAGTGACAGCTGTCCACACTCTGGACTAAGCACTAAGTGTAATTTAGCACCCCCTGCCTCACCCAGCAATGATATAGCAATTAACAGCAAATGAAGTCAAGATTTGATTCCTGCATATTTCACATTTTAGAGATTAAGATATACTATTTTAAAAATACTCAGAAATTTCCAAAATGTTGACAAATTCTCCTAAATGTTCTCAAATATTTAACATCAGAATTATTGTGTCCTAAAATATTTAAATTGTCCTTTCTAATGAAACTATGATAAATTCCCAGTTAACAATAATATCAGAAAATGAAAATTGTATCAAGTAAGCTATATAAAACTATAATTTCAACACTTTAATTTATGGACTTGGTCGAATTCCGGTTGCTAATTTTTTTTTTTTAAGCGAGAGAGTGAGAACAAATAGGGGAGGAGCAGGGGGACAGAGAGAAATTCTCAAGCAGGCTCCACGTTCAGTGCAGAGCCCGACTTGAGGCTCGATCTCACCACCATGGGATAATGACCTGAACTGAAATTGAGTCAGATGCTCAACTGAGCCACCCAGGCACCCCTCTAATCACTAATTTTAACAACTGGATAGGATTTATATTAAAATCTAAGAATTGAAGATAAAAGCATTTTATGTGAAAGAGCATCATCTATCCCACCTCTCTTCACTCAAAAGCACTTATTTAAAATATAAAAATACTTTTTAATACTATTTGTCTTTGCATTCAATGCAAAATTTAGTCAATATGCCCTTACAACTTTAATAAACAAAAAGTTCTAAAATTCAAAAATCAGTAACATGAAGAATTCAAAGGTTGAGGCTACTTTTACTATTTTAACTGAAAATACCATTTTTCTTTCAGTTTCAGGGGTGATCATAGTTTAATTCCTTATATTTAAAGATAGGCTTAATATTAAATAACATAGAATTCTCTAAATAGAAATATTGATGTATCATCCTCAGGGTTTTTTTTTAATTATTATTTTAGATTTTTTTTTCAAGTAATATCTATACCCAACCTAGGACTCGAACTTACAGCCCTGAGATCAATAGTCTCATGCTCTACCGACTGATCCACCCAGGTGCCCTCATCCCCAGATATTGATAGTGTACATAATGTTTGTAGTAGAAAATAACAGGTTCATTACATATGAATGTACATTCATTACACATGAATGTAATCCAGTTTCTATGGAAATCTAACCCAGTTTCTATGTCAAAAGCATGCTAGCTCATATATGTGGAGATGATTAGTAAGTAATGAAGAAAATATCATTGATTAATATAACAAATGTAAAAAATGTACATGGATTTAAATAATGCGTCCTGCTTAGGATCTAAAAATGAAATTATCTCTTAGATTTACATCTTATTTCACAAACATTTGATGACAATCTTGCTATGTAACACTAACACATTAATTTTAATATTATCTAATTATATCTTTGTAAATTATTTTTAAATTATTCAATTTCTTCAATAGCCATTTCTTTCCATAAAAAGAAGGGTTAGGAATAGATTTATTTTTTCTGCCAGAGATCAAGAAAGCAGTCTTCTCTCAAATACACCAAATTGGCAGTGACACTGCAATTAGGGCAATGAGCTCCTGTTGGTGGGTCAGGTACAGGATTCCAAGTAGAGATGGGACCTCCCTACGTGTTTATGATGAATGAGAAGGCATTCAACCTGTCCAAAGAGCAAAAAGAAATTCCTATTGTTCCTAAATGCAAAAGTTCAAGTAAACAAAAAGTGCAGTTTTGACAAAGTGAGGAATGCATAGGGCAGTCTTGGGAGAATTTGAGCCGTCAAAGTGAAATGACTTAAAAACGTCTTATTCCAAACCAGAAAATAAATAAATAAATAAATAACCATAAAATAACCAAGTTCAAGTAAATGAAAACTATGTTCTTAAACAGGAACATAAAACGTTTTCTCACATGCTCTATGATGCAATCTTATATTTCAAGTTGTGTTAGCTATTCTGGTGTACTATTGCAGAATCTCAAGAATTTAGCTTTGCTACTTATGAATCCAAAGGAAAGTAAAACTTCATTTTATGAAGGTTCCTACTACTGTTTTCATAGCTACTTTAAAAGTTTTTTTTTTTTTTTTTAATATTTATCTACTTTTTAGAGAGAGACAGAGTGTGACTGGGTTAGGGGGAGAGAGAGAGAAGGAGACACAGGACCGGAAGCAGGCTCCAGGCTCTGAGCTGTCAGCACAGAGCCCGACACGGGGCCTGAACTTAGGAACCATGGGTTCACGACCTGAGCCAAAGTCAGACACTTGACCGACCAAGCCACCCAGACGCCCCTTCAAAGCTACTTTTAAAACATCATTATGTGAGCTTGTACTTGGTCCTAATCATATAGATTTCACCGAACAATTACTAAGGAAATTATATAGTACTGTGTTATAAATATATGCTGTGGTAAAAGTTAACGAATAACAAATGTATTATAATTAAAATATAATAATTGTAAATATAATAGAAATATAGAATTTTATGGCATTAAACATATGGTGCTCTGGCCTCTGTTTTAACTATCTCAAATTTTGAATTATTTAAAATTTATAATGATTAGTTTACAGTGCATTTCATTAGGGGCAATATGAAGTGGGCATTTTGAGTGAGTACATATGTGTTTTGCTTGAGGGACTTGTTGATAAATTTATTTTGTATGTTTACTTTTTAAAGCCAAATAATATTAGGGCCAAAACATTAGAAAATTTAACTGATCCTGAAAATACTTCTTTTTTTTCCAATATATGAAGTTTATTGTCAAATTGGTTTCCATACAACACCCAGTGCTCATCCCAAAAGGTGCCCTCCTCAATACCCATCACCCACCCTCCCCGCCCTCCCACCCCCCATCAACCCTCAGTTTGTTCTCAGTTTTTAAGAGTCTCTTATGCTTTGGCTCTCTCCCACTCTAACCTCCTTTTTTTTTTTTTTTTTATTTTTCTTCCCCTCCCCCATGGGTTTCTGTTAAGTTTCTCAGGATCCACATAAAAGTAAAACCATATGGTGTCTGTCTTTCTCTGTATGGCTTATTTCACTTAGCATAACACTCTCCAGTTCCATCCACGTTGCTACAAAGGGCCATATTTCATTCTTTCTCATTGCCACGTAGTACTCCATTGTGTATATAAACCACAATTTCTTTATCCATTCATCAGTTGATGGACATTTAGGCTCTTTCCATAATTTGGCTATTGTTGAGAGTGCTGCTATAAACATTGGGGTACAAGTGCCCCTATGCATCAGTACTTCTGTCTGAAAATACTTGAAGAAGAGAATATATAAAAGAAAAGGAAGGTAAATACGATGATGAAGAGTAGGAAATAGAGGAAGAAAGAACAAAAAGAGAAACAAGAAAAATTTTTTTCCATGACAGAAATGCTGCAATTTGAAGATAAAAGTCTATTATTATTTGCTTTTAGAGTTTCAATTATTTTTTTAATTACACAAAATTATATTAGAAAGAGGCTGAGAGAGCACATGAGCAGGGGAGAGTGGCATAGGGAGAGAGAGAGAGAGAGAGAGAGAGAGAGAGAGAGAGAGAGAGAGAATCCCAAGCAGGTTCCACACTGAGCATAGAACCAGATGTGGGGCTTGATCCCACGACCCTGGGATCGTGACCTGAGCCAAAATCAAGATTTGGAAGCTCAAACTGACTGAGCCACCCAGGCACCCCTAGAGTTTCAATTTTTACTAACATGTTTAATATGGAAAGAATTAAGACAATACATTTTTAAAAAATTTAATATTTACATATTTGTTTTTATTTTAGAGAGAAAGCATGCAAGCAGGGGAGAGGGGTGGAGATGGAGAGAGAGAGAGAGAATCCTAAGCAATCTCCAAAGTCAATGTGTAGCCCAACGCAGGGCTTGTTCTCATGATCCTGGGATCATGACCTGAGCCAAGATCAAGAGTTAGTTGCTCAACTGAGCCACCCAGGGTGTCCCAACACACTATTTTAAAATATATTTTCTAACAAGACAAAAAGCAAAACTAAGTAACCTAAAAGAAAACATCCTTGTTTTTCCATACAAATATGGTCAGTCCATTTGTTTTTCTTGAATTAAAAAAATTGTTTTTTTTTTCTGATTCATATTGTTGGATTAAGTCAAACATGTTATGATTCAGAAAAAATAGTGTGACTCGATATAGATGAATGTGTTTTCTCCAGGTACTCTGACTCTGACGAACAGACAAAATAAGTTTTTATATTTCTGAGCAAGATTAAAATTGACTTGAATAATTTTTAGTTAGGAAACAATTCAGAATCCAGAACTGTTCAAATGAGAACTATGATAATTTACTTTACCTCTGGTCATAAAATATTTCATTCTCAAACATCTCTTTCATATAACAACACTGCCAATGGCAGGCAAATATAGTAAATAGATATGTTTTTCAAAGACATATCATTCTTCAATAGAAAGAAAATTATATAATAATAATTGGAAATTATTTTATCTTCAAGGATACATCAAAGCAATGGCATTATTATATGCTTTGACATACCAATTCAAGATAGAGAGATATACTAAATCACAGACATCTATGATTTAAACAGGCATTTAACAGTTTTAAAAGACAACAGCCTGATCCACAGCAATAACAAAAAGATAATTCAGTTATCATATTTTTGATCCACAGAGATGACATTTGAAATATCAAAACATATACAAAATCATATCTGTATACCAAAAACCTAATAGGATCTAAAATGCACTGAATTAACAAATTGTAATGGAAATAATGGTAATAGGTTTTGTGAAATTGGAGGAAGGAATGTTTTTTTCTCCAGAGATAAGTAACACCTAAGTAACAGCTAAGTAACCATCTAAGTAACAAAGTATAGGCCAAGACTTCTAAGAGAGACAGGACTGTCCAAGGGAATGCTTTATTAATCCTTACTACTGAAAATTCGAACAAATCCCATATCATTTAGGCAGAATGTTTTATCAATGCATAGCCTTTATGTTAAGATAATTATTTAAGTTTTGGTTATAAAAATTAAAAAATGAACTAATTAAAATAGTTTTCCAGAGGAAATAAGCTGTACTTTCAATTAGACCTTACCACAATTTTGAAGACTTTCCTCTTTCCTATCCCCAAGATTATCCCTGGCCATTCTGTCCCTCTCCAATGAGAGAGAAATGAATCAAATGAATTTATGTATGCAAATGACTTGTCAAAAGGGGGAAGAAATGATAATAACATTACAAAAAAAGCACACATAGGATAATGTTTAATAAATACTTTCAAAAAGCCAAAAATGTTAATTTTAAGTAATTGATAAAACTGTGAGATATTCCTGGGAATGGAATGGTCTCCATTGTTTTCTTTGGGAGAGTTGGCCCTGGGAAGAAATCAGAATAGTTATTTATCTTTTGAGGTAGGAGGTTGGCCCCACTATTCAGGTAATGATGATAAGTTGAAGGGTTGTTAGAGCATGTAGAAATTGTCTTCAATTGTTCATATTTTCTCAGTGAATTAACAAGCAAAATGATCAGCTTACAGAAAGGGATGGAAAGGATGTCTTATAGATTTGATGAGAGTGGAAAAAAATATCAGTCTTGGGAAGAGAGAAAATGAATTTGCTAGAGAAATGAAGGAGGAGTTCTTGCCTCCATTGAAAGTCATTGGTCATTAATATAGAATGAATTGAGCCAATCTGGTTGTGTGTTTCCCTCCAGCTATGCAGGTAAAAAGTAGGCAAGGAATTTAATCAGATTTACATTTTTGTCAGTTGAGTAGGGAAGATGAAGAGAAACATTGCGAACCAGGAGAGCATGTATTTGAGAAAGTGGTTATTAGGTTGGTCCAGGAAATTGAAGTCGGTTAAGGAGAGAAGTGAAGTAATATAGGACTATCAGACAATTAGTCTATGAATTAGAAATCCATAAGGATTGGAATTATTGTTGGTAACTGGGCACTAGATGGGGTGGACAGAACAGATAGGAAATGACAGCTATCAGTGGAATGCTTGATTGGAGATTATGGTAATGATTATTGGCAGAGGCAAAGAGAGGTTAAAATGACAGGAGTCAAAGTCCAAGAAATCAGGGCACTACAGTGTTGGATGTGTCAAATTTGTGGATATCATTCATAATCACAAAGATTTAAGACTTCAGTGAATTTTCATAGGGAAGCTGCCTAGGAATGCAGATCTTTGTGTGCTGTTGGTGCCCTTCCCTTGTGTGGTCTCCATATACGGATGGGGTTACTAAACCAGAGACTGAAACAGAGTTCTGAATGTTCTGGAAGACATTCCCCACCTCCCATCTCCTTTAATAATGTCAGTATTTATAGCTTCATTGCCATAGTCTTCCTAAAAATCCATAAGTCCTGATCTCATAAATGTCCTATATTCCTAGTAGTTCAAATCCCCACAAGGAACTCAACTCCTAAATCCTCTTTGTGCAAAGACTTTTATCCTCATATGCATATTCCTAAATTTGCCTACCATGCCGCCTCTCTTGACTTCTAGCACTCTCTGGTAGTCATGCCACTTCATCAAAAAATCCTTCAGTGTTGTCAGCTTCTTCCCTGAATGTTACAGAACTGAAATTGCGATTTCTGGTGAGGATATTGTTTGCACTGTATCCCCTAAAGTGGAGGAAACGTCATCTCCTTCAACGTTTTTCCTTGAGCTCATTGAAATCTAGGCCATTATTTCTCCTCCTCTCTCTCCAATTTATTTTAGTTTCATGAAGCTTACACCATTAAATTCAACAATCTACCAATAGTACTTGTTTTGGTCATCCTAGAGCCTTTCTGTCATTCTCTGTTTTGTCTTGAAATGTTATTAATTAGCACTTTCCTGAAAACCCTCTCTTCCTCTCGCATACCACACCTGCCATAATTCTTTCATTTCAGTATCCATATCAACTCAAAAAGAGGTAAAAGGACCAACAGACCCACAACCATAGAAAATACTGTAAAATTATTAGTCAGATATCTAACCTTAAAGACATTAAATTTCTAATGGTTTTACATTGATTTTTATTAAAAAATTAAAGCTAATAATTCCTAAGTTACTTAAACTGAGAAAGAACATAGAAAAACATAGAAATCACTCCACCTTATTCAACAAAGTAGCATATTCTTAATACACAAAATTCGGTGATAGCAGCACAGAAGAAAGCTATTGTTCAATATTAGAAAGATAATTTAATGAATTATGAAGGTAAGTATAAAATTCTAAAACACTGGCAAATAAAATCCAAAACTTTAAAAAATCTACCATGAAAAATACAAAGGTGGTTAAATATTAAGAATTATACAAATGTCATCCATCATGTTAATGAGTAAAAAGTGAAAAAATAAACCATGTGATTTTGATTGATGTTGAAGAAGCATTTGATGACATTCAAAATCCATTCCAGACTTTGTACTTGCTCAGCAAGCTTGTGAAAGAAAGAGCTGTCTTGATTTGATAAAGAGAATCCACCAGAAAACTTCAAGAAATGTCACACTTCATGGTGAAATATTAGAAACATTACCACTAAGGTGAGCAGTCAGATAAGGATGCCGCCATCACTGACTGACCCAGTGCAACAAGCAAGAGGAATATTCAGAGTGGCAAGTGGGGGCGCCTGGGTGGCTCAGCCGGTTAAGTGTCCCACTTCATCTCAGATCATGATCTCACGGTTCATGGGTTTGAGCCCACCGTGGGGCTCTGTGCTGACAGCTCAGAGCCTGGAGTCTGCTTTGGATTCTGTGTCTCCTTCTCTCTCTCTGTCCTTCCCTGCTTGCTCTCTGCCTCTCTCTCTCTCTCAAAAATAAATAAACATAAGAAAAAAAAAGAGTGGTGAGTGATACTGAGTAATGTATGGAAGTATTGGATTGCTATATTGTACACCTGAAACTAATATAGCACTTTATGTTAACTACACAGGAATTAAAATTTAAAAAATTTAAAAAAAAGAGTAGCAAGTGATTAAAAGGAAGATACAAAATTGTCATTATTTAATGATAGTGTCTACTGAGGTAGTACAAAATAATTAATGAAAAAGACTGTTTTCCTGAAACTGGTTGGAGTATCCAGTAAGAGTCAGTTATAACTTCAATGTAGAAAAAGCACATTATAAGTGATCAATAAAATATGATAGAAAATATGTAATTCACTATGGTAACAAAAATATATGAATTAACTATAAATCATCCTAAGAAGTTTTCAAGCCCTGTATCAAAATTTGGGGAAAGATCAGTCCAGAACAGAGGAAGGACAGATCCTTAAAGGGAGGCACTTGAGATGAGGGCAGAACACCCTTGATATTCCCATTTTAATTTTTTAAAAATATTTATTTATTTTTGAGATAGAGAAAGACAGAGCATGAATAGGGAGGGCCAGAGAGAGGAGACAGAGAATCTGAAGCAGGGTCCAGGCTCCGAGCTGTGAGCACAGAGCTCCACGCGGCGCTCTAACTCACGGACTGTGAGATCATGACCTGAGCTGAAGTCAGATGCTTGACCGACTGAGCCACCCAGGCGCCCCTTGATATTCCCATTTTAGAACTGCTTAGCCCAGGGTCACCTGGCTGGCTCAATTGGTAGAATTTGTGACTCTTGATCTTGGGGTTGTGAGTTTGAGCCCCATATTCGGTTTAGAGCTTACTTAAAAAAAATAAAGGTATAAGAAAAAACCCTGCTTAATCTAGTAGTTTTTGTTTTTTGTTTGTTTTTTACCTGATTTTAGGTAATGAAGTGGCCAATCCTGTGGACTCAAAACAGACAAACTGAGTTCAAATCCTGACCACATAATATACTAAGTATGTTTGTTGATTTAAGCCTTCTAGGCCTCAATTTTATATTCTTAACAACAAAAAGAATGATGATAGTAATTATTTTTATTGGACTGTTACTAAAAGTGAGATATGCCATGTAAATTTCTTAATGCAACGTCTGTCACATGGTAGTAGTTCAATAACCCACTATCATTTTTCTCATGGATTATTATCATATCTTCCTAACCAGTCTCTCTAATGCTACCCTTGGCTTTCTACAATCTGTTCCCAGCACACAGTGATCCTGTTAAAAAGTATCTTAGATGATGGTAATCTTTGGCTCAGAATCCTTAAATGGCTTCCTTTATATGTGAGTAGAAGTCATCCTTATAATGGACTAAAAGACCTTTTTATTTGGAATCATGTTCTCTCCCTTTTCCTACTCCATTCCCGCTTCTTTCTCAGGGAACTTGAATTTGTGCTTCCTCTGCTTGGAGTACTCTGCCTTAAGTTTGCTGACTTACTTCCTTCATCTCTTTGCTCAAAAGTCCCTTTTTGTAGAGAACCTTCTTCACCACCCTATCTAAAACTGAGAAATGGGTACCTGTGTGGCGTCTGACTCTTGATTTTGGCTCAGGTCATGATCCCAGGGCCATGGGATCAAGCCACGCCTTGGACCCCCCCACTGTCAGCAAGGAGTCTGCTGGGGATTCTCTCTTTCCCTCTCTCTTGGCCTCTCCCCTGTTCTCTCTCTCTCCCTTAAAATTAACTTAAAAATATATAAAAAATAAAAATAAAACTGAAAAACAAAACAACCCCCAAACTCTCATCCCAGCACTCCTTATTCCTGTTTTCTTTTAAAATTATTTTTCCATTATTACTATATAATAGACATTATACTTGATATAAATATCTACTATTGTCTTCCCTATAAGAGTATAATCTACATAGTGGTAGGGATCTTCACCTGTTTTCTTCTTTCCTTTTTCCCTTTATCTAGAACAACTCTTGGCATGCGGTATATATTTAATAAAAAATTGTTCCATGACTTGTTGTTATTCCAACATTACTATAAACGGGAGCATTGAATTCATTTCCATGTGTTAATGTACTTACTACTAAATGGTACCAATTTTCATCTTTCAACAGCATATTTTTTATGGCGATTTTATCACTTTGCTCCCTTTAATTCCTAGCATAGGTGAGCTCCCTTTCATATGTGGTGGTCCTTGATTATCTTGACCTGTGATTTTGTGAATACCCCAGGTAGATCCGATCTCTCTCAATTATTCCTTGATATCCATTTCTTTAAGATCTTATGCTTTAACATGTTACAATTAAAGGAGAAATAATGCCTGTATTTCAAATATATTTTCCATAAGCTTGGGAATCCAATGCCAAGAGTAAAAAAAAAACAGCCTCAGTGCTTACACTGAGCAAGTGAGCCAATCCTATCTCAGTCAGCAATTTGGCTCAGTAACGGGTTTCTCTACCACTGTAAACATGAATCAGGTTCTCAACACTTATCATCAGTCAAGCCTTGGGGGCACAGCTATGATTTGGAGAAGGTTATAGGAAGTTGTGTAGGCTTGGCTCCAACAGAAGTGCCACTGTGGTGTATAAATAGTGTGAAGAATGAATAAAAATGATGAAGAACGTCTTAAAGTTCTGACCAAACAATCTGTCAACTTTTGAGGGCATTACAAGATCCAGGAAAAATTGGCTTTTATGTTAAAGGTTATTAGTCCTCAACAGATAATCTTTTCTGGAGGAAGCATGAACCAAAGTGGAGATTAGAGGATTTTAAACATTACACACGTGTGAACATTTACCAAAGAAAATGAGCCGATAAATCAGCTTCCTTAACTCTTTCTGGCACTGATAAAAACCCAGAGCCCAAATCCTTCGGTGGCATAAGATAATCAAAAGCACGTTTTGGAGTGATGTGTAGACAATGATTCATAAATGGTAAAGCTGGCAATGTCATATGGTAACAAAATCTACTTAACATGATTCTTCCCATATATGGCTGCAATTATAATCTTGATGGAGAACACATATTAGTTTGGTTGAAGTTTTTATAAAATTTTATCTAATCCATGTTCACATGTATTTTAATTGGATTTTATTTAATTGGATCTATATTTAAACTTTTGGAAAATCAGTAGTAACTCTGGTTCTACTGATGTTCACCATCATAACACTTAACTAGATTGATTTAAAAGTCTTCTTTTTGGGAGTGCTGGGTGGCTCAGTCAGTTAAGCATCCGATTCATGGTTTCAGCTTGGGTCATGATCTCATGGTTTTCAGATCCAAGTCAGGCTCCGCACTGAGCATGGAACCTGCTTGGGATTTCCTCTCTCTACCCCTCTCCCACTTGTGCATGCTCTCTCTTTCTCTCAAAATACATAAATAAAACATTAAAAAAAATCTTCTTTTGGGATCTTGCTATCCATTGACAGTGATATTGTAATTTGAATGTATTTAAAGTCACCAAAATATTTTGAATTCCCTAGTGGTGGATAAATACAAATCTATAGTAATAGAATTTTAGAGATAATTCCACATTAGTGTTTTTAACACTCATGTTTTTTTTTTCTAATAAACCTTATCCCTCAAATCACTCTACTAGTTCCATCTTATGCAAATAGTAGTTTGAGTGGGAATATGACAAGTCTTTTGGCCTGAGATAATATATCTAATATGGCTTCCTAAGGTTTGACTAATACATGCACACCAGAGAAAGTATGCACTTGAGTGTACCCATAATGTGACTGCAGGAGAAGACTGGTGCTGGAATTCCGGTTCTTGCATCAGAGAATATCAGAAAAGATTTTTGGAGAGAACTGTGTTTATTGATTTTAGTAGCAGGACATTTTTAAAATATATATATTTTAATGTATAATAATGTATTTAAATACATTAATGTATTTAATGTAATTAAATAATGTATTTATCTTTGAGAGAGAGAGATACAGATCACGAGCAGGGGAGGGGCAGAGAGAGGAAGACGCAGAATCTGAAGCAGGCTCCTGGCTCTGAGCTGTCAGCACAGAGCCTGATGCGGACTCCCACTCACCAGCAGTGAGATCATGACCTGAGCCAAAGATGGATGCCTGACTGACTGAGCCACCCAGATACTCCAGAACATTTTTTTTTACTGAAGCAATACCCAGTATCTCAATTTAATAACCCGAGCTTTTTTTTTTTTTAAGAATTTCACTTTTTTAAATGCTTATTGATTTTTGAGAGATAGAAAGAATAACTGCAAGCCAGGGAGGGACAGAGAGAGAGAGAGTGAGGGACAAGATCTGAAGAGGGCTCTGCACTGATAGCAATGAGCCCAATGCAGGGCTCGAACTTACAAATTGCTTGATCATGACCCTGAGCTGAAGTCTGATGCTTGACCAACTGAGCCACCCAGGAATACCATCCCCCATCCATCCAGTCAAGTTTTTTTTTTTTAATTGAAGTATAAAGATTGGATGGGAAAGGGAGAGGGTAAAGACCATCCCACTCCCCACCCCCCACCATCTCATGTACCATTGTGCTACCTTTGATGTACCTCCTCTGTACCTTAGGACTCAATAGAAGATTCTTTGATGGGAAAGGGAGAAGGTAAAGACCATCCTCCCCCCACCTCATGTACCATTGTGCTACCTTTGATATACCCCTTCTGTACCTTAGGACTCAATAGAAGATTCTTTGAAAATAGATTCACTTTTTACAATTTATTTTTACTTTGGTTAATTTTATGTTAAATTATTTATTGCCTAGAGGCGAGAACTGGTGGGCACAGCAGTTTAATGCCATTATTTAAAAGCTGAAACAACAGAGAAGCCAGGAGGCCAGATAATTTCCCTAGGATCACTTGGCTGGTCTTTGAAATGGAATCTGGATTACTGCTTTCCTCACCACATCAACCCTAAAAAAACACAAAAAACAAAAAACAACAACAACAACAACAACAAAAACAGAAAAAAAAAAAACGCTTCCTGAAGCAAAAGCAGAACAACCTCATTAATAATCAAAAAATGCACATTGAAACAAGGAAGTGCCATATTTTTCCTTTTAAATGGATACTTTTGAAAGAAGCACTACTACTTAAAACCTGTTAGCAAATACTAATGATTATCCCATAAAAAATAGTACATTTTCTAAGATTTAGTCTAGGACTGCCAGATAAAACTTTCCTATGACGTTCTTGCTCTGTCCAGTATCAAGTGCTACTAGCATTTCAAATGTGGCTAGTGTGACTGAGGAATGAAATAATAATTGTAGCTAATTTACATGTAAGTTAACGTAAATATAATGCAAGTAGCCACATGTGACTAGGGGCCATCAAGTGAGCCCAGACCTGGTCCATTCCTTCCTCTCTATATCATCTCTCACCACACTCTCATCTGTCATTCTATGGCTTGTCCATATTAAAATCCCAATTTTATTAATGGAACCATTCTCCTCTGACTCAGAGCCAGTCTGTTAGTATCACTTCCCAATTTCTCACTGCCCTTCTCTTAGCCAACATCTATTCACCTTTCATGTTTTGAGAAGATGATGCTTTTCCTGAGAAGGTGTCTGAATCCTCCAACCCATTTCTACCTTAATCCTGTTTAGATAGTATCTACCTGAGGCAGATAGCACTTATTCTTCCAGAGGGCAATTATGTTTGCTATCTTTTTCCACCCTAGAGATTGTAAGGGTCTCTGTGGAAAAAGCTGTGCCAGTTATAAGCATATCACTTGCCATATATATTTTGAACAAATGAATAAATGAATGAATAAATGAATGTTTAAATGTCTACCTAATTGTATTAATTATATTTTTGAAAGGTTGGCAGAAAAAAAAACATGGTTGCAATGGGGAGTAATATTGTCTTCTCTCAAGCAGAGTAATGACAGACTAATTCCACACTTCAGTCTAACAGTAGTATGATGAATTGATTAGATGGACTATTGCTTAGAAATCCATTCAAATAGTCAGCTGTGGGGTAATGATGGTCTGGACTAGAGTCATTCAAATGGCCATGGAAAAGAAGATGTGAGTCTGAAAGACATGTTGGTAATTGGGTTGAATAGAACAGAAAAAAAACCTGAATAGTCAGAAACAATTTCAAAGTGTCTTTCGTAAGAAATACAGAGTATAGTAATTTCAAACAAAGATATTACATTTGGGAGGTAAATAAAACTGTGGTTGATATATTAATAAAAACAATGATGTACAAGTAAATTCAGAGGTATGACTAAGTGTGAAATGTCTAAGTGACAAAATTACATAAACAGTTGGTAATACATGACTATTGAGAATGTAAACGAGAAATCAAACTAAAAGTTGGGGATATTAAAGCCATATGATTATTTGTGTGTGTGTTTTTTTTTATGGAAATCAGTGCAGGAAGAAGAAAATAAAATGGTAACTAAGTGTTCAAATATATGCAAGGAAATAGAAGGAAATGGAAATACCAGTAGACTATAAATACACAAAAAAATCAACACTAATGTTTTAAATTATTTTTATTTATTTATTTTGACAGAGACAGAGACCGTGTAAGAAGGGGAGGGGGAGAAAGAGAATCTGAACAGCGCTGGATTTCTCGAACTCACGAAATTGTGAGAGTATGACCTTAGCCAAAACCGAGAGTTGGACGCTTAACAGACTGAACCACTAGGTGCCCCAACACTAGTGTTTTAAAGGGGGGGGGCATGGTTAAAGGTATTGACATACCCAGAGAAACTGAATTGGAAAAAAAGTGAGCCAATGAAATTTGCACTTAATCTTAGCCAAAAGGCCGAGAAGCAATGAGAGCCAATGAAATTTGGATAGTCTTAGTAGAGTGATGTTTGAGACAGTTCTCATTCTTACACCTTGTGTAAAGCAGAAATGTTGACATTCCATACTTCTCAAGTGGCCAGAGGGTTCTATTCCAGATAGGAAACCATACACTTAGAGGCTGGGCTTGCTGTATTATTATTATTTTTATTTTTTTAATACTATTGGGGACCAGATAAAATTTTGTGTTTTATTTTATTTTTAAGAGATAGAACGTGGAGGTCTGCCAAAAGTTTACCCTTTAAAGCTTAATACAAGTAATTTTAAAGAAATATTTGTCATTTTTTCAAATGGATCTATAACCCATAGGGTTTATATGGATTTTTTTTTTGTAATAAGTTAGTCTTTTAGCCCTTTGGGCATAGAACTTCAAACAAAAACTTATGTGCTAATACTGTATTAGGAAGTGCTTTTCCAAGGAAGTCACTGTGAGAGACAAGGGAAGGGGGGAGAGCAAAAATACAGAGGAGAGTTACCAAACTTTCTATAATTTGTGTCAAGCACAATTTCACCATGTTTAAAAGGTAGTCTGAACTATCGAATCTCAGTCTACCTTGAGGTAAAGAAAGGAGAATTTATACCTCATATTCCTAATTATATTGTCATAGGTTTGCTTCATGAGCTGTTAATACACTCTACTCCACCCAAATACATACACTTCCAGGTGGCCCACAAGCAGTCCCTAATGTGTCCCATGACGTCTCATGTTTCAGAAACAATAAGAAAGCATCAAGGAGAAAGGCAGAGTGTGCCATGTGGGCAACAAGCAAGATGCAAGTGATGTTGGCTAGTGCAAAGCCAGTACTTGCAGTACCGGAATGAGATAGAGTCCAAAGGCCTCAGAGAGAGACCCTCCTACGAAGTTCGTAGATGCCACTAAGAGTATCTGATGTAGTTCACAAGTACCACCCACTTTACTCTTTCTTCCCTGACCCTAGCACTCAAGGGTGGCAAGCATACAGCCTCTAATTTGAGTTCTATTTTTGTGATGGGGTAATTATGGACAGTGAATGTACAAGTGTGCGAACACAGATATTTTTAGATAATACATATCCTGAGATAGTTTGAGTAGGAAATAATGACCTGGCTTTCTTAACTCTGATATTAATAGATAATGGTAATTTTCATACCAGCTGTATTTTGTACAGCTTGGTCTTTGAAATCTTATACTCTTGAGATAAATCTTTATTTTTAAAAAAATATTTGTTTGATAAATATTTCATCATCCTGAGGTGTGCTTTTGCCCTTTCCACCCAACAAAACTTCATGAATCCTTAAGGCTAAATTAAAAAGTCATCTTTTCTGGGGCACCCGGATGGCTCAGTTGGTTGTGTCCAACTTAGGCTCAGGCCATGACTTTGTGGTCTATGAATTTGAGCCCCGTATCCGGCTCTGTGCTGGCAGCTCAACGCCCGGAGCCTGCTTCAAATTCTGTGTCTCTCTTTCTTTCTGCCCCTCCCCTACTCACGCTCTATCTCTCTCTCTCAAAAATAAATAAACATTAACAAATTTTAATAAAAAAAGTCACCTTTTCTCTAAGGATAGTACTGTATAGTTGAATCTTACTTTAGCTTAAGCTCTTAAGTCCCTTTGTAAGTAAAAATTGAGGACGGTCAAAAATAACCATGAAAATAATTTAAATCACCCACTAGAAATAGTATTATACTTATAAAGATTATATTATATATAATAATAATTACATAATAATTATTATAGTGTATAATTTTATATTATTATATAATTATATATATGTATAATTATGTATATATAATCCATATATATATATATAGTTTGTTTATATAAATCTATATGAAATCTCCTAGGTCTTGGCTACTCAGTGTTTTCTGTGTGGCTTCAAGTCTCAAGAAAGCCTTAAAATCAGTCACACATTTCTTCTATCATTTTTGCTCTTGAGTCTCAGGCTTACTTGCATCTATTGTTTATTTAATAGAGTTAGGTATGTGACTCAACTCTACCGACCCAGACCTTCTCAAAAAGATTAACCATCTCTCCTTTGCACTTTGATTTCACCCTCTTTGTGCTATTGGCAGGCAGTTTATCATATTTATCGTGTCTATTTGGGGAGATGTGACAGTGAGGCATTCTCTACAGTCATCTCCCATTTGAATATAATGTTTTGTCTCCTTAGAGAGGCACTAGCATTAGAATTAAAAAATAGGAAACATTAAAATACAATCTAATAGGAAAGCATCAGGAATAATAACATGAAAAAAATAATAACCCAAATATCCCTAGGTTTCTAGCAATTTGCTGAATAAAAATCTATTCCCTGATTTGATCTTTTAGTTGCTTACAACTGTGTTCCTAGATGGCAATGCTGAGAACTGAAGCTAGGAGTGGTCATGGTCCCAGGGGAGTCCTGTTCTGCAAATCCTGACTTGACATAAGAGTCGTCTCCCTCAAAAGTCTTCTCTGTGGCATTTCCCTACAGCTCTAACAGCATTGTGTTTGTTCTCTACAGAACCATCCATTTTGCTGAAAAGTGAGTTCCATGAAGACAGGGAGTATTTCTTATCTTTGTATTCCTGGTGTCCAGTAGAGTTTAGAGGATAATAGGTCCTAAATATTTGAAGATATAAGGAAAAATTTTAAATTATGAATGTTTCCACATAAAATTGTATCAATTCTTAACAATCATCTCAAAGCATATTATATTAAATTAAATTTCATTAGCTGACAATGAGGATATTTGTGTTTATGGTATTTATTATTGTTATATTATAAAACAGAACTATGCTGAATTTAAACTAAATTCCTAAGAAGCTTTTTTAAATCTATCATAAAAAAACAAGTGGAGACGTGCCACTTAGATGATTCATTATAGTGTTTATGCCCATACTAAGCAAGAAGAGATAATTAAACCCCCTAGTGTGTTCACACAGAGGCTTGATAAATGTTTATTAATTATTATGGATGTGCTATAGATAACAAAAGACAATATATCTTGGGTCATTTAAAATCAGCTGGTGTCTAGTTTCAGAATTGAATTTTTCTCATTGCATTTCTCTATTGCCTGAATATAGCTCCAACTTGAATAATTAAATCAAGGACTCTTAAGCAAAACTCTCTAATGCAATCTTGAAAGAGAACGTTGTTGAACAACAAGTCCCAGAACCAACTCTACACTGAATATTTCTAACAATCTTAGGAAACCATTGGCTTGATAATAGCTGCTCCTTGGACATCAGAATTTAATTAGGCAATCTTGCATTGGACACCAGATAAAGTAAATGGATAGTTAGCAACCTTAGATCACATGGCACGGAATAAATCATAATACAAGACTTATTCCATTTGCTTCCTTCTATAGTGAGATACTAAATTGGTTTGAGATAAATGGTTTCCATCATATGCCTCTGTTGAGGACAAAAACCAGAAAATGACACTATTAATATACTGAATTTGCCTCATTATTCAGGAAGATTAGAATAAAGAACCAAGATAACAGGTCTGTAGATTGTTTTCCTAGCATATTAGAGGGCTTTGCTAATGACTACAAAGTTTGAGATCATTTATATAAATCACAAAATGTGAGCATGGCAGTAGTGTTAAATAATTAGGAATATGTTTCAATAATATTTCAAGATTTCTTACATACTTATAATAGTTTTTCCCTTGTAAGCTTATGAAGTAATTAATCTGTGTAGACTTTCCTAATAGATTAAAACAAACAATATACAAGAATTTTTCAATGAAAATTTTAGGCCATCTATTTATACTTATACGTATTAGGGAGCAAATTATACATATGACTGCTCATGATTCTAGGTAATTATTTCAGGAAGAGTCATTACATTTCCTATTAAACAGTTAGGATATAGCCAATTAATGCTTTATAAAATTTAGAGCAGTTCTAAAATAAGTGATCTAATGGGTGATGATAATATTTTTGTTTGCTATCATGTAAGCAGATGAGGTCATTCTCCTTCCTTCAGGCAGAATTTCAAGTTAAATTTCCTTTTACAGATATGGTGTCTTTAACATGGACACAAAAAATTTATAATGGAAACTAATTAAAGCTGGGAACCCCACACCATTTGACATATCATACTTAAGAGTTACTCATTTTAAAAATTCTCTTTCACAGAGTAGCTTACAGTTTCTATGCAAGACTTGAGGTTTGGGTGTAATAAAACTTTAGTTTTTGGGGTGCCTGGATGGCTCATTCAGTTAAGTGTCCAACTCTTGATCTCGACTCAAGTCATGATTTCACGGTTCACGGGATGAAGTCCCACATTGGGCTCTGTGCTGACAGTGTGGAGCCTGCTTGGGATTCTCTCTCCCTCTGTTTCTCTCTCTCTCTGCCTCTCCTCTGCTCTCTCCTCTCTGCCTCTCAAAATAAATAAACTTTAGCAAAACAAAACAAAGAAACAAAACATTAGTTTCTTAGGATAGAATTCTGTATGAGAACAAATTTCTGTCAATTTCATAGATGGGCAAAAAGACTTAACAGTGGACAAATGCAGTAAATAATCATGAACGAATTAATACAGGTAACTTATTTTCCAGAAAGTTCTCAATAGATTTTGAAAATCATTTAATCCTGATACTCAGTTTTGTATTATATCAGAGCTATGTATTTTTCTAACTTTATTTTTTGTTACTTTAATGCATTTTTTGCATAGTATGCTACAGGTTAACAGATGCCACAAGTGGCAAAAACACTAATGTTATTTTCAAGAAAGGGAAAAGCTATTTCGTCTCTTTGAAAGTATTTGAAATACAGGGAGAGAGGGTTGAGGGGAGATAGAGCTATCTGAGAAAGCAGTGATGACATTGTATTTTCAGATGGGCTGAAGATTAACTGTGTACTAAGAGGTAAAAGCCAAGTAGGTAAATGAGGGTATGCAACATACTGAATAGTTCTGATTATATAGAATTATTGAATGTGACATTAACAGACTGACAACACACTTGTTTCATCACCACAAGAATTTGTACTGTTAAAAGCAGTATTGTAACTAACAACAACAGCCTCAACAAAACCCAAACTTAACCTATAAATCAAAAACCAAGCACGATAAATGTCACCCACAAAGAAACTCAACCTACCACACAACGAATGCCCTGGTGATCTTGCTGAGTCAAACCAAACAGTAATTACGAGGGCAGGCATGGAAAACAGCAGACAGTGTTATGTTTGATCACACATCAGGCTTTGCCTTTCTTTCTTTCTGTCAGAGTCAGGGCCATAATCATAGTGCCCCATTTAGATGCCACGTCTGGGTCAAAAGACATATTCAGAGATCCAAATAAGCACTCTGAGTGGGAGAAAACTATTGACCTATGAACATCTTTACTTGCATGCTGATTTTTATTCAGCATGTAATTTATTCTGATGTAAAATGGAAGATACATACTTTGAAGTTCTAGAATAACTTTGCAGCAGGAATATGTCCTAATAGTGACATTCTTCCAGTTATTCCAATTTGACAAATTCCTGAAAATTTGGGGAATGGCATAGGAGGTTAGTAAGTCAGTGCAGTGTAGCAGATGAGGTTCAGAAACAGAAGTCTCCCTTAACCTCAAGTCTATTGCAACTGTGCTTTCCTCATTTTAAAATGTAAGAACTAAAGAATTTCTAAGAACCCTGAACACTTGAAGATTCAGTGACTGTATATATTTTTATACATCTAACTTCAGATTTTAAAATACAGGAATAAATTTACATTCTTTGATTTGAAATATCCTAGAGATTAAGTATCATTAGGTGTTGTTTTGGGGCATAGTCTTTTCTGTTTTAAGGATTCCCTCTTGTATAATTCTATACACTCCGATCCAATTTACTAACAGAGAAAGAGATACAGGGCATTGTGGTTAATTGCAGAAAATCATCGCCAATGACTATTTCTGAGGTCTGGTAAGCCATCTGAAAGATCAAACAGTACACAAAACTAGGTACAGTGTATTATAATTAAGCATCACAGCTAATGGCCCTCGAACAAAACTCTGCTGGAAGACACAGTGATTAGAGACACCTGCAGGTTAATAATTAGAAGCATCTGAGCACAGAAGCAATTAATATAGGAAAACTCTCCCAGGAGAGAAAAGGCTGAGTAATAAACAAAATAAGATTCCTTCCAAATTCTCATTTTAAAAAGTCTATGTTAATAAAGTGTCACCAAGTCCAAACTTTTTAGGAATGCATTAAAATACTTATACATAGTTGTTCTATAGCATATTTCTTTAAGTTCACTGTACTCATAAATGTTTTTACCTAGTGTGATCAGCAATGATTATTTTTCTCCATTTACCAAGTGAGTAGCAAACAATTTGGAGCTATTAAGGATCAGGTATGAGAACTAGTTGTAATGATTTGCTAGGCAAAACAGAGACCACTGACATTGATTTTATATCTAACAACCTGATTTTTCAAACTAAAAATCATACTAACAGGTCTAGCGAACTATTGTAGGTAAAAAGGTTCTAACTTTGGAAGTGTGAAACTGCTTTGGTCTTCATATGGAAACATTTGCATCATTTTGGGAGAGCATGCTTTTTTAAATATTCAATAAACACTCTTGGCTACACACCGAAACGTGTTCAGCTGGCATACAGTCCTCTATTTTGTGCTGACCATCTTTTAATCTTTATTGTGTATATGTATATGCATTCCTCATTTCAAAATTGTATCAGTTTTAGACATCTTAAATACATAATATTCAATTAGGTGGCACTGTTCATTCTCTGTTCCAAGCTGATTGCAAAAGTAGATGTTTTGAGGGTATATAGCAAAGGCTAATGTATTCCTAAGCAAAATGGAAAAATGATAAACCAGGAAAAAGAGAGACATTAAAGGACATTAAAGGACTGCTCTGGCCATGTGACCTAATCATTAAAAAACACTTCCAGGGGAAAAAAAATCTAACATTACAGAAAAACGGATTCATGAATTATGTATAGTCATAAAGGCCCTTGGAAAACATGTAAAATTCAAGCCCTAAATCATTACTTTGAGAACTACTTCTATTATTTTTCTTTGTCTTATAATGAATAATTTGCAACAGAATCCCAATGCGTGTACACCCTATAGCAAAATTTACTTGGTCAAACATGAAAGATACCGTACTCTAATTTATTTTTGCTTTTACCTTTTTGATAGTATTATCTTTTGTTCACAGGGACAGATGTTAAACAGTTTAGGACACAGTGGTTCAGATTTCTGATAATTAGTGTCTAAATTGATGGTGAGCAAACATTATAGACAGTATAAAAGTTCCAAAAAATATTAGCTTTATTATTATTATTATTATTATTATTTTATCATTGTAATTAAATGATTGCTTCAGAATGTCTCTCTTTGTATGCAATCCATATCAGATTTGTTCTATTACTGTAGCTCTCTCTGACTTCTTAATTGCCCTTGTTAGCCTCAGTCTTCTAGACTTATAATAACCTCAGAGGCCTTTGTAGATATATTCTGTTTGCTATGCTTATTTCATTGCTTTGCTTTTTAAAAAAAAAAGTCCCTTAAATTTGATTTTTCTTCTCTTCTTTTTTTTTTCCAAGAAAGACATTACACTTACAGGGATTGTTTAGATTTTTCTCTCTGTCATCTTTTCTCTGGCACTTTGATACTCAAAGTGACGTCCCATGGGCCTCAGCTGGGAGCTTGCTAAAAACACAGATTGTTATACTACTAACCAGGACCTATTGAATCACAGGTTTCACTTTAAGAAGATCCCAGGAAATCCAAATGCACATTCAAGTTTTAGGAGCATTGCACTTAGCACCAAGTACATACTGGATTAAAAATGAATATATGATTTTTCTCCTCTTCTCTACACATTTCCTTTGACTTTCAATATAAAAGCGTTGATTGGAAATGGCATAGAATTTCAGTAGAGGAATGGATATTAGCATAAAAGTAGAACTGAAGAAATCACCTTGGTGGGTCTTTTTATGAATAAGTCCTCCAGCTTGGTTCAATTGAAATTTATATTAAAAATAAATTAGATTTAAATTTAAGAATGTTATTAAATTATACCCCTCTCACATGTTTATTATTCTAGCTGAATATATATATATATATATATATATATATATATATATATATATTGCATTTAAAAAAATTTTTAAACCATGATATATTTTCTCTCTTTGTAAGCACACAGAGAGGAAAGGGGAGCATGAAATGAATCATCGGGAGGTAAAAACAAACATTTACTCCATTCATTTTCACATTATTCACATACAGCTTAGAATTTTCAATGATTATGCTTCAAGTCTTCAAAGCCTTGCTTCCTTTTCAGTCTCTTTTCTATTTTTATAGTATCTGTGGGTATCTGGGTAGGCACCACTGGTATGCAGAATTAAGTCCTAGACTACTTGTTCTCCAATGATAAAGAGTTTCTTTTTTCTACTGAGTAAAGGAAAATGGTGGTAGTTGGCAAAATTTTACTTAGTAATCTTGGTTTACAATTTTTAGTGTGGATCTTAGCTCAGACTTTCCTATTCAGTATTAGGGTCTAGCAGTGATCTAACTTATTGAATATAAAACAAATATCAGATTATATTTTAAAATTTTTATATTTATTTCCATGGGAAATGTTTAAAGAGAGCCTAAAATATTTTTCATTGTAAGCCAGTTACATACCTTTAGAATGCAAAGGATAAATTTTAGTGAAAGAGATTTGACATTGCTTTTCCTGTTATTATTTTGAAGAGTCACTAATAAAGAGGAATAATGAATAACTCTCCTTTGAGTCAGTTTTAGCTTTCATTTCACTTTTTTAAGGCTGTTTAAGAAACTTTTGTAAAACCTCAATTGCTAAAAACACTTCAGTAAAATTACCATCAGCCAGAGTTTAAAAGTTTCTTTTATTTACCTTGTATCCATTTCTTACAAGGTTTCTTGATGTTTCTGTAAATGAAGTGCTCAATGAGTCATGGGGACAGAATGGGCTGGACTGAATTGTGTTCCCTCAAAATTGATATAATGATCCCTTAACCCCCAATGTGACTGTATTTAGAGACTGAGTTTTTAGGATGTAATTACTGATTTGAATTGAGGTTTGAACACCCTTGGGGACAAAGGGAAAGCCAGTTGTTTTCTTAAACTGATTAATTGAATTTTCCTACAAAAAATATATGTGAAATTTCTATACCTAACTCATTTTATAGGTAAGTCAGCGGCTCTGGGCAGAGTTGGCATTAAAATTATTTTGTAGGGCTTCTACACGTAATCCCACACGCTTCTTTCTTGAGGGTGGGATCCTAATAAGACAGAATCAGTGGCCTTATATGAAGAGGAGGAAATCTCCTTCTAGACTCCCCCCACATTTATTGCTTTCTCTCTCTCCACCCCCTGCCCCCCTCCCCCCAACACACACAAACACTCAAGAAAGGCCATATGAACACAGCAAGAAGGCAGATATTTTTAAGCCAGGAAGAGAGCTCTCACTCGAGTCCAGCCATACTGGTCCCCTGATCTTGGACTTCCAGCCCCAGAAGTGTGAGAAAATAAGGTTCTATGGTTTAATCCACCCAGTCCAGGGTATTTTGATATGCCAACCTGAATAAACTAAAAGAGATTTGCTACTGAGAAGTGTGGCAAAAACCAAAAAAATGTGGAAGCAACTTTGGAACTGGGTAATGGGTGGAGGCTGGAAACATTCTGAGGAGCATGCTGCAAATACAAATATTAAAGACGATTCTGGTGCAATCTCAGGCAGAAATAAGGAACTTGTTACTGGAAACTAGAGGAAAGGTGACCTTTGTTATAAACTGATAGAGAACTTCACTGAACTGTCTTGTAGTTTATTGTGGAAGATAGAATTTGTGAGCATTGAAATTAGATATTTAGCTGAGAAGATTTCCAATCCAAGTGTTGAAGGACCAGCTTGGTTCCTCCTGGCTGCTTACAGTAAAATGTGAAAAAGGAGAAATGAGTTGAGAAGAAATTATTAAGCAAAAAGAAACCCAAACTTAAAGATTTGGAAATTTCTTAGTCTATCCACATTGGGAAAAAAAGAGAGAGAGAGAGAGAAAGGAAAAGCATTTGTGCAGAAAACACCAAGACTATGACTGGAATATCACTTGCTAAAAAAATTATGGGATTATGCAAGCAAAGGTACTGTCAGCTTCAACTTGAGGGGGTGGAGAAAGGATGAAAGTAAAGAAAGCTGTGGGACTTCTTGGATTTGAGAGGACGGGATGAGAGAACTATTCAGTAGCAAATAAACTCTGTTATAGAAGAAGGAAAGATGAACCTGAAGGTGATTTAGAGATTGTGAAGACCACATCCTTGGTTTCAGCTGGCCTGATGACCTCTGCCTTGGGGGCTGGACCTCAGCCTTGCAGAGCTATGGGAGTGAGACTCCCAGCTAGGGCTTTGGGGGTTGACTCTACCAGTCCTGTGAGCCTGGAATGCAGAGCATCGAACCAAAGAGGATTATTCTTGGGTCTTAAGATCTAATGGAAATTGCCCGGCTAGGTTTTGCACTTGCTTGGGGCCTGTCACCTTTTTCTTCCTTCCTGTCTCTCCCTTGTGGACTCAGAATGTCTAATCAATGTCTGGCTGTCCTTTCTTTGTATTGTATTTTGGAAGTAATAACTTCACTGTTCCACATATTCACAACTGGAGAAGAATTCGACCTTAGGATGAATCATACATCCAATCTCATAACGGATTTATATATTTAGATGAGACTTTGAATTTTTGGGTGTTAGTTTGGTAGTGGAATAAGTTAAGATTCTTGGGATTATTGGGGTAGAAAGGGTGTATTTTGCATATGAGAAGGATATGAGTCTAGGGGCCAGGGTGGAATATTATGGACTGAACGCTTACCCCAAAATCCACATGCTGAAGTCCTAATCTTCAATGTGATTGCATATAGAGATAGGTCTTTTAGGAGATAATTAAGAATAAATGAGTTCATATAGGTATGGTCTTGATCTGACAAGATCAGTAGCCTTAAAAGAAGAGGCAGGGAGAGACAGAGAGAGAGAGAGTCTTTCTCTTTCCTTGGGTACACACATACCTCTTGTGAGAGAAGGCCATCTGCAAGCCAGGAAGATAGCTGTCAGCAGAACATGATCATGCTGGCCCCTGATCTTAGACTTCCAGACTCTAGAACTATGCTAAAATACATTTTTGTTGTTTAAACCACCCAATCTATGGTTATTATGTTTTGGCAGCTGGATCTGACTCAGAGAGCGGATATTTATAGAATATCTACTATGTGTCATAGAACTTTTGAAGATGCAAAGTAGAAAATGGTGGTTTAAAACAAAGGAAACAAAGCAAACCTGTCTCATAAATTATTTCCTACTAGGAATAAAAAGGCTCTAAAGAGTTGTGTGTTAACTACTAGCTCCTATTTATTACCCTTCCCACCAACTAACTCCCTTCTTTCCTCCACCTCAAGTTCTAAGATACATTTTCTCCCCCTCTCTCTCATGTGCTTAGTATTCCAGAGCTTCTACATGGCCTTAGAGCACAGAATACAATTAGGCTTGGTTTCTGACCTAACAGCATATTATACTGAAAGAAAAATAACTTCAGGTGTGTGTTGTTCGCATATGATTCAGATTACCATCCTTTGACCAGAACCAAAATATTTCTCAGAAAAACATTTAAGCTAACGTTAAACTGGTCTGTGCAGAGAAATTTCATTATCACATTTCCTGGTCAGTGCTACTGCTATGAGAAGCTCCAACTTTCAAATACTAACAAAATAATACCATTTTATGTTACATGTTCATGTATAAAATATTTGTGTAATTTGAGAGTCTTGGAAAGCATGGAAAACATTAAGTTTTGTTAACTTTTATGGAAATACAAAATACCTTCTTAGGATTTGGGAAAATTTTCTAAATTCGAATGTCTTAAAAATATATCTGGAATAGTATCTGGTATGAATGCATATATTAACATCTAGGGCACAAAATAGCAACTATTTGTAGTTTGATTAGACAGAATTTATTGTTCTGGAGGAGAATGTCAGCAATTTCTTTTTTCTTTCTTTTCTTTCTTTCTTCTTTCTTTCTTCCTTCCTTTCGCAATTTCTAATTGCAGTGAAATAGCAAGAGGTTCATAAATTTTACTTCTTCCATGCGATTATTCTTGTGAAGGCCTTATTCCATTGAACACAGGCATTTATTTTTGCAGAGTTGAAAGTGAGGTCAAAAAATGCAAGCCAGAAAAGGCAAAGAATGTATCTCCCACTAGACTCTCAAGAAGAAATGCAACTCTGCTGACACCCCCGTTTTACCACTTTTAAAATCCATTTTGGACTTCTGACTTCCAGACTGGACTAAATTTCTATTGCCTTAAGCCACTAAATTTGTAGTAATTCATTAAGCAGAAATAGGAAACAAATGCACTCTACAGAGCAAGGAAATAATTTTCACATTATATCATTAAACAATTAAGCCACAGAAAGAGTTAATTCTGTTACATATGTAGCATTTCAATTATGTGTTCCCATGGAGTCAGGCAGTATGTTTTCTTGTCTTAGCTTCGTCATTTGCTAACTGGGAAACCTCAGGAAATCATTTCTCCTGTCTGAATCATGTGTCCTCTTCTTTGCATTAAGTATGAACGAATTCAACAAAATCATCATCTCTCAAATTTTCTTTACTACTAATTCCATGCCCTTTCAAGGCTTTTCTCACTCACCTTCTATTTACATTTCAATGGTGCCTGGGTGTCTCAGTCTGTTGAGTGCCCAGCTCTTGATTTTGGCTCAGGTCATGATTCCAATGTTGTGGAATCGAGCCCCACGTCTGGTTCTATGCTCAGCATGGAGCCTACTTGGGATTCTCTCTCTCTCCCTCTGCTCCTTTCCCCTACTCATGAGCATGCTCTCACTCTCTCTCTTTAAGACCAAAAAAACATTTTATTTATTTATTTATTTATTTATTTATTTATTTATTTATTTATTCTTATTTATGTTTAACTATTAATGGACTTTAATTTTTGGTTGTTTGAACTATGGTAAAAATAAGTGCATTAAAATGTTTTTGTTTTTGTTTTTTTTTAAATAGCCATAATTTCCTTCTGTCCCTGGGTTTTTGATATGAACTTCTGTGTTGGGTTGTGGAGGAAGTGGAGGCAGAATAGCCTCTCCACTGGCTTGAGAATCAGAGTATGAAGACTGTCTTGGCTTTGAAAATCTGACTTCAAACAAAACCATGCCAACCCAATCTCTGGAACGTTTTCTACAGTTTGAGAATTAATCAGGAGCATCCTTGGGGTTTCTTAAGGAGATTTCTGGGCAATAATGAATAATTGATTGAAAGAGAATAAAGAGTCAAGAGATTTGATGGCAGCTTGATCAGTTATTTCATCTAATAACTTGCAGTTTGGCTTTGGAAGATTCTTAAGTCTGAGAGGTAGTGTGGGCAGACAAAAACAAGAGTTAATGGCTCTTCTAAGTCAAAGACATTTTTTTTTTATTGGCTTGAAAACAAACAACTAACTTCTACATAGAATGTTTAACCTAAAGCTTTTGTTTAACCTAATGGCACTTAGATTCCTTTTCTCAAATTCCCAGGGTGACTTATCTCTTCAGTCAATCAAACGTGGCTGGCCCACTAACCTGCTCTCCTCTCTAACTTGGGGGTCTCAGGGAAATTGACATTCTTTAGTTTACTTCTGTTATGCTTCTGTTTGGTTCTTTCTCTGTTCTATTTATTCAGCTAGTGCCATTCTCTGTTTCAAGGCCACCAGGGTCAATAACCAAATTAGGAGAAGACTAAAGCCTTGTCATTCTGGGTGATAAACTTCAGAATACCCCGTGTGCCTCTGATAATTGGAAAGAAGCAATGAAAAGAGAAACTTTTCCTAGCATTGGTAGCTCATATGCCAGATGAGCAAATTTTTTGAGAAAGCTTTCAGAGCAAAGTATACATTCAAAGTGTGTGCTATTGCTGTTGTTTCAAATCTTGCCATTTCTGCAAGTGACAGTACAAGGCAGTCTACGGAAGTGAGAGATGCCACAAGTTTCCAGGAAGCACTTTGTTCAGTTCATTCCATAATTCAAAGAACATTTGGGGAAAAAAATTGGATATTCAAACAAAAAGTTTGCTGACTATATAAGGAGATTTGCTGTTTCTCAAATGCAGAGTGTCCTCAGGAGTCTGTATCGACACAAGGTACTACATAAAAAATAAAATAATTCCCATGGTTTACAAGTCATTCAATATACCCTTATTCCAGTTCTGAAATAATTAAAATATTTATGAAGCTTTTCTCCTTGCCCTAGAGCCCATGAACTTTGCCTTAGAAGAGGCTTAAATATTGACTGATCCATTGTAATGTGACATTTATTAACCTATGTAATGTTTAATGTGCACGGAAAGTAATCTTGGTTTAACATTACTCTTCTGAAGAATAAAAAATTGGGGGATGTTCTTTTGTCAAGTAAGAGTTAAAAATATGACTCGTTTTTCTTATCAAAGATATTTAAAACATCAAAATTCCTGTGAATTCTTTGTATGAACAAAGCAGAATACCACTTTTATAATACACTCTTGAAATTGTCAGCATCTCACAATATTTAGGACCTTCATGCTGCTTTTGTTCACTTTGGTATAATGAATGCAATTTTTTTTTCCTGCCCAGCCACACTGATGACTCTGGCCTACATTAATATGAAATACTTAACAGATGCAATGGAAGCAACAAAAGAAAGCATGTAGAAGTCTTAGCAGTAAGTGTATTCATTTAATAGCAGCAGAAATATGTGCAGGCCAAACTTTACAAGTCTGAATATTTTTTTGACTTTTTAAAAAATGTTTATTTATTCTTGAGAGAGAGAGAGTGACAGAGCACGAAGGGGCGAAGGGCAGAGAGAAGGGGAGACACAGAATCGAAAGCAGGCTCTAGGCTCTGAGCTGTCAGCACAGAACTGACTCGGGGCTCCAACCCACGAACGCTCACGACCTGAGCCGAAGGTTGGTGCTTAACTGAATGAGCCAACCAGGAGCCCTGTCTGAATATTTTTAATGCAAACAAACTTGGTGGTAAAGATGCACTTAGTTCTAATTTAAAACTTGTAGAAAATATATTTAAAAATATCTTGATGTCATAGAATTCATTTCTTAGTAGACCTTACACAGACTGGGGCCTTGTTGACTTTAAGTTTCATAAATTGACAGAAAGGGTGACTATCAAATTCCCTTCATGGAATGAGATAAATTATTTGAAAATATAAGAATTTAGAAAAAGTATTGAATTTGAGCGATTTATGTATCCCATTCTAATATGCAGAGTTCTTTAATTTCTAAAGACTAAAATGAAAATTAAAAAAGTTTTAATCCACAATTTTAACTGCAAAGAAACAAAAGTGTTTTTCCCCTGAGTATTAGGGTTATGAATAATTTATAGTTTTATTGCATTTTTCTGTACTTTTTCAGGTTTCTACGAATTTCTGAATTGCTTTTGTGATTAAAATTTTCAGGATATTGTACAAACATCCTATTCAAGTCATAGTTAAGTGTTTCCAGTAAGAACACACTAGCATCTAGTCTGCAAGATAAATCAGAAAAATAAAATCACAGGAACACTTTAGTTAGGCCAAGTCTCTTACTTAATCTATAATTACTGTATTTTGGGTTATGTTTCTAAAATTTAGGAGATAAAATTTTTGCAGAGTACCAGAAAATCAAAAATTGTTATTTTCTGTTGGTGAGTCAATTAATATTTCAGTGACATTTATGACAAATCTCCAGGTGGTACAATGTTCCAGGTTTAGAGCTTTCATTAAAAAAAAGAACCCAAAAAATTAAAAAAAAAACAAAAAACAAAACGATGAAGACGTACTGCTGAGCGACAGCCCTGCCATTTCTTCCGCCAGGTTTCCCTCCCTATAGCCATCTGCAGCCAGAGAACTTTCACACTAATTACAGCCATGGTCAGCCCAATTTTGATGGACCCAAAAAGTGGTCTCTTTCAGATCTACTGCTGTCACAGTCAGCCAGACACAGACTTTTCATGAAACAAGTTATCTGCCATTCACAATCACAAATCTCTAAATAATAGGTAACGATCACAGACATGCTCCTCAGCTCCCAATTTCCAAGAAAAATGTGATTTTCCTTATCGATTCCACTAATCATTTCCTAAAGCGAGTTAGTGATTGCTTGCATTGTAGCTAAATAGGTATTTTTCACAGACAAAATCCTGGATTAAGTTAGGTAAAACTCCACAAAGTACAGAGGAATTAAAAATGAAACTGAGGTATATAGTTATTTAGAGAATTCAAAATAGTGGCTGACAACCATAGATGTAGAGAAAACAGTTCCTGAGAAGAGCTGATCACCACATGACCCAGAACAGAAATAGAGTTACTAAGTCATATATCATTTTAAATTCCAAAACTACTGAATAAGCTTAGTGCCTTTGTTCCTGTTGTTGGTTTTTATGCATATAAGGCTACATAGCTTGATTAAGTAAATCTGTTATTTAGAACTGTCTACATATTCTGTTCTACTCTAGAAACATTCCCTTAGTTAATTTCACAATTCCCATGCTTCATAAAATAAAAACTAAATAATAATACATTTTATGACCCAATTTTATTTCTTTGTGTGGTAGATGAGGGAGAAATTAGCAAATTTCCTTTAATATTTAATTATTTAAAAGTCAGAAGAAATGTATCTCTTACACTGTCTCTAAGACAGAAGAAAAGAAAAAAAAAGAAAAAAAGAAAAAGAAAGACTAATGGAAAAGGCAGGTAATCGGAGGATGTGACAAGATGTATGGGAGGAAAGCTGGGTTATAATTAGCTAAATTTTTTGACTCAGTATGTGGACACAAGATCTTGGGTATCTACGTCATTTTGCCTTATCCTTTAGATAACTGGAATTTTATGAACTATGCAAGATTCATTTTCTGCCATATAAAGTATTTGCTATTTAACTTGTATGTTTCTCTTAATTTGGGAATACAAAGAAAGATTACACTTTATTTCATATAAGAAGTTATGTTGATTTGTTGGTATATTAAATTTACTAAATTAATATTGATTGAATGCCAGACAGTGTCCTAGAACCTGGGTGAAAAAGAGACATCGTCTCTAGAAATGAGACTGAAGGACACATAGTCTCTAGGAATTCATAGTCCAGTGAGAAACTGTAGCCTAGTGCAGAGATATCCCTCCCTGGATTTACCACCAGAGATGATCTCCAAAATTAAGCTCATACACATCATAGGAATTTGGGCTTCCTAGAAAACTGGAAGATCATCCAAACACATGTTTCTAAATAACAGTGTTGGTTGGCTGTAGGAGAATCATTTGGGAAACATTAAAACAAGAAATTCCTAAGGTCCATAGCATGTCTATTGCATCAGATTATAGAGGTGGGTTGAGAATTCACAATTTAAAAAATGTCCCCAGGTAATTCTGATGAAAATCAGGTTCATGATTGATTGCAAAGTTCAAAATCTTCTTTATGGGTGGGGGGGGGGAGGGGGTATATATACAAAGAGGTCAATGATTTGTGGCACAAGGCCACATAGTTATTATTTATGCTGTTTTCACATAGTTGTAATATTGCTGAAATGGAAAATTATTCCAAATATTATTCTGTCATGCACCAAAGAGAAGAAACACATGTTAGCACAATATAAGTTATTCTGCTAACAGGGGCTTTTGGAATTTGTGCTACTCTATGTTGTAAAAGCAGTGCATGATTTCATAAGCATCATATGATATGTAGGGACTATATTTAGTCTTTTTTGTTTGTTTGTTTCTTTACTGGGTCTTGCTGTGTAGCCAACAGGGAATTTTATCCTTTGTCTCCTATCATCTTTTATACTTTAGAGACACGTTTCTGTATAAACAAGGATGGGAAAGTGGTGTTTACATTAGTTTAGTGATATCATCTACTCCAACTACAGCATACTGTTTCACCCACAAAATTCCCTGCATTTGTTCAGTTCTAAAGAATTTCAACGAAAAACATCCTTAAACTTTCCATTTGTGTCCATTAAAATTAGTATCTTTCCTTTATAATTATATTCATTAGTACATATCACAACCATCAGTAACACCTTTGGCAAAATATTTTTTCTTGCTAAACATATATTTATGTATTTTTCTTTGATAATATCTTTAAATACATATGTCTCTAAAAATATCTTAAATAAATAGATTTTTTTTTGTATATAACAGCTTATGGGTATATTTTAGGAATATTTTGTCCCTGATCTCTCTGCAGGAGAAGGCTAAAATCACCTCTCAGTTTGTTTCTGGGAATATTGCAAAAGTCAAATATCTGTACAACTCACAGCTTTGCCAAAACTGCAGAAACTTGCAGATTCTAGAAGAAATCAGTACTGCCCAGGAATATTGGGAGGTCATCATACTATATTTCTCCAGCCCAGGGATCAGGGAACCAATATCTTAATCCAGGTGGTTTGAAGTTCCTCCAAGGCTTGCTGTAATTCAACAGATACTAGGAAATTGGGTTTGCTGTAATTCAACAGATACTATGAGGGATTTAAAAACTGTCTTTGAGAATTTAATAAATCAATTGGGAGAGAATATTAAGTGCGTTATAATTTTTTGGGATTGGGCATGAAGACTGAGTGAGAGAACAGAATTAAGATTGTTAACAACACTTTTAATTTAGAATCAACCAAACTGAAACCAACCCACAAAACTTGGATGGCACTTCTTTGCTCCCAGCATAGCGTCAGAAGTATAAATAGCCCCAGCAAGTGGAAAATTCAATTATGAAGTGGGTCTATTTTCTCAATATGAATGAAGGCGACATAATTATGTATACTATTTTTAAGAACTCTTCTGGCTCTGACATTCTGTTTCAATGGTAAAAATCATGATATGAAAAAAAGTGGTCAATATCTCTGAGTCACACAAAATATTCCCCAAATGCTTTAAACATCCATTTGTTGCCAAAAAAAAAGTTATTTAAATCACTAACAATGTATGTGGGCAGATCTACATCCTTAATAGTATAGAGGCATGTACAGAGAGTCAAGAATACCTGGGTTTGAATCCTATGTCTACTGCTTATGTCACGGTCAGCAAGGCACATGAACTGTCTGTGCTTCAGTTCCTTCATCTACAAAAACAGCATAATAATTTCTATCTCTTAGGGTTTGCAGAGGATTAAATGAGTTAAGAAATGTAAAGCACTGTGGAAGACAAAAATGTGCCCTGAATGAATGCTTGTTAAGTGTTATCATCTCTTTCCTCTGACTTAATTTTTGGACGTATCTATCTCTCCTGAACTAAAATACTCTACTTAGATTTAAAGTTTTCACACAGTCCTAATATCACTACTATTATTAACACAGTCCTAATATTACTAATATTACTAATTATTCCCAATATTATTTAGTGATATGCCTAACAGAAGAAATACATATTAGCACAACACATGTTATTCATTTGACAAAAGTGAACTTAATTCCTACTATTTTATGGTGTAAAAGCAAGGAACGATTTTATATGTTTCAGAAGCATAATGTGACATTAAAAGACTATCTAGATATTTCCCTTTTATTCCTGTATTGTTACCATTGTTAATCCATTTATTGTTGTAAAACATAATCTGGTTCCTGTGATTTCTCATGGAATTTTTTGGATGAGATTTTTACATTCACATTACTTAGTTAACAACAACAGATGTAACTTGGATGTCATCTGATGACTGTACGATACAATTTGATAAGATGCTATCAGAAACTTACCAGTGAAATTTAAAAAAATTGGAAGTTGTGATTTATTGTCTTGAGATGCCTTGTTTATGTTGGAACATATTGATGAATGTAACAAATACATATTTGAGAGTGAGAACTCCATCTCCAAAGAGAGAATTTATGGCTGGTTCTTATTCATTAAGGAGTAATGAGTCAAGACAAACATGTTACATAAAGAAGAAAGTGGAAGATGAGAGGAAGAGGAAAAATTATTTAGAAGAGCATTATAAAGTCATAATCTGAAACCCATGAACTGCAGATGTTTAGGGGAAGCAATATTCATAAATTAGGGAGGTTGCCAAAACGAACCAATGTTGAGTAAAAAATAGTTGTAATTTACAATATTGAAATACATGTGTATTTCTTTTACTCTATCTGAAAATTGGTGATAGCTATATTTATACCCTGTACCTATAAAATGTATACTTTGGGGCACGTGGGTGGCTCGGTCGGTTGAACTTCCAACTCTTGATTTCGGCTCAGGTGGAATGGAGCCTGGCTCCCTGCTGAGGGTGGCACCTGCTTGCTTGGGATTCTCTTTCTGCCTGCGCCCCTCTTCCCCACTCGCACTCTCTCTCTCAAAACAAACAAACAAAACAGAACAACAAAAACCCCCTGCATACTGTTATATTCATAAGATACTTCTAAAAGAGGTCTGGATTATATTGTCTGATGATTTATAATGAAAAAAAAAGTAGGGGCGCCTGGGTGGCTCAGTCGGTTGAGTGTCCGACTTCAGCTCAGGTCATGATCTCATGGTCCGTGAGTTCGAGCCCCGTGTTGGGCCCTGGGCTGACAGCTCGGAGCCTGGAGCCCGCTTCAGATTCTGTGTCTCCCTCTCTCTCTGACCCTCCCCCGTTCATGCTGTCTCTCTCTGTCTCAAAAATAAATAAACATTAAAAAAAAATTAAAAAAAAGTAGTTTGTATGGGGGTGGTGTGGGAAGGGGATGATATTGTCAAGCCTCTAATAACATGAGAAAGCATAAACCTGTGGGTGGTGATAGGGTGGGGAGAGTCCCTGGCAAGATATACATACCTGATATTTTGATCACTTGCTTCAGGTATTACTGGTGGCCCTGAGGTCATGTCTAAAACTCTACCAAAAAAAACAAGTTTCTCTCTTTTTAAAAGCATTTTACTTTTCCCGTTTTCATGCAGTGAATTAAAGATTTCCCCAAAAATGTAGGAGTTTTCAAGGATAGAATCAGGGAATGTTTTTCTCTAAATGAACATTTATTTTATTTTTAGAATTCCTTTCTTATTTGAAACAATTTACAAGACTGAAGCTGCTAATGCATTCTATTGGAAGTTGATGCTAACATTTTCTGTTAAACCAAAATAAAATGAATACTCAGGTTCATGTTGGATACCTTTCTGTCCCTTTTTGAAACAGCATTAAATAAAAGTGCCCCCCAGATTGAGCTTCAGTAATAGTGGCCTTTTAAATTTTAAATTTCTATGGATTCAATTTTTCTTAAATCCAAGCTAAGACTGACACAAACAAATAAACCAAAGAAGCAAAATTAATGCATAACATTTTACAATGCACATAAGCCTCTTATAAAATGGTCTTATCTGGAAGATGATCCCTGAGCCTCTATGTCTCAATAGCACTCACATTCAACAGACCGAGACTTGTATCTGTATAATGTTTAAATGTCCGATTAACCTATATTTCTACTAAAATAAGAAACTGATGCCTTATGACAGGCCAAATGACAAGTTTTTCACTGAACAGGATTTCCCTGGGGAACAAAGGTCAAGCTGATAGTCCATTATATGCCATTTCCTCCTGTCTTACAAAATAACGGTAATTTAGGCTAGTGTTAATACTCTTCAACATATAAACACTTAATAAATGTCTACTGAATTGAACCAATGCCCTGCTCCTTCCCTTGCTTAAAAATAAGTGGTGGTCATGCTTTTCAGTTAATATGTAGCTACTATCTGGTTGTGAGACAGTACATTATATATTCCAAGTCACTTAGTGACTTACCCTGGTAAGTCACTAGAAATGGCTGAACAATTAACATATGGTTCATTAAATGAGTAAGATCAGGCCCTTGAGAAAATCCCAGGGCACTGGAAAGTAGCAGTCGAGATGTGCAGGTGTGTCTACTTATAGCTAGTGTGGATTATGAAAATTATCCTACTTTTCTTTATTCAAACTGATTACGTATAAACAATCACTCACATTTTTCATTTGTTTTTTTTTTATTTGCCAAAAATCAAATCCTAAAATGAAATAACTACCAAATCTATGGCAGAAAAAAATTATGTAAAAAATGCTGGTTTGAGGTTTAAACCCTAAAATACTATTTGAGAATTAAATGTAAAGAAGAAATACAGATGGAATACTTCAAATGGCTAATTAACAAAGACAGTCATAAATATTTCTCTAAATTTGGAGTGCTGGATAGTGCTACATTCATCATTATTAGTTCCCAAATGGATTAACTTTGTTTTATGGTAAATTAATAAAAGTAACTTTTTGGCATATAATTGAGGTTTTCGCAACAATATTATTTTAAAATAATATTTATATTTAGAATTCTAAACTTGGAGTAAAAATAAGTACAAAATAATATGTAAACAGTTAGCCTAAGTTTTATGGCAAATGCTTTATGTCATGGATAACAAATTGTGGCAAATATAAGCAGTGCTCTTCCAAATGCCTTGTTTTATTTTCAAAATATGAAATTAAATAACTTTATTGCAGAGCTAAACATTATTTTCTTTCCTTTCTTGTCTTTTTTTTTCTTTCCTTCTTTCATTTTTAAAAAAATTTTAAAAAGAGTGAAGTATTTTTAATGTTTATTTACTTTTGAGAGACAGAGCGCAAGTGAGTGAGGGGCAGAGAGAGAGGGGGACAGAATCTGTAGCAGGCTCCAGGCTCTGAGCTGTCAGCACAGTGCCCAATGAGGGGCTCGAACTTACAAACCCTGAGATCATGGCCTGAACCAAAGTCCTGAACCATAGTCGGATGCTTCACTGACTGAGCCATCCAGGCACCCTCTCTTCCTTCTTTTAACATATTTATGTATGTATGTATGTATGTATGTATGTATGTATTTATTTATTTTAATTTCTAACGTTTATTATTGAGAGACAGAGAGAGACAGAGCATGAACATAGGAGGGGCAGAGAGAGGGAGAGACACAGAATCTGAAGCAGGCTAACAGCCCAGAGCCCGACGCAGGGCTTAGGCTCACAAACCGCGAGATCATGACCTGAGCCAAAGTTGGACGCTTAATCCACTGAGCCACCGAAGCACCCCCCTTCCTTATTTTAAAAGCAGCTGATGTTACGTATCCAAATGGAGTAGTAAAAATACATAAAATATTCTTCACCACTTTGAATCTAGAAGTTATTTGACAAACTCATGGACTTCTCTCTCTCTTTGATGAAATTAAATAGAGTGAAGCATGCACCCTCAAGACAGTTTTTAGACAGGAAAAGATCAAATAAAAGCAATTACACTGTAATTTCACTGGTAAGACTTAAAATAAGGAGCCTATTGAGAAGCTCTTTCATACTTCAAGTCCTGTATAAGTAGCCCAATTTTTATGTTTAAATTAATATAATCATACTGAAGTACACACTAAAATACAAGGTAGCTATAATTGATACTAAAATTCTACCTGCAGGAATAAAATGCCTCTTAATTCAAAATGTAATATAGCATTTGAACAAAAAATAAATTAGATCAGACCTGCTTAAAACAATCTTGGTGGGTATAGGGGCACCTGGGTGGCTGAGTTGGTTAAGCGTCCGACTTCAGCTCTGGTCATGATCTCACTGTTGTGAATTTGAGCCTCGCATCAGGCTCTGCGCCTCAAGCCTGCTTCAGATTCTGTGTCTCTCTCTCCTCCCCTCCCCTGCTCGCGCTGTGTCTCTCTCTCAAAAATAAATAAACATTAAAAAAAAAAAAAATCTTGGTGGGTATAGCAGGATATTCTTTATGGCTTTTAAAATTTCTTTCAATATCTGTAAACAACAACTTATCTATCTACCATGGGCCAGAGTAATCAATATTAGTGGCAAAAATATCAGTGACCCCTATCTGATAATCTGGAATAATACGGGAAGTGTAGTATAACAAATCCGGTTAACCTTAGCGATCTGATCCGTACCCTTCAACAACCTAGACTATGGTAGGACATAGAAGTGCTTATGTGTCAGAGATTCTGTGTTCTGCCCTAGTGACAGTGTAAAGCAGTGCTATTCAAAGCATGGTCCGTTGGGCCAGTGTTGGTCCACCAACGGCTTGTGACCAGTTCACGGCTCATTAAGTACAGAACTTGAGAGTGAGCATTGATAGCAATTTGATATTGATTTGCTGTTGTGGATTCTAAAAATAATTAAAAACCGGGGGCTCCTGGAAGTCTCAGTTGGTAGAGCAGGTGACTCTTGCTCTCGGGGTTGTGAGTTCAAGCCCCCACGTTGGATGTAGAGAGTACTTAAAAAAAATAAAGTGCCAAATGTTTATGGATATCTGCATCTCTAGCAGACTGATCATAAAAGATGGCTTTAATTTATATGGCTGTGACCTTTTATTTTCCTAATATTTTATTTTTTATTGTATTATATCAAATATTGGGCCAAAACAGAATGCAAAAGAAAAACAAATTCACAAACAATGGTGTACCTCATCTGCTTGCCTATATTTTTGGATATATTTAAAAAAAGAAAAGAAAAAGCACAGAGTAGAAGTAGAATATTCTGTGAGATGTCTCTAGGGAAAATGAACTTCATACTTGACGTTTTTAATGACAGCTCAATTTCTCAATAATTTAAATTCTGATTTTCTGCTATTATAACTGCTTTCAATTTAGCTATGCTAAATCTATTAGCAAGACAAGTATCATATTGTACATTATTAAAATTTGTCTTGACCTTCAAAAAACTGCAAACTAGTTCCATATTGTGTCATTTGACATTTTTAGTTATTTTAGTACAAGTCTCTTCTTAGGTCAATTTTACAACTCAGATGGAAAACAGCATTTCTTAAGTTCAGACCATTATCAACATTGATTTTTGTTGTATATATATATATATACACACACACACACACACACACACACACACACATACACACACACACCATTTGATAATCTACTTAGCTAATTGTTGGGCAAGGAAACATTTTTCTTTCCTTCTGGTTGCAGATATGGAAGTTTAACCAAAATCACTGTCAAGGCATAGCTAAACCTCTTTCTCCTTATGCATGGCAAATTGCTGCTTATACGTGAAGACCTGCATGTACCTACACATGTACGGTGACAAAATTTTTTGATGAATGTCAAAATAAAGGCACATGCTGGGAGTAAGAAACACTATGATGTCAACTTGAGTTTCTGGCAATTCTACCTTAGAGACATAATGGATGAGAAAAAATGGAACATGGGATATGAAATGCAGAGACTAAGAGATTCTTGTGATTAGTTCTGTGATGTCTTTGGAATAATTTTCCTATTCATCAAGATAAAGTGAAGGAAGTTTAGTACCTTAACTGATATTCTGGAACAAAACGATTGAAGTGAGAAATTATTCCATCTACTTTCTTTCATACGGTAGGAATATTTTACTGAAAATATAAATCAAGGAAAATATTCTCAATACTATAAAACAACAATCAGATTTGTAAACTCAAGGAACTTCAGACATGTAGCCATCAAATCAAACATACTGTGAATGACAGAGTCCCCATAGGTATCATAAACATTTATATATTTTTTAAATCTATGACACCAATCCGATTAAGTAAGTGAAACCATTCTGGAGGAGTAGAATGACAGGTAGCAGATTACTGCACCAGAGAACTACACTGGACTCCTGGGGAATGTTCAACCACCTGGAAACATGCATTCTTTTCTACTAGAAATATTTACATTTCATGACAGAGGAATTCCTTAAGTATCATCAGGATTTTTCTCACTTAAAGAATAAAAACCTTGTTAAACATCAAGAAAAGGCACTTAACTTGGCAAAAGGTAATTTAGCTATATTCATCAAGCATTGATTTAGATTACTTATAAAGTCTAGGGGCGCCTGGGTGGCTCAGTCGGTTGGGCATCTGACTTCAGCTCAGGTCATGATCTCACGGCTCGTGGGTTCGAGCCCCGCGTCGGGCTCTGTGCTGCCAGCTCAGAGCCTGGAGCTTGCTTCAGATTCTGTTTCTCCCTCTCTCTCTGCCCCTCCCCCTGCTCATGCTCTGTCTCTCTCTGTCTCAAAAATAAATAAAAACATTAAAAAAAAGATTACTTATAAAGTCTAGTGTTTTTCTTGCTTGAGACATTTATTGGTGGAGGTAATTATTTTCCTTACAGGCATAACATGCATTATTATAATAATTATATATAATAATATATTTAACTTCATGTGTTTAACAGCTCTACAAACATTTACTGAGTACCTACAATTCTGTATCTGAACTGCAGATAAACAGAGAAGTCTAACAAGTACCCATGGCATTTACAGTCTCAGAGGGAAAATAGATATATAAAATTCCCCTTAATCAGAATAAGTTCTACACTACGTTGTCTGATATATACAAGATATAGTGATCTATGAGTATGAAGGTGTAAATGAGAAACTCAACCTTATTGAAGATAACTACTAGGAAAGTAATGTCTGAGTTGGATCTTGAAGGACATAAAATAAAACTAACAAGAAAGTAATATCTGAGCTGGATTTTGAAGGACATAAAAGGGGGGAGGTATTTCCATGTTTTTCTTGAAGTAGCATGCACAAAGCCACAAAGACAAATAAATGAACAGTCACCTCCAGAGACTGCAAATAATTTGATGTGGCTGCAAGAAGTGATCAGGTGTGTGTTCTAGAAAGTTGACTCTATCAGCAATGTGGAGACCAAGTTTCATAGCATTTGCCTTTTTGGAATGACGACATTAAAATAGGTCAGCAGCAATGGCAATGGAGAAGAGGAAAATCTGGTAGACTGTTAAAGTTATAATTTATAAGATAATAAATATTGGAGGCCATTCATCAAATCACCAAAAAGATAAACATGTCAGGTACTGGATTTTTGTTAATTAACTAGGTGGGAGGGGTTCTTTCACGATGTATATATATAATCACCATGATGTACACTTTCAATGTCTTACAATTTTATATATCAATTATATGTCAATAAAGTTGAAATTAAAACATGAAAACATTATTCTTGTATTCTTTATCAATGTTTAAATTAATACAAGGCCATCCAGAACAAAGACATCATTCTTTCTGGTTGCATGTAGCCATGTGACTAAGTTCTGGCTAATGGGATATAAAAGGAAGTATATTGTGTAGCAGCTTCAGGGAACAATTCCTACCTACAAGGTGGAGAATTTTCTCTCAATCTCTCTCTCTCTCTCTCTTTAAATCTCTTCCTTTTAATTTCTGCCAAAACTCCAGGCATGATTGCTGGAACTCTGTCTGTTCTCTTGAAGTCTCCTTTTTAGAAAGGGAGAACAGTGACCTATGAGTCTGAGTTTCTGGAGATATAAATAAAACAAAGTAAATGATTATATTTAAGCCATTTTCTACTTGAGGCCTCTGTTTTACATATAGTAAAATCTGTTCTTAATCCACATCTAACAGATGTTAGAAGTGAAGAAAAAGAGAAAAAGCAAGTAGAGATTTCTAGCTTGGAGGATTACTGACCTTAATAAAAAGGGAGTTAAAATTCATGTTCTAAGGGAAGACACTAACATTATATTTAGAAATTTTGACTTACAAATACATCCAAGAGTGACATCAAGAGGGAGTGGTCTAATAGGTGGTTAAATATAACAATCTGGAATTTATGCGAACGGCCGGATATAAAGGTGTGAGAGGCATAAAAATACGTGCAGTGGAGGCATGCTCTTGACAATAGATATGATGGCCTTCGAGAGTGCTCAGAGGACATAAGAGAGTTGAGAAAAGAACTGTAGAGAACACCAGTGTCTAGACTGTGGTGAAAGAGAGGAGGAGCAAGAAAAAGAGGAGCAATGGTGGTTCTGGTCCTGGTCCTGGTGCTGGTGCTGCTGGCAGTGGTATAGACAATAGTGGTCATTGAATAATTTACTAGGCAATTACCAGATGCTGAGCACTTCTGTAAGTGCCTCCCAGGTATTAACAATTTTAATCCTCAAAACAATCCTATAAGGTAGTCGCGAACTCATAAGGTAAGTTCTGTTATTACCCCCCATTTTAAACAGGCACAGAGAAGCTCAGTTGCCCAATATTACACCATTAATGGTGGCGTCCATTAGCCTGACTCCAGTGCCCTTCCTCATCATTATTCTACCCTACTTTCCCAAAGGAAATGGAGATGTTCAAAGGATTCTGAAGAAACGCTAACTGCCATCATGGCAGATAGAGTGAAGATTTGAAAATGATGAAGTTGTTGGCTCCTACTAATATTGCAGACAGGTCAGGGAAGAGGGAAAATAAAATGACTAGATTTGAAATTTTGGAGGTCACCAGTGACTTCGTCAAGAATCCCCTTAGTGGAATGGTGAGTCAAAGTTTGATATGGATGGGCTGATGAGAAAGTTCATGCCTTCCTTTTATCACACACACACACACCCATGCACACATACATTCAATAAGGGTAGTTTAAAAAAAGTGGATGAGGCACCTGGGTGGCTCAGTTGGTTAAATGTCTGACTTCGGCTCTGGTCGTGATCTCACGGTTAGTGGGTTCCAGCCTTGCATGGGGCTCACTGCTGTCAACACAGAGCCCACTTTGTATTTTCTGTCCCTCTCTCTCTATGCCCCTCCCCCACTCTCTCTCTCTCTCAAATGAATAAGCATTTTTAAAATTGATGAGGCAAAGGAGAGAAAGAATGTAGCATTTATCTGTGAATTAAAGGTGAGAGGCTGTCAAATGTCCATCGATGGATGAATGGATAAAGAAGATGTGGTATAAATATATAATGGAGTATTACTCAGCAATCAAAAAGAATGAAATCTTGCTATTCACATCTACGTGGATGGAACTAGAGGGTATTTTGCTAAGCGAAATTTTTCGGTTAGACAAATTATTCAGAAAGACAAAGATCATATGACTTCACTCATATGGGGAATTTAAGAGACAAAACAGATGAGGGAAGGGAAGAAAAATAATATAAAAACAGGGAGGGGGACAAAAACATGAGACTATTAAATATGGTTGCTAAAGGGGCTGTGGGAGGTGGGATGGGATTAATGGGTAAGGGGAATTAAGGAATCTACTCCTGAAATCATTGTTGCACTAAATGCTAACTGACTTGGATGTAAATTTAAAAAATAAATAAAAATTAAGAAAAAAATAAAAATGAAGGTGAGAGGCTGTGAGAAGAAAATAGGGAAAAAGGCTTTTTTAAAAATTTGTTAGATCATACAGACTTAAGTATGATTTATCATATATGTAGTGAAGAAGTCATTAGACTATTTGAAAATGTGGAATAAAGATGGAAAACTAATGGGTCAAGTTGGAAGAAAAGGTGGTAGACAGTGGCATCAATGGGTAATGTGGCTGGATTAGCCTGAAGCACGTGAATGAGAATTTCATCATGTTTTAGTAGTAGGGCAAATTAAAGATAACCTGAAAGTAATGCATTCTTAACTATGCCCTGAGAACAAAGAAAAGGAACAAAACCAAAAAGGACCCAGAGAACAACATCCACCATAAAAATAGTTTGGGGATAATTATGATGAGACGTGGTTTCTAGCATGAGCTCTGCCACAAATTCATTGACAGAACTCTTCTTTAGAATTATGACCTCTCAATTTTCTTATTTGTAAATGGCCCCATTGAAACATTTTTTTGCATGGAAAAATGGAAAAAAGAAAAACCTCTGAGAAAAGACGAGGCCCCTCCAAATTTATTATTATTGGAGGAAACATGAATAAACTGAAAGCTTCCAAGTAGTGTAGTGACAAAAATACCAGCTCTGGATCAACTATGCCATAGCCATGCAGTCGTTGGGAGTAAATCACTCAGCCAGTCTGGACCTTGATCACTTTTGTAAAATAAGGATAATTGTCCTTAGATCAAAGACTTATTTAAGGATTAAACTATAAACTTATATGAAATTATTTTATAATACAAATTACTATGTAAAGGCACGACATTCTTTTGGGTATCATGAAATATCATCCATAACAGAAGATGATAATAGCAACAAATGATGAATCGCATCCACATCCAAATATCACAGTGATGGTGAGAGAGAGACTTGCCACAGATGTCACATCTGCTTTTCTTATTGTTCTGATGAGTCACACTTAATTTTGAACAGCAGTGCAGTTCTGTGAACAAAGGAAGTGGTCCAGGGGATCATGACTCCGCTGGACAGTGAATGGTTAACTGCCATATGCTATCTGGCAGAATAGTGAGAACATGCGTGGTCACTATCAGCAGGGTGGGGAAAAGATGTTGCCGGAGGTTGTGGCTGAGGAAGTTTCAGTGCACTTATGGGAAATCTTTCTGCTTTCCCCATGTGGTCTCACCACATCCTCACGGATCTTCACAGTGGGGCTCTTGGGAGAGATGTAAAGTGATAGGCAGGGACAGGAAGGCAGACAGAAGACGGGAAGCAAAGAGGTACCAAGCTTGAGAGAGAGATTGGAATAGGAAGGAGGAAGCTGAGCTCTGGGGAGGAGGGAATCATCAGATGGCTACACACACTCTATCTGGACTGGGATACCCAGGAAAATGGGGGATGGGGGAGTTGGGGGGGGAGGGAAAGCCCAGAGTGAAACAGTAGAAAAATCACTCACCAAAAATCCATGTGGGCTCTTCACAATGATATTTCACTTTTGTATATTTCTAAAATTTCAGACTATCTAACATACATGAGTACAAACCTATTGCACACGAAGACTTAAAAGTTTTGGATATTCACGACCTTGATAATATTGACCTTCCCTCTGTTGAAAGCCATACGTTCTTTGGTCAGTCTCTCTTTGCTCCCTGTTGCCTCTCACAGTCCTTTATCCTCTGACATCTCTTTACTCTTACCTGACAAAGTAGATGTTCAGTGCTCCCGGAGTCAACCTCCTGTTTACATGGAACTGATGCTCATATTCAAAATTTGGAACTCAGAACCTCGTTCAATCCATGGACTCTTGATTTTAATTGCTTACAGATTTTCCTTGCTTTCCATTGACCTCTGCCTAAACCTGGTTTTTCCCCAAATCCCATCATCTTTCATGAGACAAATTCCTCTCCTTGTCCTCACTCTATTTCTGAAAGCACTGCCACCATGTGTTTTATCATCCAGGACAGAAACCTTGGGGGTTTTCAAGCCCTACATTTAATATATCCTCACTGTTTCACAACATTAACATCACACAAATTTAGATCTTTCTTGTCCCACATATGAGCTACCGTACCAGCTTAGTGTATTCTCTCTATTTTCCCAAATCATTGTTTGCATTGTGTCACCTTACCTTTCAAAACACTGTAATAGTTCTTAGCCGTTCTTCCATGATTTGACTTTAGATATCAAATCTTACTTCTCATTACTCATGACATGTTTGGAAATTAATATTTTACAAAAGTGTTTACTGGGGCACCTGGGTGGCTCAGTCAGTTGAGCTTCTGACTCTGGCTCAGGTCATGATCTCACAGTTTGTGAATTCGAGTTCCAGGTCGGACTTGCTGCTGTCAGCACATGGCCTGCTTTGGATCCTCTGTCCCCCCGCTCTCTGCCTCTCTCCCGCTCAAGCTCTCTCTCAAAAATAAAATAAACATAAAATTAAAAAAAAAATTGGGGCATCTGGGTGGTTCAGTTCGTTAAGCATCTGACTCTTGGTTTCGGCTCAGGTCATGATCTCATGGTTTTGTGAATTCAAGCCTTATGTCCGGCTCTGTGCTGATGGTGCAGAACCTGCTTGGGATTCTCAGACTCCCTCTCTCTCTGCCCCTCCCCTATGTGTGCTGTCTCTGTCTTTCTCAAAATAAACAAATGAACTTAAAAAAATAAAAAAGAATTAAAAAAGTATTTACTGAGTTGCTGTTATATGTTGGCACTGTGATAAACAGAAATATAAATGGCACAGTGCTGTTCTCCAGGAATTTAAGACCTAGAGTGAGGTGGGTGAACAATGCAGCTTGGGCTATTCTAGAAGTATGTAAACAGGATAATGGGGATCTTGAGAACAGGCACTTAATGGAGACTCGGACCACAAAGTAAAATTTCCAAAAGAATGAGAAAAAGAAGCTGAGTCCTACAAGACAAAAAGGAATTAAATGGGAAAGATAAGAGATGAATACTGTGGGGATCAGTATGGGGATCAGTAGCCTGAGGATATATGATATTTTTAAGGATTCCTAGCTGCTTTTTTAAAAAAAATTAATATTTATTTATTTTTGAAAGACAGCGAGAGAGAGCATGAGCAGGGAAGGGGCAGAGGAGACACAGAATCCAAAGCCGGCTCCAAGCTCTGAGCTATCAGCACAGAGACCGATGTGGGGCTCGAACCCACGAGCTGTGAGATCATGACCTGAGCTGAAGTCAGATGCTCAACTGACTGAGCCACCCCGGCACCCCCCTAAAATGTTTTTTTTTATGGCTAGAGTAAAATGTTTAGCTATAAAACTAAAGAGGTAGGCTGGAGTCAGTTTATGAGGGACCTTGTGAATAAGACTAAGAAATCCTCATTTTATGCTGAAAGCAAGGGGAAGCTGTTGAAAGATTTTAATTAAGATAATGAGTTGTGTGGTCATATTTGCGTTTTAGAAAGATGTCTGGCAGCAGAGTTGAAAACACTTGGAAGGGCTGGTAGTGAAGTAGAGAAAACTATTTGAGAAGTTTGGGTCTCTCACAGTCTTGGGAAAACAGTAACTGCTTAAAAACAACACCTTCCATCGCTACCACCAAGGGAAACAAAAAACAAAAAACAAAAAACTTTTGTTCACAGTCAGTGCGGAAACCCGATGGGCCAACAAAATTATTTTGGGTAGTAAAGATGCATTAAAATAAAAAAAAAATCAAAATATGTGTTTGCTTTGCAAAACATAGGGATCAGCATTTCATAAATCATAAGTAAAAATAACTCCTTTGAGTTCAATAACAGGCTAAGGAAATGCCTTCTAATTCCCATGGTTTTCTCTTTTAATCTGTTAGATAGTTTTCTTTTGTATTTTATTTATAGATAATTAAGAATAGAGATTCATTAATTTACTGTTACATTATATTTAGCTTTTCAATAATAAATTGGGGCTGGGGAATGCAGATTCTACTTCATATGAGAATTTTAAAAATAAATTATTTGAGGTTCCTGGGTGGCTCAGTTTGTTATGCACCCGACTCTTGATTTTGGCTCAGGTCATGATCTCATCGTTTGTGAGTTTGAGGCCCATGTTGGGCTCTGTGCTGACAGTGCAGAACCTGCTTGAGATTCTGTCTCCCTCTCTCTCTGCTCCTCCCCCACTTGCTCTCTCTCTCTCTCTCTCAAAATAAATAAAAATAAACTGAAAAATAATAAATAAATTCTTCTTAGCTTTAAACTCCTTACATCTAATATGTACCATACGTAAAGATACTATGCAGAACCAGAATTAAAGAAAACACTTGTTGTGTGGGATTGTTGAATGTGCATGTTATTCTGAACCCTTCTCCCCACATTTAATTCCTGCAATCTGTCTGCCAATACATGCTTCTTAGTCATTTGATGTAGTGTGCTTTCACCTAGAAGGTTTCTGTACATTTTATAGAAGACCAAGAGATAGCCAGCACTATAAAATATTTAAATATGGTGTGGTAGACCAGCATCATCACTAACTAAAATCTTGTTAGAAATAAAAGTTGGGGTGCCTGGGTGGCTCAGCTGGTTAAGTGATCAACTCTTAATTTTGGCTCAGGTCATGATCTCATGGTTTGTGAATTTGAGCCCTGTGTTGGGCTCTGAGCTGACAGCACAGAGTCTGCTTGGGATTCTCTCTTTCCTCTTTCTGCCCCTCTCTCTCTCAAAAATAAATATGTAAACATTAAAAAAAAGAAATAAAAGTTATTGGGCCCCACTCCAGATATACTGAATAAGCATCTCCAGGGTTATGGTTCAGGAACTATTTTAGCAAGCTTTCCAGATGATAATTATGCATCTTGAGAAGAATTATAGTAAAAGATCAATCCAAAATCTAAGGATGATTTTAGTTAATGAAAAAAATAATTTTGCTGCTGTGAATGTCTAGACTTTTAACAGATAACCACAAATATTCACTAAAATCGTACCAAACCTATATTGGCTCTGGTTGAACCAATTATATGTTCACATTCATGTAACAATGATCTATAGGACATATCTGCCATTAAGCTTATGATATCTGCTCCTGAGACTCCTACACCCACAGAGACCTGATCAGCTCATCCAGCAGGAGATACCAGCACATTCAATAGAACATACATTCAGGATAGGAAATGAAGGTCCTCAGTGCAAACTTAATTTTAATACAAATTACCCAATGAAACACAAAGGTATACTATTTTCAATGAGTTTGTAAGAATAATTGTTAGTCACATTTTTTTCTGAATTATATCAAATATTCTTATTTTATAAATTAGTTGTTTGATACTGACAATTACAATAACTTAACCAGTGGTATAATGTGCAGAAACCGATTAGAATGCATTGCGAATTAAGAAACAAAGCATTTCTTTTCTTGATGGAAATCAAATAAAAATGTCAAACTGCTGCAATCAGACATCCTAGATATGAATATTCATTGACAACTGTTCATGGCAGATTTATGAATTCTTTCACCTGCTGTTAGGAGGAAAAAGGAAAACATTAAATTGTCAAATAAAGCTATTAACATAAGCTAAGAGAAAAAAATATATACACAGATGGATGCTGATCTCGGAATTATGCAATCTTATCAAAAAAGACCTATTTCTTTTATATCGTGAACACATTAGTTTTATGCATGCAGATTGCAAAGGTCTGAGATTTGAACTCAGTATCCACTAGTAGCACCCTGTCTTATGGTTTATGGAGGACAGTGAAACCAAACATCTATCACCTTGTCATGTAAAGCCATGTGTAAAGATACTCATTAACACTCTAAGTCATGCTTAGAAAGTCTGCTTCCTTCCCTCAGCAACATTTACATCAACATCCACATACACTAAACTATTTTGCCCTAAAGAAAAGCTTTTGATTAAATTAGAGGATATAATTTAAATGGATGATAACAAACTGCTTCAGTGGATTTGTTTTGAAGGTTTAGTAATGAGAAACCATATAAAATGTTTGTGTAGGCATGTTAGGTTACTTATTTAACCATGTGTGAATTTCAGTTAATTTGTGGAATACTGTTTCCATGGGCATTTTTAGTGCTTCCTGATTATTACCAGGGTTGGAGTGCTACAAACATAACATTTCCTGGAGCACTTAGGCATTTTCATTTATTGACAAGGTAAGGATGAACAGAAGCAATAAAAACTACACTTCAAATATCTCGTTGTTTTCGCATACACAATTTGATTCTTGTTTGGTTCAGATATTTTTTGGCTTACCTTTTACATTTCTTTTAGGTTACTATCTTTGACCCAATATTTTAGATAGGTATAGAATTTTTTCCCCTTTTAGTTTCTATTATAAATAAATATATATCTAGTACTAATGGACTGTTTTATGTTAATTAGTTGAATGAAATAGTAATGACACCATTAGGCCAAGAGGACTTTGGGTTGTATTATATCCAATAATCATACAATTTCAACCAAATATTTAGCAAAGGAATTATGCCATTTTTCTACAAGATGAAGCATTTGAAGAGAATTGCAGAGATCTGAAACAAGATTCATTTCCTCTATTGCTGTTCCTCAACTATGCCAACAAGTTAAACTAGAAGTCATCTGAGTGTGTTCCCAACACATTGGTTTGGTTGACAAAACCAAAGTAAATGGTGCTGAATCCTCAAAAGTTTGCATTATCACATTCATTCATTGTTGGTGGAAGTGTAAATTAGTGTTTTCTATGGAGGATAATTTGCTAACATTTGTTATGGAGCATAATTCATCCAACATATAAAAATTAAATATGCATACACCATTTAAGCCAGCAATTCCATTTCAAGGAACTGAATGTATAAACATTTACCATATTCAAAAGTATTCATTGCATCATAGTTTGTACCAGCAAATAATTGAAAGCAACCTACATATCTATTATTAGGGGACAGGTTAAATAAATCCTATTCACCCACACAAAGGATTATTTGCAGACGTTAAAAGAATGTGGTAGTTCAACATGTACTGATGTGGACTAATTTTTCAAAGTGTATTTTGAAATCAAAGCAGCAAGACACAAAACTGTGTATATAATATGCCTTAATTTTAGTGTAAGACACTGAGAAAGAGAAAGTGAATCTAGTTTTCTGTTTATTCATGTATCTGTGTATCTTTCCAGGATACGCAAGAGACTCAAAGCAAGGATTGTTTCTACTAGGTGAATAGGGTAGGAATACACACACTTTTCATTCTAAATCTTTTTGCATTTTAAAGACATTTATCATGTGAATTTACTAGGTAAATAAATTTAAGAAATAAAAAAAATAATTGCAAATAATTCATTTCTAAAATATGCCACAAAATGAAAAGCATGGATTGAGGGATACATAAGAATAAATGACCATATTCTAAAGATTCCACTGTTTTGCATTAGGAACAATTAAGGAATATTCTTCCAATGTCCTTTCATTATTTAATTTTTTATCCAATCAGCTGTACTTAAAAATTTGCAGCCAATGCTACACTTTTAGACTTGATTATATTATAGGCAGTCTCCTCCCAAAATTGCACACATGTAAACACCCACAAATTTGCAATAAATCCAGGAGACTTATTTATTGTATCCACTCCATGGCCATCCATGGATCCCTAACTCTCCATGAATCTTGGGCTAACAGCCCCTTATTTGAATAGTGACATAAATGTAGAAATTAAATATCATTCATTTTCATTCTCAAATCATGTAAAAAGATTCTAATAATCACTTTGAGCAAGACTTCAAAAATAAGTAAATGTTTTAAATTGAAATTTGTAATTATAATCTAAGCCAAAGTAACTCCTGAAAAACAATACATTTATAATCTCAAGTGGCCATCTCTCCAACTTCCATTTAGTTATTTTGTACCTTGGCAGCAATTCTATCATCACTGAAAAATTTTAAAATACATAGGCTTGAGAAGGAAAAAAAAAAACCCTTAATATTAAGAAAGTGTTACTACAGTCAAAGAGTCGAAGAATAATAATATAGAGGTTGCATGCTTTTAGAAAATAACATGAGACCAGTTTCAAGGATGCGATGAAGCCTGATGTTATTTTAAGATATAAATCTCATTATACATATTAATCCAGAAATAAACACTATTGCCTAAAAGAGTAGTCATTAAGATACTACCTCTTTGAATGCACACAATTCCTTAACAATTACTCTAAATTGCTTAAGTAACATATATTTCCCAGGAAACACCTGATAATGATTTTATGTACATGTAAATAGATTTTCTTTTAGTATTATACCTATAATAATCATTATGCTATTTAAAAAAATAATAGTAAATACAACACCAAGTGCTAAGTACATAGGCAGAGTACCTAGAAGCTGTATTTGCTAATGTAAAATTTTTAATTACTACAAAACAATGAAAGATATTTAATCACACATGTTATTCTTAACATGCTACCACTGTTCTTTCAGATTAGGGCTCTGTATATGGAGGTTTCCATCAGTTGTTTTTATGGGTTTGTTTGAGCTGTTCATTTTCTCTGTCTTAAAACATTTGAAAAGTAGCATAACATCTCTTTTCTTTGACCTCGTCTGACAAATTAAATATTCAACAACCCCGAAGCATCCATTACCCTTGAGATGACATCATGATCTCAACAACACTCCTTTAGGCAAATCAACATAATTGCCGCACATCTAGAACATACTGAGATTCTTCTTAGACAAGACAGTGAGAGCCTCTGCTATTAAGAGGTCAGGATTAGGTTTAAATGGCTCAAGTCTTAGATTCAGCACTTTATTTAATATCTGGGTAACAAATACAGTTTTCCTTTAATAAATGCAGAAAGACAAAGCTATGAAATCCATATTTATTGAGTATGATGGGAAAGAATATTCTATACCATTTATTTTGGAAATCAAAGCATTTATCAAAATACCATTTTCACCCAGTTTTTTGAAGGAACAAAGGTAGCTAATAGGTAAACTGAAGCACTTCCTAATAAGTGTCCCATTTAAGTGCTCACTCAATATTGATGATAGTTTTACCGGCTCATCTAATTATAAAGCTAGACATCTTAACTCAGGTCTTATTTGTAGTGGATCTCAGATATTCTAACGAGTAGCTGAGAACAACAATAAGAACAGCAACAATATTCACAAACCAATTCTTATAGAGAATTTCTTATATGCCAAACACTATTCTAAGTATTTTTAGATGATTTAGTTCAGTTACTTCCTTACAGCCACCTCATGTTGGAGGTGATGTTATTAACTTGTTTACAGATGAGAAAGGTGAGGTGAAGAGGGATTTACCTACCTTGCTCAAGGTCACAGAGCTTGTGGAGAATTTAAATCCAAACCAAGAAAGTTATACATGTAAACACTACAAAATTACATTGGACATTAAAAAGATGTTTTAAATCTTTTTTTTTTTCCAAAAGAAAGTTCACAAGACTTAAGGGTGATGATTATCCAATGACATCATCCAACAGGTATTTCTTAGTTACTGTTAGATATTGTGGTGGATGCAAATAAGAAAGATCTAAATGACAATCTATATGATACTTAATAAACCTAAGAGAAAGGTAAGTATTTTTTTAAATGCTCTGTTTTTTATTATTGTTTCCACTTTTATCAAGTAAGAAAAATAAAATATATGGGACAAAGAAGCTTTCAATTTTTTCTGTAACTCTCATCTATATATAGCAAAATCTTGGTTTGTGAGCATAATTCACTCTGGAAACATGCTTGTAATTCGAAGCACTTGTATATCAAAGCAAATTTCAAGAACCATTGGCTCAGTTGTAATCATGTGATGTGCCATGTACTAATCGTATTACAAGACATCACTTGCTTATCAAGTTAAAATTTATTGGAAATATTCGCTTGTCTAGTAGAACACTCAGAGAACAAGTTACTCACAATCCAAGGTATTTTCTTTTTTAAGTTTAATTATTTTTGAAAAAAAAAGAGAGAGAGAGAGAGAGAGCACGAGCAGGGTAGGGGCAGAAAGACAGGAAGAGAAAGAATCTCAAGCAAGCGCCACACTGTCGATGCAGAGAGCCTGACTTGGGGCTCAAACTCACGAACCATGAGATCATGACCTGAGCCAAAAACAAGAGTTAGATGCTGAACTGACTGAGCCACCCAGAAGCCCCATATATATATACTTACAACGACTATATTTAAAGCTTTTTTAAACTTAAATTTAAAGTTTTTTTTTTTTAAATATAGTGGTTGTAAGAATATAGTTAAAACAATGTTATTTGACTATTTTATGATGTTACTTTATAGTTTTTTTCATCCTATTAATTTAAGTCTCTCTGACTGGTTTTTAAATGTTTACAAGGGCACCTGAGTAGCTCAGTTTGGTTAAGCGACCAACTCTTGATCTGAGCTCAGGTCTTCCTTTCATGGTCCTGAGTTCAAGCCCTGCACTAGGCTCCATACTTGGCATAGAGCCAACTTAAAAATTAAAAAAAAAAAAATATATATATATATAAATAAAATAACTAACTAAATAAATACATACATATATACCTCTGAGCTGAGCATGGAGCCTGCTTAAGATACTCTCTCTCTGCCCCTCTCCCCTGCTCACTCCCTCTCTCTCTCTGATAAACAAATAAATAAATAAAGACTTACAAAGTCTGTAACAGTCTACTCTTCTGACTAACCTTCAGATTCTCTATCTACGATGAAGCCTTCCCTGAAAACTTACATCTAAATGACTATAAAGTAGGTGATTGGAAACGCTCACTTGGTATCAACTATGCCCACTTACATATTCACATTTTACTGAAATTTTTAGGTATTATTTCTTGAAGGCTAATTGTCTGATTTAATTTTCTTCATCATTCTGAGAGCAGCTCTATCCAATATAATATTCTGCAGTGATGGGAATATTCTATAATTGTGCTATGCAACAGAGTAGGCACTAGACACATAATAGTTACTGAACACTTGAAATGTGGCTAGAGAGACTGACAATTGAATTTTTAGTTTTATTGAATTTTAATTAATTTAAATTTAAAGTTAGTCACATGTGGCTAGTAGCTTTTGAAGAATGTATATCTACAGTGATTTTTGCAGAAGAGATATTTAATAAAGTCTGTGGAATAAATGAATGAATGAATGAATGCATACACAAAACTTCTTAGGTTCTATGTTGTTGTTGTTGTTTTTAGAAAGAGAGAGGCACAAGTGAGCTAGGGGCAAAGAAAGAGAGATTCCCACGAGGGGCAGAGAGAGATAGGGAGGGAGACAGAGAAAGAGAGAGAGAAGCGGGTCTCACCCAGGGCTCATGTTTTTACCTGAAGCAGTGCTTGAGCTCACCCAATGTGAGACTCAAACTCACCAAAAGTGAGATCATGACCTGAGCCAAAGTCAGATGCTTAACGACAGAGCCACCCAGGCACCTAACTTCTCAGGTTCTTAGGAAACATCTATCTGCACCCAAACCTTCATTTTCTAAAATATGACAGACCATTTATGGAAGCAATCCTTCTAGGGATTTCTGTCTTAGAATCATAAAGTTAGTCTAGAAAGAGGCTCTAGATCATTTATCTATCCAAATCCTTATCTGACAATGACAATGAGAGATGACTAAGTCCGGGGAAGACAAGTATCCTTGTTTCAGAGCTAGACTGTGAAGAATCAAGGACTAGAGCTCAGGTACTTTTGTTCTCAGGGAAATAATATTTGCCATAATATCCTAAAATTTTATGGGTAATAAACCTCTGTACATGACCTGTCCATGAGATTGTAAACCTAGTCTAGTGTTTTGCTTTGGCAAGGATTAAAATACAGGTGGTTTACTTGGGGAGAATGAAGAACACTGGTAGGAAAGTGACACAGGTAAGGTTAGGTACAAGAAAAAACATTATCCAGACAGTTATTGTGGGCACTAGAAATAAATTCCATGAAGAAAGTTCTTGATATAGTTTAAAATGAATACTTCATAGTTGCCCCAGTTTGGTGAAGTTTGGAGAAGGGAGGTGTCAAATGAGGGAGCTGGAATATTTCTCAGCTCCCATCAGTCAAAACTCCCAGGCTTTTGGAAATAAGTAGAACTCAATGATGAGGCAAGGCCAAAGACATATTGTTCGGACATCTCTCACTGAACTGAGATTTTCATTTCAGTTATGTACCTGTGGAAGGCAATTTAAACATACGCAAATATACAGTTGCATACCTATGTGGATGTGTATATGTGCTTTTTTTTTTTAGTTTAAATTCAAGTTAGAAAACATATAGTCTTGGTTTCAGGAGTGGAACCCACTGATTCATCTCTCACACATAACACCCAGTGCTCACCCCCAAACAAGTACCTTCCTTAATGCCCATCAGCCATTTAGCCCATTCTCTCACCCCTCCTTCAGCAACCATCAGTTTGTTCTCTATATTTAAGGGTCTCTTATGGTTTGCCTCCCTCTCTGTTTTTATCTTATCTTTTCTTCCCTTCCCCTATGTTCATCTGTTGAGTTTCTTAAATTCCACGTATGAGTGCAATCATATGATATCTGTCTTTTCTGACTGATGTATTTCACACAGCATAATACATTCTCATTCCATCCATGTTGTTGCAAATAGCAAACTTAAATTATTTTTTCATCACCAGGTAGTATTCCATTGTAATATATACCACATCTTCTTTATCCATTTATCCGTTGATGGACATTTGGGCTCTTTCCACAATTTGGCTATTGTTGATAGCACTGCTATAAACATTGGGGTGCATCTGCCCCTCCGAACCAGCATTTTTGTAAGATTTGGATAAACTCCTAGTAGTGCAATTGCTGGGTCTAGGGTAGTACATTTTTAATTTTTTGAGGAAACTTCATATTGTTTTCCAGAGTGGCTGCACCAGTTTGCATTCCCATCAGCAGTACAAAAGGGTTCCCCTCTCTATGCATCATATATATGTGTTTTCAAAGTAAGTTACTTTTACCATCAGAATAAAAATAGACTCCAGGGACAACTTTGTGAGGACAGGTTTGTCATCCTTCTCTAGGTTGAGGAAGGCAGGTACAGTCCATGGAAGGATGTGATGAGGCTGTGGTAATTCTTTTCGTCATCTGTCAAACGCTCATCATGACTGGGTCTCACCAGCTCAGTGACAATAACATCCACTTGCTCAACAGCACTGGCCTCCAGAGTAAGGTCTGTCAGAAACAAGATGTTGTTGGTTGGCTTTTGGCAATCCTTTGGTCACTCTCATTCTCCACTTTGTGTCCAATCTTGATATTAGAGTGACCATCAACAAGCTCAAGTTTCTCTCCCTCTGTAGAATGGCCAAATGATAACTTCTGGGCCTCTACACTCCCTGAAGAATACATATACACCTTCCTTCCAGCCTGTCTCCATTTCCTGACCGCTGGAACCACATTGTCAAAGAATGCTGCTTTTATGTGCCCAGCTGTGAATGCCGCCCTGCACCTGAGGCTCTGCAGCTGTTTCATCACCATGGTCTTTCAGTCTAGAGACTTCTGCCAGCACCCCTTATCCACCGCTGGCCTGGATCACCCACTGCAGGTCATCTGCTCTGTTCCCAGAGGTGGCAGGGATGGGAACAGCCCAGTCCAGGTGGGGATCCTCTTCAGCCTGTTTCCCCCAAAGACTGACAACATCCTGTTGGCACTCTTCTTTCTCCCAGTGTGTCTGTAGATAGTCCTTAACATTTTCTTTGATGGAAGGAAATAAAATGTTTACTGAGACAATTGGGGTGGCAGTCACAGCGACTTCAGCAGACACGGAAAGCAGGATCATTTCTCTACCCGAATTGGCCTCCTGGAAGGAAGGGCAGAGGGGGGAACGGCTGTGCCCTCCTTCCTGGAGGGGGGAGGAGTCCAACACCTCCTGGACTTCCGACAGCCCAGCAAGAATCTCCCACTCTGCAAGCACGTGGGGGTCTGAAAAACGAGGAAGGGAACCAACTGCATGCCCCTCAAGGTAGATGAGACCACTGCACAGGGGCCCTGAGCTCCTGAGCTGCCTAGGCCCAGAGGCCGAGACCTAGATTTCCTTGACTTTAGGACAGTTTTCTAAGTTATTTCCCTACCGGGAAATTTATGTCCACAGAGCAAGTCTAAGGACTATATTATAGTATAATTTAGCAACCCAAAAGTGATAAAACAGATAATATCTTTGTCAAAATTCTATTGCCTTAGGTATAGAGTCATTTGGAAACACATGGGTTGAAACTTGGGAAAAATGTTTAATGTAACAATTAAAATTACTTTCTACAATTATTTTTTTGTTTGTTTTTGTTTACATTGGATTCCGTTCATTCTTTTTAAGTTCAACATCGATCCATGTTACCAAATGGAAACTGTGGACATGTGTCTAATAAAATCTAAATAGTTAAATACATTGGGGCAGTGGTTTCTGAAACCTGTATCAAAATAGTTTGCTCAGCTGATTGTGCACATCTCTTCTCAAGCCCAAGTTCAGTGAAGAGAGGTCATGGTGGTAACTTGAAATCCAACATAGTGGGAGTATCCACACCACAGAGATCATCACTGTTACAAATCAAGTTGTCTCCTTCCCCACCCTGTCCTTAAACATTTAGCATCAGCATTTATGGGTATGCCCCTACACAGCAAACTGTGAGCCATCTCAGGACTCATAACTAATTTAATTCAATATCAGATTTATTCATAGAAGCATTGCTCCCATGCAATACATGATAATCTGGCAACCAAATTGTTTTTTCTGGAACAAAAACCCCCACAAGAATCAAGAGATGAGGTGCTGCTTTATGAAATTCTGGCTCTACACTACAGCATGAGAAAGTAATGATGTAGACAGGTAGTGTCCAGACTGATATTTTTATGACAACTAAATTGCTTCTTCTTTAATTCTGGGACCATCACATTTCCAATTTTTATTATGTTATGAAATCACTAAAAATCTTGTCATCTCTTGTCATCTCTCATCTTAATTTCATGACTGAAAGAACATTTAATACTAAAAAAGGTAAAAAAATATATAATAATATATAATCTCTGAATAAATTGCAATTCTTTCTAGAAAAGAAAAATTTGCATTTTTACACTCCCCATTTACTATATATTAGTACAAGGTTTGCAGATGAGTACTTTGGAACCCTCACAAGATAATTATGTTAATTTTTTCTTAATAAGTCATCAAAATAAGAATATTAAAAAAAGATAATATCAAGCTTTTGGACAATGTTGAGGGTTGCAGGCGCCAGACAGAAAACCCAGTCACACTGGCAAAGGCCATAGCCTGTCTATAGGTTTCTTAGCTGAGAATGACTTTCCAGATTACCTAAATTTATGACTTCCTTCTCTGTGTTCACTCCAATAGATGTCTTATAAGAAAACATTTTTTTCAGGGGGCACCTGGCTGGCTCAGTTGGTAAAGTGTGAATATTGTTCTTGGTGTTGTGGGTTTGAGCCCCACGTTGTGCATGAATTAAAAAATAATAATAAACCATTTTTCAGTATTACTTTTATACATAGAATATATGGCAATCTCCAAACACAAGAATGTAGCCTCCTTACCACTTATCTTCCATTAACATTAACGATCCGTCATTCTGGTTTTTTTTTTAATATATATAGATTTTAAATGTTTATTTCTTTATTTTGAGAGAGAGAGTGTGTGCAAATTATGTGCAATTGAGCAGGGGAGGAGCAGAGAGAGAATCGCAAGCAGGCTCTGTGCTGTCGGAGCAGAGCCCAACTCGGGGCTCAATGTCATGAACTACGAGATCATGACCTGAGCTGAAATCGAGAGTTGGTTGATTAACTCACTCAGCCTCCCAGGTTCCCCAGTGGGCCGTCATTTTGATTCATACATTAGTCTTATGTGTATTTCACTGAGTGTGATATTTTCTATGAATTGGTACCATGTAGTTTCAGAATGAGTAAAATGAGAACCCTATCTAGAGACAAGGTGAACTGATTCGTGCCTGGCCTGATCAACTTGTTCTGGTAGCTGATCTGGCATATCCTGGAATCAACAATGCCTTGTGGGCTTAAAACTATGATAAATATTATTTCAATATATTTAAAAATGTTCATTTATTTTTAAGTGAGATTAGATACTATTATTCTTTATGTAATTGTCTCTGGAAAATTAGTGCCAATGCATTTAAAAGTTATTTTTCTGCTTCTGAATATGTAACAGGAACAGTGTGTATGTTATTATGTCACACCTTCTTCTACTAAAAAAAGATACATGAGAAAAAAACAAAACTCTTATTCAGTAGTAAATCAACTAAGTAGACACAACCAAGTGTGTATTTGGCATATTTAACAAAGCAGGCCAATAGCTCTAAATTAACACTGAATTTGCTTCTGTAAAGGAGAATTATTATTGACATTTCCAGCTTGCGGGGCCACTGAGAGTGAATAAGTTGATTGTTGTTCAATTATTTAATTAAGTTCCAGGAAAGATGTGAATCACAAGGTCTGCCAGCATTAGCACTAAATTATAGAAAAAAGACCAGTATTGGTCAAAAGCTGACAGCAATGATCACTGAGAGCATGTTATGGATTGACTGTCTTTGTCAGCTAGTGTATTGACAAGGCAAAATGTCAAAAACTAGTTTTAAAATTTTGAATTAAAATGATTTTCAAAAGAATAAGCAAGCATGAATAGTTTAGTGAGTTTAAGCATACAGGGTATTTTAGCTTGTATAACCTCAGAAGAGCCACTCAATAGGCACACATATAAAGACGAACAATTTTCTCAAACCACTTTTGGCCCAGAAAAACATAAGGAGTGTTGAGAAGAATAAGCTGACAGCATTAATAGTAAATTGAAGTTCACTAGTCCCCCTTTATTTCTTGCTTTGATTTCCGTAGTTTCAGTTACCTCTGCTCAACTGTAGTCAGGAAGCAGATGATCCTCCCTTGGAAAAGGACAGGTCCATATAGGTCACCAGTAACCCTAGTGCTATGTCACAATGCCTGTGTCATTCACCTCACTTCATCTCATCATGTACGTGTTTCGTCATCTCACATCATCAAAAGAAGGGTGAGTATAATACAATAAGATATTTAGAGAGACCTCATTCACACAGCTTTTATTATAGTATGTTGTTATGTTGTTCTATTTTATTATTATTGTTCTTTATTTCTTACTGTGCCTTATTTATAAATTAAGCTTTATCATAGGTGTGTATATACAGCAAAAAAAAAAACCAAACAAACAAACAGGAAATATGCAAAGTTTGGTATTATCATCACTTTCAGACATCCACTGGGGGTCTTGGAACAATCCCCTCTGGATAAGGTGGGACTACTGTATTGCCTCTTCAAAATATCATATGGAAATGCAAAAGTGAAAATACAAGAAATCCACTCATTTTCAGGCTTTCATATTTCTAAACATGTTAAGATGTTTAGCATATGTATACCTTAAACATAATCCAGCTAGCACAAATAGTACAAATGTCTTTCAGGGGACTAGTATACTTGCAATGGATAGCTATTGTGTTAATTAGAAGTGTGAAAGAACAACTTCATTGTTTTTTTCCAGTAGGGTATGTATGCATATCTAGCATCTAAATCTGTATCTATGTCTATATGTCCTTTATGATCAATTGCATCTATCATAGAATGACAGATGTGACCAAGGAAGGAAAAGCAATAGATCTAACACAATTTTATTTTTTTTAAGTTTATTTATGTATTTTGAGAGAGAGAGAGCAAGAGAAAGAGGCAGAGAGTGGGAGAGGAAAAATTCCCAGCAGGTGATGTGCGTCTTGAACTCATGAACTGTGAAATCATGACCTGAGTCAAAATTAAGAGTAGGCTATTCAACCAACTTAGCCACCCCAGGTGCCCTAATGCAATTTTTTAAAATTTTATTTCAATGTTGTTTTATTTTTGAGAGAGACAGAGACAGTGTGTGAACTGGGAAGGGGCAGAGAGGGAGACACAGAATCTGAAGTAGGCTCCAGGCTCTGAGCTGTCAGCATAGGGCCTCGAACTCACAAACTGCAAGATCATGACTTGAGCTGAAGTCGAGGCTTACCCAACTGAGCCACCCAGACCCCTAATGCAATTTTTTTTAATCCATGTTTTGGTTCTATATCACATGCCAAAAGTCATCATTAAATTGGGATGAATTTTATTTCAACCACCAAAAATAATATCATTTCTGGAACACAGATGAGAAGTAAGCACTTTTAAATTGCTAAATAACCCCAACATTTCATTTTGTGAACTATGGTATTGGGGTTTTGACTTTTGTTTTAAGCCAAGGTTACAAGGTTCTAGTAGGCTATGAAATCTTTGATTTTGTAAGTTACAAAAATAAATAAATAAATAAATAAATAAATAAATAAATAAATAAATGTGACTACATTTTCATCAATGAGAATGTTCATATAAGTCCAAACTACAAACAATTTGGATATTGTCTAAAAGATCTTTCAGAAGTCCTTCCTGGTTTAAATAGTTGGTCTTTTCTCCTTCCTCTTCTTCTCCTTCTCCTCCTCCTTCTCCTCCTCCTTCTTCTTCTCCTCTCCTCCTCCTCCTCCTTCTCCCTCTCCTTCTCCTCCTCCTTTCTCCTCCCTCTCTCCCTCCTTCTCTTTCTCCTCACTCTTCTCCTCCTCTACGTCTTCTCCTACTCCTCTTTCTCCTTCCTCTTCCTTTCCTTCTCTTCCTCCTCTTCCTTCCCCTCTTCCCCCTCCCTCTTTGTTTCCTTCAATTTGCTATCCCTGATTAATTGTTTTTACTAGCCTAAAGCCACTACTCTGTTGATCTTTCTAATGCAGTAAATACAGTTCTATTTTGGTAGTGTATAGGTTTTTATTTCTCCTTTATTCTTAGCCAGAAGAAAGAGACAATGGTGGAAAAGGGAAACCTCTAAATTGAATGCTGAGAAAGGAAAATAAAATCTTATACAAATTGAAGGAAACTTCTGCTTTTCGGAGACATTGATAGCTGTAGGTACATAGCTGTAGGTACATAGCTGTAGGTATATAATATAGATATATTATGAGAGGTACATAGCTGTAGGTATATTATGAGGTATGTGCGAATGAAACTCCAAAATCCTATTTGGGATAAACCACTTATGGAACTAATGGGATCCAGGTATAAGTAAGGCTCAGAGGAAAACCCCTGAGGAAAATGCACAGGCTCAAATATGTAATGTTAAATTAGATAATTTAAGCATTTTTCTTAAAAAAAAACAAAACTATTCATGGTTTTCACTTGCTACTGCCCTATGATCTGAACCCCACAGCCTTGATGTGAAAAATCATTTCTCTGATTAAGTAGTTTATTTGCATATGTAGTTCACTACATACACAGATCTTTCTATATGTTCTGATTGATTGGTGTGAAATTTCCACTGATCCAGAAGAATTTATATTAAAATTGCTTGGTAATGTGAAATCTGTTCAGGAAGATTAGAAACCTATATCATATTCCCAGTAGATTAGACTATCATTCATAACAGTTGCATCCAAACTAATTCTTAATTACATGAAACATCGTAACCCCAAATAAACATGCTATTTATACAAATAATGTAAGTGTTGAGAAAACAAACAAATAAACAACAACAACAAAAAAGATGCCAAAATCCCTTAGCAACAAGGACCCAGATTACCTCTAAGGAAATTAACTTTACTAAGTGAATAAAATAACCTAAATCCATTAAATGTAGAACTCCTATATTTAACAGATGATACAGTTCAACAATTCCACCCTATATGCTGCACCTGAAAATATATCAGGTTTTCTTTTTCTTCTTTTTTTCCTCCTGCAATCAAACTCTTCTTACTACAAAACTAGGGTATCCTAAATCTTCCCCTGTTCTCACCATACATCAAAGTTATGCCCAGCAAAATCATAGCTTCTACTGCTTGTGTTTTCACGAACAATGCTTCTAAAATATTAATGTACAGACAATTCATCTGGGGAACTTGAAAAAATGTAGATTTCAATTCAGCAGGTCTGGAGTATGGCCTCAGATGCTGCATTTCTGATAAGCAACCAGATGATGTCTTTCTGCTCTTAAGTAGCAGCAGGGTCTTAGACACAAAGAGAAGGTATATTTCACCAAATCTTTAAATCATCACAAGAGTTTTGATGTAAAAATCTTGCAAATCTAAATAGTTCGATAAGAATAAAAATATAATGTAGTGGGAATTATGACTGTATCCTTAAGAAATAGCTAAGGAAACCGAACTAAGGAAAATGGCACTAACCATAGAGGTCAATACCCCTGTATTCCTGTCAAGAGGAAGTAATGCTTTAAATTTCTCGTTAACACTCATAAAATATTTACTATAATAACAATGTAATGCACTATAGATGCACTTGTGCTCTTTTTTGAGTCATTTGGTACCTCTCAATGCTTCTTCTGGAGGCAAATTTTGACTAAAACCCGATATTAATAAATACTATATATTTTTTAAAATATTGCTGTTAAAAATCATCATTAAAGACAAAATTGCGAGCAAAAGCTATAATTGATGGTGTTTAAAGAAACAAATATAACTAATTACAAGATACCTCTGTATATCAAATGACAATGCCATAAAGATGGACTCAACTTCTACTTGCTAGATTAGTAGTAGACAATGCTATCTATTTTTGTTGTCTTTAAATCTATGGAAAGAAAAGACAGGTGGGGTGAGCATTGGATTGGAGAAGGAGAAGTTCTGAAGTAAAATTATCACCTGTGTTCAAAACTTCCATAGCCTCTGTCCCTGAGCAGTTAAATAGAGATAATAACTCACTCACATAGAGCTGGGACAATGAAATGAGACAAGGCATAGAAGATGCTTAGCACTATGCCCGTGGTTAGCAACCTACAATTACAAGCTTAAGTTCTTAGTACTCTTAACAATCTGAGTTTCATTCATTACATAAATGAGGACATATTTATAAAGCATTTTTAACTTGTTTCTCCTAATAACCACAATAATATCGATTCCACTATTAATTGAATACTTACATCATATCAAAAATCATGTGAAAAGAAGTAATTTCTTTTAACCCTCATACTTGTTCGAGGTTTGTATTTTAAAAATTACCAAAGTCAAGAAAAATAAAGTGGTTTATGTAAAATCCCTAGAGTTTATGCAAAGCGGAACTGATAGTTCAGCTTAGATTTGCCTAACTTCACAGTTCTTTCCACTACAGTGGTTTTTAAAACTGCTCCTTGTGGGGGCACCTGGGTGGCTGAGTAGGTTGAGCAACTGACTTTTGACTTCAGCTCAGGTCATGATCTCAGGGTCCTGAGATCAAGCTCCCTCACTGCTCCCCCCCCAACCCCTTTGGGCTCTGCACTGGGTGTGGAGCTTGCTTAAGATTCTCTCTCTCCCTCTCCCTCTGTCCCTCCCCACACTTGTACGATCTCTATCTCTCACAAAACAAAACAAAACAAAAACCTCTTCCTTGTGGTTTTGTCATCTGTGAAATGTTATTAATAATGGGGACCACACACACTGTTTTAAAAGTTAGATCAAATAATGGGGCGCCTGGGTGGCTCAGTTGGTTAAGCATCCCACTTGGGCTCAGGTCGTGATATACGGTTCGAGAGCTGAACCCCATGTCCGGCTCTGTGCTGACAGCTCAGACCCTGGAGCCTGCTTCGGATTCTGTGTCTCCCTCTCCTTCTCTGCCCCTCCCCTGCTTATGCTCTGTCTCTCAAAAATGAATAAATGTTAAATAAAGACAAAATTAAAAGGTAAATCAAATAATGAATACTGAAAAGCCAGTACAATGCCTGGTACAAAATTAGCAGCTAATAGTCTCTAAATACAGTCATAGATGAGTGATGGAATGAATATTAGGTTTAAAATGGGTTCAGATTACAATAGCAACAGCCATGGTAACGTTTTCAATCTTAAGACTTTGTCATCATCCACTCTACCCTTTACTACTGTCTATGCAGAGTTTCCCATCATGCCATTGATTCTATTTAGTCAGATGTAGCATAACATTATTATGGCAAAATAAGCATTCTGCCTTCTTTGGATTCCTGGCAGAATATTCCAAACACAACCTTCCTTTCGCTGATGCTGTTAATTGCACAAATGCTCACGTCATCTTGTTTAGACTATGGTTTCATCCTGTTTTGACTATCATGTTGCCCTTATGCTGGTCTCCCTGTTGACAGACTTCAGCTGGTACATATTGTGCCTCAAAGTCTGATAGGCATCAGCTGCAGCAAATAGACAACTTCTGCTTCAGCTAGCTGCCAGACACAAATTTGTATTAAATTGTACTTCTAATTCGCCTTAAGAAAATATTTTTAGATTTATGTATGAAAGATGTCCTTCCATCGTGAGCATTTAGAAATGTCTAATTCACCTTTTTAAAATATGTGCTGAATTAAGTGGCATTAAAAAAAACAACAACAGCCCTTTCTGTTATATGTTCTTAATAGTGGTGCCTTTTATAAAGCTATCATTTATCTTTTATTAGCACTTTCAAGGCTGATGAAATTGGATTTATTACATGTACAGTAAAAAGAGAAGACAGGGATGTCAGAATTGTTAATGTTTTCTCCTAACAACAACAAAAAAGCAATTTACTGGCCCCCACCCAAACAAATGCCACAAATGCTGGCCGGTTTAGTGCAGTTTTGCTACAACTATGCATTCCGTTATTTTTCATCTTGCTTCCCCCTTTATATTTGTGGTTTTAGCTTATATGAATTATAAAGACCAAATTTTAGGGACATAGAAAAATGTAGAGGAATGCTGTTCAGGTCCACAGCAGAGTGTTAGGAATCTAAACATGGAAATCAGAAGCTCTGTCATCTGGGGTCACATGTGTCCCTGAGTCCAGAATGTTATTACCATTTATCTGGAAGAGTACAAGTCTGTAATTTTTCCTCTTTGGATCTTTTCTCATCCACTGGCTCCTGCACAGACTCCAAGATCTTAGTTCTCTAAAATGTTGTTTTTGTTATGTTGTAGACATTTTCTTTTTTTGGCTACCTGGTTTATATTACCCCTCCTCTGTTCCTAAGCACACTATTTTTGTTGGAGATTTATCTCTGTTCACTGTGAATTGTCCTGGTACTATGGAAATCCAGCTGCCTTCCATCTACTACTGTAACAGAAAGGATCAGAGCTTTGTATTCACCACTCAGATATAGCCAAGGAGTGGGCATGTGGTTTATATCTGACCCATGACCGATGTTACCTTCAGGGACTTAGAATCTTGGGAGAGTGTCACAAAGGTAGAAAAGATAGCTGGAGTTTGTTTTCTTTCTTTTCTTTTTTCTTTTAATGTTTACTTATTTTTGAGAGATGGAGAGAGAGAGAGAGAGAGAGAGAGAGAGAGCGAGCAGGCGGGGAGGGGCAGAGAGAGGAAGACAGAATCCGAAGCAGGCTCCAGGCTCTGAGCTGTCAGCACAGAACCGGAAGCGGGGCTCAAACTCATGAACCTCAAGATCATGACCTGAGCCGAAGCCGGACACCCAACCAACTGGGCCACCCAGGTGCCCCTGGAGTTTATTTTCTTAATTTGATAGTCCCCAAGCAAAAGCGGAGGGTCCCAACTGGAATATACTTATGATGAATACTTTCCTATAATTCCTATTTCTCCTTTATCTGGGGCTTCCCAAATCCTGCCCCTTTGTCTCTTGACTTCCCTTGGAATATTTGAGCTCTGTTTACAAGTACAATATATTATTTTGCTTATTTTAGCAAGACGTGAACCAAAAACTCTGGATAATTGCAACTCAGGAATGACATTTGTTAATTTTAGAATTTTTGATTAATATGATTGTCTACAATATGAAGTATCAATCCCTTAGAATCTGGATCAGTTCTATTCTCCAACATCGCTGGCTACTTTTACCCAAACAAATGTTTTACATAAGGTGGACTGATTTATTTCTGCATGCTCGTGTGTGTGTGTGTGCGCGTGTGCACACTTTATCTATATGTATATCATCACTCCCTTGAATGGAATATCCACTACCAATCCCTTCCTAATTTCTTCCTTTTCCCTCTTATTTGAATCCTAACTATCTTCAAAGTCCAAATCAATATCCCAGTTCCTCTGTAGTGAAACCCACGATGGCATCCCCTCTGTTCAAATTTTGTAAAGGTCATTTCTGTGTAGTGCTAATATTCAACTAGGTTTTTTAGCAGGGTTAATTCAACAAAATCTTATATTTTCCCATGTGCTTTATTTCATCAACCAGACTTTAAATTCTACCATGGATGGGCCCAGTGTTACACCCCATTGAATTCCTACAGTGCTTAGCATATTGTTTCATGAAATACTTTTATTTAATTTGCATTTTCATTCTCAACAGTAATTCCTCTTTGTTTTTAGGGAATTCTTGCTGTGAGGTTTTTTTTTCCTTTTTATATTTAGAAAGTAATAAGTTGGGTGACTACTTTCCTATGCTTTGCGATTTATGTGTATTAATGATGTCATTTTTTTCTTTTTTAAAGCGTTTTACATTAAGGAATATATGGGTTGTATACATGGTTGATTCCAGTTGCAGTAGAGCAGAATATTCAAATATTTAAGAAATGACAGTTTGGCGGTTTAATAAGCTGATGATAGCTAATGGTTATTTAATACAAACCATGTGCCACTCAGTGCACAAAGTCCATACTGGGAGATACTATTTTTGTCCACTATATTTACAGATGAAGAATGTGAAATTAATGACTTTGAAGAGCCTATCCAAAAATTCCCAGCTGATAAGGGATAGAGCAAGTGTTAAAAATAAGTCTTCTTCCAGAGCCCAAACACCGAACAACAATACCAGCATTGTTGCAGCTTCAGGATATAGATCAGCAAAGGACACTTACAAATTAAAAACACAAAATTAAAAACATAATGATTTAAAAACTATCCTCAGTGATTATAGAATAGTTTTGTTTATGCGGTGATTTATACAATCTGATTTTGACAGGAACTAAAAGGATTGACTGCTCTTAAGATACCAAGGCAGGTCTGTGACTAAATGCTCCAAAAGACTCCCACTGGAACGATTTCTTTTCAGAACACATTCTAACTCCTTAAATGGACTTTTTTTATTTTAAAAAAATACATGCATTTTTATGCCAAATCTCCAAATGTGGATTTAAGCTAAGGTATTTTTGAATAATGTACAGCATGTACATTCACATTTCATTAGGTGAAAAATATTACCTCTTCAGTTTTAAGAACATTGCGCATACAGTCTGGAAAATGCTCCAAGTTAAAGAACACTAAGGAGGCAAAAATAAATTCAAAGTCTGGTCCTCAAGGTAATCTTAGATGGAGAAAAAAATGCCATAAGATATATTATTATGACAACTGGAAAAATTTAGATATGGACAGTATGTTAGATAGTATGGCATGAATATTAAATATACTGAATTTGACTATGCTGTGGCTATAAACAGATTATACTCATTCTTAGCAGAGACCCATTGAATTATTTAGAGTAAGGGGATATGTTGTCTGTAGTTTGCCATCAAGTGAGTCAACAACAATAGCAATATGTTAATAATATTCATGAATAGAGGATGCTAAAATAAGCCTGGTAAAATGTTAATTTGTGAATCCAAGTGAAAGTTGTGAGCTAACTGCATTATGAAATTTTTTTTACATTTAGAACTTTTTAAAAGCATAGAAAATTTAGAAATAACTATAAAATGTGGTTTAGAAATAACTGTAAAATGTTAAGAACACTGTTTAAAATGGTTTAACTCTTTGAGATATAAAGCATTTTCTAAAATATCCCAACTCCTTTAATATAAATACTTTTATTTATATGAACCAAATACCTATATAGTAGTTGTTTCTTACTGAGCATTTTTTTACAAATTGCTTAATGATTAATTTGAAGCCACCTAGCACAATGAATGATTTTTAGTACATGCGTTACGTAGTATCTTAAATATTCTACAAATCTAAAGTGTTTGAACTATGCAGCAACTGCGATGCTTAGTGTACAATAAGATCCATCTTCTCCAACTCACTTTTCCTTAGTTTTATAAAGTTGCTTGAATGGCAAACTATAGTATGGAAAACTATGGTGAAGCATTATAATAAAAATGCACTATCCAGGGGCACCTGGGTGGCTCAGTCTGTCAAACGTCTGACTCTTGGAGTCGGCTGGGGTCATGATCTCACGGTTCTTGAGTCGAGCTCTGCATGGGGCACTGTGCTGATAGCGTGAAGCCTGGTTGGGATTCTCTCTCTCCCTCTCCCTCTCTCTGCCCCTCCCCTGATTAATCTCTCTCCTTCAGAATAAATAAACTTAAACAGATTTTAAGAAAAAAATACCCTACCTAAATACAATGCATGTAGCTGGTAACATTAACTTGGTAACATGACATGAGAAAAGGCATTTTGTCATATAATAATAAAACATAACATAATATATATATATATACATATATATATATATATATAACATAATATAATATACAATTCCATAATTATAGTCAGTAATTCAGTACCTTGCTCTCAACAACTGATAGTGCATTTTGACAGAAAATCACTAAGAATACAAAAGATTTGAAGAACACTATTGACCAAATTGGCCTGATTGATATTTGCAGAACATTCCACCCAGAAGCAGAATAAATATTCTTGTCAAGCATGTAAGGAGCATTTATTGAGAAAGACGATATCCTGGTTCATAAAGTATGTCTAAATAAACCCAAAAGGATTCATGACTTACAAAACAATTTTTCTGACCACAATGAAAGTAAATTAGAAATAAATAAAAGGAAACTACCTGGAAAATCTCCAAATACTTGGAAATTAAATAATATACTTCTGCACAACCCATGGATCAAATAAAATTCAAAGGGGGAATTATAAAGTATTTGGACTCTCTAAGGAAAAACATAAAGTTATGTGGATTAAATAAAAGTGAAAACACAAAAGACAAGGAAAACCTAAAGAAAATGAAACAATTAAAAATAAAATCAATATTGGGGCACCTGGGTGGCTCAGTTGGTTGAGCGTATGACTTCGGCTCAGGTCACGATCTCACAGTGCGTGAGTTCGAGCGCTACATCAGGCTCTATGCTGACAGTTCAGAGCCTGGAGCCTGTTTCTGATTCTGTCTCCCTTTCTCTCTGCCTCTCCCCCACTTGCGCTCTCTATCTCTCTCTCTTTCAAAAGTAAATAAACATTAAAACATTAAAAAAATAAAATCCATATTTTCCCCATCACAAGAATTTTTTCAATAATTAAAGCTTTATTTTTATTTCCCTAAGTAGGTTTCACATCCAGCACAGAACCCAAGCAGGGCTTGATCTCACAACCCTGAGATCAAGATCTGAGCTAAGATCAGAAGTCTGACACTTAACCAACTGAGCTACCCAGGCATCCCCAAAATTAAGACTTTAAACAAACTAACAAGTTAGCACACTGTTTAAAAGTCGTGAGCAAAGTTAAGAGGATAACAGTTCATTCATAAAAGGGCCAAAGTTAAGAATGTAAGGACCAAAGATGGTGGTAGTGGCAGAGAATTTGTTTTTAATCAAATGTGGCACTGGGAAAAATTCAATATCTGTCACATACAAAAATCCCGTAAAACATTTAACTATTAGAAACATATTGGAAACATTTCAGGTCAAACTAAAGCACAGTGGAAGATCATATAGGAAATCCTTCATTGATTGGTACTAGTATATAATGTATTAACGACATCTTCAAAGTCATTTATTCATTCATATAACAAATATATCCTGAATGACTATCATTCCTATCCATATAAATGCTCATCAAATATAAGCAATAATTAAAAGCAAATATTCAAGTGGTATCATCGTTACTAAGTATGTGATATAACAGATTGTTCCTATATCCCATCTGTCAAGTAGGACAGAGCTGATTGTATAACTGACCTTGAGTTAGTCTCATTGGTTTTAAATTCAAGAATCCCAGGTGTCTGCTCATGATGTTTCAAAAGGATTTCTCATAAGTTAAAAAGTTAAATGTTATGTGTGTTTTATTCAAATAGTGTACATGGTCTTGGATGTTAGAATATGAATTCCAGATAAAAATATAATTTATTCTTTAGATTTGGGACCATGAATTTTCAAAAGCCAGTTTAAATGAGCAAAAGTAAGGAACAAAAAGAAAAAAAAAACTGTGTTGGAAAATGGTCAGTGAGTGTTTGGATAGTTCAACTACTAAGAAGGCAATAGGAAGGGTGCTATTATCTTTGAATACCTAATTTTAGCCACCACAATGACATAGTGGGCACTTTCAATTATTTTTTACTGACTGAAAAAAATATTTAAAACTTGTGTTGGTTTGAGAGTGGGTGTGGCCGTGAGTGCATTTACAAGTGTACAAGAGTGAGATGAGGCAGAGAGGGAGGGAGGAGAGGAAGAGATGAGAGAGAAGCAAAGAATTGAATGGGTATGTGAGAACAGAGGACAGTAAATGACTGGTGGTAACAGTTAAGTGCAGTTGTGGAATACAGACAACTTTCTTTGTGCATTCATTTTTGGTATAATCTCACCATACAACACCAATCAAGGTCTAAATGTAAACCATTGACCTCTCTTCACACTCTTGTGTTTCCACATAACATATGTCTTCTAAATAGTCTGTTTCTTCATAATTCTCAGATAAAACACTCTATCCCACAATCTTTAATTTTTATTAAAATATTAAAATTTTGATGATATATCTGATAAGTGGTGGTAATCATATATCAGTACATACTATTCTTTTATTGCAGGAGGGGGCTACGTGTGTGATCCTGCCAAACTTTGCCAACCTGTGTCTCAATGAGCAAAAGAGGATGATAAAGGAAATTATCTTGTTCACATATTTGACATCTGCAGACTATATATTCAGACCTAATAGAGATTTGAAGCCCCTTTCATTTTATAGACGTGGGAACTGAAATCTCAAGAGGTAAATTCACTTGTCCAAGGTCCCGTCCCTTGTAAAAGCTAAAATGTCCTAACCAATTTCTGCACTTCTTGACCCTGAAACTGAATTTTGATAAGACGCTCGCATTCACCATTTCCTGTCACACTGGACTTAAGAGACATGTGCTTTCTCCCAAAAAGCGAACTTTAGCCTTTCTCTTTGTTCTTATGGTCTGAATTTGTATGAGTCTCACTGATACATTTTTGAAATACTACTGCTTTGATCATGTTTTCCCTCAGATGAAGACTGCCCAATTTTTATACTTCTGAAATCTGTCCTTGTGTTAAAATTTTAGGTATAACCCATCCTCACCCTAACTATAAAATGCCTTCTAACATTAATCTTGAACAAATATTTCTGTCTCTAGGCAGACATCTTGTTCTTTTGCCACCTCCCTGTCCCATCCTTCCTCACTCCCACAAGCATTCGTACCCCATGAACACCTTCCGCAATCATTTTTACTTGTTTATTTTTTTTCTTTACCTCAAATGGGTTTGTCTCCTTTTTTCCTACTTATCCAAATTATACCACCCTTCCAGAGTCCTATCAGTTCCCAAGTGTTTCTAGAAGCCTAACTCCTTTACATCTAGTCAACAAAGAGACTTCCCTTTCTTGAGGGAGCATTTATCTCGTATCATGATTCTAAATAGCACTCTATGTTGCATTAAATAGTGTCATTTTTCAATTATTTTCTGTGTTTAGGTGTTGTCTCCACAATCAGAGTTGTTAATTTATTGAGGCAAAGACTGAGGCTTATATAAATTCTGTAATCCTAGTCATTAATAAGTATGCTATAACTTCATATTGATTTTAACGAAGGGCAGGAAATAGCCTGACATAATATCCAGCAGTCCTCAAATTCTATGCTTATTTAGAGACACATTAAATTGAAAATTAGTTCAATAAGTCTTTACTTTCTTTGGATATAATATGAAAGTACTTTAATTAATTCATTGATTTGTGTTAAATATTTTCAGTCTTATGTAGAACATTTCAGAGTGAAAGCATTAAATGAAGTCAAAGTTATTAATTAATCTTATTGGTGGTCATTGTACTTGTCTTCCCAACATTCATTTTATTAATTTCAACCTTCCCCTCATGTATAGCAATCATGTAATCTGAAAGGGATTGATTTCTTCTTTCTTCCTCTACTTCATGGATTGCTTTGAGTCTTCTAAACAAATAAGTATTCTTTTCTATTCCAGTAAATTCCAGTAATCCTGGCCTAAGCTAGTCAGCACGTGGTATTCTGGGTACAAAGCTGGGTCCGTGTTGACCCATTCAGCACAAAATTTAGCTAATTTTGCCAACATAAATTCTTTCCTTTATAGGAACATGATCCAATAAGTCTTCTAAAAAGTTTAAGGCAATTTATATTGGAATCTCCATTAAATATAAATCAAAGCATCCTAATGATTGTTCTTGTTTGTGACGTTTTAAGAGAATAATTTGAGAAGCCATTAATAATTTTTATCTCACATAGATGTGTGTGCTAAAGAAAGGGAATATGATTGGAAGTGAAATGAGAGACAACACAGATTTATAAAGGTGACACAGGAGCAAATGACTGCAATGGTCTCCTACAATGACTTGACTCCTGGGGAAAAGCTGATTAATTTAATATTGTAGATATTTTCAAAGGAACTTAAAATGTAGGCCTCATCTCTTTATTGCTACAAGAAACGCATTATGTAATGTTATGCCTACTAAAAATATAACCCTATACAAATTCATGCCTTTACATATTCTAGTAGATTTTTCACAATAATCCATATTGTTTCTGTGCTAAGCCTGTTTTGTAGATTTGTTAAAATCAGCAAGTGTGTTTTCAAAGTTCTTTAAATAGATCATTGGACTTATCATATTGTAAAATTGCATATTTTTAATTTGAAAATATTCTTTTTATTATGTAGCATATAGCTATCTGTATATGCTATACGAATAGCATTGAGAGAAAGATTATGATTAAAAAAATAAAACAACCCTTCCCCAATTCTTAATAGCTTGCCAGGATATTTTTGACCAGGATGCTTCTAAATGTACACAATATGTCTAGGTATTATTTTGTATATTACATGTAGCAATTGGGCTTAATATCTATTGAAGAAAACCCAAGTGCACTGTGATGAGTGCTAACAAGAAGGATAACTCTAAGATAATGAGAATAATCCTAACTGGGGTGTGCCAAAGTGTGACTTTTGATCTGTATTTTTGAAATATGAGTAGAATAAAGAGGCAGGGAAGGGAAACAGCACAAGCAAAGTCATGAAGTAGAGAACATTTTGAAAATTCTTGGACTGCCTGAAGGACGTAGGATGTGACAAAGTCCAGATTGTAGAAAACGCTAAAAATATTATATTTTATTATGTAAGCAATAAGGAACAAACAAATGTTTTCTGAGTAGGAGATAATATTAGACATTGCTTTGGGGAGGATATTGTGTTGGAGTTATGAAAGCTGGATTAGAAAAGAAAAAAAAATAAAAAAGGAGAACCCTCTGCAAAGAATTAGAACAATAGCAAAAATTGAGTGCAGGGAACACAACAGATGTTTCTGAAGTGATTGACAGAACTGATAGAAGCTAGTCAGTTGTGAGGATGAGGGAAAAAAATGTGTTACAATGGCTGAGGTCCACAAATAACACAAATATTTCTTGCAATAATCAAGATGGTGAATACTGAAGGAAGAGCATGTATAAGAAGACAGACTGAGTTGTGGGTGTTCAAGAAATTATGTTCTGGAAATCATTGGGAAATCTATGCTGGGACTTCAGAAAAGAGAGACCAGGACTGGAGAAATAATATCTGTTAAAGCTCCTCATTATACATGAAAATGAAGATGACTGAGGATGTTGCCATAGAAAACATAGCATCTAAAAGGGTGAAGGGAAAAGAATTTGAGAAGAAATCAAGACAGGGATTTAATGCAGGAGGAGAATGAGGATAAAGTCAAGGGAGGGTCCCTCAAAAGAGATTTTTGTAAGGATGGAGGACATGTCATCCAATGCTGCCAGGACATCAACTAAGATAAAAAGTCTGAAAATACATGACTGGGTTTAGCAATAAGTAGCATTTTTGAGAGGACATTTTCAGTACCTTACTGAGAGAAAAGAAGATTAGAGCAGGCTGCCTATGAAAGCTGAGGAAGCAGAAACTGCAAATATAGAATAAATGAGTTCTGGGGGGTTAGGGAAGGAACCAAAAGGGAAGGTGATTTAGGAAAGGCAGGATTAAGGGAGGGTTTTTAATTGGATTGAAGGGACTCAGGCTTTTTGTGGGCTAAGGGAAAAGAGAAAGGGAGGATGCTGAACTATGAAAGGCACTTAGGGAAAAATCATAAGACAACATGTAGACTAGAAAAAGCCACACAGGAGGGGCTCAAAGGCAGTCGGTTGTAAAAGGGAAAAGATGATTTGTTTCTCTGTGAGAAGAGGTTACCAAAAGTTCTGTTTTTTGACAGGAATGGCAAGGTGAGCTTTATTCAAAAGCTGTTGCACTATATAAGGACCAGAAACAACACAGGATAAGGGATGATAAGCATATCAAGGTGATTGTATATACTTACATACATGTTATGTCAGTGATGTGGAAACATGTCCCATAAACATGGATTTTTATTGTGAAAGTGAATATTTTATGTTTAAAACAGCCTAGAAAATTATTACTGCTAATGGGAGAGTGCCTCCGAGAACCCAATTAATGAATGAATTTTCAAACATAGCTCATGCCTTTCAGTAATACACACCTGTGCTCTAGTCATTTTAGTGCACTAATAAATTTTATCGCTTGCTCTCCTTCCACTCCATACAATGAACATTAAGTTAGTGCTAAGAATAAATAAAAAAGAATTACACAATTATAAATACAATTATATATTATATATTGTACATCTATAATATACATTATTCTACATATAATTATATATGCAGTTATATATACAATTAATATACTGTTATATTTAAATATATTGTGTCTAAATGGAAGAATAATATGAATTAAATATTATTAACATAAATCATTTAGTTAATTAAAATTATTAATACAATGTATACTATATGTTATGATTATAAAATATAAATGACTATAAATAAAATAAAAACAGGAATCATTTGGGGCGCTCAGTTGGTTAAGCGTCCAACTTTGACTCAGGTCATGATCTTGTGGTTCGTGAGTTCGAGCTCTGTGTTGGGCTCTGTGCTGACAGCTCAGAGCCTGGATCCTGCTTCAGAGTCTATTTCTCCCTCTTTTTCTACCCCTCCCCCACTCACGGTCTCTCTCTCTCTCTCTCTCTCTCCCCCTATATATACATATGTGTGTGTGTGTGTGTGTGTGTGTCTGTGTGTATATACACACACACACATATATATGTAAAATAAATAAATGTTAAAAAAATTAAAAACAAAACAAAACAGGAATTATTTACTGAACACCTACCATGAGCCAGCATTGTGCTAGATAGGGACTTTATATATTATTTCATTTATTCCTCATAGCCACACAGCGAAGTAGAAATTGAGACTCAAGGAAAGGGTCACCAGTTTACCAAAGGCACAAAGCAAGGGCAAGACATGAATTCAGGTCTCTCACAACTGTATTCAGGGTGTTGCTTTAAATAAGTCTGTGACCATGACTAATGACATAATTTTACCTTATCTTCTAGTTTCGATCTGTGGTGGGGATACAGAACAGTTGATTCTTACCTCGTATCTACAACTCTTTATTTTAAGCTCATCTCACAGTTTATTTTTTCTGCAATAAATAAGTCTAATCTTAACGGTCCTTAGTCTTTTTTCTTCCTTTTTACTTGGTTGGTACTGTCACTTTATCACCTTTCGAGAATCTGTGAGGTAGTCAAATCATAGCAGTTGTAATTTCAAAGGTTTAGCATACCAATATTTTACCTAAGCTTTCATATTATGAGCTCAGCAGTGAGTTTGTGGGTGAGACTAATAGGAAAAGAGTCTGTAATATTAGGCAATAATGTAATACTGAATTTGGAGGAAGTGGCTGAATGAGGTGCTCTGCAGCATAAGTACACTACCCTTACTCTGTAGAGTAATATGCCAGCTAGAGAGAGTCCTTAACCTGAATTGTGAGAATGATTTTATGATAAAAATACTGCATGGTGAGTCTGAACACCAAAAACTCATTTGTGACTGTGCCACTAAATGTGACCTTGGTTTCTTTAACGTTTCTTTAACGTTCTCTGCTGCTGTTTACTCAAACTTAGAAGAAAGAATTTGTTAAACAATCTTTCCAATTCCACATAGTCAATAAAACTGTTGGATAAAGCTCTATTTATAAAGAACATCCTGGGAGTAGGGCTTACCTTAAACTAATGGGTTTTGGAGGAAAAACAGATGAATCACTTTCTTTTGGCCTTTACATATAGACCAACTTCTCAAATGGTGAGTGATCAGAAGCCGAAAGGAAAGAGCAAAGACTAGATGTATCCATTCATTCCTTTCCTGACATATAAAACTCTGAAATACCCCCCTGACCTCAGTTAACTGTGTAAGTCCAAAAGGGCTTTTGTTTTCCTAAGAGGAGTTAAATAAAAATTACACTAAATGTTTCAGGAGCTAATGCTGCTCTTCAGATATCTTTGTTCAAATCTCTTGTGATTTACTGTCACAAAAATTTCTGAACAATACCACAGCAACTCTACCTAACAAACGAAAGAGAAGCCATAACCGTATATTGTCATGTGCGACAAGTTAATGTGGAGCATTTTCTAGTGCTGCCCTCTCCAGAGGTTCCAACACACAAACATCAGGCTGAGTGTATTTAAACAAGCAGTGTTTGAATTCATTCCAACCTTTCCATTTACAGCAATTTAAGACTATTTGTATTCAGGAAACAAAATAACAAGGGACAGCTGTTTCTCCACTTTGCTCTTACTTCTAGGCTATTTAAAAACACTTTGACAAGTTAAAAATGTAAAAGAGCATCATTATAATTTAGGGAATGCGTACGTCAGGTAAAATTATGGAGACCAGCATAAAATCAATAGTTTCCTTTTAAACCAATTTTACTAACAGAGAACTAGCTTATATTTTGGAATACAGGCAACGTGCTAGGTATTTATATGTCATATATCTTCAGCTTAAGAGATTCAAGAATGAGCCCATACAAGAACAGAACATTACCCATGGGTGGTCCTACATATATCTAGTCCTCTGAAGCATGCTTATATTGTTATGGGCCATACCACTCAAGCCCACCAGTAGCTGAAGACCACTCAGCTGATGTGTATAGACATTACCTCTGCATTCACCATTAGCATTTCATAGTATAAAGATGTTACATAAGTTAACTCTTCCACTGATTACTGAAAGGAAATGCTGGGCTGATAAGGCTACCCCATCATCTCCCTAAAGCAGTGGAAGGGATCATACCCACAACCTTAAACTGCCTTCACCGTTATTCAACCAAACAATGAAAGGATGATGTATGAGAGCCTAGGGTGTGCCTTACATTATTCTTTCTACATGGCAGATTGTAATGCCATGCTTGAAGAATTCAAATTTTCAATGCTGGCAGAGCTATGCACAACCAGAAATTTTCTAAGATGATCATAGTCTATTGGAAATCTACCTTTCAGAACTCTGCATATGAAAAATTAGTTTGGAATCAAACTCTAAATTGCTGCTTCAAAATGTGGCACTATTATAGCTACTTAAGAGAAAAAAACACAAACCCACTGATTGAATGTGCCCAAAAGAATGCTTTTGATTTAAAAAAAAAAAAAAAACTAATCAACAGATTTTTCTTGCTTCCTAGGACGTGTGAGTGTTGCTTCTTTTCCTGAGATACCACATATGAATATTAACAAAAGAACAGTGCACACAGGAGAAATGCTGTTTTTGTAAACTCAATGGGATGAATGTTAACAGTTTTAGGAATATGTTATGGTAAGGGGGAGGGGTTTGTCCATATGCATGTGGTTATTTTTAGGTAAGTAAATTACCTTCCAAAGGAGCCAGATGGCTCTAGGAACACATCTGCAGCTTTGGTTTTCGTTTTCTCACTCCTCACACTGATAATGGCAGGGTCATTGAGGAGACGGTCACAAGCAATCCTATGAAACGTACACTGCTTTGTGTAAAAACAGGCAGAAATATATACTATAGATTTTTTGTAAGCTAAGGCTATAAGAAGATGGACTTCTATCATTGTTAAACCAATTGGCAACATTTCTCTTCAAGATTGCTGTATGGAGAGGTAAGGAACTTGTTGAGGGATACTACAACACTGGGGGAAATTCTGAGATTGAAGATTATCCATGAATTACAAGCCACCTTATTTGGCGGAAGTATTGTTTGTTTATATTGAAAATAAAAATTATGACATTGTTTTCATCTTATTCAGCTCTAAAAATGGAACTTTGTGGTGATAAAAAGCACATTATTCAATAATTTCGCGGCATACCCACTGTGCCAGTCATCAAAGTTTTGTGCCTTTCCACTTTCCATGTTTCTTTGCCCTGTTTCATGCTACTGATGCTGGATCCTGGAAACACATCTTCCTTTCCAGCTGGCAAGATGTTAAGCCTTATTTGGCAGCAGGTGCTGGGGGGACACCTTTGGAGAAGGGGTTCTCTGCTTGCTTCTGGTACAACTTCTAATTAATTCTTTTTCCTAGTACATGACTACAAGTTGAGTGGAGGACATCTAGTGGTTCTCACATTCCAGGAAGCTTCCTAGCACCCCCAGGGAAGCTTCCTTGTAAGTTTTGTGAGCTCACAAGCCAGCATCTTTCCCAGGAAGTTTTCATGGGAACCTGGCAGACAGTTTCATGTTAGCTATGGTTGATCTGCATCATCTCAACTAACTGTGCCATCCAGCAATCACTGCCATACCCTCTCCAAAAAAGTCTGACTCTCAGTATTGGGGGACAGGGCAGGAGTTAGGTAGTGGGGCCTCTTACAAGTTTGCTTCTTCCTTGGGTACTATGTCTCTCCCTAAAGGTAGTACCTGCTCTCCATATTTGCTATTTCTGAATTCTTTGAAGTTCTCTTCATCCTTTTGTTGGTTAATATCCTGTTACTACTTAACCATTATATTAATATGAAACTTTCCATGTTCAAATCACTCATGTGGCTTCTGTCTCTTGACTAAATCTTAACTTGTACACTCAATTAAACTATTCAGGACAAGATGGATAATAAGACATTTTAATTAAAGAAATGAGTGGGCAGCTGAAAGTAATAAAGTCTGGAAAAATATGAAAACACACAAACTGGGAAGGTATGAATTAGAATAGACAAGTGTGGCAGAGAGTATAAGCTCTTCCTTAAAATCTGCCCTTCTCCTCTTTAATACTCCCAGAATTATAGCCAGACACAAAACTGCCCAGCTTGTCTGTTTACTTGCTGCCTTGCAGTTATGTGTGGCCATAGGACCAAGTTCTCACCAATAGAGTGTGAACACAAGGGATACATGCCATATCCTTTTCTGGGACTTGAGAGATCATGCATGTCTCTATTACATTCTCTTCCTCCTTTCTGATCAGAACACAGAAGTAGAGTGGCTCAGCTATGACCATACAGATGACAATAGTGCTCTAAAGGATGATCGAGCAACCATTTAGAAGGAATCTAATTCCTGAATGACTGTGATGAAAAGAGGTGCCATATAAACCTGGATTGCTTATGTCAAACCTATTTCATAGACAGAGGTATGTTTATAGTTATTAACCCACTATAATTTGGAGTCTATTTGTTATAACAGTTTAGTTTTGATCCAACTAATATAACTGTGGGGAAAGTCACTATTGTTCCTCTGTCTCATGCCTCTATTTGACCTAGATGTTATTATCTATAATTGTTCATATATATTAAACTATTATTCCACTATTTCCATATCCAAATGTGTTCGATTGAAAAAATATTCCCAATCTCTAGAACATGGTCTTAACCTTCTTTGATGTATAGATCCCTGAATTTAGTGATTCATCACTTACATATTACACCCAGTGCTCATCAGAACAAATGTCCTCCTTCATTCCCATTACCCATTTAGCCCATCCCTCCATCCACCTTCCCTGTTGCTAATGTTATTAATTCCCATTTTGTATTCCAGTGTCAATAGCACATGACCTAAAACTAGGACTCAGAAGTCCTCTTACCATTATATGAAGAAAACGATAGTTTATGACTGTGTAGGGCTACATAAAAATAATTTTTTAACCTTCACTAGTAAATAGTGACATTAAAAACTTCTGACATTTAAAAAAATATTGAATATGCACCATATGTCAGGAACCAGGATTTTATTGAACAAGGTAGACCTTGTCTTTGCCCTCATAGATCTTATAGTTTAGTGAGAAAGACAGATATTAAATAAATAATAAGAAGGGATGGGGCGCCTGGGTGGCTCAGATGGTTAAGCCTCTGACTTTAGCTCAGGTTATGATCTCACAGTTAGTGAGCCCCACTTCAGGGTCTGTGCTGACAGCTCAGACTCTAGAGCCTGCTTCAGATTCTGTGTCTCCCTCTCTCTCTGCCTCTTACCCTGACCTCTCTCAAAAATAAATAAACATTAAACATTTTTTAGAAATTCCACTGGTTATTTTGAAAAAGGATTATTTCGAAAAAGAACATCTAGTAGGAATCCAATGAATGCTGTTATTAACTCAAACTTATAAATAGCATTATGATGCAGGTCATTTACAGTTCAAATACGTCCGGTAAATAATTTACCTGATAAATGCCACAAAGCATTGATTTTTAAATGCATTTGATGTTTAGTTTGGGAACTTAAAATTAGAGTTTTATCATTCAGGAATCAAAACGCATTTGCCTTCTTCTTATTATTTTCTGCAGTTGCACACCCTTTGGTAGGGATGGTAGGGATATGTGAGTGGTTGACCCTGGCAGAGGGGAATATTTTACCACTGAGATTGTTTGGAATTGTCAGTACATATTATAGTTAAAAGTTGACCAACTTTTGGTCAGTTCATTACTGTTTAAAGTTCTCTACCCACAAAGAACCCAACATGGAAGGCACCTGGGGCAGAATATTCCTAGTGTCCTAACCTCTTGTGATGCCACTAATTTTCTGCACTGATCTTGGAATCACACAGTCACTAATACTCTATACATTAATGGTTCTTTTGAACTTGGGTGTTTTATTATTTCTTAGCATTTATTATATGCCAGACATGGTCCTAAGTGCTTCCCAGATATGAACTCCAAAATCCCTCATAACAACCTTTTAAAGAAGATAAAAATAGTTTTTAAAAAGATTAAGGATTTTAGTTCAAAAACTTTTCATTTATAGAGTCAGTATTTTTCTATGAGCAAAATGACTGGTAAGATTTAAAAATTGTTTTGTGCTGTAGAATTGAGTTTTACTTTGTAGACTGAAATAACAGCTATTGTCTGGGAGGGAATTAATTTGACCTCTTTGAAATGCTAATTAAATTCTTATCTACAAACCCAATATTTGCATTGTTGAGCTATGTAAAGGAAATATAAAATCCATAGGCTTGATGAAATGATAAAAGACATTTGTTTAACGAAATCATTAAAAAGGAATAGTCACTTTTATTCTGGGCATATATTCTGTCCCACATGTAAGAACAAAACAAAATAATACCAATTCATAGAAAGCATATTACACTTAACTGTATGTGGTGTTTGTTATTTAGGTTGTTTTGACAATACACAGAGGAATATTTCCTGAATTTTAAAATTAAAAAGACTAAGTTAATATGATTATGCCTTCAAATAAACAGTTGAATGATGTCAGTTTGATTTCTGTGAGCTTATGAACTTAAATTTTCACCAGCTTCCAGGTGTTGATTCTTGTAAGTCAAATATCATTTACTCTTGAATATATTTCTATCAACATATTCTAATTTTAATTAAAATATTCTTAGATAGTAGAAAAGTTTATGGCATAATTTTCAATAGACCTAACTGATGCAAGTATTAATAACAAAGAGATACACAATAATCCACACTACACTACATGTTTTAAATAATAAGTGCATATTTTCAGACTCATACTTCAATCCAATTCAAAAAATACTACTTTCAAAGTACATTAGTGCAGTGAATTTTGTCGACTACATACCCACTGGGATTTCCTGATATAAACAAGTTCAGGCCAATAAATTACTGTCATTTTGTGTAATTCATTTGGCTATGGCTGAATTTTTCCATTTTTAGATTTTTATTTTATTTTTATTAAAAAATTAATGTTCATTTATTTTCCAGAGACAGAGAGACAGAATGAGAGTGGGGGAGAGGCAGAGATGGAGGGAGACACAGAATCTGAAGCCAGCTCTAGGCTCTGAGCTTTCAGCACAGAGCCCAATGCAGGGCTTGAACTCACAAACAATGAGATCATAACCTGGGTGGAAGTCAGACACTTAACCGACTGAGCCACCCAGCAACCCCTCCGTTTTTAGGTTTTTTTTTTAAAGAAAACTGTACTATCTTTCCTCTTTATTATGGCCCTACCATGATGGCCATAAATTAAATATAATCATAATAAAATAAGATTTTATGTTATATTTTAATTATCAAATTCAAAGTGATAAAAGGAAAACAGTAGATTTACACTTCTCCATATGTAATGGACTATTGTGCGCCTTAAAGGACACTATTTATCATATTGATTCAGGTGTAGAAATTATTTTCTGTTGAAACTAATGTCACATCAATGTTTTATAAATAAAATCTCCTCTTAGAAGAAGGAATGTGCATGTTCATGTCTATGGATGATTGAGAAGGCTAGAGGTGTTGATTTAGATGGGATACAATTGTACTTGAAAGTCTGATGCTTAAAATCACTGTGAATCAGAATAATGTATACATGGAGCAAATCGATCAACAGGGCTTCTCGAATAACTGACATGTTAGTGGGGCTATATTGAACCAGGATTGAACTCAAGTCAGACTGTCACTCATGATTTACCTGGCAGAGCATTTTTTTTGAGTGAAAGTGAGTTATGTCTTTGATTAGAACATACAGAAAAATAGAGTCATCAGATAGACAGAATAGAGATTGACTTATTTAAAAACTCCTATTGAACCAAAGCCAGTATTTATCCTCATTCTCCCAACATAGGTTTACATGACACAGACACAGGTCCCAGTTGAAGCTTCTCTATAAAGATAACAGCAGAGCTTTTGTTATTGGTCTGAATATACTTTAAACCAAAAAAAAAAAAAGGCATATTGGATTACATCTTTTCACTGTTTTTGTATGCTAGATGCTTATTCATAAAATTAATTATCAGTAAATTAATCTATAGTACCAATCTTTCTACTATAGAACATGATCTACTAGCCTAGACGTTTAAAAAAAAAATTCCTTAAATTCCAACACAAGTGGCTCTCTTAGTGTTCCAGAGAGTATCAACATGCTCTCTTTCTCTTCTTCAAGTTACATTTTTTTAGTGATTTTCTGGGGCTTGGGATGAGGAAAGAGGTTTCCAGAGGGTTGGACACGTTACAGGACAGCACTGATGTCAAGAAACACAACTATCTAATAAAGCTCAGTAGCTTAACAGAAGGTTCAGCTCAATAAGGGATTAGAGAGACAATATTTGTCTAGAAGAAGGTATCCAAAGAGACAACAGACTTTCTCATGTCCTAATCTACCTAACCCCTGATCCCCACTTCCTTTCCCTAATTCTTACTCATTCTTCATATCTCAAGTTAAATATCATTTGCACAGAGATGTCCTCACTGACCCCCTGACTAGGTTAAGTACCTTGTTATATTCTCATAGCATTCTCCACTTCTGTTTGGTATAATTCATTTGTAACTTGTTTATCTATGAAGCTTTTATCTAATTTCACTGTATATCTCCAGTGCCTTGCTCATAACAGGCACTCAAAAATATTTGTTGAAAGAATGGATAGCTGAGATCACTAATAGCAGTTATATATTATGATGGGTTTCAAGAGAGAAAATCTAAGATGGAGAGCTTAAGGTTGAGGAGTTGATACTGGATCATTTTTCTGTAACATTTCTTAATAATTTCCTTCTTTTGGTTTGGAGTCCCAGCTCTTTGTTTTAGCATAAAGAATACAATTATCCCAATGATGTCTTGACAGACACAAACATACTTATCTTTATAGTACACAATCTACAACACCACAATTTTCACCAGCTTAATGAATGGTGAAGGATCAGGCAGCCATTTGAATCTTCTACCCATTCTTTGTTTTTGTACTTAGAGACTCCAAGTGTTGACAGTAGCTCTGAATTATTTTTAATAGGCTAATGGTTGACATTAAAACAAACCACATGTACTTGAGCATGACAAACATCATATTGAAAGTGTTAATATCATAACTATCTCACGTATTACACTGACCTTGCACTTAAAAAGAATAGCAAACAATATGCAATCGCAAACAATAGCAAAGCAATTATGGTCACTACTTGATTCTTAATCACTTACTTTGACTCATTCCATGATTACACTTATTTATGGAACATTTCCTGATGACAATTCTGCACTAATTCTACTGAATACTGCAGGGTACTAAAATTTATTATTGTAAATTCACTTTGAACATTAACTAGTCTTGGAAAAAGGCACATGTTTTTACAAACATCTTACATTCTTCTATAGAGTGCCACTGATAACAAAATTCCCAATCCACATTTAGTCTTCAAGTATCAATGTCCTGCCACTGCAATAGGGACTTTGTTTTCAATTACTCAGCACTTGCTGGCAGAAATGTTTTCCTTTTTCCTTCTTACACTCTGTTTGAGTAGCAAAAAGGATAACACATATCAGGCAGTTTAAAATCCTCCCTGGTGTTATCCATAGGCAGTTAGTCAGAAAGCTTTCTAAGGAAAAATCCTTCTCAACAGAGAAAAATATACTTGAATATTTTGTAAGGCACTTTGTAGAGATAGAAATAAATGGGGAAAGCTACAAGCTGTCGAATTCACTCCCCTAATGTGTCTTTGCTGTCATAGGAGCAGGATTTAATTCAAAACTCAATACCGCTCTGGAAATTTACTTTCCTCAAGAAAAGTGCAGCCTTGAGGAGAAAGTAATTACTAAATATGAGTGAGGAAAGGGAACAATGAACCGAAGCCTAAACAGATCATTATAGTTGTTACCAGAGGGTTTCGGAGTCAGGAAGAGGAAGAAAATGGTATGTACATGTTTGACATTTTAATATTACACTCTCATTAGCTGCTTTCTAAACTCTGAAATGTTTGACATGTAATAAAGTACCCAGAAGATAGGCCATTTTCTCTAGCCCTTACCGAATGATTCTATTTAAAATAGAAAAAGAAGAAAAAAGAAGAAAAAGGTGGAAAAAGTAGAAGAAAAAGGTAACGTGTGACTCCAATTTTAGAATTCCACAGAAAATGCCTGAAAATACAATATTCATCATTTGGGACTAGCATGAATCAGCGCCAGTATTTTTAATAGTTGTAACCTACTCATTGTTGATTGCATTAACAAATTTTCAATTTTATTGGACATAATTTATTGCTATTGACTGGTAAAAGATGGAAAAGATTTAAATATTTTGCAAATTTAAGTTTAAAATAGTTTATTTAATGAGCCCCATGAATCCATACCATAACATAAAAATTTCACAGAAATAGGGTTGATGTCTTTCAAAATCTCTACGAGAGTTGAGGTGATATTTGCTATCTTATTCTGTACTGGCTGGTAAGACATTTGATGTAAATTTTTTTCTCCTGGATCCTTTATAAAAAATTAGATACTGAATTTCTCTAGTAAAAAGAATAAACAATAAAAACTATTGTTAAACAATGCGATCACTAGCTTGGCTACCCTATCAAATGGAATTTAATAAGAAGCTCATTTTTCTGCCCTAATTTCAGAGCTATCAGACTAACAATGCATGTTTGAAAATCCTAAGTGAAGAGAAGGCATGACTATGAACTCAACTACAGACAATTGTGTTTTCTTCTCTGGATCTTCAGCACTGGCAGATACTCAGCAAACGCGGTATTTTGTTTATCAGTTTTACATAGTGGTCTGGTTCAGAAAATAGTAAATTCCTTTATTAAAAATTTCTTCTATTTTTCCAGAATTTTTTTCAATGTTCCTTTCAATTATCCCTTTTGGCACAAGGTGAAAGAAGTCTATTATAAGGACAGCTGCCAGGTGTAATACGTAAAGTTCCTTTTTTATTTCTTGAATTACATGGTTCCCGGACCCATCTCTTAGGACTTTATTATAATATATTAAGACATGCTAAGTGCATATTTTGTATAATATTTAATTGATCAATGGGAAAAATGAAGTTAGCTTTTTTATGTATTCTATTGCTTCAACTCATTTAACTTAAAGAATATATTTATTTTTCTCAAACTAAATTTAGCTGCTTCTTATTAATCAAATAGGTTAATTTTATTTTTTTTATTTTTTATTTATTTATTTATTTATTTATTTATTTATTTATTTATTTTTTTGAGCCATTTTATTTTATTTATTTATTTTATTTTTTTTATTTTTTTAATATATGAAATTTACTGTCAAATTGGTTTCCATACAACACCCAGTGCTCATCCCAAAAGGTGCCCTCCTCAATACCCATCACCCACCCTGCCCTCCCTCCCACCCTGCCCTCCCTCCCACCCCCCATCAACCCTCAGTTTGTTCTCAGTTTTTAACAGTCTCTAATGCTTTGGCTCTCTCCCACTCTAATCTCTTTTTTTTTTTTTTTTTTTCCTTCCCCTCCCCCATGGGTTTCTGTTATGTTTCTCAGGATCAAATAGGTTAATTTTAACTCATTACAGAAATGCACGTTTCCAATGCAATGGACAAATTGACATGTACTGTATTTACTCTGAATGTTGAAAGCTGCTGAGGTTTTTGTTTAGGAGTGGTGGAGACAAAAAAGAAGTGGAGAGGAGGAAAGGGACAGATCCTTCAGGCTTCTAGTTTTATTCAAGTTTTGTCTTCTACCTCTACTATACTTTCTCTACACCATTCCTGGGCACAAACACAATTTGTAATATTCTCCATTGTCATGGTCATCTAAACTTGCATTAATATGTGCATTGCCCAGGGATGGACACACAGTACCTTTTTTATTTAAGTGAATTTATATTCCTAACAGCATTGCTCGAGAATGTTCATTTTCTCATATACTGACTAGACTGATGCTTTGTTTTTAATTTGCCAATCTAGTTTGGAAAAATATAATGCCATTTTATGTTTATTTTCCTGATTACTCATGAAATTGAACAGTATTTTTGCTTACCAAGCACTTGTATTTCTTTTGGGAATGACTTAGTTATATTTTGCCCACATTGTTAATTATGTGGTCATTTAAAAGTGACTTATTAAAAGATTAATATATAATTTTCTAGTTTCTCATTTGTCTCTTAAACATGTTCATGTTATATTTCACTGTTCTTAAATTAGTACAAGCAGATTTTCCATCAATAACACAATACATCCCTTAATTTTCATCTTCAATTATATCTCATATAGAGTATGCCAAAGATAGGGGCTCTGAGATATACACATATATGCATAATGGTGAAATTCTCCTGATAGCTACTTGAGCAGCCAAAATGAATATAGATATTGGGCTATTTTATTATAGCGTTGAGTATGTAACTACTTAGAATATTTACCTGTTTTTCATAAATTTGGAAATTGTTACTTTACATCACTTATCATGTACAAACTAATTATAAACTAAAGCATTTGTCTCTATCCAGAATTTTAAAGCTTTCTTACAACAAAACCATAAAATTTTAACATTGGAGGCAATTACTCTTGTTTGTACACAATATTATTGTTAAACAGACTTTTAAAAATGTTTTGACCAAAAAGATGGACAAAACCAATCTAAACATGTCCTAAGTCTCAGGTTTATATTCCCTACATATTAGTAAACTTTTGTGGTACTTCAATTTCAGGTTTTTTTGGCTAAAGATCAATCAGTGTTAAAGTTTCAAAACAGTAATGTTATTTAAACCTGGGAAATATCTGAAAATATAATTATTTGGGCCTTGCGTATGTATACATACTTGGAGAAAGGGGCTGCAGGCACAATTTTCTTAATGAGCTATGACAATACTTAAAAGCATCTGTGTGCTATGCTAATTTGACTTTCCTGATAGGAATTGTTTTAATATTCTTCCAAGTTCTAAAGTTTGCCTAGTAAGAGTGCCAGTACAAACAATGAGATGTGCTTATGTATTCTGCTTTTTCAGGAGTCTCCCATCCAAGTTCATTTTGATTTGTATTATATATTGTATATTTGTATTACATTTTGTATTTATAAATATGCATCCTAGCATAGACATAATATATATAATATTATATATATTTATACATATATCATTTCTATGCTAGGGTAATTTTATTATGGGGAACGTATATTTAATTGGATTTATGATAATCATTATGCCACTAATAGTTTTTGTGGGAAACTTTTTTCCCTTAGTAATTTTGTCCTATATATTTTATAGTTGCATCTTTTATGTTTAAAACGTGTTGACTGGGTGTCTACTGATATTTTATGAATATATTTTAGAAAACTCTACTGTCTTATTTTAATTATAAATATCTTAATTTGAGAACTATTATTTTGTTTTTATGGGTAATTGAATATTTCCTCAGAGAAATAAAAGGTTTCATCATGAATAATTGATTCTATCCTACATAAAGGTAGAAAAAGGCCATAGATGATTAGGTTTATTCTGCTATTCTTTTCTCCCCCCCATTCTTTCAACTTTTCCTTTTTGAAATTCAGGATAAAGCCTTCTCATTTACTCCAATCTTCTCCAAATCCTTTTTCAGATCTATAAATCTCTCTAATAAGTAAGGGCCCAAATGTTTAAATACCTATGAGCTTTAGGTATGGAATGATCTACTACAAACATTGTTTTTCTTTGAAAGATTTTTTACATTAAAAATTCATATGAACTTTAAAAATATATGTATTGTATATGTGTATATATACATATATATATTTCAATATAATAAATAATGTTATAGACCTGAAATCATAAAAATACTAGAAGAAAACATAAGTTGTAAACCCCTTGACATTGGTCTTGGTGATGACTTTTTGAAATTGATACCAAATACACAGTCAAAAATGAACAAATTAAAAAGTGGGACTGCACCAAACTAAAAACTTTCTTCAGAGAAAAGGAAAACATCAATGAAATGTGAAGGCAACCTACTGAATGGGAGAAAATATTTGCAAATCACATATCTGATAAGAGGTTAATATCCAAAATATATAAAGAACTCATACAACTCAAAACAGACACAAAACAAACAATCTGATTTAAATGTGACCGAAAGATCTGAATAGACATTTTTCCATGGTGTTCCATGGCCAACACGCACATGGAAAGATGCTCAACATCACCAATCATCAGGAAAATGAAAATCAAAACCCCAATAAGATATCACATCATACCTATTGGATGGTTATTATTAAAAAGACAAGAAATACAAGTGTTGGTGAGGATAAAAAGGGATGCTTGTACACTGGTAGGTAGGAATATAAATTGGTGCAGCCACTATGGAAAAGAGTATGGAGATTCCTCAAAAAATGAAAAATAGAGCTACCATATGATCCAACAATTTCACTCTTTGATATTTATTTGAAGAAAATGAAAGTGCTAACTCAAAAAGATACATACAGCCCTGTGTTCACTGAAGCATTATTTACAGTAGCCAATATAAGGAAACTACTTGTCTATCAATGGATGAATGAATAAAGAAGATATGACGTATATGTATGCATGTATGTGTGTGGATTGAATACAATAGGACATTATTCAACCATTAAAAAGAAAATCTTTCTATTTGCAACAGCATGGATGGACCTTGAAGACATGTGAAATAAGTCATACAGAGAAAATACCATATGATCTCACTTTTATATGGAATCTAAAAAAAACAAACAACAACAACAACAACAACAAAACAAGCTCATAGATACAGAGATTAGATTTGTGGTTACCAGAGGCAGAGAGGGTGGAAGGTGGATGAAATGGGTGAAGGAGATCAAAAGGTACAAACTTCCAGTTATAAAACAGGTAAGTCATGGCAATGTAATGTATAGCATGGTGACTATATTATATTGCATATTTGAATGTTGTTGAGACAGCAGATATTAAAAGTTCTCAACACAAGAAAATAATAATTATGTATGATGGATGTAGACTTACTGTGGTGATCATTTTGCAATATGCAAATATTGAATCATTATGTAACACACCTGAATTTAATATATGCTAATTGTACCTCAATAAAACTGTATAGGCAAAATATACACTAAAAAAGAAATAATGATGCAGGTAATTCAACATAAAATAAATTTGTTTAGGAAAAAAGTCTTTGAATACTATCTAGATTCCTGAAACAAAAATACCAGTAACTACAAAATGCTAGGCAAGCAGTCTGGAGAATAGGTATAAAGATAAAAATCTCTAAAATCCAGCACAATCTGCCTCTTTTTTTTTCTTGATATGACAATGATTGATATTTGGTTTTCCAGGGCGGAAAAGCCAGGGTTGGAGTTGAAAGTGTCTACATAGGTAACAATTCATCAAAACTGGTAGATGTAGGCGAGTTGATTGCAAAGAATCTGGATGAGGTACAACTCAACCAAAATTTACAACATGACACTCAAAACGAAATCCCATGTTCCAGATATGCTCTGACAAGCAAAGGGAATGGTTGCAGGACTACTTTTCAAGAGCTGTTTGATTTTATCTCAACATTCAAGAATTCCATCAGTTTTAAGATCTTACATAAGCAATATTGTTTTGTTGATAAGAAAATGGAACAAGAACCAACACAAAAGAAAGAATTCTCAGTGACTATTTTTTTTTTCAACCTAAAATAAACAATACGAGCACTTTTTCCAGGTTCTTCTACTTGGAGAAGCTGCACATTTGCCAACGATGATGTGCATCCCAGAAACATCTGATCACAAATGCTACACTCCTCTCGTGAAGCCACTGGATTCAGCTAGCCTATATATAGTCTTTTCTCAAACTTTGAATATTATAGACTTTAAGATAATAAAAATCTTCTAGAAAAAAAATGATGTCTACTTATTAGTCATGCAACACTATGAGTTTGTCCACCTCATCACGAAGTCCTTATTTAGTAATGAAATGCTGATTAACACTGATTAACTGATAGATCACTGATTAAAATGGTTCATTAGGGAAGTAACTTGCATCTTATTAATAAACAACCAAATTATCCTCATCTCACAAACTGTCGTTAAATAGTTTAGTCTTAGAAGAAATTTCTCTGCCCTCCCCAAATAGTAATGCTTTATCTCTTAATACCTTTCTTAATTTCAGAGGCACCTGGGTAGCTCTGTTGGTTTAGTATCCAACTCTTGGTTTCGGCTCAGGTCATGATCTCACAGTTTGTGAATCTGAGTCCCTGTTGGTTTGGCTCCATGTTGACAGTACAGAGCCTGCTTGGGATTCTCAATCTCTCTCTCTCTCTCTCTCTCTCTCTCGCTGCCCCAGCCCGCTCTCTCTCTCAAAATAAACTAAAGAAAGAAAGAAAGAAATAACAAAAACCTTTCTTAATTTCAGAATGCTGGTTTTTTGATATACACACAAAATGGAATTTTTAAAGCTTATTAGACTATTTTTTGTCCTCAGGTGAATTTTTCACCATTCCTGAGTAACGTTGCATAAAGTATGACACATAAAAACTGCATGCCAAATACTGAGCTGAATGATAATATTCAATAGTCTTTAATCCCTATAAACAGTGTCTGTGGTAGGTATTTAGTCTTCCTCCTTTTACTTTCAAGATATGATTGTGGCCTAAGGCTTATCTTATAGCTGGATATCTTTCTCTCTTTATGCTTCTCTTGAAGATCACATCTGAAAAATGCTTTATTTCTATACAGAAATATCCAAATGTCTTCCTCTAATGCAGCTACTTTCCCTAAATGTCATCTGTGTTATCTTTATATCTCATATTTGTTATGTCTGATATTCTTCTTTCACCCACAATTTAATACTGGAAAGTAACTGTGGTCTGATAGAAAGTCATTCTAGACTATAAATAATCAAAAAATTTAGTCTGGGGTCCTGAATGTGCCCTGATTATGTGAGCTTTGTCAGTTGAGTACCTTTGTCAGCTTTGTCAGTTATTGAGTACCTTTGACTCAATAAGCACTCTTATTTCTAAAACAATATTAGAATAGTACTTGGTATCTTCCTCTACTCTCCAATGTTATTTAATGACTAAAACTAAATAGTCCTAGTTTCCATCACCCTTTTTGTTCTGTATGACTCTGCAGTTCTCACGACTGATACCTTTTTAATCTTTCAGTTCAACCATGCTCTTGGAGTCATCTTAAAAATCTCATAGTTTGAACTCTAAATCCTGTCAGTTATATTGTACTGACAATTCACTTTATTATGAGTATTGCATAATAATATCCCTCAAATATATCCCTCTCTTCCTAATTCCAATGTATTCTCCATGATTCTAGATTTAATTACTTCTCTCTGAAATAATATCAAAAGGCATCCTAACTGTTCATTGGTCTTCATTTTATATGTTCTCATATCTTTCCTCTACTTTCCTTAATTGAATTGTTTTTTTATTATTTTTCTTAATTCTTCACTCTATCCTTATGTTGTAAAAAAAAAGGATATAAGTTGATTTAAAAAGAATACCTCCTCTCTACTTAAAAAAAAAAAAAATTAATGTTTATTTATTTTTGAGACAATGCGAGAGACAGAGTGCAAGCAGCAGAGGGAGACACAGAATCTGAAGCGAGTTCCAGGCTCTGAGCTGTCAGCCCAGGGCCCAACACGGGGCTCCTACTCACGAACGGTGAGATCATGACCTGAGCCCAAGTCGGACGCCCAACCGACTGAGCCACTCAGGCGCCCCCTCCTCTCTATTTTTTTAAAGCAGAAACAATGATGAGCAAAAATGGAATAATAAAAAGGGGTCCCAAGTGGGGTTTGAGAGAATAGATGTCTAAATAGATGTATGTGATCATGTATTAAGCACCATGAGAAACTAATAAAGCATTTCATTCATTTGTTCATTCATTCGTTCGTTCATTCAGCACATGTTTTATTTTCTCTAAACAAATTGTTCTTTAGAGAGGATAGTGTCTACTCTCACAAGGTGATCATTGGGAGAGCCAGGATCCCACCAGGGAAATGTGGCTGACATTAGTGGTCTTTTACGATACCCTGTATCGTTACTTCCATATTAATTTTCCACTCTTTCCACTAAGTTCTTCATTCCCTAATCACTTACAATATAATGACGTACTTGGCCACTTCGGCTCTACCTTCCATACCCAGACTCATTACTCATTCCTTTCTAATACAAATGATTGGAACATCATCATAATTTATCTGCTCAATTATTTACATATTTCTTGTATATTAGATTGTTTAAAATAGGAAAAACCCCTTCAGAATACATATAATCGGTTTTCACTCATTATATTTTTAAGCCATATCAGAGATTTTTTTGATGCTTTATATATCTCAGAGAGAGAGAGAGAGCACAAGTGGGGGAGGTGCAGAGAGAGAGGAGGACAGAGGATCTGAAGCAAGCTCTGCACTGACAGCAGTGAGACAACACGGGGCTCGAAATGACGAACCATGAGGTCATGACCTGAGCTAAAGTTGGTCACTCAACTGACTGAGCCACTCAGGCACCCCATAAACCATATCAGAGATTAAAAAAAAATATGTCATGAGTGCCTCTTTACAATAGGACTGAAGGTACACCACCTGTTTGTTATGAATATTCTTCATTGTAACATTATTTTTAAAAATTTTTAATGTTTATTTATTTTTGAGGGAGGGAGGGAGTGGGAACAGGGGAGGGACAGACACACACACACACACACACACACACACACACACACACAGAATCCAAATCAGGCTCCAGCCTCTGAGCTGTCAGCACAGAGCCCGGCAGGGAGCTCGAACTCGCAAACCATGAGAATATGCTTTGAGCTGAGGTGGGACATTTGACCAACTGAGCCACCCAGGCACCCCATCATTGTGATGTCATTTAAAAGAGTATAAACACACACAGAACTCACTCTACTTCTCTAGTAAATTCATACCAGGAATTCACAGAATCAAAAGATGATGAGGGAATTTTCAAATTTTTGTTAGTTATGAAGTTTTGAAGTAGGTGGCAAATAAAATCCTTTAGTAGGTGTTCTTATTAGTGAACATATCTATAGGGAGTCTTCCACATTGTGGCCTGTCAATAAATGAAGACAGCTGAAATTGTTCATTTAATGGAAAATAAGAATTTTAAAAGGGATGTGTTTATAAGTTATTTTCATGTATGAACACAGTAGGAAATAAAAATACCAATGCTGAGAACTAATTTGTTACAGAAGCCTCAACTCCAACTTGAATTACAAGCAAAAATCTGCAAGTTAAGACTAATATAAAGGATCCTGTTCCTGACATCCTGAGAAAAAATATAATTTAACAAAAATTCATTTACAAAGAACTCAGATCTATCACTCTACAATAAAACTGAATGACAGCATATACAACTATTTCACATCCACCATATATGAGACTAATCTTTTAAAATTGCCATAAATAAAATAAATCAGTGTAATTCCCTTGTAACCAGAAGTTTTAAAAAAACTGCTTGCCCAGTTTTTAAAGATGGGTCATTTATTATTATTTTTATTTATTTATTTTATGATTATTTTTTGAGAGATAGTGTGCATGAGTGGGGCAGGGGCAGTAGGAAGGGGAATGAGAGAAAGAATCTTAAGCAGGCTCCACACCCAGTGTGGAGTCCCAGGTGGGACTTGACCTTAGGACTCAGGACCCTGAGATCATGACCTGAGCCAAAATCAAAAGAGTCGGACACTTAACCAACTGGCCACCCAGGGCTTCCTTCTAGTTTTTATTTGAGTAGAGTTGACACACAATGTTACCATAAATCATATATGTATATATATTAATGTATGTATACTATATATGTATATATTATAAATCATATGCCTGTATATTAATATATAAATTAATATATAAATATATATAATAGAAGCACAGGCAAGGCAAATGTCAAGAGAGGTAGGTCACAGACAAATTTGATCATTTGAGTACCAGATGTGATACCTTAACCACAATTTTCTGTATTGTAGACTAAAGCTCTTACCCATTAAATGTTGCTGGGAAATCTACTATGTAGATAGATTTATTTATTTATTTATTTATTTATTTATTTATTTATTTATCCTACTGTGTAGTTTTATTTTTCTTAAGTTTATTTATTTTTGAGAGAGAGAGAGAGAGAGAGAGCGAGTGAAGGAGGGGCAGAGAGAGAGGGAGACACAGAATCAAAATCAGGTTCCAGGCTCCGAGCTGTCAGCACAGAGCTCTACTGGGGGCTGGAACTCATGAACCATGAGATTATGTCCTGAGCCCAGGTTGGACACTTAATCGACTGAGCCACCGAGCCACCCATGCACCCCCGTTCTGTGTAATTTTAAATGGTAAATATGCTAACCATTTTGGCTGGCATCTCTGAGAATTTGAGGTGCTTTCTTTCAGAAGATGAAGATACTTTTAAAGTCACTATTTCTAAAATGTTTCATTTCTATTCATGTTTTCTGGCAAACTCCTATTCAACTTTTAAAACAAAATCCAAGGAACCTTCTTTTCAAAAACTTGACCGGCTAGGGTTTGCTATAATCTACTTTTTTTATAGGTCTCTGTTCCACAGAATTTACCACATTATTTGGAGAACATTTGTTTATTCCTTGGGTTTTCAGGGGTCCTTGTGAAAGAATAGGGACTCATTTCTGCTTCCAGAGGAAAGTGGAGAAAAATTTTAAAAGGGGAAAAATGCATTTGTGTGTATGCATGTAACTACACCATGGATATGCACACACACACACACACACACACACACACACACACACTCACACACACACACAGAAAATAACCAGACCAATGCCCTGATAACTAGAATTAAAATTCTAGAAGAAATAATAATATAGAAAATAATTAACATAGAGAGTGTGATAAGGAAAATTGTAGACAGTAAATAATCAAAAGGGAAAGGGAAGAGGATTTCAAAAGAAACTTCAAAGGACTAATTAAAATCACCCAGATATAGAAAAAGCAGACCTTCAAGCAGAACCATGTAATGCATTAAGAACACAGACAGCTAGAGGAAGAAGACTAGATGTAATCTTAGTACAAGAGAAACAAGCTTCAATACAAAGAAGGAAATTGATTTCACATCAAGGGAGGGACAGGGGCTCTTTCTTTGGTCTGTAAATGAAAAAGAAATATAGAGGGGGACTTTAATTTAGGATACCAAGGCTATGTTTGGAGATGTGCAAGATCCAAGTTTGAAGATGTTCGACCAAGAAGTAAATTAAGAAAAGATTCAATTTGTAGATGTGTAACACTCCACCACCTCTAAAGAAATATGAAGGGAAAAAATGATTTAACCCTCTTACATATTCCAGCATACCAACAGAAGTGTCTGTTAGGGCAGACTTTCTACTGTGTCTTAGGAAACAGACAGGATTGCAGAAAACAGAAAATGACCCACAGGCCAAATATTTAGATTCAGTCTGTAAGACATGAAGGATACTTATTTAGATATAAATGCCAACAGTTTGGAATATACTTCACACACATACACATTCATGCATACACACACACACACACACACACACACACACACACACACACACACAAATATGGAAGTAGGTCAGTAGAATTAAGAAGCTTTATGAGCAAGAAATAATAGAACTTATATACTGTTTTTCTGACCCAGGCTACAGTAATAGCTAAAAATTAGTATCTCAAAAGCTATGAAATATCTATATGTGTGTATACATAGATAAAGAAAGAAATAAAGAAATCAGAGTAAAAACAGTGGTCAAAAGAAAAGATGCCTAGCTCTCTTTTCAAGATGTCTTGGTCGCAGGATATATTTTAAACGATATAAAGAAAGCATTCGAGGGGAGGAGTAAAACCAAAGGCTTTAAAGAGAAGAGTAGATATTCCCAGCTGTACAAGTGTTCAGTGGAACATGTAGTTGGAAAAAAATAATCAAAAGTGAAGTGGAGCAGAAACAGCCAAAATGAAAGTGCAAAGGAAAGACATTTATACTGACAGAGTCAAGAGAAGAACAGAAAAAAGAAGTCAAATAAAAATAAAGATTCACCTGCAGAAATTCTAAAGTTCACTTATTCATTCAGCAATCACTTATTAGGAGCCTACTGTGTGTCAGATACTATGATATGGAGGCTTAAAAATGAATAGGCCACAGCACCAATTCTCAAAATGCTCACAATATTTTGGGATTATACCCCCAAAAGGACTGTAACCACAATGCAATATTTATCCTCATTGATCTCCACTGGTGTGCATCAGGTCTTAAAATGTTTTCATGTTTTTTTTTTCTCTATAGCACTTTGCTAGTGAGCACGTATAAAGAATTGATACTAATGCTTCAGAGATTGTTTATTAAAAAGAACATTTGCTCTGATGTGAAACTAACGAGGTTTCATTCTGCCAAGGTTGAAAATGAATTCATATTAAGGCACTGCCTCATGATAAATACTCAGGAAGTGTTAGCTATTATTATGGTACTTAATATTCAGAACAACCTTTGGAGGTAGGTCCTATTATTATTCCCATTCTAAAGAAAGGTAAGACAAGGTGAAAAGAGATTAAGGAATTTAACAGTAATTGCAAAGCTCATCGTTGACAGAACCAGGATTCAAATCCAAGGGTTGTATGCCCTCAAAGCATGAACTTTAATATCCTACCATAGTTGTCTTTCAATGTAGTTTATGCCAAAAGTTTGACCTCAAAGCACAAAGTCCCCAGTAAATACCAGCTGTTACTATTATTAATATAAGGATGCTGTTATTTATGACATCATTTCTCAGTCTGTGTACTTATCATTGTTAGATAACAGGCTGCAATAAATCACTGGCCTTCTTTCTATACCATAAACATACCATGTTCTGCCTGCAGCTCACTCTGCCCAGAATGCTCTCTCCCTTCAGATCCTCACATGAGTAAATCTCTCCTGTGATTTGGTTCTAAGCTCAAATTGGCCCCTCTGACAAGCTTCCCTTGATCATCTGGTCGAGGGCCAGGCTCACCTCTGGGACTCGCCTCTAGGGCTCATCCTCCACGTTAGCCAGTGCCACTGTTGGCACTCATCAGTCTCTCATTTGTTTACTTTTACTGCCTCCCCAGCGAATGTGACCACCATGCTCCTTCGCCTCTGTATCCACACAAGATAGGAGATCAGTAAATATTTGCCAGAAGAGTAATGTCACTAGGATGTTTCCTTATACATAGACTTCACCCCATAAATATAATTTCATCACTCTGCTTGCCCACCCGTAAACTTGAGCAGAAAATCTGAATTTCAAGCGAATGCATAATTTCCCTATAGCTTCATGTTTTAGTTCCCTTAAACCCATCATTTGTCAATTTTAAGAGCCATGGTTGTATAGGACTTAGCTAAAAGTGACTCCAACTTCTCACCATGGTCCTCCTACTCATTGTACATATTCTTGCAAGTTGCTAAAAGCACTGATAAAATTTGTTTTCAGTGTCCAGGCTGGAGTCCAGCCTGTGAAATAAGATTAAAAAAAATAACCTACAATATATGATCCTGCACAAATATGTAATTTATTATGCACAGGAAAATTAAAAATTAAGTAAACCTAGTACACTAAGCAAAACTGCTATAATAATTTAAGAAAAGTACAGAAAACTAGGGTTTTTTTTGGTTGTTTTGAATGTATTTTCTTCCTTCTCCCACCTTCTCTCCTTTCTTCTTCTTCTTCTTCCCCTTCTTCTTCCTTCCTCCCTTCTTCTTCTTCTTCTTCTTCTTCTTCTTCTTCTTCTTCTTCTTCTTCTTCTTCTTCTTCTTCGTTAGGTAGAAAGAAAGGGATATTTTATTATCTAGGGGAATCTCTTTTGTTCCAGGAAGTATGTAGGTAGAAAGAAAGGGATATTTTACTATCTAGGGGAATCTCTTTTGTCTCAGGAAGTATGTCCAAGTTAATCAGATGAAAGCTAATGGCCTTCTCTGAATGCCTCAAAAGTAAGCAGGAAAGTGAAGAACCCAATTATTACTACAGTATCTCTTTTATCAAGTAGGTGACAAATTATACAAATGTTACTAACATTTATTACTTCATTACTTGTATCTTTCAAGGTCTTACCAAAATTATCTTTGGTAGAATACTTGATGCCCTTATTTATGTCCTACCTATGCAAATGAGCCCAAAAGAAGATCTCTAAATTTAAGTATTTATTCATGGTCTTGAAGCGTGTTCTCTAGAGACAATAAAGAAAACAGCTCTCCAGGTAACTTTCCATAAGGCATAGACTTCCAAGTTCTGTTTTTCCAGGGGCTCACATGTCACTTGTTCTTGTCTTTCACCATGCGGCATACAGCTGAATATTTACTAAGTTAAGGTTCATAGGCTCCACATCACTATTAAAAGCATTTATTTTACCATCTACACTCATCATTCCAGGAAACAATTTTTTTTTCGGTCAAAAGAAACTATTTTGAAAGTGGTATCTTATAGTGGTTTTAAGCCCCTCCTCCACGAGCCCCCAAATAACCTGGAAGGTCAGGTACTGAGAATGGTAGATTGAGTAAGAAGATACGCAAGACAGTTAAAATACTATATACCCAGAAAAATAATTTCCTATGTGTTTGTATGGGATTATTAGGAAAAATGCTCACAAATAATCTTGTGAAGTAGTCATTCCTATTTTACAAATAAAGAAATTGTGTATTGGAAAGAATGATTAGCTTTACCAAAACTGATTAGTTAGCCAGAAAAAATATCCTAGTGAAAATACTTTAGTAAGTTAGTATAAGGGTGTTACTTTTATTTTAAATAGATTGGCACAGGAAATGCCGCAAGTGATTTAGTCTGGATATATTTTATATTGCTACCCATATTTAGTAAAGCTGTAATAAATTTTAATGAAACCCATTTGCTGTAGGGTCAAAAAATGGCTTAAAACACAATCAGGACATGATATATAGAAATGAATAATATAGATTGTTCAGATATAGAAAACCATTTTAATGATAATAACCGATCTACAGCTTTATCCCAAATTTCAAAGCTCTTGATGTATTACCTTCACATATAATATATTTATAGGATTTTTCTTTAAAGTTAGGAATCCTACGAAAGTTCAATAGCTTTTATTATTCCCCTTTACAAAACTAACAGAAGGACCATTATTACCAAAGTGCAAAATGCAAGTGTTTCTAAATTTAGAATGAACTTTACCTTTAAAAATATGATGTTAAAATACACTTTGGCTCATTTGTTTAGACTCAAAGCTATTACTGATGTTAAATTTGAAAGTGAAATTTTCCAGAATTTATATAAAATAAAATATGTTCTCACTAAAGTTGTATAGGTTTTTCACTATTTTTCTATTTGCCTCAATTGTAAGGGAGCTCAGATTGACAAAGTATAAAAGTTGACTGCTGAAAAGTCAATTAAAATATTTTACATAAAATTATAATTAATAAATATCTCATGGCAGTATTATCTACAAATTATCTCACAACAGTAAGAAGCAGGAAGCAATACAAATATACATCAGCAGAGAAAACTGGATAAGTAAAATACAGTATAGCTATATACTGAAAACCAATACAACAATGAGAATAAATTAACAATAATATGCAATAACATGGATGAATCTCACATATACTACACTGAATGAGAGAAACCAAATATTAAGACTACAGAGTATATGATTCCATTATATAAAATATAGAAGAATGCAAACTAATCTGTAGTTTAGAAGTCATGAAAGTGTGGACCTTTGGGGGTATGCCGTGACTAAAGGGGCTGTGATGAGTTCTTCAGGAATACACCATCAGTGATTATATTTTAGTTTACATGTAGGAGATAACCAGATTCTCTGCAGAAAATGTTGAAGAAGGGGCTCTTTGTAAATATACAAAATATACAACAAGCCAGTTTACCAAGGCTTGAACTCTCTTAACTCATGTTCCGGCCAAAGATGGTGCCATCAAAATTGGTAACCTCAAGTATAGTGAAGGTAAAGAGATTCAGAGTAAAAACAAGTAAGTGAGGAGGAAATTTGCTGCAAATTGATTTTATGACTGCTTTTACAGACATTTCAGTCAAATATTAAAAATGAATGTGGCTAAATTAGCACCACCGGATAGGCAATGTCATGGCAGTAGTAATGTTTGGGGCTGCATACACATCATTGCGATTTCTGAAAATGTACTCGACAATTCTCCTCACCAATCCCTTTGTTTTAGTGGCAAATTCCTGTAATCATCCTAAAGGTTCAAGTTTGGATACGATTTCTCATCTCACTTGGAAATCCTAGTTATTAAGAACAGACCCAGGATACCTTGTTTAGGGGAAACTATCGCCTCAGGAGCATCTTCATCTTTGATTGAACAAATGATACTACTCTTCAGAACGGGTGGATATTTTGATTGAGTAGTTTGAGGCCAACCCCAAATTCTATTTGAATATGTACACCAATGATTTTTTAAACTGTGTCTTATAACCAGTTGCTAAAATAAAGATTCAATCTTAGTTTGAACTTCATTATAATCATTAAGATGTAGAAACAGCAATAGTTCATACGCGACCAAATGAGGAAATATTTACTCTTTGGACTGTTTTAAATTCTTTTCAATTTGTGTAGCTGGGAGTGTGTACAACATGCAGAGTTATGGTAGAATCAAAAGGTTCCTCGTGGGCTTTGCTATATATTCTTTTTCTGAGCCCTTGACTTAATACATGACATTCCTTTTTCTTGACATTCTATTTCTTAAATCAAATTTGCTGTCCCCTAAATTGGACGGAAAAATCAAGTTTCATTTTGTGTTATGCTCTTTGTCCTTATAAACTCTACATTGATTTTAGTGAGGCACTCACCACAGCTTATGAACTTGGGCAGCTTCTTTGAAAAAAAGAAAATGAGTTCGCTTGTGAACCCGTTTTCCCCAAGCCCTTCGCAAACTAATTACTGCATCTGCAGCACAATAGCGAGGGGAACAGAACCACACAGAAGGTTAGGAAAGGCAATCAGCCAGCATGCTTCTGTCTGCACAACATCCTGTGAGCCAGGATGCTGCCTTATCTTGTGATGATTACCCCCGTATACTGCAAGTAGCCACCAGTCATTAACTCCTTGAAGAACTTCAAGTGTAATTTGGAGTTGCCAGTGCAGTCTGCTTCTTTATATAATGGCATCCTAGGCCATTAAACAGTAATTTGTATTGTTCTGCTTGGGAAAACAAAGGCATAGGACTGTTTTTTTTTTTTTTAACAGAAAAAAGAAAAAAGTAATTTATAGACAGACAGACAATAGAGGACCTAGGCTACGGGAAAATACTGGCAAGCTCAGCGCACAGGGAAATAACCGCCCTGCATCTAAGGGTACAGGATTCTTTGTGCCTTTGATGCTAAGCAAACTCTAGCCATGCTCTAATGAGGTGCTTTCCTCCTAACCTATGTGAAGCCACTGACATTTGGCATTTTGGGAAGATAGATCAAAAGTGGCCTACAAGCCTGTATAAATGTTTAACACCCAGGTGCTCGACTTGACATTTTCTTGCTATCTAGCAGCTGCCTGATTATTTAAGGATTACCAACAGTCATTGAACATGGAGAAAGGTCCACCTGTACTAATCATTTGCTATAATAGGATCAGTGTTCAACTCTCAGGTTCTTTTGATTATCACTGTTAAACTTTCTCTTAGGTCCCCTAGCTTGCTAGAGGAAAAAGACTTACTGAACTGTGCTATATCAAAGGGCCTACTATTGAAATATTAGTGGACATTTTTTGTATGTGTCTCCAACAATAGCTGTTTTCTCTTTAAGCTCAGATAAAGAATACAAAAAAATGTTTCACTATATAAATGTGCTATGTCATTTCTATGGTCATTATAAAATCATATATAAAGTGGATATAATATAAAAAATCCTTTCATGTCAAACTGCTGTAAAGTAATTTTGTAGTCTAATTTCTTGTCATAAAATTAATACTAAATTGACAACATCTACGTTAGGAGACAGTGGTGTCTGTTCTAGCCCAGGTCCTGTCTCTGATTCTTTATTAGATACATGAACTTAAACAAGTTAATTTCTCTGAGCTTCAGTTTCTCCAGAGTAAGTAATTATAATAGGTTTGTTAAGAGAGAAAATAAGAACTTTAAACAATACGCTTGGTAGAGTAAGGGCTAAGTAGGGCACACCAAGCTTATACTCCACACTATTTCAGGTGGGAGAGATGGAATTTATAAGAGTATGTGTTGTGTAGATTGGAGGCAAAATTACCCTTTCCTTTTCTCCCAGATATTTTGCCCCAAGACTACATTTATTATTAATATTATTATGTCCTTGGCGTAATCTAGGCACTTAATAGATAGGAGTTCTTTGTTTTTACTAACACTTCCCTTTGCCATTCCTTTCCTTCTGTTTTACTGATAATAGAACTGGAATATTTTAGAAATAAGGATGATCAGTAGAGGAGATAAAAGGAAATCCCATTCCTTTAATTTTTTCCTCTATTTGGACCAATATAAAATAGAATACTGCTAATTTCTCAAGGTTGTTTTAAGTCTTGTCAACATCAGATTTATTTTTATTGTAATTGAGGATTGCTATCTGGGTGCTTAGGTATGTTCCTGCACTGATATCATTGTAGGTTGCTGTAGAAAGCAAATGAAATATGGCTTGCGAAAATACTTGGCTAATAGCATACACTGGAAAACATATGCTAATTGTTTTGTTATCTGACACTTGTTATAGACTTAAATACATTGAGGGGATATTTGTGTGTGTGTGTGTGTGTGTGTGTGTGTGTGTGTGTGTGTGTGTGGTTTTCTTTCTTTCTTTCTTTCTTTTTTTTTTTTTTTAACCTTTCTGGGCTTTTAAAATGTATTTCACATGCCAGGCAAATCTCTGCCTTAATCTATACTGGTTGGTTGCTAAGTGAGTCACCAGTTTTGTCACTTCTGAGAGAGTGACAATGTGTGCCCCATTTACCATTTTGGAATATATATTGAATGTAATGCACTGAAAACATTTGTGGATATCAAAAGAATTTTGCAAGTAGACTGCGGAAGTCATATGCTCTTTATCATGTTGGGGTTGAGTGTTATCTCTTTGTACATGAGGTTTTGGTGCTCACTAAACAAATTTAAACATTACCCTCTGGTGAAAGTAACTAAGAATGCTACGGCAGGGTTTGGCCAACTATGGTCCATATGCCAAATCCAGCCAGCCATCTGCTTTTGTATGGCCCAGAAGCAAAAAAAAATGTTTTTTGTTTTGATTTTTTTTTACATTTAAAAAGGTTGAAAAAAATCCAAACAAGAATGCTATTTTGTAACATATGAAATTTATATAAAATTTAAATTTTAGTGTCTATATGTAAAATTATATTAGGATACCACTACATCAATTTATTTAGATGTTGTCTGTGGTTGTTTTCATGCTACAATGGTACAGTTGAATAATTGTGACAGAGACCATATGGCCCAAGAAGCCTCAATAATTACAATCTGCCCCTTTAGAGAAAAAAAGTTTTCCTGCTAATGTCCTAGGGTATCATTTAAAACTTTAAAACTATTTAATATTCTCCTAGATCAAATAAAGGTAGAATATATCTCTGTCATTAAGTACACATTGATCAGAGAGGCAAACTGGAAAAATGTATATTAGATATGAGAATATAGGAGAATACAAAATCTTGAAAGCTTCATTTCCTGAAAATTTATGAATAAATAAATGGAGAGAATTAAGTTCTAACTGTAGGCCATATGGGTTTTCCAGCTCTGATATAGGTTGATAAACATACATACATACATACACAATATACATACATACAGAGTTTAAAAAGTAAATTTGGGAGCAGGAATTCAATTAGGACTCAGTGATTAAAATTCAGTGGGATAGTTCCTTCCTTCTCCATACCCTCTCTAAACCTGACTTCAATGAAAATAAAAACTTAGAAAAAAATTAAGTATGAAGATATTTATAACAGATCCATATTAATTTGGATATTAAGACTGATAACCTCTTAAGATAAGGCATAATGCCTCCAGATCTAACTTTCACCAGTATGTAGCACTAGTCTATATGTAGTCACTTAAAATGTGTGTATCACCAAAAGATTCTGCCCAAGGAATCTTATGTCCTGACATTCATCAGATGCCCAAGTTTCATCCCTTTGAAATATCTGCTTTGAAACAACCATCTTGGCAACCTGCTTCCATCAAAACCAATTGTTCAGAGTAACAAAACCAATTGTTCTAGAGACATTTAGAAATGATGAGGTAGAGGTGTAGTGTAAGTGGGGAAAAACACCTGGGAGAAGGCATAGTACTAATGGGAAAAATACAAAGGAGAAAACAATACAAGCATCATCTTAATAAATAACTAATACTAATATTTACTGAGCACTTCTCTGGTCTTTAGATTCTATGCTAAGCTCTTAAATACATCATCTCCATTACTTTTTGCAACAATACTATGAGGTAGGTACTAATAGTATGACTAATGCTGCAGAAAAAGAAGCTAAGAAATAGTGACACATTTTGTTAATTTCAGATCCGTATCTGAAGTCCAGGAATTTTGTGTGTTAGGGGGCAGGGGAGAGTTTTTCATGGGATACTCTACTCTAGGTTTTAATCACTAGGCAAGTGAGTTTGGCTTATTTGTCACTCTGGAAGTTTTTGGTGGGAGTGGAGGAGAATTTGTAAGAGTATGTGTTATGTCATGTGCATACAGACATAGCCAAATGTAATCCTTCCTTCTCTCTTAAGTAGTTGGCTTTGAGTGTAAGTTATTTCAATTTCTAGAACAATATGCAATATGAAATAAATACTGATTTAAAGATAATTTAATTTTATTTTTATTTCTTTTTAAAAAGAAGTACCATCAAAGTGTTGATTGCTATGCCAATTATACAAAGAATAGCAGAAATGTATGATTTAATAAATAAAATATATTTTACCCTTGGTATATGTATTAGTAGGTGAGCTATTATATTAAAACTTTGTATTATGAGGGCATTCTCACAGATGAACTTGAGCCAAGCTTTCTTCACAGCTTAACAAGATAGTCCTACTTCAGTGAAGGCTTTAGTTGATTGATTTTCAGATCCTGAGAATTCCCAGCATATAAACAATTAAAATACAGGGTATTTATTATACAGTGCCCTGCCAAACTTGAACCTCAGTTTTAATTTCCTGTTCAGACTGAAATAGTAATGGAAGACAAAAGGAGGAGATGGGAATTTAAAAGGGATTGAAACTAAAACCAGCCAAGGATAAAGAGGATGAAGAAAAGAATATGTGCTAATGAAGAAAACTTCTCCATGGTGCCATAGACTGGGCTCTCTGGGGTCGTTTCTTTAGGACTCAGCCTGGAATGATAGGAAGAGCTGGGAATATGGAGCAGAAAAGACCTGGGTCAAAATCCTTTACAGGGCAACTCCTAGCCCTATAACTTTGCACAAATACTTAGAACCTAGTTTGCACATCAGACATGAAAGCTGTTATGAAGGAACTAGAGTATTTAAGACAGGCCTCAGTGAAATAATTATTTTACTAAATGGAAAATTTTAGCTATAGTAACTGCTGTAAGTGAAAGTATAAATAAAAATTCTATGTGAGGCTGTAAAAGAGAAGAAGACAACACAGAAACATCTAGAAGCCTTCACTGAGGAAAAGACCCCAGCTAACATTTGAAAGTGAGGAGGAGTAAGCAGAAGGAGAAGGACTGAGAAACAAAGGCACAAGCAAGGAAATGTGGTGAAAGAGACACAGTGACTGTGAGTTGATGAAGGAGGACTTTTTGACAGGAGCAGAGAAGTGAGATAAAAGCAGTAAATGGGAACCTTGTTTATCTTTTACAGAGTGTTAGCCTGGACTTGAAGTAGAAGACTGACAATAACATGATTTGAGAAGTACTTAAAGATGCTACCATTAGAATTTTCTCCCAAGGTCACCTGGGTGGCTCAGTTGGTTAAGCCTCTGACTCTTGGTTTTGGCTCAGGTCATGATTTCATGATGGTGAGATCAAGCCCTTAATTGGGCTCTGCACTGACAATGTGGAGCCTGCTTGGGATTCTCTCTTTCCCTCTCCCTCTGCCCCTCCCCTGCTCTCTATCTCAAAAATAAGTAAATAAGTAAATAAATAAATAAATAAATAAATAAATTCTCTCCCAGATATTTTACCATTCATTCATCTATTTAGTTAATGAACTATTTCTAACTAGACATGGGCAGTCTTCACTTTGCATTGTAGTGCAGGATTATAAAAATGGCTGTGTAAGCTGAAACCATGCAAAGAAATTATAATATCAATGGGAAAATGATATTTGTGTGGCTTAAAAATTATAGTTAAAACATCAAAAATTATTATTCTCAGTTATTATTATTCTTATTATTCTCAGTTATTTCTTATTCTCAGTTATTAATGTATAGGGAAATATAAATAGTAACAGTAATTATTAATTAAAACACTGATTTAAATATTGGAAACTTTGAGAATGGAAGTGTATTATTTCTCTGTTAAAAATGTATCAACATAAGGGAAGGGAAACAAAAATAATATAAAAACAGGCAGGGGGACAAAACAGAAGAGACTCATAGAGAATAAACTGAGGGTTACGGGAGGGGTCGTGGGAGGGGGGATGGGCTAAATGGGTAAGGGGCACTAAGGAATCTACACCTGAAATCAGTGTTGCACTATATGCTAAATAATTTGGATATAAATTTAAAAAAAATAAAAAATAAAACAAGTTAAAAAAATGTATCAAGTGTGGTTTGAACAGTGGTTGCCTTCTTATCACATAACTTGTGATCTGGAGTGAGCATCTTTGCTCTGCCTTAGTGAATTGTCACACTTCTTCCTAAGTTTGAGTCCGCTTCCAACATTTTATCTTCTACACTTTCAACGTTATGAAAATTTCAATTCCTTTAATGTCACATACTTTGTCAGAGCACTTGCTCTGGGATGCCCTCAGCCTTTTTGTCACTACCATTTCCCTAATTTATGTTGATAAGTACCCCTTCTCAGTTGTCATTTCTCTGCTGTACTAGTTTAATCTTTGTCGGTCAATTCCCTCTTTCAGTTATCCACTTTTACACACACCACAGGTTATCACTGAGAGATAAGTAGTCAACACCGATGTGTGTGTTGCAGTTGCTATCTGTGTGCATACTGATTCACAGGTATGTGGTCACTAACCACAGACAGGCTTTCAAAGAAGTAATCTGTCACTGATTCTGATGCACATCTGTATCTTACAGCATGATTTTCAGATAGTTCCAATAAGCAGGCAAGGTTGAGGCATACTACTACAGAAAATCACAATACTGGGAAAGAAACACTATAGGGAAATCACACAAGGACTTTTTAGAGTCTTATGCTTACATAGATTTAATTGATCTTTGTCTCCATACCAACTAAATGGTCATCAATTATCAATAAGTATGATTGATCTTTATATAAGAACCAGAGGCATGAGCATTTTCTACACCCTATTAGTAACATCCAGGATAACACATATATGTGCAATATTTTTTCAGGTCATAAATAAAATATACAAAACATCACTAACAATTTAGGATATATAACTATCAAACAAAGGTGTACATAAAGGTTTTGTTTTATGTTTCATTTTCAGTGTCCATTACATTTCAAAACCAGCTTTGAGAATTCTGCTCAATTCAGCAGAAATCTCATATACACTAACTAGTATTTTAAAATTAAAGCCATTTATTCAGCAGATGAGAAATTAGAGTTATTACTTATCTCATACATAATTCTACCAGTCATCCTGGTAGCAATCATTTCTCTCCATAATATCTCCTTAAAAAAAGTCAATAATCTTTTCACAGTGGATAATAACTTACACAGCGAATGTAAAAAGAGTGTTCAACTCCTTTGTGCAATCAACCCAATGTCTTTTGTTAAGTATGTATGACTTCAAATCAGTGTAAAATGGCAGTCTAGCAGTTAAACAGTGTGCATTGCTGGATCTAATTAATTCTACTATTTTATGCCAAAATTTCCATTAGTTCCCATTAAAGGTCTTGATGTAGTGCAGGCTCCTTTATGTTTTGTAGTTAAAACAATCAAACTCCATTTCAAATTAAGGATTATACTGCAGGAATGAAGGAATGCTACTGTGGCTCTCTAGCATTGAGTTAAGTTACTCACTTTTAACAGGATATTCAGAACATGAGTTAACTGCAAAATGGTTACCGTGTAATAAATACATCAACAGAATACTTAAACCCATAGGAAAAAAGTAGCTGGGAAAAAGCAGTTAGGAGTCTGCCCTATGTGTTATAGTTTTATGGTAATATTATAATATGCCATTGAAAACTAAAGTTTCACCAGGGTTACTGGAAATGTTGGAAGCATCAGTGCAGCCAAATTTAATATTATTTTCCCCCTTGAGATTTATACCTCTGCTATATATGCTCGTTTAAAGATGCCATTCATTCATAATTCATTGTATAGTTTTACAAGTCTTCTTTTGGTTGGTAAATAGTAGTTACTGCATACCCACTGTGTGTAAGGAATCATCATCCCTGTGTGATGATAAATAGATGACTGAGTCACATGGGAAATGAACCATGAAAAAGTGAAAAGGAAGATCTTCACCAGCTCCCAAAGGATGGAAGCACCCAGGACTCTTTCTAGTAAATATCAAGAACGTTTCATTGTCCAGTTTATGTTTTTGTGATTGATGCCAACTTTCTTTCTACTTGGCCAATACTTGTTGATGTAAAATAATCACAATTATAATCTATAATAGATAGCATTTTAGTTCTCATTAAGGACTTTTTAAATACCAACATCAAGATGAGTGCTTCTCATGTGTGTGTGTGTGTGTGTGTCTGTGTGTATGTGTTTACTTCCATAGGCTTATTTTTTATTAATCAATCATTCATCATCAAGCATTACCTGAAAAATCACTATAAAGTAAGACTTTTTATATTACTAGTTGGGGCTAACACTAATATAAAATTATGCTAGTTATATTATTACACTTCAGTCATGAGGAGTTTATTTAAGATAGTTACAAATGTAGAGATTCCAAAATTTTGAACATTTTTAATAGTACCCATCTCTGTTTTTCTTTGGGGGAAATATTCACAGCTCTGGTCAGAATCTTGAAATGTATGCTCTGTTAAAAGCTGAGATGTTCTGGAGAGAGGGAAAAGCTATGTATAAGAAGAGTTCACACTAAGTATTACATTGGATGACATGAATTACACAGAGATAGGGGGCAAAGGTTCAGAAAATGCTGTGAGTTGGGATAGTAGAGAAGAGCTGCAAGTAAGACATGCTTAAATGCACAAACAGAGAATATGTTCTATATCCCTGTTTTCTAGGTGTTTTGGAGATAAATACATTTTACCATTTAACGTACTATAGTGATAACTAAAAGTCCTATTCCAATTTTATATTTCACTTAGGCTTAAACTCTTAGGCTACAAAAATAATTTGAAGGCCTGGTTAATATGACTGAACAATTAAATAGCATCAACATACTCCATGAAATGGATTTTGTCAAAAGATCAATATTTTCATCAATACTCTCTTCTGAAAAGATGTTAATGCTAGGGATGAAATAAGGTTCAATTGATTCTAACGGGGAAAAAACCCTAGGATATTAATAAGTTCTATATTTAGTATTTTCTTGAACTATAAAATTCAAGCAACCACCAGAAATACTGTCTTTCGAGAATATAGGACATTTCTTTCAAATCAAAATAATGATACCCTCTCTTCATAACAAAAATAAAGCCTACTTCCTATCTGCCATTGGTCTTGACATTCTTTCTCCTTTCCCTTACTCCTATTAATTAAAGATGTCTAGCAATTTTATACCCAGCCTGTTAGAGGAACTGCAAGCACCAATTAAAGAAATTAACACAAATCATGGTTTATATCAGGTTTCTCTTTTAACACTGTGATTTTTCCAGAAAATAGAAAGATTTAAACCAAGATGTACTATGAATTAAACCAAGAAATATAATTATTTATATATACGTTGATCGTTCAAAAGAATAAAAAGTGATGTATTAAATGGAATCTTTCGCCCACCTCTGATATTCTATGATTCTAAAATTATTTTTGCAGTTAAAAACAGAAGAGACAACAATTTAGTTGTTATACCAGGATCAAGAAATCAGATCTTGTGAATTACAGTATTAGGGTAAACAGTATTTTTAATTGATTTTTTCATAACTGCACTTGAAATACAAAGTTGACTCATGACTTTCAAAATTACATCATAAGTTATATGGCACATCTATTAGATGAAGATTCATTCATTTCAAAGAAGATACCACAATCTCAACTGTGCTTACGTTTTAGCATCTAAACATGTTTACAACTTTCTCAATTATTCTCTGCCTTGAAGTCCCACTGAAAGAACAACTACATCAGCCACTTGATTCTAAAAAGGAGCACATTTGTATCAGAATAGGAAAAGTAATCAATATTTGTACATACTTATCGTACAAAATGTCTAGTGGAACAAATGTCACAGTTTCAATGACTTAGTTGGTAATTCATTACTCATGTTATTATGCTCCCTCATCTTTGAATTGTTTAAGACAAAATAAATTCAGTATGCTTGTATTCTCCCCATGGTTATTTTGTAAGCTTCCCTCCCCCCACCATTCTTTTATGGATGTTTTTAAAATAATGCTATTTAAACAGAGGGTCTAAGTCTGTTCTCAGGATCCAAAAAATATTCAACTAGGACTATATATGACATACATGTAAAGAATACTACTCCATAGATGGCTACAGAGAGATATATATTAGTGTATATATCGATTCTAATAATGATTCAAGAATGACATTTGGTGATGAAAAAAGCAGTAAAGACCAAGGCAGAAAAATAAGGCATATATGTGTGTGTGTGTGTGTGTGTGTGTGTGTGTATACATGTGTGTGTGTGTGTGTGTGTGTGTGTATAAATATATTTCATCATTAAGTGCAGGTAAAATCTAATGTATGTGAAGGAAGAATAAAACTTATCTAATACAGTTGATTGACCTAATCTTTGAAGTTTTCAATAACAAGTTATTGATGAAATCACAATTTTATTTCTTCCCCCCAACAACAAAAACAGAATAAATTTAGGTCTAATAATCTAATTAGATTTAACAATTTTTTAACAAAAGAATAAAACATGAATCACAATAAAAGAAACCTTCAAGACAGTTATGATATGAATAATGTTGTATTTTATTATTGATTAAAAGGGTTTGACCATGACATTTCATTCATCAGATTCCACTTCTCATTACGTGAAGACAATGCACATTTATCAAGTATATGTGTGGCTTCTCACATTTATGTTTTCTTTGAATTATCTTTTTGCCTTAACTTTGATGGTTATAGTATTTGTATGACTTTTATCAGAATTTCAGGCTCTCCTCATCACAGTCCTTCAGAATTTCAGCCTATTTCAAAGCTCTTAGAAAACCAACTGTGAAATATAGTGTGCAAATAGAGAAATTTCAGCTTCATCCCATTACTGTATTAATTCAAAATTTTTTGTGTCAGTTGTTGACATAAATATAAATCATTGACTGTTAGGGACATAGATTCCCACTAATGAAAATGGAAACCAATTGAATTCTCTGGAAGTGGCACAAATCATTCACATGATTCAGTAATAGTCCACTCTGGCAAATCACCATGACATGATGATTACAGTACCCCTTAAAAAGTAGTAAATTATAATGCATGGACCACTCTGTGCTATCTTCACTTCTCTAGTAACTCAATAAGTCCACTCATAACAAAGTCAACTTAAGATAAATCTTTTAAAATTTACAGTGAATAGAAAAATCAAATTCTACTTCTTTAACATGAATCCCCAAAGATAACTTGAAGAAATATGAGGTATAATATGGAGCAGAGTGGACTACACTAACTATGGAAAAGTTTACCTAATAGATGTTTTTAATATGTGTGTTAATATATATGCTATATATATATATATATGTATATGTGTGTGTATATATATGTATATATATATGTATATACATGTATCTATCTATCTATCTATATATATGTATATATATATACGTATATACACGTGTATATATATATATATATATATATATATATATATATATATATATAGTTTGGTGATTAATAAAAAATAATCTTGAGAAAGCACTTTACCTTAGCCCTTCCTTAGATATGACTATTATAGATTCTGGAAAAAATATTTTAAATTAACTACAAAGAACTAATAAAAATGTAATCTGAAATCATGGAATGAGGCTACCTCATAAACAAACCCACATTATGTAAGGCAGTTTTGTTGTATCAAACATCAACACCCTTAAAGAAGGCCCAGAACAGACTTTCTGTTGTTTATTAAATCATGCTGGAAAAGCTCTTCACCCTACTATGATTAAGGACATATATTAAAATGCTAGTGGCAATATTCAATGTTTGTGAATATCTTCAAACTTTCCATGCTGTAATTTTTAAATCAGTATTAAAGTATTTTTTCAAAGTAAGAATTAGCATTATACGAAGCATTTTATGAGTAAAACGATGCTTAGCTATGAAATAAGTAGGAAAATGCCTTAAGTTTCTGTCTTTAGTATTTTTATTTTCTCTACCCTTTTCTCACTGAGTTTTATACTTATTTTCAAACAAATTTTTAAAAATTTATAGAAAACATATAGTCATTTTATACAATATTGATTCCTGTTTAAGGCCAGGAATGGAAAAAAAAAAAAAAAAAACACTTCTCTAAATTTGAGCACTTCATGATACTTAAATACTTAAAACAAAAAATGTTAACTTTGAGTTTGACTCAAATATATAGCCTGGGAAAAATAACTACTCTTATTATGAGATTGTTTTAAGTTTCCATGTTTGAGTAGTTATTTTAGTATTCAGATTAATTGGGAATGAATATTTCAAAAGGAGAAAACAATATTCTACATTACAGAATGAAAGAAAAAGGAAAAAACACCTTATAGATGTGCTGTCTAAAAGACACATGTGAGTCATGTGAGTCACAAAGTGGTTTTAAATTTTCTGGTAGCTGTATTTAAAAGAACAAAACAAATGGGAGATTTTAACAATTTTGTCAATATATCTTACTTAACCCAATATATTAAAAATGTTATCATTTCCAATATAATCAACCCAAACAAATTATCTATGGCATACTTTCCAACCTTTTTTTGTATCTTAAGTCTTTAAAACCTTCCTATGTTTTACATGAGCAGCATAGCTCAATCGGGACACGTGGGGAGTAGCCACTGTACTGAACACAAAGCCTTGGAGGACTGATTAGCGATCCTCATAAACCCTACCTTTTACAAGAAATCTACACTTAAGGAAAGTGAGGTGAAAAGGCATAGGAGATATTAAAAAGTAGAAAATTTCACAGTATAATAAATTTAATATTCCCCCCCCCCCGCCCCCTTGAATGTGAAAACATACCAGTAGAATTTTCCACAGAAGTGTAGTCAAGGGCAAGAAAGTAGGTCTGGCAGAACAGCTGAAGGAAGTATCCGAGCACGCTTCTTTTATCAATGCCTCGTATCCAACACCAATTGTCGCTATTAACTTGTAAGACAAAATCACCTCAGTTGGAGGTACTGAGCTGTATGTCTCTGACTCATGTAGCTTCTATTTTTATTTTCTTTGGTTTACACTTATGGCTTTTTAAATGCATATATATTTTAGAAGGGTGACTTTTAAATACGTAGTTTTAAAGTTAACCTGTCCTCTCTCTTCCTTGTATTCTTTGTTCCTCTGTGGCCTTTGCAACATGTGCCTGCTAAATAAATAAATAAATACATGTATGTTGGGTGTAAGGGTGCATATTTATGAGAAAGAGGCATGTGGGAAGTCAAACTGTGAAGAGAGCTTTGCTCACCGAGCCCCCTGACCCTTTGAAATACCCTCAGCTGTTCGTAAAACCACAGGAAACCTATTTGTTTATGGAAGTGTGCCAGGTGTTTCTTTTTCATAATTTTGTAATTGATTAATCATCATCATCTAGGAAAAAAGGGCAACACCATGATGAAAGACTGTATTTCCATCCGTACATTAAATAAATAGAGTATTTTGAATGAGCAATGATGAAAAGATAAGGAGGGGAAAGAGGAAGAAGAAAAATAGGAGCACAAAGTTAGAACCGTGGCTTTATAATTTAACCATAATTTATAATCCTAAGCCATTCAAATGTTACACCTTCTTAGTCAAACCCTGCAAATATAAACCCTGTGAAATTTTTAGAGTTATGCCTAACTTAGTTATTTTTTCAGAATGATTTACTCAAAAATTACAAAGTAAAGTGTTGTATGATCGTCATTTAAAAATCTGCTATATTTGTTTAATATCAGATAATGTTTTATTAAAATTAGTTGTGAATAAAAGAGAATGCTGACACTAAGTGAAAAATATATATTTGCAAATGACAATATTCTTTGGAAGCTTCCAAAATTTATTAAAAAATGGAAAATGGTCATTTAAGAGATAAAATAGGAGTGGAGAGAAAAATGATCAGTGCTAGGACACTAAACTAAACCATAGAAGAGATGAACAAACATAGTAAGTTATAAAGAAGATCTTTTCTAAAGCCAGATGACTTGAAATAAAGAACATGTGCCTGCAGTGGACAGTAGGAGAGATTAATTTACTGACCTGGCTGTACACTGAAACATCAAGGATGAATTTTAGCAGGGTCTGGGCTCTATGGCAAGAGGCAACAAAGGAATTACAGATGGAGAGCTCATTGGAAAGATCACATTTTGAAAATACAAAGTAAATATTAAAAGTAGATTTAACTTAACTGTAAAGGATTGCTAGCTAACAAGGAATGACTACTGTCTTTTTGTCTTACACTCTAGTTTTATTTTGGCCTTTGTTATGATTATGATTTACAGATAAACAATCTGTATCTTATAGAACTTATAGAACAGGTCAGGGTAGATATCAATCAATGTAGATCATAGATAGAGCCCTAAGTTGTACAACTGACCAATGATAAACCAAAATGCTGGTGTGTTGGTAGTGCTCAAATTGTGATCCATGTAGTATCATCACCAACACCATCATCCTCATCATCATCACCATCACCATCATCACCACCTGAGAATTAGTTAAAATGTGTACTCACAGATCCCACTCTAGACCCACTGAATCATGATCTGAATTTCAATAAGATTTCCAAATTATTTGAAAGTGCATTAAATGCTAAGAAGTGCTGTTCTACAGTCGTACACTCCTCTATCTTGTCATTACATGGTAGAGTTTCTCAAAGCTCAGTTAAAAAGCCCTGTTTTCGATCCCACAGGCTGGGAAGATAACAGAGTAAGAGGACCCTAAGCTCACCTTGTCTTATGACTATGACTAGATAAAACTCACTTTATTGTATATAACCCAGAAAACAACCTGAAGACTGGCAGAACAAACTCCACAACTAATGGTTGAGAAGAGGCCACATCAAAGAGGGTAGGGGGGGGTGAAGATGCATTGGGTATTGAAAATGGACCACGGCCTTCTGTAGAGGGAGTGGAGGCAGGGAGCCACAGGCAAAGAAAAGGGGACAAAAACAGACTTTCACACCGGGGAGCCTGCATGGGGAAGACAGTTCCCCTTAGCATTTGGCTTTGAAGGGGAGAGGGCACTAATTTTGTTGAATTCTTACTACCAAAGAGACTTAAATCCTGGAATTTTAAAAATCAACAGGCTGTGTTCTGGGAGGGCCCAGAGGGCAATAGGAAGCTGAGTCACTATCCTTAAAAAAAGAACTCTACACTATGCCCATGGAGATACAGCATAGAAGTAGCAGTTTGGAAAACAAAAAAACAAACAAAAAGCAAAACAAACAAAAACCAAACAAAACAAAAAAACAAAACATCTGGAGCACATTGGAAAAAAAGCTATTTACTCATCTCAAAGCATATCCCAGAGGGAGACTCCTTCAGGAACAAAGTAGCTGGGAGGCAACATTTCCCTGCCTTGCCCCCTTGCCCCAACATAAACACACAACCACATGCAGGAACCAGCACAATGTCAACACTACCTAATTAGCTTACACCAAGACCCCCCTCCCCCACTACATTTTGGCAGATCCACTCTTTTCAGTCACATTTACCTCAGTCTAGGCTCTGTGGATACCCTCCCCCGGAAGACCAGCAAAACCTTGCCAACACCTCATATCCTGACCAGTGTGTTTTGCAGGGCCTTGGTCTCAGTGGCAGCAGCAGTGGGGGGCCCTGTGGAGCCTGAGGTGTACCTTGTTAAAATTGTGCACCCCACCCATGCAGTCCCAGTCTCTGCAGCAGCAACTACAGGTCTCATTTTGCAAGCAGACTTGCCCACATCTTGTTAAAACTGTGTGTCCCATCTCAGCCAGGGACAAAACACTGCCCATAACAGGCAAAGAGAGCCTCTGTAGATAACTGGACTGAAAGAAAAAGTTTCCAGGATGCAACAGCAGGGCACATACAACACACATAGGAGACAACCTCTGAAATGCCAGTTTCAGGGGAACAAGGGACACTGCATGGCAGGATACTACAGGACCTCTTCTTCATAAGACCATTATTTACAAGAGCAGGAGAGGTAACTGACTGTCCTAATACACAGAAACAGACCTAGAGAATTAGATGCAATGAGGAGACAGAGGAATAATTTCCAAGTCAAAGAACAAGAGAAACCATAGCAACAGACCTAAGTAAAACAGATATAAGTAATATGCCTGATTGAGAATTTGAAGTAATGATCATAAAGATACTCTGAACTTGAGAAAATAGTGTAGGACATCAGTGAGACTATTAACAAAGAGATAAAAAGAACCAATCAAAAGTGAAGAACACAATAAATTAAATGAAAAATACACTAGATGGAATAAATAACAGGCTAGAGGAGGTAGCAGAATGGGTTAGTAACCTGGAAGACAGAGTAGTGGAAATTAATCAAGCTGAGCAAGTGAGAGAAAAAAAAAATGAAAATGACTTAGGGGAACTCAGTGACTCCATCAAGTGTAATAAGATTCACATTATAGGGATCCCAGAAGAAAAAAAAAAAGAGAAAAAATGGCAGAAAAATTATTAGAAAAAATAATAGCTGAAAACTTACCTAATCTGGGAAGGAAACAGAAATCCAGATCCAGGAGGCACAGAAATCCCCCAACAAAATCAACCCAAGGAAGTTCACGCTAAGACACATAGTAATTAAAATGACAAAAAGTACTGATGTAGAAAGAATTTTAAAAGCAACAGGAGAAAAGAAGATAGTTACATACAAGGGCAATCCTGCAAGTCTATCAGCAAATTTTTCAGCAGAAACTTTGCAGCCCAGAAGGGACTGGTATGACATGTTCAAAGTGCTGAAGGGAAAAACAAAACAAAACCAAACAAAACAAACAAACAAACAAAAAAAACGCTGCCAAGAGTCCAAGAATCCTTTATTCAGCAAGGGTGTCATTCAGAATAGAAGGGAAGATGAAGAATTTCTCAGAAAAATACACTAAAGGAGTTCATGACCACTAAAACACCCCTATAAGAAATACTACTGGAGACTCTGAGGGGAAAGGAAAGACCATAAGCAAAGAGTACGGAAAGTTTGAAATACCAAAGCATTAAAATAAGCATATTTATAAAAATTAGTCAAGAAATTCACAAAATAAAAGGACATAAAATATGATATCATATGCCTTAAATGTGGAGAAACAGAGAAGTAAGAGTGTGTTCAAACACAAGCCAACATCTACTTAATATAGACTGCTCTATGCAGAAGATGTTATATACAAACACATTGGTAGCCACAAATCAAAAACCAATAATAGATATGCAAAGAATAAAGAGAAAAGAATCCAAGCATATCACTAAAGAAAGTAAGCGAACCACGAAAGAGAGCAAGAGAAGATAGGATCAGAGAAAAAAACAACAAAAAACAATCACAAAACAAGTAACAAAATGGCAATAAATATATATCTATCAATAATTACTTTGAATGTAAATAGACCAAATGCTGCAATTAAAAAAACACAGGATGATGGATAACAAAAAAAAGACTTATCTATATGCTGCCTACAAGAGACTTATTTCATACCTAAAGAGACATGCAGATTGAAAGTGAGGGGATGGAGAAACATATATCAGGCTAATGGATGTCAAAAGAAAGCCAGAGTAGTAATACTTATATCGGACAAATAGACTTAACAATGAAGACTGTAACAAGAGACAAAGGACACTACATAAAACTAAGGTGGACAATCCAACAAGAAGATATTACAATTGTAAATATTTATGCACACAACATGAAAGCCCCCAAATAAAACAGTTAATTATAGACATAAAAGAACTAAGTGACAGTAATACAATTATAGTAGGGGACTTTAACACCCCACTTATAACAATGGAAAGATCACTCAAACAGAAAATCAACAAGGAAACGGTGAATTTGAATGACACAATAGACGGAATAGACGGCTTTAATAGATGTATTCAGAACATTCCATCCCAAAACAGGAGAATACACATTCTTTTCAAGTGCACATAGAAAATTCTCCAGAATAGATTACATATTAGCCCATAAAACAAACCTTAACAAATTTAAAAGATTGAAATCATACCATGGATCTTTTCTGACCCTAAAGCCATGAAACTAGAAATCAACCACAAGCAAAAATCTGGAAACAACACAAATATATGGAGCTTAAATAACATGCTACTAAACAATGCATGGGTCAGCCACAAAATCAAATAAATAAATAAATTAATTAATTAATTAATTTAAAAAAATGAAAATGAAAACACAATGGTCCCAAAACTGGGATTCAATGAAAGCAGTTTGAAGAAGGAAATTTATAGCAATACAGGTCTACCCCAAGAAGCAAGAAAAATCCCAAAAAGCATCATAATCTTACACTTAAAGGAGCTAGAAAAAGAACAAATAAAACCCTAGGCCAGAGAAGGAAGGAAATAATAAAGATTAGAGCAGAAATAAATGATATTGAAACTAAAAACAAAACAAAACAAAAACAAACAAACAAACAAAACCAGATCAGTAACTAGGAAGTGGTTCTTTGAAAAGATCAACAAAATTGATAAACCTTTGGCCAGACTTGTGAAAACAACAACAACAACAACAACAACAACAACACACACACACACACAATAAAAACAAAAAGAGAAAGGACTCAAAAACAATCAGAAATGAAGGAGGAGAAATAACAACTGACAGCACAGAAATACAAATGATTGTAAGAATATTATGAAAAATTATACATCAACAAATTGGAAAACCTAAAAGGAATGGATAAATTCCTAGAACATATAACCTACCAAAAATGAAACAGGAAGAAATAGAAAATTTGAACAGATTATCAGCAATGAAATTGAATAAGTAATGAAAATATTTCCCAAAAAACGAGAGTGGGAACAGGCAACTTCACAGATGAATTCTACCAAACATTTAAATAATAGCTATTATCTATTCTTCTCAAACTATTTCAAAAAATAGGAGAAGGAAAACATCCAAGTTCATTACATGAGGCCAGCATTACCTTAATACCAAAACAGGATAAAGACACCGCCTCCCCCTACCAAAAAAAAGGGAACTACAGGCCAATATCTCTGATGAATATAAGTGCAAAAATCCTCAACAAAATATTAGCAAACAGAATCCAACAATTCATTAAAAAAATCATTCACAACAATGAAGTGGGATTTATTCCTGGGATGCAAGTGTGGTTCTATATTCACAAATCAATGTGATACATCACATTAACAAGAGAAAAGGTAAGAACTGTATGATAATTTCAATAGATGCAGAAAAACCATTTGACAAAATACAACATCCACTCATAATAAAAACCCTCAACAAAGTAGGTTTAGAGGGAACATACCTCAAAACAATAAAGGCCTTCCATGAAAAACCCACAGCTAACACAATACTCAGTAAGGAAAAACTGAGAGCTTTTTCCCTAATGTCAGGAAGAAGATAAGGATGTCCACTCTCACCATTTGTAATTCAACATAGTACTAGAAGTCCTAGCCACAGCAATCAGGAAAGACAAACGGTAAAAAGGCATCCACATTAGCAAGGAAGAAGTAAAATTTTCACTATTTGCAGATGATATGATACTATATATAGAAAATCCTAAGGATTCCACCAAAAAACCCTACTACTAATACTAATGAATTTAATAAAGTTGCAGGATACAAAATTAGTGTACAAAAATCAGTTGCATTTCTATACACTAATAATGAAGCAACAGAAGGAGAAATTAAGAAAATAGTCTCATTTACAATTACACAAAAACCAATAAGACATCTAGGAATAAACCTAACTAAAGTGGTGAAAGAATTTTACTCTAAAAACCATAAACACTGAAAACAGAAATTGAAGATGACACAAAGAAATGCAAAGACATTCCATGCTCATGGATTGGAAGAACAAATATTGTTAAAATGTCCATACTACTTAAAGCAATCTACAGATTTAATGCAAGCCCTATGAAAATACCAACAGCATTTTTCACAAAACTGGAATAGACAATCCTAAACTTTGTATTGAACCACAAAGACCCTGAATAGATGAAGCAATCTTGAAAAAGAAAAACAAAACTGGAGATATCAAAATACCAGACTTCAAGTTATATTAAGAAGTTCAAGTAATCAAAAACAGGATATTACTTGCACAAAAATAGGTTAAAAATCAATAATTCATAATAGAAAGCCCAGAGATTAACCCACAATTATATGGCCAATAAAGAATTGCAAGAATATGCAGTGGGGAAAAAAGTCTCTTCAACAAATAGTACTGGGAAAACTGGACAGTTACATGCAAAGAAAGAAATTGGACCTCTTTCTTACTCCATACACAAAAGTAAACTCAAAATGGATTAAGGACCTATATCTGAGACCTGTAACCATAAAAATCCTAGAAGAGAACACAGGCAGCAATTTCCCTGACGTTGGTTGCAACATCTGTCTAGATATTATCTCCTCAGGTGAGGGAAACGAAAGCAAAAATAAACTGTTGGGACTGAATCAAAATAGAAAACCTCTGTACAGTGAAGGAAACAACAAAACTAAAGGACAGCCTACTGAATAGGACAAGATACTTGCAAAGGACATATTTGTTATTATCTATAATATATAAAGAACTTATACAACTTGACACCAGAAAAAAATCCCCAGATAATCCCATTAAAAATAGAAGACATGAACAGACATTTCTCCAAAGATGTACAGATGGCCAACAGACACATGAAAAGATGCTCAACATCACTCATCATCAGGGAAATGCAAGTCAAAACCACAATAAGATATCACCTCATCCCTGCAGAATAGCTAAAATAAGAAATTCAAGAAACAAGTGTTGGTGAGGATGTGATGAAAAAGTTGTTAATGTGTACTGTATCAGTTCCATTTAGACACAAGCAAATTTAACATTATAGTAATTTGTCTTTACTTGCTACCAAAATATATCATCCCTTTGTCTATCTTCAGGGAAAATCCATAAAAGTAGATTCCACATTCACCAAAAGCTAATGTGCACAAAATAATAATTGAGAACTACAATGTAGTTAATGTTATTTGATAATGTGAATAATTCAATGACATTCTCTTTGTATGAATGAACTTATGTACATACTGAATTGGAGGTTACAATATTTATGTGATGTGCTTTCACTGTACTGATAATACATACATCCTGGTACAATACATTGCTTTAAAAGTAGAACAATGGAAAGTTGAATTCAGAAAAAACAAAAAAGTCTCCTACTGCGTTATACCCTAAAAAATGTTTTTTTTTATTTTTTAAATCAACTTTGTATGTAATTTTCTTTATGGAGATTTCTCTGAGCTACAATGGTTCAAATTAGTTCATGGAAGAGTAATAGTTATAGGATATGTCTATTCTTCATGTCACTTGAAGCAAAATTTTATTGCCATTTCTATATCCTTAATTATAATGTTTAGTATTTTGTGAACCTATGTCACTGATATTGTAAAGTACAATTGTAAAGTCATGATGCCTACTTTATCTCATTCTTGGAACAAGAAGATGTGATTAAATAAGTTAATTGCTAAGTAATTATTTCATGTATCCTGACTGGCTAACCACACTAATATACAACTTAAATAAAAATTTATGTAGAAGTTAAATATTTTGTTTTTTAAATAACAAAGGCAATAAAGCACAGCAATCATCCATTCTTAGAAGATAATTGAAAAATCATCTTTAATATATGAATATTCTGAATGTTAATCACTTACTAAAAAGTTTTTGTCATACTTGTTGATTGATAAGAGTTCATACAAAAACGAGAAACTGAAAGCAGAAGTCTAATGATGCCAACTACTTTAGGTGTCTGTAGGCATTGTTGTTTTGAGGTTAGGTTAATATAATTTATTGTCCTATATTTATCATTTATAGGTAACTCATTTTTTCTATGCATTGATTCATTTCCTTATAAATTCTATAAACAAAGCGAATTTTGAATAATTTTCACCTTGTAGAAATCCTTCCATTTCTCAAGCTATGTATTCTCAGTTGCTCTCCTATTGTCATTCTGCAAGTCAATATTAGAGGCAAGATACATAGTCTCTAGTTCCCTAGTCCTATATATGTCTTCAGAGTATTCAATTACCCTCTAGAGAGCAATGGCAATATTAACAGTGATTTATGGTTAATCGTTAGCTATTGTTCCATTATCCATTTATCCCAATGAGAGCTTGCCTATTTAGAAATTACTGCACCTCCACCCCCACTTTGTTTTTAAGGAAAAGATCTATTGAGGATATTGGTAAAATCATGACAATTCAAGGGTTTGTTTGGGCAAGCACATTGTCCAAATAGAGGCAAGTGTAAGTGTCATATTTCCCATTACAAAAGAAAACAACTGCTACTTGGAGAAAATGCTACTGCTTTACTTTGCTCATGTTTTTAATGGGTGTCCCCATCTGAATCATTGCTTATGTTTTTATTTCTCAAGCAAACCATTGTTCATATTTCCTTTCTGTTATTTTCTCCCCCATATTTTACAGCACGACCACTCCACTTTAAAAACCTGCTAGTCTCACTGCTCACACTGTTACTTTCTCTGAATTCATAGGTTAAAATGGGGAAAAAAAGATTATTTTTTAGAATATTATAGAATCTTGGGAAAATAGAGCTACATCTGACTTTAGAGTCATTCATTGAATTGGTAATTCTCATTTATAGGTGAAGTGGGGCAGAGGTAGGGGTGTATGCAAATGTGTAGATCACAGTTTCCTTGGCTAATGAAGAACTTGGAATAAGGCTTGGGTTTAAGTTCTTATGTGGCCAAAGCCTACCCTTGAGACTTCAGGCCACAGTTGTAGAGATAATAAGGATAGCCATTCTATGTGTGAATTTGGACATATGATAATGTAGATAAAAATATTTTGAAAATACAAGTTATTACTGTTGATAGCTACAAAGAGATTAAATGAGACCTAAAGAAAAAGGATGACTTTCCTGAAAGCATACAGATAGATTTGGGACTAGAGTCCTGGTTGTGACTAGGATTGGTTCCAGTTACTACTGTTGTATAACAAATTACCCCTAAACTGAGTGGCTTAAAACAATTTTATTTTTCTCCCTATTTCGTGATTCAAGAATGAAGAGCTCTACTGGGTAGTTTGGACTTGGAATCTCTCTTGCGGTTATAATCAGATGTCAGCTGGGGCAGGCTTAGTCATCAGAAATATGACCTAAACTGGACAGCTGAGATATCCCACCAATGGAAGGCAGTGACACTGGCTCTTGGCTTGGATTTTACCTGAGTCTGTTGACTGGAGAACCTATGAATGGCCCCTCCAATGTGAGGGTCTCAGGTAGTTCTTACATGGTATATGGCTTTCCTCAGAGTAATTGTGTCAAGAAAACCAGGTGGAAGTTATGTGGCTTCTTATGAACTAGTCTTGGAAGCATCCAGTATCATTGCCACCACACTTTATTGGTTAAAGCATTCATGATCCCGCTCATATTGAAAGGGAGGTGACATAAACCTCAGATCTCAAAGGTGGGAGGGCAAAGAATTTGTGACCATCTTTCAAACCTACCATATTCTGGTTTGAGTCTGGTATGCATTGTCATATCCTGTCACTCCTACTGAGAAACTGTATGAAAAGTTATCATTTCCCATTTCTCTATGAATGGCCACATATATAGTTCTCATGGTGGAACTACAGTTGACTTGAAAATAAGAGTCATATATTCAATATTTAAAATTTAGTTGCATATCATTCAATAGAAAATCAACAACATATAACTGAGTACAGATGTGTGAGAGCTCCAAATCTAGGTACTAGAAATACAACTATTAAAAAAAAAGTGCCCTCAGGTCTCCAGGGAAGGTAGAAACATAAACATAAATTAAGAATAAAGTTGCTAAGTTACTACAACAGAAATATGCATTGGGTGGGCTCTGCAATGGGTTTACTGCACAGGAGGTTAAAGAAATGGTTGCAGAGGATTGGGATTAGAGGGGTCATCAGGAGGAACCCTTGACCACCGAGGTGGTCAGCCCTCTCCCTGTCTGAAGACATGGCATTCCAAATGCACTTACATTTGAGAAGTCAAAAAGTATAAACAAAAAATTCAAGTTAAATTTGATATGGCTATGGTGTAAGACAAAAATGTGACAGCTAAAGAAGATGAGTCTGGGAAATTAAGATAGAGCCAGGAATTGAAGGCTCTTCTATCACGCTCAGAAGTTTGTATATAAAAGTATGGTCATTTAATATTAATAATGTAACTCAAACAATTGAAAGCAGAAGCTAATATTATAAGATTTCTTTGGGGGTACTTTCAAACAATGGAAACAGTATAATTAAAATATTTCAAAGTAGTTAAAACTGCATAAAGTTACAATCGAATTCGGGACAGAGAAGAAGCATATTTAAACAAACCATAGATGTTTAATAAAAAGCCTCTATGAAACACAAATGAAACTGGATTGAAATCAGGTGTGGACTTAATGTAACTTTGCCACGGTATGTGTTGGGTTATGTTCAAATCATCTAGTATTCGCATTTACATACAGTAATCAAAATGGAGCAAGCAACAAGGAGAGCAGATTCTATATTAAAATCTCCACGGACAAACACATGGCGCTCACATCAATTGGCTCCTGTGATTTTACTGCACGTGGACTGGCTAATTGAATTGAGAGAGACTTTCCTAGATCAGGTACAAAACAAAGATCCTTTGTGGTTAAAATTTTCCACACATGGAATGTGTTAAAGTTAGGATAAATATGCAGGATACTGTTTACAGCTCAAAGATTTAATTATTTGTAAGAAGAATGTCTGTTGAAAATAAGTGGGATGCGGGAAAATAGTTTAACAAGAGGAAGTGGGGCTTCAGTGCACAGGCTCAGTGCAGTAGAACCGTTCCCCCCAAAGTGTGTTGTGCAGAGCTGCAGCATGGGGGTCAGTTGGGAGCTTGTTAGAAACGCAGTCTCTCAGGTCCCACCAAATCAGAATCCACCCTTTTACCACATTCCCAGGTGATTCCTATGGGCTTTAAAATCTGGGGAATACAGATAATGGGTGCAGGACACTGCAGGTTTAGGATAACCTTGAAGGATGAAGTGTAGACCTTTGCATTTGTTTTCATGAGTTTGTTGAAAGAAAATGAGTTAGATCTTGAAGAGGAAGAACACACATAAAGGAACAGATAAAGATAAGAACAAATTTCAAAAGCAGTGGTGATTGAACAGGTCATTAAGAAAGGGCAGAATTCATATCTATATTTATATATATAAAGTACGGAATTATAATGGCCAGTTAGATGTAGTCTAACTATTAATAGAATAGTTGGCTATCAAGTGCCTAAGACATTGGTTGGCACATGGCACACATTCAATATCAATATTAATTGAATGAATACGCTTTATATATATCACTGTATCACATAAAGTGATTTTGCATACATTATTTCACTTTGAGTCTTACAACAACCCCCTGAAGTAGGTAGAATGGGTAGTTGGCATCATTAGACAAATGCTTTCAACTTGTCTGCTTTGTAATAACTTAAAATCAACAGGTATGACAGAACCTTTTAGTGCGTGATTGATGTTAAGAATATTCATACATTAATGATAGCATTTTCAATTGTCTTCAAAGGAGGATAATTTTTACATGTTACTGCCTTTGTTTAAGACAGACTAAGAGAGTTAACTGCTATATAAATGTTAACTTTGAATAGTGAATTTACTAAGTTTAATTAATTTTCTAATTTATATCTTACTTTGCTACATCAAGGATTTAAAGGAGGCATCATGAACAATGTAATTTAAAATATATGAGGGAGATAAGCTAGGGACATACCATACTTTGTCATTATTGAAAGGGAATTGAAAATGGCATGATTTCACAGGTAATTCTGGGAGCCAGTGGCCACCTTTGGCACCTTTTCCACCTCCGTGCAGAACGTTTGGCCAGGTAGGCCTCGCATGACCTCCATGAAGGGTACACTTTAGCATGAGAAGCATAGAAAACAATATTGAGAATGTGGAGGTGCAGAGAGGTTAGTAACTTTTTGAAATGACAGTTGGGACTAGGATCTGAAGTCCCACTTTCTGATTAAAATTTGAGAAAATACTGAAATTTTTAATTTCAATTTTGAGGCATATTGTTTAATGTAATGTGTATGTGACAAAGAGTCTATTTGTAGTTATTACGGACCATCCATGTAAATCTGGAACACATTTCAACATAATTTACCCCTCAAAACAGTTTGCTCATGTTAAGGAACAAGTAAAAGCTGGAATTCTCATTGTAGAAAAAGAAAAGAAATAATTAAAGAACCTATTATTACTTTATTTTGATGGATAAATATTTGACTCATACAAAGGTTTACTGAATTATGTATTTTATTAAATGAATAATTTTTCTTAGATATTGAGATTTTTTTTTTATGTGGTTGAGGACAGATGTTCATTATGTGGCAAACCAAAGAACTTTAAAAAAAAATCATGGTACAATCTTATTCTTCCAATGTATTGTTCATTCCAAATTTGCTCAAATTCATCATAAGCAAAAGGAATTAAATAAAATCACTTTAAAGGATAATGAGGCTTTAAGCTGTTCCATCTTTAGTTTTAATTGACTAAATTCTTAAAAGTTCATACTTTTTTAAACATCTGAACGAGATACTAATCTCCGGAATCAAATACAGTCAAGCACATTATGAAATTCAACTTGTGTTGAACCCTACCAACCTACTTAGTTTAGGGAGATTTCTCTGAAGATGAAAAAGAAACTGTTTTACTCCATTGATACCCATAAGTGTCCACTGATGTTATCCAATAAAAAAATTATAACTACAATTGCTACCATATTTTCTACCCTGGCTCTGCACCAGGCACTCTCTTGGGCACCTGATACACAATATTTTAATTCTTACAACGAGCATTCCAAAAAGTGTTATTAGCTTCAAGTTATGGAAGAGGAAATGGAAACTTAAAGAAGTTAAATTTGCTAAAGGGCACAAATCAGGCTATATTCTAAATGCTGTTTTCTTCCTCCCATGCCCTGCTGACAGCTTATTACATTATACAAAGTCACAACTTTAACTAAATGGTATTTGCATTTTCAGGAGATCACGGGGCTCAGCATATCTGTCTCTTAAGAAGATATCTTTAGGTAAAGAACAGTAATAATATTATCATACAATAATTATACAATTACACAACAACATAATAAAGTCTAGTTCTGAGAAAAAAAGACAGCATATAATAATTAATTTTGAAAGAAACGGTAGACAATTTCCTCATTTTAAGTTAGCTAAGGCAATCAATTTGTAGAATGGTTATATGGTATATGCACAGTGTTAAAGATGCTATATATTTTATGTTCTAAAGCAGGACCCCTATGAGACTGAAAAGAAGTAATCACCAGACAGGTAGTTGGACTGTATGCTTCAACTGGGGCTGTCCTAGTGTAAGTTCAATGTGTGGTCATCCTATACAAAGGAAGTTATAAATGCTCATAAAATTGAGTTGTTGAATGACAGAGACAGAACTGAGATTAGCCTGAACTCTTACTCAGAAGTACTTTTTTCTCTAAGGCTTGAATTAAGTAATTGTATATATCTTATAGAATTTTTTTTTTCTAGAAGAGGTATGCCAGATAAGGGTTTGGAAGTTTTGTCATGCTATTTATGCTTAAATTGCTCCCTAGTTATACTGATATGATGTAATTCACTTTGAAAAATGATGCTTTAAAAAAGATTAGAGAGTATCCTAGGTTAAAGAACAAAGGGGGAGACAAAATGCAGGAATGATTCAGCCTTTTATGTCTTTCTGATTCAGAAGCTGCATAATTTCCTTCTTAATCAAATTGCACTTTTTTTAAATCAGATATTTAAAACATTCCATTAAGTACCCCCCAAAAGTTGTAAGAACAACAAACATATGACATAAAAACTAAATCTGCTAATACTAAATATTTTTGCATTGTGTTAAAAATAATTTATATAATTCTAAAACTAATAAAATTGAATTGGCTATTCAACAAATGGAATTTTCTATCATGTTTGTTATCAGCTAAATAATTCATTATTCCATTTTATATACACACTCTTTAATTAACTTATTGACTCAGAGGTAAGATGCTGCTAATCCATTCATTTCCCCAAGCCGACAAAAAAAAAAAAAAAAAAAAAAAAAAGTACAAAACATGTGTGAGTATAGGAGCAAAAGGTTAGGTCTTTAATATGAAGGAATTTTTAATCAGAGGAGAAAGCAGCTGGTTGAGGTTCTCTCTACCTCCAACTAGAGATCCCAGATTGCATGGTGATTAGTGACACCTGTTTTCTACTAGCCTTTTCCTGAAGCAGGCAAAGCACGAAGTTGCCTATAGAAGTGTTCTTGGCATTTTGTTGTGCTTTCTTTTAAAAGCCGCATTTTCTTTTAAAGCCAGATATTTATTTTTAGCCATGGTGTGTGTATTAAAAAAAAAAAAATCAGAGGTTAATTTTGCCTGCAGGTAATAGGAAACTATTTTACAAGGGGAAAAAGAGAGGATAATGTTTTCAGTAATTTGGAAACAGTCTATTTTAGTATACTCGTAAATGTTTTAAAGTTTTTAAAAGATTCACCTGAAACTTACAGTTTTCAATATATTTTATTATTAAAATCCTATTATCTACATTGAATTATTGAGGGAACTAATATCTCTGTATGAGTACCACAAGTGAGAGTCACTCTATTCTTTTGTGGTTTCACTATTTCTTTGTTTCATATACTACTTCCTTGGAACGTGTATTATTTTCCTCTTTCCACATGTCAGAGCTGGATTAGATTTAAAAGACAATCTGGTTAAACTTGGCCATTGTATAGATGAGAATTCTGAGGCCCAGAAGAGGGAAGTTACTCATTCAAGATTATACATGCTGAAGGGGGCAGAACTGAAACAAGGGTGTGGTCCTTTGTTATGGCAAACTAATACAAGGGACTAGGTAAAGATAATCATGGATCAGTGTATAGATGGGATTAATCATGGGATCAGTAATCCCACTGATTTCAAAATTTTTATGAAGTTTGTGAAATTATGGTCCAAGAAAGAGGGATGCCTTCTCTAGGTAGTTACAAGAAAGAGGCTGGAACCCAAGTTTCCTAACACCCAGGTCACCTCGTGACCAATTTCCAATGCCTCATGCCACCACAAAAATATCCTCTAGAAATGCTGGGTCCCAAGACAAAGACATTTCAGAAATTATATTTACTGTTTATGGTTTCATGTTTTCTTATCCATATAATGAATACATTTATTTAATGACTTTTACAGAGCTACAACTATGTGCTAGGCACTGTGTCATACTTTAATGTTTTATAGATAAGCCCACAACTGCATCTATCACTTTTATTACCTATTGAATTGCCAGCCTCAAATATGCATTAATATATACTTAAGTCTAGCATTTCTACATTTTAATAGCACATTCCAAAAAAAAAAAAATCCTATATTATAGTAGTAACTCATGATTAAAGAGAAGCAGTGGTATAAGGGGAAAAGCACTAAAATTGTTGAAAGAAAATTTGGTCCTTGTTTAAATTCTGACATTTAGTCAAATTATGTCAGAAACATAAGAACCAAACACTTGATTAGATTCAAGGAACAAGGTAATATTTAAGATAGATTAAAAGGAAAAAAAAAAACATCATTAACAAAACAGGACTAAAAAGCAGAAGAATATTTCCAGTTTTAACTTTTCTGTTTAATAGTTTTGACTATGGCAAAACATTTAGTCTATCTGCACTTCACTTTCTTTATATGCAAATAAGAAAATTTGATTCATCATTTAAGAGTCCTTCTGGCTCTACATGATTGAGATTTGAAAGAGTAAATATAATTTCAAACTATGATCTGTTTAATCAAGAATTAGCATTGGGTGCATGGATGGCTCTGTCAGTTAAGCGTAGGACTCTTGATTTTGGCTCAGGTCATGATCTCACAGATCATGAGTTCGAGCCCTGCATTGGGCTCTGCACTGACAGTGGAATTCTCTCTCTTGCTTTCTCTCTGCGCCTGCTGTGTGCTCTCTCTTTCTCAAAATTAATAAACTAAACTTTAACAAATTATGTTAAAAAAACAATTGCCTTAAACAAAGGATAGCTCAAGAGATACAGAACTATTTGGACATCCATTTTATTTTTTTTGTATTTTATTTTTTATTTTTAAAACATTTATTTATTTTTGATAGAAAGAAATAGCGAACAGGGAAGTGGCAGAGAGAGAGGGAGATACAGAATCAGAAGCAGGGTCCAGGCTCTGAGCTGTCAGCACAGAACCCAACCCGGGGCTCGAACTCACAGAGCATGAGATCATGACCTGAGCTGAAGTCGAATGCTTAACTGACTTAGCCACCCAGGTGCCCTGGACACCCATTTTAAAACAGTATGTGTACTCGGTCCTTAATACATGAAACAGAACGAAGAGGCCAAAGTCCTGTGTGTGTGTGTGTGTATGTGTGTGTGTGTGTGTGTGTGTGTGTGTGTGTGTTATGTATATACATCATTTTTAAATATACATGCCATTCCCTTTTAATAGAAACAAAAAAACATGTGTTCATATAGTCAAAGCCTTTCCCACTATAATTCCTTAGTGTGTGATCTTCACTATTAATTTATTTATTTATTTACGAGAGAGAGAGAGAGAGAGAGAGAGAGAGTACACATGTGAGTGGGGGAGAGGAGCAAAGGGGGAAGAGAGGGAGAATCTTAAACAGGTTCCATGCTCAACACAGAGCCTGACAAAGGGTTCCATCCCATGACACTGGGATCACAAAGTGTCAGGAGCTGAATTGACTGAGCCACTCAGGCACCCTGACCTTCATTAAAAAAATGCAAATAATTGCACAAAAATGTCTGCTGCCAGCTGCTGTTATGATTAATATATTATGTTAAGGCCTATATCAGCTTTTAACATGGAGGTCTCATCTTCCCCACAGAGAGGTAGGATAAGCATTGCAACTAATGTAAAGGTGATTGGTGCAATACTCAAGAACTAAATAGTAAGTTTCAACTACTTTAGGGAATTTCTGGAGGAAGGCTCAAGGAAGTTGTTTGATCTCTCAAAGTATCAGAGCTGGCGAAGGTACTCACTTGAAGAGAGTTGGAAAGATGAACAAGAGATATGATGGTCAATGGCAAAACCTGAGAATATACATTTGTAGGCCTCATATCATGCCTTCGAAGCTAAGTAGAGCTATAGCCATCACCTTCTCAGTCAGCTTCCTTAGCCCTGTCATAGCACAGGCACGTTTTGTTCATCTAGACCTGAAGGTCTCTTCCTGACATCTTTGTTCAATAGAAGATATTTCCTGACAATGACTTTCAAACAGAGGTATTAAAGGTCAAGAGTGCTGCAGAAATGGATATTCTTTTTTTCCACCCTTGAAACAAAATTATGCAATTTTCTTTGTCAATGTCAATTTTAGTTGCATTCACTACAGATGATTTAAGAAGCTATACATTTGCTTTTGTATCAAGTTATGTTTTACATTTCCTTTTCTAGTCTGCCTTTAATGAAATATTACAGTATATCTTTGTCTATTATTTTAACATTTATCTTTTGAAGAATTAACCTGGGCCAGGCAGTCTGCAAAATGCTGGGGACACAATGCCTTCTAGAAAACTTACAAGAGGCAAACAGAGAAGTAAATAGTGAAATCAAGTTTGACAGAAATTACTTAATCAGCCCAGGGTGGTAGTGTTAGATCTGGTGGTTGTGATTAGATGGTACTGAAAAAAAGGAGAAGGAGTGAGATAAATTAGGTGAGAAAAGTAGGTGAGGATGGGGATGAATGGGCAAAGAATAAAGGTGCTCCTTAATTAGAATTTCTTTAATTCTTTCTGCTTTTATAATTCTGGTTCTCTCTTAGAGGCATCTTCTTGCTATCCTTTTATAAATCATGTCTTTCACAGAAAATTTTGTTGCTGAAGGCTTACTAGGGGAAAAGCTGACAACTTCTCCAGAGACAGATGCTGGTGACTCACAGTGTAGCCCTTACCCTCACTTCCTCACCCCTGCTGAGTGAAATCTCTCCATGGCTTAGAAGACTTCATCACCTTTCTCATAGGATGAATATGACAAGCTAATTTGTGTAAGTATATGTCATCATCATTTATTATGTTTATTTCCTTCTTCTCTCTCCTAACAACTAAAGCACTCTTTTTATTTACTGTTTCAGGAAAAACAAAACAAAACAGTAATAGTATATTTTAACAAACCAATTTGCTATCTGGTTTTAATTAGTATGAACTATTTTTCTTTTTAAGTTTATTTATTTTGAGAGAGAGCGAGAGCAAGAGAGATAGAGCACACAGAAGGGGCAGAGAGAAAGAATCCCAAGCAAGCTCTGCACCATCAGCATGAAGCCTGATGTGGGGCTCAAACTCATGAACCATGAGATGATGACCTCAGCCAATGTTGGATGCCTAACCGACTGAGCCACCCAGGCACCCCATGAACTATTTTTCTATGAGTGAGTCACTTTTTATCTACTACAGGTGCTATAGTTTTAAGGTCAAGATGAATGATTTTCATAACTTGGTGACATTTACCAGAAGTTCAAGTCAGGCTAAGATCACCAAACCTACCTCCAGGATGGTCATAGAGGCATCAACCCAACCCTTCTTTTCCTTGGAGACTAAAACATAGAAGAGGACTAGTACGATTAAGGATCTGAAGTTACATACGCTTTTCTTTTTTTTCCATCTAAGTTAGTCCTATCTTTATTTTTAGTGAACAACTTAGGAGTTCTATGCCTCTGGGTCTCGTAATTATAGACTTGAAGGGCATGAACATAGGATGAGAATTGTAAGACCTAAAATGAAATCCCATTTCATTTACTTTTTATGTGAAGCTGCATTAAATTTAACCTCTCTTTATCTCCATTTTCTTATCTACAAAATATGGAATATCGCCCTACCTCCCTTACTGGGCTGCTATGTGCATAGCACAAAAAAAAAAAAAAAAAAAAAAAAAAAAAGCATGGCCTTAAACATGTACTACATGGCACTACAAAAATGTCAATATTTTGAAATTACTTGAGGATTTAGCGACCATAATCTTCAAGGTCTCTGGACACAATGTGATTAGGCCTAAATTATGTATCAAGATATCAAACCTATTCATAACTAATAATTTCTTCACTTTCTTAGTTTCCATTTAGATATATCCAATGTAAATATCTGCCATGTTCCTATTCTAAATTAGAAAATTTCATAAAAACCTTCTGTGCCTCATTCAACAAGACCACATGGCCTTGGAAGACAGGAACTTATCTTCCTGTGGATAGAACTACTTGGGGTCAAAACAGGTTGTAAAGCTCCCTGGGAACAGCTTGCCATCGCCTTTGGTTACAGATGGAGTACTCTTGGCCACTATCCAGTAAGAAAACAGATTAAGAAAAGTAGGTAATTAAAAGTAAAAGATTATGTTAAACTCTAATGGATCATCTGGCTTTGTGAAATTATCATGGAAATTGCAGTATTCTATGAACCTCATTTTTTAAATTTTTATTTTACAAACATTTTGAAATGACATAATCACATGACTATGGAAAAGTAAACTGCATTTTCATTGGTCTTCTGAAAAAATGTATTATTTTTTCACCCCAGATTCATTCTTACTGCAATGGAATGTCTGGAGCTATGATGATAGATGTGCTTTATTCTAGTTTAATGAAAAATCTTCCCAAATCCAGGAATGCAGCAAAATATAAAATAATTCATCACTGCGTACTATGTCCTATACAAATATTTTATAAATATTCTCTTATGGATAGTCATTTACATGACTATTTCCCTATCATTTAAATTATTTCTCATATTGGTAACTGAGACCTTTTATATTTTAGAGGCAGAAATATTTCAAAGAGTAAAAATAACCAGTGACATATTTCATTCAATACTTTTTTCCTTGAGCTTGGCCAACAGACCATGAAGATTCAACTTACAGTTTCTGAGTATAAAGACAACCACTACCAGGGGCACCTGGGTGACCTAGTTGGTTAAAGCATCCGACTTTGGCTCAGGTCGTAATCTCATGGTTTGTGGGTTTGGGCCTCACATCGGGCTCTCTGCTGTCAGTGTGGAGCCCACTTTGATCCTCTGTCCCCCTCTCTCTCTGCTCACCCCCGACTCACATTCTCTCTCTCTCTAAAATAAATAAACATTATGGGGCGCCTGGGTGGCTCAATCCGTTGAGGGCCTGACAGGCTCAGGTCATGATCTCGCGGTTCGTGAGTTCAAGCCGCATGTGGGGCTCTGTGCTGACATCTCAGAGCCTGGAGTCTGCTTCCTATTCTGTGCCCCTTTCTCTCCATCCACCCTGCTTGTGCTCTCTCTCTGTCTTTCAAAAATGAATAAACATTAAACTAAATAAAATAAATAAATAAATAAATAAACAAACATTAAAAAAGCCTACCATACTAGATAAATTTTATGTTATTATTGGGCCTAAATTTCACATATTAGGTAATTAATAATTGATACTATTTGTAGGTTATTTTAAAACAAGGTAATTTTCAACAACTTTACCATAGATTTCTTACTGCCCCTAACACTGGGTAGGTGGATAGGATGATCACATATCCAGAGGAAGGGCTACAGTGGTTGGATCAGGAATTTTTTATATTCCACAAGCTTTGTGATCTTCAGATCTAATCTAAGGCAAATTCAAAGAGAAAAAAAATATTTTCCCACAAATAATATAGAGATTGTTTTTTTTTAAAGGCATAGTCCATTAAAACAAGGAAGTTATAATACAGTGGAGGTGAAGTCATAAGAAAACATGTCTTTGGACATGAAGATGAGAGCACAATCAAAGCCAGAACAGGTACAGAGGTAGGATTGTGTCTTGAAGTCTAGCTAATTTTCTAACACAATTTTATTCATGCTTTAAGTACCTTATTCTTTCTCTTTATCTGAATATTGTTAAAATTCTTTATACATGCCTTTTTCTCAGGATAAAATTTCAAAATAAACTTATGACATAGCTCCCCAACCACCTATGGTTACTGACTCTTACTCTGAGGTAGTTGTCTCTTAACGAGTCTCTTATAACACTCCGGATACTTCTATTACAACACTTACTGGTTCCAGAATAACACAAGGACTGATACACTCAAAGGTAAATAATGAATCTTATTTGAATGAGTACTTTTAGAACTGTCCCATGGAAATTCTTTAATAAATGTTCAGTGAATGAATGAATAAAGACCACGCACAAAAATAAATAGATTTTTATATTTCTTAGAATTTATTTTATTGAAGGATTCGTTTAATCAATAATCTGAATATAAAATGAAATAGGCCAATTATGAAATTACTTCCAAGAAACAAAAAATTAAGTTATCTAGTCATAGAATTTACATAATTACCTCATGGGTGGATATAACAAGTGTATAGAAAGTTTATACTGCACAGCAGTAGTGGTGAAAGATTGTAAGTAATGTGAATATTTGAATAACATTTGTGTTTTTTCATTTAAATGTGATTAGTTGTATAGAATTCAGACTGGATATATACATGCCCGATATTTTCTCCATTAGCTTTTAAGATTTTTGAACATCCTTTGCAATTCCTCCTCCTCTCTCTCCATCTATCACACAATAGCCCCACCACCTGATACCCAAATGCATGTACGCAGTGACAAAGTACCAAACTCCTTAATTAGTGCACAGTCTCAAATTTGATGATCTCAAACACATTATTAGCAATAACCTTGAGATGTCTATGAGTGAGTTATTAAAAGGGAGGTCTTACCCAAAGATATGATTTGGGTACCTGGCAAGCCTTAATAGCATCTGATCAGTGGTACATTTCTTAATTGGAAATAATAAAAGCAGCAGCATTATCACAAGTAATCAGACTTTCTTAGTTCTTATACTTAAGCATCATAAGACAGGTGATTTATTCAACTATTTGGAGCTTTTCCAGCAAAGCTGGAACATAAATAAAACACAGAACAGCCACAAGACTGAGGAAGTAAGTCACAGTGCCGTTTAGGAATTGTGAGTAAGTTATGCACCACCCCCAACCCCCGGGCCCTCCAGTGTAGCAACTTTAATGCATATAGTGCAGTTAGCCTTGGACAAATAACACCAATTCTGTGCAGACACTACTATGCAAGTTATGTCCATATCTTGCCAACATGCTGTATCATATCCTCAAATACCATTTAGAGGAAGCTGTCTTTTATTTTAGTTTTTCCAATAACCTGGAAAGAAGAAGCTTGCTTAAATAACCAAAATTAAACAAACAAAAAACCAAAAACAAACAAAAAACAGAAAACAAAGCTAAAACAAAACTAAATTGCTTTCTGTATTATTGTGAATTGCCCTAAGGAAAGACAGCTCCTATTTGAAATCGGGATTATTATTGAAAGCAGATTTTCTTTCTCCTTCCTGATATATCTATTAAAACTGCAGTTTATCTTATGAACACATATTTCCTAACTTGTCTTTCCTTTATTGTATCTATTCCAATAAAAAAATTTACAAAGATTTGTAAGAAGTAGTGATATTTGCATTAATGCATATGGACCTCATATATGGGAAGCTTAAAGTGAGAAGGCAAAAAAAAGAAAAAAAGAAGTTTGGAAAAAGAAAAGACCACTAGTTTTACTGTAAAATGTTCATGAAGTTAAATGTGTTTCAGTTAAACTCAGAACAAGGACTGAAAATAATTCAACTACATAGAAAATTAGTTTGCCTGTAATGCTAAGAGCAGCCCCTGCTGGTACTGTCATATAATTGAGATGAGAAATTTTAATGAAAGAGGAAGTTGAAATAATAGAACAGAAGATGCTGAAGAGCTTTCTTTCTTTCTTTCTTTCTTTCTTTCTTTCTTTCTTTCTTTCTTTCTTTCTTTCTTTCTTTCTATTTATTTATTTAAAGCAGGGAGGGGCAGAGAGAAAGGGAGTGAGAGAATCCCACACAGGCTTTGCACTATCAGCACAGAGCCCAGCCTGGGGCTGGAACTGATGAACTGTGAGATCATGTAGGACCTGAGCCCAGACCAAAAGAGTAATGCTTAACCAACTGAGCTATCCAGTCGTCCCAAGAGTTCTTTCTTTTTCAAGACACACGATCTCTCCTTTGATACTTTTCCAATATGTGACCTGCAGTGTTTGCCACAAATCACATATGAATTATCAAATATCTAACTCTCAAACTTTTTTCTTTTAAAACAATCATTTTAAAAAATAGCTCAACCACCCATCCACTTGACAGAGAGTTTGCACAAATCACCCTGCCCATAGCTCATTGGTTATAAGAGGAAAATTAAGGCGTATTATTGTGGGTATATATTTGTAGTCTGAACTGAAAGTATAACTTTATTGGATTCACACATTATTAGACCATTACTTTTTAAATGCAGAGTAGAGGCATATTAAAAATAATAAAACAGCATATAAGCTTCTAATTATGGCTCTATAAATAAAACAGAGCATAAAAGTTGTTACAATATTCAATATTTTTTATGTTTATTTGTTTTTAAGAGACATAGAAAGTGAGTGGGGAGGAGAAGGGAGAGAGGGGGACAGAGGATTGGAGGTACTGACAGCACAGAGCGTGATGTGGGGCACGAACTCATGACGGAGCCACCCAGGAGCCCTTTCGTACTATATTTTCTTAAAGATTCAGAATGCAAACTGGCATATTAAGTTCTTTGATACATCCTTTAGAAGGGAAAATTTTTCTAATTCAACTTTCATAATTTTTTTTTTGGTGACACGGAACCTGTTTTCATTGCAAACCTGTCAAACTTTGCAGAAGTGCAGCTCTTGGGGGAACACCCTTTTTGTAACATAATTTTAATTCTTTAAAGCTGAGTATTAAGTGTATTTTAATGTCAATCTTTACCTGACACCTCCTTATCCATAGGCATATCAGGACACATAAATCTGATCCAGGGGGGAAAGGTATCATACATAACTGGCCTCACCACACCCCCAGAGCGGTGTTTTCCTGAGCCTGTCTCCCCAAACCTTTATGTAAGGACTGCCAGTCATCCATGCTTCAACTGATGCACTATTGTCTATCGGATAAAGTCCAACCATCTTCCCATGCACATGGATTGGCCTATACCCTCAATATTTGTACACCCAATGATATATATTTCTTTATATCAACCTCCATGTCTTTGCTTATGAAAGTTCTGCTGCCAGGGATATTCACGGTCTACTTCCTTTAGTGACCAATTCTACTCAAGTCAGAATTTGTGATAGTATGTTTACCTGATCCCCTATGAGCAACTGTGGGCAACAACAGCAAGAAAAGCACACTGTTTTCTGTTTGTTCTTTCCTATTCTATCCCAATTTAATTTTAAAGGAAATTGATTTTGTGATCCATTAATAGTATGCAAACTGCTAAATCATATTGAGTTTAAGAGTAATCACATGGGGTCCCAACTACTTAAACTCTAATAAGCTGGGCAACGCTAAGGTATAATTGTACCATACCTATATATAAGCATTTGGGGAAAAAAATGAATGTTTCTACTTCTTTCTTTCTTTTAAAAGAGATCATTTATAAAAGCAGTTCCAGATTCACAGCAAAATTGAGCAGGAGGTACAGTTTTCCCATATACCCTCTTATTCACACAAGCAAAGCCTTCCTGTTATCAACATCCCCCACCAGAGTGGTACATCTGTTACAAATGATAAACCTACACTGACACATCACTATCACTCACAGTGAACAGTTTACATTAGGGTTCATGCTGGTACATTCTATGAGGCTGGACAAATTTATGCTGACATATATCCACCATTATAGTAACATACTGAATAGATTCACTTTTTTCTTTTAAAGAATTATTATTTCAAATAATACATGATGATTGCTGAATATTTAGAAAACAAGCTGTATAATCATTTATAATCTAAACATCTAAAGATTATATCTATTAGCATAGCTTATATTTTTTCAGTCTTTGAATCTCTCCAAATGTATACATAATTTTTACCAAAAAATGTGTCATGCTATACATTTTCTATCCTGTTATTTTTCTATTTAACAATACAGTACAATATTATTGATTATATTCCGTATGGTGTACATTACATCTGCATAACATTTATATTTTAGCTGGAGTTTGTCCCTCTTAATCCCCTTCACCTATTGTTATTACTTGGTATGGTGAACAGATGGTGAACCCTGGACTTAGGGTGGGAATCATTTCATAGTGTACAAAAATATTGAATCTCTATGATGTGCACCTGAAGATAATAAGATATTGTATGTCAGTTATACTCCAATAAGTAAATAAAAATAATACAGTACGATGTATATTTTATTAAATATGCTGCCATAACTATAGCCTTTTTAAAAGTACATAGTTTTTTTTTTTGTGAGAAACATAAGTCAAAGTGTATTTAACTGGCATTATGTAGTTGAATTTTAGGTTAATTTTATTTTCCCAATGTTACAAATCCCAATATGATGAACATCACAATAGATTTACATATGCATATCTATGATTACCTCCTTAACTCCTAAAATTAGAATTGCGTGTCAAAAGATATGCACATTTTATTTTTTTTTATTAAAGGTATATTTATTAATTTTGAGAGGTGGGGAGGAGCAGAGAGAGAGGAAGAGAGAAGCCCATGCAGGTTCCACGAAGTCAGAGCGCAGAGCCGGAGAAAGGGCTTGATTTCACCAACGGTGAGATCATGACTGATTGAAACACCCAGGCATCCCAGATATTCACATTTAAAAAAAATTTCCATGTGTATTTAAAAATTATCCTTTAGGGGAGACTGGGTGGCTCAGTCAGTTAAGTGTCAGACTCCAGCTCAGGTCATGATCTCACGGTTTTGTGAGTTCAAGCCCCGCTTTGGGCTCTGTGCTGCCAGCTCAGAGCCTGGAGCCTGCTTCCGATTCTGTGTCTCCTCTCTCTCTGCCCCTCCCCTGCTCACGCTCTCTCTCTCTCTGTCTCCAAAAATAAATAAATGTTAAAAAACAAAATTAAAAATTATTCTCTAAAAAGTTGTAACAATTTATAACTTTACTAATATGTTGATTTCCTATACCTTATTAACGTTGGGTAATATGCTTAAAGAATGAAACAACACAAACAAATACCATAAATAAATAAATATGATAAATAAATTTTTAAAAATGAAAATATACATGTTTTAGTTTGCTTTCGTTACTAGTGAAACTGAATTATTTTCATATTAATAATTATATAAACCTATATATGTTGTTATTCTTATTTTAGTATTTTTATTCATTTATATGTATTGCAAATAAATATGCAGCTTTAATAAAACTGTTTTTTTATGCATCAGGTAAATCAGTTAATATTTTCTTTTGTGATTCTTTAGTTTTATGCTTAGAAATAACATTATCAACATCACAGAATATTAAACATTACTTATATTTTCTTTTATTATATTAGGCTTTTTATTTTCATAAAAACAATGATATGGGGAGAACATAAAGACCCAATATCCTACCTTTCAATTTTAGGACATTCTGTTAATTTATTTTAAAAAGCATAGGGCAAATATGCTGCCATGTTAAATTTATATGGATTGAAAGGTATCACCATGATTCAGAAATAATAAATTGGGATAAAGAGGAGAAACAAAATGCTTTTTGACAGCCCCTTAGTAGCCTATGTAGATAGAAATTAGAACTTGTTCTTATGACCATTAATTCTCTCCTGTTATAATACAAAATGGAGTTTCCAAAGCAAATCCTTAAATCTATACATTGCCTTTCATTCTTCCCTCCAAAAATCAAATATTAAATTAAACTGATACCTGGGTTGAACTGGAATCCACAAATAATTTCAATGGGAGAATTACATGTTTAATTTATTCAAACTAGATCTAAAGATGTTTCAGTATTACAGTTGTTTGAATTCAACTATTTTTATTTTTTTATTAAAATTTTTAAAGTTTTATCTATTTTTTTTTGAGAGAGAGAGAGAGAGAGAGAGAGAGAGAGAGAGAGACAGACCATGAGTGGGAAAGGGCAGAGAGAGAGAGAGACAGACAGAATTTGAAGCAGGGTCCAGGCTCCGAGCTGTCAGCATAGAGCCGGATCCGGGGCTTGAACTCACAAACCGTAAGATGATGACCTGAGCCGAAGTCGGCCACTTAACCTACAGAGTCACCTAGGCTCCCCGTATTCACCTATTTTTTTTTTTTAATGCACATTTACAAGCTCTTTAAGGACTTGGACAAGGACTGACAAGGACTGAAATTACATTTTCTATCATGCTTATAAATTTGCTATTCATGTTTTAGAAAAGCTTCTTGATAGTAAAATTGTAATAGCAGAGATCAGTTATAAAGCACAGTATTCAGATAAATAAAGTCTGTGATTCTTTTTATTTAAAATCCTTAACTATATTTTAATTTTTAAAAGTAATCAACCTTCATTCAAATGTAGTTTCGTTTACCTATTCATATTAAGGTGTAAAAGTAGATTTCTGTAAGTTATTTTCACACAAATTCCCTCCATTTTCTTTGGCCAAACCCAAGCCTTAGTACATTACATTTAAAAACATAGTTTTAAAATTCCATGAAGGACACATAGAGATGCCAGTAAGTCGTAGATAAATAGAAAAAGATAGATAGATAGATAGATAGATAGATAGATAGATAGATAGATAGATAGATAGATAGGGATAGATAGATAGATGATAGATAGATAGATAGATAGATAGATAGATAGATAGATAGATAGATAGATAACATTCTATGAAAAATGTAAATGTCAGTTAGTTACATGTCTGACGCGATTTCTGCTCAGGTCATGATTTCATGGTTCATGAGTTCAAGCACCGCATGGGGCTCTGTGCTGGCAGTGTGGTGCCTGTTTGGGATTTTTTCTCTCTTTCTGCACCTCGTCCCCTAATGCTTTCTCTGTCTGTCTCAAAATGAATATATAAACTTTAAAATAATTGAGACAAATTCCGTGAGAGTTACTGGTGGCTATGATATGGAATTATTGCTTACACCGTTCTGTAAAATAATTTTGTTGTTTAAATAAATTGAGCAGGTGTTGTTTGTTTTTACATATATTCCTAGATAAAAACAAACAGACATGTTTTAAGAAGGGCCTGGCATAGATTTGAGTGTGCTTAGAGGACAGTTCCTCAGAGATGGTAGGATGCATTTACTGCAGAAAATGTGGAAAGATGCTAAATGAAGGTAATAGCTGTCCTCACATATAAAAGAACCAACGTGGAGATGTAAAGTGATACACTCGTTGTAGTTACTCTAGCACACAAAGAAAAATTACAATAAGGAATAGAAATAAGAAAGATTCTAACTTGAAATGGTCCACTTTGGTTTTTGTTGCCAAGTTATATTGTTAACAGGTCAGAAGAAACACACACACACACACATGCACACACACACGCACACACACACACACACAAGTTGTTCCTTTACCTTCCCACTAGTAAGGAAAAACTTGAAATGATTCAAAACAATGTAATTCGAGGAGGCTTATTGAATCTTATTACAATGTGTTTTTTAAAAACAGCTCATATATAGTAAATAAATGAAAGGCTGTTGTACTGAAAAGCATGTTAACTGTCGAAATCGAAGAAGCTGGGATAAATTTAGTCACTGAAAACCTAAAGAGATAGAGAGACAGATATAGACAGAGATATAGACATAACAAAAATTAGGATTTTCAGTGACTTATATTATATCTACTTATATCTTTTTATTGACCAGTCCATATATATATATATCCATATAGAAAAATCTATGTATAGATTTGAGAGAGAGAGAAAGAGACATTATTGACCAAGAGAGATGGGAACAGTACGTTTCTCATATCTCTCTTCAAAACACAGCTCAATTTTAACTTATTAGAACACAAATAAGACTAATAGCAGAAAGATTAATTCTCAAATATACTTAAGGAAAGATAAATCTTGTCAAAGTCATGTGCACTTTTGATTTCTAATGTAATTTGAAAGGCAGGGGGCCCATTTACAGAACATTCATAGAATAAGAAAATGTCATTGATCTGAATCCCTTGTCTTCTGGCAGGGAAAGCTAAAAGTCAGTAACACAATAAATCATGTAATACAGCTGAATACTTTCAGGAGGGGAAGAAAATAGTACCCTTTGATTAGGCCTGAATGAACATATGTATTGTTTTCATAGCAAAATTCCATGCAACTAAATAATTATGCTTCTTTTAGAAAAAAAAGTGGGATAACCAATTATTTCCTGCTCCAATTTCTATTTAATTTAATTTTTAAAAGATTGCATTAAAACTCAACTTGTTACTGCATAAACTTTCTCCATTTATTTATACTTAATAATTCAGAATTTATTGAGTTTCTTTTATGTGTCAAGCAGTATAGGTACTAGACTTACATAGCACGAGAGGAAAAATGGATCACAAAAGAGAATAAAAGTCTCAGAATGATGTAATATTTCTTAAAAAATATAATCTAATTCTTCTCTGTTCACCACCTCATTCTTTTTTTTTTTTTTTTTTTTTTTTTTGTTTCACGTTTACATGATTCTCAGCAGGTAGAATGTAGTTCCATTTGTCATGGGAAAACTAAAAACAACAACAATAACAATAACAAACAAAACTATCCAGAGTAGTTCAGATGTCACGGGCAAAATGTACTTGATATGCTTAGTTGACCCGGTCTTCTCTCTGTGAGTTACAGGTACTCAATTTTTATTCCATTATTCTCCCTAGGACACTGATGCCTTAAGATGCCATTATGTTCCAGGGTTAGGCCTAGCAGAGCTCAGGCCTAAACCAATTAGTAAAATTCTTGGCCCTAGACAAAGTGATTGGTTAAAGGACTGATATTTGACTTAGGTTAATCCAATCAGAGTAAATTCCAGGACTTGTGTTTTAAATTTGAGGGGGGGGCGCCTGCGTGGCTCAGTCTGTTAAGCGGACGACTTCGGCTCAGGTCATGATCTCGCGGTTGGTGAGTTTGAGCCCCGCGTCGGGCTCTGTGCTGACAGCTCAGAGCCTGGAGCCTGTTTCGGATTCTGTGTCTCCCTCTCTCTGACCCTCCCCCGTTCATGCTCTGTCTCTCTCTGTCTCAAAAATAAATAAACATTAAAAAAAAAAATTTAAATTTGAGGGGAAAAATTACTTGGCCTTGTACATGACCTGGGTTATGTACTCCTAGTTGCTCCTGGAAGCCATTTTGAGACATCAAAGAGTGCCCTTCAGATAATATCTGATACAGGATTTTCCTAAAGGAGATTGCAAATAAAAATACATTATCATTTGCTAATGTTTCAGCATAATACTATTGGCCATGGAGATATTTTATTTAATTACTGTACAATCTTTAGATCCCATCAGAGGGTTAAATTAAAAGTTAAAATAAGTTCATTATTCAATGAACAAGGACATTAACTCCTTGTGTGTGTGTGTGTGTGTGAGTGTGTGTGTGTGTGCATGTTCTAAAACAAATTCTTTTTTAACAAACAAAAAATGCTGAGATTAGGTTTGCATTCTTATTTGGACACAAAAATATAATAATAATAAAACCAAGATATATCTAATGTGCTGTGATATTCTTGGGAAAAGCTACCTGGTTTCCAAAGGCTTACATGATAATCAGTCCTACAATTATAATTAGTTGCATTGCGTATAGATTTATCCGTGTCTTTTTATCTTTATTTGGGGTTGGGGTAGGAGAAATTTGGCCTTATCTTTGCTATGAATTAAATGGAATCTAAAAGAGGCCCTGGGTATATTTCTTCACATCATCCTTTCAACCTTTATCTCTCCATTGTGTCATACTTACAAATTTTCTTGCTCTGTATTTTCACATAAAGTAGTTTTTTTTAAAATGACTCTTTTATTCAGGTGAAACAAAGGCAGTTTTTTATCCATGGAAGCATTTATTTGCCTAAATTATAAGAATTCAGGATTTAATTATGACTGAAACCTGATTATCAACTAGCCTTCATCTTTTAGAAGTACAAAAAAGTTAAGTATCCAGGGAGTTCTATGGAGTGCCTTCTTCAGGTAAAATATGAAGAACATCTATAGGTTTACACACAGCATCTCTGTTGATATATATTTTTACCTGAAGAGCTTGATAACTGTCAGGAAATCTAAATAGACATGCCTGTATCTACTGTCACGAAGTCATTTATATCTCTACATGTAATGAGATGTTTTACTGAACTACTATCTTGTTCCTGATCAAAGAATAAGCTAAGAAAAAGAAATATTTTATCAAAAATGAACTATATCACTTAAGATGGGGGACACCAAGTCCTAGTACATCACATACCACTCACAGATAGGTATTTCTATAACCTGTATGTAGACCTTGCCTACTATACTGCATCATAAAAAGAATGCAATTTACCTCTTACTGCCCTTAACAAGAATGAAACTTGGACATTCAGAAAAAGAATGTGAAACATGATGCCATTCTAACCTGGAGTCTTAAATTCCCAACCCCTTCCTCCAGAAATCACTTTTTATAAGATAAAAACAGAGAGTGAGACAAACTATAAGAGACTCTTAAATACAGAGAATAAACTGAGGGTTGCTGGAAAGATATTGGGCAGGTGGATGGGCTAAATGGGTGATGGGCATTAAGGAGGGCACTTGTTGGGATGAGCACTGGGTATTACATATAAGTGATGAATCATTAAATTCTATTAGTGAAACCATTATTTCACTATGCATTAACTAACTTGGATTTAAATAAAATTTAAAAATTAAAAAATAAATAAATAAAGTTGTCATTTAATCTTGATGGCTAGACAGTCATGCTATAAATTAAAATTAAATTAAAAACTTTAAATAAAAGGTTATACTCTTATTTAAAAACAAACTTTTTAAATGTTTATTTATATTTGAGACAGAAAGAGACAGAGCATAAGTCGGGGAGGGGCAGAGAGAGGGGACACAGAATCTGAAGCAGGCTCCAGGCTCAGAGCTGTCAGCACAGAGCCCAACACGGTGCTCGAACTCACAAATCTCGAGATCATGACCTGAGCTGAAGTCGGACATTTAACTGACTGAGCCACCCAGGTGCCCCTAAAAAGGTTATACTCTTATAAATAAATACAAATATGATTCCTGCTCAGTTCTATTATAGTAAATATCAGCCACATTTACTGGCAAAGGAATCTTTACTAATGGTCAAAGACATGTGAGTTTATGTAGCCATGTTAATAAAATAAAGATTAGACATATAAATATTTAAAATCTGAGCACATAAAATTATAAAGTTTAGAAGTCCCATTTTCTGCTTTCATCAAGACGAATATGCTTAATTTCTTTTGCCTTCTCTTTTTAACTTTAAAGATTAAAAAAAAAATCTCCCTGGATTGAAATAAACACATTTGATAAAAGTAGATAAACAAGGTATTTGTGGCAGAGACCAAAGTGCATTTCAGATATATCCTTAAATGTTTTAGCCTATAAACTTGGTCCCCACCACAGTAAAGAGATTAGGAATATCCTACAGACAGATCAGGCTACGAGGCTAAGAACCAGCTAGAGAGGATTATAATAAACACCACAGCATTTATAAAATACTATCAGAAGGAAGTCGTTGGTTTTCAACAGTTCAAAGGGTTATACCACCCTAGAATGACCAGGATAAGATAAGGCAAGAATATTGATAAAATAAAGATGCCATAAATATACAAAACAGAATTATCCTTTCTGTTCATGTAGTTGCTTAATTACCTTTCTTTAAAAATTCAAATTACTAAAGTAAAATATATTTCAAAGAAATTTTAAAACACAGTCTTATAATTGCATGTGATTTATATTAAGCTTTATGCTAGCAATGATTTGATATTTTTAGAAAGCACTATATTTTAGTTTTTCTAAAAGCCCTGGTAATTTAGTCCTCAAAGATTTTCCTATAAAAGATAACCTAGAAATATGGGTAAGATACAAAATGTCACTGTCATAGCAATTAACATCCATTAGTCATGAGAGTCAAAGTTTTTTTTTATAAATGTAAGTATGTTTTACTCTTTCAGGTCAGAAAATAAAGCAACTAAAGATGAAATCAGGGTAAGAGAATTCAAAACATTGGTCAAGCTTTTAAAATAAAGGCCAAAGTGAACATTTCCTCAATTTATGTTTAGTTCTCTTGCGTGTGAGTTAGTACTTTCCACTGGCACATTTCTCACAGGGAATATCTAGGTCAGAAGAGAGGGTAAGATAACATGGCAGACAGACTACAGATTTCTTCCAAGTTTGTGATAAAAAAGGAAATAATTTACATTGTTTTCAAATTCCTGCATCTGTCAACGCACTGAATAATTTGAGGTCTTTTTCATTGAAGACATTTTCTCCTTTTTTATGTTATTGAACTTGTACAAATGTATCCTCTTTTGTATCTTTTATGATTCAAATCAATAAGGCCATATAAAACTCTAAGCAAATTGACTTCATGTCAAAGAATATATTGATTTAATGATAAAGTTGTTCCTTACCAATAATTTTCCTTATACTATTGCTATTATTTGGAGTGCAGTGTTGTATGGGCTACAAGTATATAATTAATAAAAATATTTTGGTATAAAAACTTAAAAATGGGAATTGTATTTACTTTGACATAAAGTGTACTGTTCTGTCAGTAAGACTTAGAATTAAGAGTGTGCTTTATTTAAGGCGTTATTTCAAGATCAGTGTCAGAGGGCTTGACAGAGAATATCTGGATTCTATCCATTTTTGACACAGTGAAAACAAAGCCATGGGAAGCCGAACTCTACTTTTACTACCTGCAACAGCTACCTTTGTCTCTTTTCAGTGGGTGACCTTGCTCCCTACTTGAATAATAAAACATATCACTAATGCTCCTGCTTCCTGAATCTGAGCACAAAATTTCTCTTTGCTTTGCTATAATGTAAGAAGTGTCTTACCATGTCAACTACTTCACTGACAGGCTGAATCCTCACCCAGCTACCATTTTAGGGACTGTTACTTCATTTATCCTCCCTATTCTGCCCAGACTTTCCCCAGCATATCTCACTCAACATGTGGTAGCATCTCCTGCTATCTATTTATTGAGAGAGCATGCTCACGCAGGGGAGGGGCAAAGGAAGAGAGAGAGAATCTTATGCAGGCTCCATGCTTAATGTGGAGCCTAACTTGGGGCTTGATCCCACAACCCTAGCATCGTGACCTGAGCCAAAATCAAGAGTCGGATACTCAACTAACTGAGCCACCCAGAAAACACACATCTACTGTTTAAAAAAATAATGATAATAAGGTTTAATTTATTTTTGAGAGACAGAGAGAAAGACAGAGTGTGAGGAGGGGAGGGGCAGAAAGAGAGGCAGAGACAAAATCTGAAGCAGGCTCCAGGCTCTGAGCTGTCAGCACAGAACCAGGCACGGGGACTCGAACTCAGGAACTATGAGATCATGACCCGAGCTGAAGTCGGATGCTTAACCAGGTGAGCCACCAAGGTGCTCCTCTCTTGTTTTAAAGACAGAAAACAATGAAGAAATAAAAATAACCAAAACAGTCTAATTTGATGTCACCTCCACCTCTAGCTTTTGCACTATTTATATGCCCCCTTCACAGAAAATATTTTTCTGGAGAGTTGTCTCCATGTCTTTACTTATTGACTCATTCACATCATTCTAATATTCATTTCCAGCTCTCCAGTTCAAACTGTTTATCAAGGTCATCAATGACCTCTAGCTAACTATATACAAAGATCAATTCTTCTCTTTTCATCTAGCCCAGTTGCTCTTATTGAGGACAATTTCTCCACTCCCCTAACCTCCTCCAGGGGATAATTGGCAATGTGTGGAGGCATTTTTAATTGTCAAAACTGAGGGATGTGCTCCTATTTGCATCTCAGACAGAGATCAAGGATGCTCTAGACATCCTACAGTGTGTACAATGGCCCCCACACCAAAATATCTTTGGGGGCCCAAAAGGCAATAATGTTGAGGTTGAGAAGCCTGAACATCTCAACCTTCAATATTCCACAGTTGTAAACATTTGTTTATTATATGTACCTCCCACAGAGAACATAAACTTAAGGAGGATCAGGCCTTACCTGTCTTGTTTTTTATTGTATTCATTTGTGTAGAAAAGTGACTTGTCCCAGATTGGGCAGACAATTTCTGCATTTCATAAGTAATATGTCTTTCGAATGATTTTTGCTTTATTTAGCAATTTGCTTAAATCTTGTACTAATGGTAAGACAGACTTGTTTCACCCTTGTGGAAGAGTTGGACTAACATCACCACTTCATCTTCACCATTATTTGACATTTTGAATTCTTTATTTTTTATGCTTCAAGTTTTTTATTTAACTTCTAGTTAATTAACATACAGTACATTATTGGCTTTAGGAGTAAAACAGCGATTCATTCTTTACACCCAGGGCTCATCACAAGTGCCCTCCTTAACACCCATCAGCTATTTTTTAAACATTTTATTTATTTATTTATTTATTTAGTATTTATTTATTTATTTATTTATTTATTTATATATTTATTTATTTAGAGAGCACAAGTAGGGGAGGGGCAAAGAGAGAGGAAAAGAGAGTCTTTAGCAGGCTCCATGCCCAGCAAAGAGCCCAACTCAGGGCTCAATTTCACAACCACGAGATCATGACCTGAGTTGAAATCAAGAGTCAATGCTAAACCAACTGAGCCACCCAGGCATCCCCTACCCATCACCCATTTATCCCATCTCCCTGCCCACCTCTCTTCCAGTAACCCTCAGTCTGTTCTCTATAGTTAAGATTGACATTTTGAATTCTGTTGGTTGTTTCCTAGGAGTAAATGGATTCTAAATCTCAGAAAATAACTTCCAATAAAATTGAGAAAACAAGTCTTTTGAGACATTCAGAAGTACATATAGTAGAATCATAATAGGCATTACCAGAAAAAGAAATCAGTGAATAATGAAAAGGTCAACATTGATAAATTCTATTCTGGATGATAAAAATAATGTGAATTTCCTCATTACAAAATAATATAAATAAAAATAACCCTGATAAAACTATTCATACATAGATTTCATCTATAGGAAGCAAATTAAGTATATTTCAGAGAGAAAGAAACCACCATATTAGTTTTTAACATGTAATATATGGTTATAATTATCATAAATAATAATATTCAATTCTTGCATCAAGCTTTTATTTTATTTATTTATTTGTTTATTTATTTATTAATATATTTGTATTTATTTAATTTACATCCAAGTTAGTTAGCTTATAGTGCAAAAATGATTTCAGGGGTCGATCCCTGAATGCCCCTTATCCATTTAGCCAATCTCCCCTCCCACAACCCCTCCACTAGCTCTCTGTTTGTTCTCCATATTTAGGAGTCTCTATGTTTTGTTCCCCTCCCTATTTTTATATTATTTTTTGCATCAAATTTTTAAAGCTATATTATGCTTCATTCTCCATCATTCTCAGTAACCATTCAGAGCCTGCTCCTTAGAAAGATTTTATACATGCACATCTTGGGAGAGCACATAAAACCAGGATGGAGTATGCTGTAACAAAGAAATACTACCATTGCTTTCTGCCTCACATATTTTAGATTACCATTTACTGTCAATAATAAAGGTACTTTGTTTAAACAGTAAATTTTAAATTTTTACTGAGAATAGTAGTAAACAGTAATGATTTTACCTTAGACTTTATTAAAAATTTTTCATGGATTCAATATACAAATTATATACTCCAAGTTCAAAATAAAATAGATTAAATCACATTTTTAGATAATGAGGCTATAAGAGAATGTCCACAAATGAGCATTCAAAGGCCAATTTACATTAAAAGATGAACAGATTTCATTCGAATCTGTATTTCTCTTTGTGAGAGTTAATAATTACCACAGATTTTTCTTTCAGCAATTATAAACGTCTTTCCACCTGTATCCACAATTATTGGTGAAAAAGCGAATATTTTGTATAGTTGTATATTCATGTGTGTGTCAATTTGTCTCTGTGTTAGAACACTTAATAACATTAAACAACCTTAACACTGAATGTATTTAAAATTTTCAATATAAAAATTCCCAACACCACACAATCTAAAAAAACAATCTTATCCACCTAACATTCAGTGTCTCCTGAAATATTTGCAGAGCATTTTTGATTTGTGTTGTTACTTATGCCAAATAGCATCAAGCAAAAAATTGCTTTGACTTCTTGAGATTCATCTAATTAATGAGGAGAGATGAGGTAGAGGAATTCAATCCAGGGTTTATTTTCGACCTTATTTTTATACTTTCACAGTTTTTGGAGGCTGATCTCTGTGTATGTGGTTCTTGAAGAGGCAATGTCACGACATCTTTCTGGACATCCAAATCCTACTCCCACTAGATGGCAATTTTACTTATTGAAATGTCTGGAAGTGATAAAGAGTGACAAAGCAAACTAACTTTTGGATGAGTTGTTTACAGTGTGTCTTTTGAAGAGGGCACCTGAGGAAAGTTTCTAGCTCAGTCTTATGCACTGGATTTGAGCCCTTGAAGAGAGGAAAATCAATTTGCTCAAAGTAATTTGGCCAAATGGTCAGTTTTCCAAAAGAACATCACCAAACATAGGGATTGTGGATTTACACCTTTAAAAGTTCTGTTGGTGACAGGTGTCTTAGTGGCTCAGCTGGTTAGGCTCTGATGACTCTTGATTTCAGTTCAGGTCATGATCTAATGGTCGTGAGATCGAGCCCCATGTCCAGCTCCACGCTGAGTGTGCAGTCTGCTTGGGATTCTCTCTGTCTCTTTGTCCTTCCTCCATTCATGTTTTTTCTCTTTCTCTCAAAATAAATAAATAAATAAACATTTAAAAAATTATGTTGGTGACATGTAAGAGCCTTAGTTAAAAAGTCTACAAAAGAGGTTACCAAAAAAAAAAAAAAAAAAAGAAAGAAAAGAAAACAATAAAAAGTTTAAATGGTTTAATAACATGGGACCAAACATTCCAGTTACTATGGGAGGGTCCAAGTTCAAATTTGTTTTCTTTGGGGAATTACTAATAATGCCCCCTTTAACTTTCAAAAGTATCCTCAGCTTAGAAGTTATATGGCCATCTCATAAGTTATATGGCCATCCTATTTAACAGAAATATTCAACTTCTGGTACTGATGAAAATAAAAAAAAAAAAAAAACTTTTCTTCTAAATGTTAACACACTATTTGAGAAATTAGCAAAAGAAACCTAAAAATTCTAAAATGTGAGAAAACAAATTAATATTAATGCAAAAATTGCTGAATGAAACATTGATTTTTTTTTCATTTCCTGATGTGAATAATTATTAAACATTCTTATTATTGACTTTAAAACCAGATACAGCATAGTTGAGTGTCTTGGGCCCATTACTTAAGCTCATCATCTGTGCAAAGGTACTATAAATATTGTTGGGAAGATAAAATGAATTAGTTTGTGTAAACTGATCTTTTTTTAATGTTTGTTTATTTTGAGAGAGAGCGTGGGAGGCATAGAGACAGAAGGAGAGAGAAAATCCCAACAGGCTTCGCACTGCCAGCACAGAGCCCAAGGCAGGGTTCGATCTTACCACCATGAGATCATGACCTGAGCCAAAATCAAGAGTTGACACTCAGCTGACTGAGACACGCAGGCATCCTATGTAAACTGCTTCTAATATGACTGACACATAGTGCTATTTAAGATTTAGATATAATTGTTACTCATAAGTTGGTAAATTTGACAATATTAGTGAATTAATCTTTAAGTGAAATGGCTTTAGGAAAAAATGTCTTCTGGCAGTTTTTTTTTCTAATACTTGACCTATGGCATGTGCAATGTATCCCTAGGGATTCATATAAATAACACCTGACAAAGGTGAAAGAAAATGGTAACTGTATGAACCAGCACGTTTAATTTGGAAAGTTAATACAACCTCATTTGTTTGTATCCACAGGCCCTTGAGATCTAGGGAAATTTGCCTTTCTCTATTGTTCTTCCCTCTGGGCAGGCACAGAAGCCTGGATAACCAGTATTCAGAGAATATTCTTCCATGTTCAAATGGGTGTTTTGTATCTGATCACCTCCAAATGAGTAAATACCTCTCTTTCCCTTATGGGAATAAGATTACTGGGCATTCTCATAGATTTCATTTCAGAAAATAGAGCCAAAATATGCTTCTAGGTCCCTAGGAAACTTTTCCTTTTCACTCAACTATAACGTCATCAGTATGCTAGGAAGTGAGCAATTCAGGACCATAAGGAAGAATACACAACAACTATTATGATCAGCTATGCAAAATCAGCTTTGTACATTAGACTCATCATAAACCTCAGAGATCATGTGCCAGGGCATATTAGGAAAAAAAGTAAAAGATATTCATTGGCCATATGTACAGAAATGAAATCTGTTTGCTAAATTATGGTGCCAATCCATATCCAATCTGTCTTTTCTGGCCATCCTACAGCTGATATGTCATTTCAGTCCTCACCATTACTCACTCAAACCACTTTATCACTTACGAAAGCTTTCTTCCTTTTTTTCTTCCGGCCCTTCCTCCCCTCTTCAACCATCAAAGAATAAGTGCCTTTATATAACAAGCATTATTCAGGGACTAAAAAAAAGTCAATAAAATTGGGTTCTTTCCCTGAGGAATATTAAAAATCTATTGGAGAAAATCACGAATGTCAAGAATTGATCAATTTCCTAGCTGGTTGGTCAACTCCAGTCCCCATCTTCTGCACAATGTCCCATCAACAACTGTTATTTTTCTAAAAACTCATCTCTGTTCTCCCCTACTTATAAACCGCCAATGATTCCCCCAGAGGCTTCAGGATAAAATCCAAAGTCCTCATCATAGTACAAGAAGACTTTACAATCTGCTTCAATTTATCTTTCCAGCATCAGCTTCAGCCACATCAAACTGTGTGCCAATCGTCACTCTTCTTACATGTGCTCTTTCTTTTTTCTGCCAGAGAGTTCCTCCACTATTTGTAAAATTATTACTCGTTCTCCAAAAATGACCTTTGGTAACTTTCGCACTGAAGCTTTCTCTGGATCTCCCAGTTACAATAAACCATTTTTTATTCCCAGTTTCCACTGATAGCACATACTCTCATTACAGTATTTAAAATAACATATTATTATTTCTGGGTGATGTAATCTCTGAAAGAACTCTGAAAAACTGAGAATCATGCCTTGCTGTGGGGAAATTTGTTGCATTTCCTCATTTCTGTTGCAATGTTGGCAGACAGTAGATGATCAATAAATGTTTGTCAAATAAATTAATGAATTCTACTCAAGTTTTAAGCATCAGCCATATGTTACCTTTTCCATGAAGCCTTTACCTAACCTCATCTGTTTTCCTTCATATAGAATCCCCATGAACTTAAGAGACATCATTCTTCTCTCCTAACAGTTATTTAAAAAGTATTAGAAATAATTGTATGAATACCAGAAAGTGGTATATTCAAGGTCTTTTTACTAGTGAGTAGTGAGGTGAGACTAGATTTCAGAGCTCTTCTTCCTCTGGGCTTATAAGCCCCATAGGAGTAGAACTCAAACAGAGCACACCTTTCTGTCCGGTAGGAAAATTCCCTCAAACTGATCATTCAATGCCAGGCAACAGAAAAATTATACTAACATTGTGTTCCTTTGAGTTACCATTGAGGAATGGCTTGAAAAAATCATGCTGTGGCCAATAATTGAGGGTTTTAAGTTGAAAAGCAGGATAAGGTGACAATAATTTACTCATCGTTATTTTCAGGGGAAAAGCATAATAGTCTTTCATGGATGTTTAAATCTTGCAACAACAATGCAAAGGGGTTCCCTGGCACCCAATACTTTCCCTGAGAAATCGTGAATTAAGAAAAACTTCCAACAAATTGGACACTGAGCCCAAAACATAGAGTAACGGGACACCTGTTATTCATTGTTGAGGAATCTTATGGCCTCCAGGACAGATGCTGATCTCTCTCTACTTGCCCAGATCATTCTCTTTCAGCATCTTCTCCTATTTCTTATTCTCTTTCAGTATCTCACCCCCCATTTTAACTCTCCTCCCACCTACTTTTCCATGCCCAGGAAATACATACCACATTGTTTACCTGTAGGTTCCCTTAACGCTCATTGGAATAGTAAAGGAAATCTACTGAGAACATTCAGATGGTTTCATTAAATCATATGTATAAATATGTTAACCAACTTAACAATATTTCCATATATACTTAGATTTTTCCACATTTAATCATTTTTAAAATTTTTACTGAAGACAAACTTTGATGGTTTTCAAATATTTGTTTTATATACACAAGCTATGGAAATAAGTAAAATACCAGGTTATAAAACTAAGACTATGTTAATGGAAGTGTTTTAGAAATACATATATTCTTCACAGGAAAAAATAGCAAATTTATAGTGTTTAAACATAAATATGAACACTCAAAGTAAGCCTCAAAACACATCAAATATTCTTGTCCTTTTCATTGTTTTATTGTTTCATGGCTTATTCTTATGATAGTCATAAAACTAAGGGTATATTAAACCTCATCTGCCATAGATTTGCAGAATTATTTTGTTTTAATAAACTACAAATACTAGAGCAGAGAGTTATCAGAAAAGGGAAGAGAATACCCCCATATTGCTTTCAGAGTCAATTTCTGGGATAATTTGTATTACTACATCCTAGAATTCAGCTTTACTTGAAAGCAATCAGAAAACCTTGGTAATTATTTTGCTTATTTGTGTTAAAAAAGACAGTTTCTCTGGTGTTATAGTCAGGATCCATTTACAGAGTCCAATCTGTTTATTAGGAACTGAAAACACCTCTATAGAATGAAAAAGATAATAAACAAATCTCTGATAGGGAATGTTATGATGTTAGTAGAGCAGGGTCAAGACTGAAGAGCAAGACAGAAATCATCCCTGAATCATGAGCAGAGTCAAAATTACTAAGAGTTGTAAGAAAATGCTCTAACTCCCGAAAAAGAAAAAAAAGTGGTGGGGGAGAGAGGGAGAAAGAGGAAAAAAATAAATAAGAGAAAAAGAAAGCACACTGTCTTGTAGTGAAAACAATACTTTTAACAATGCTTACTCTATAAACCAAAATCTTTTTTAAGTGAAAATGGAAATGTTTCCAGCAAAATGCCTTCTGGCACATTTTTATCAGTAAATAATGGATTTCATATAAGTGTATTTTACTGTGGAGTTACCATTTCTACTTTGCATTCACATTTTAGAGGTAAGGTGAAAGATTGTAGGTTGTAGGGATGAACTTCAAGACAAAGGTTGACCATAAAACCAGTTAACTGTTTTTCCAATAATTACTGGCCTCTAGGGGGACATAATTGAAATATATGAATTTCTAGCATTGTGGTTTCCAGTGAAAGCTGTGCTTTATGGCACTGAGAGGACTAAATATAAAGATACATTTACAGCAAAAGAAGAATTCAAGTTTATGATTTAATAATGCTTTAAAACAAATAAATAAACAAAGCTTGACAAGATATTATTTGCAATCACATTCGATATTATAAGAATTAACTTTAGGAAAAGATATAGATCAATGTTAGGAAAATTAATACACTTATTTCACAGATTTCAAATTAACTATAAAATAAAATCTTGCTTATTTTCTAAAACATGGAATTTATCAACCCTTAGAAACTCCAATTTTAGTGCAGTAATAGAACATAGTTACTATGATAGGAGGGGGAAATAAAGGTAATATAGAAATAATGTATAAGACCAATTATATTTTATAATATATCTTAGGTATATATTAAAAGCACGTGCCTACAGTTAGGCAGATTTCTTTTAATATCTCCAGCAGTAGGCCATTGTCCTCATTTTTTTATTCTTAGCACATTAGAGTTGAGTACGTAGTAGGGATCAATAAATAGGCATTGAATGAATGAAAAATGAATGTAAGCATACCACTTCAGAGAAATCAGCCAAATACAGATGAATAAAAGGAACTTAGAGCAGCAAATCAGAAAACAGTAATTTTGAATATTTCCATTTAATGCTTTTGTCTTTCTTTCTCCCACCCATGTGTGTCTCTTGTATTTTCTTACTTAAGATCATTTTAGCATTAAATGGTGATCTCAGGACCACCCAGACCAGAGCCCAGATTTTCTGATTTAAACAACTTTATTCTTAGAGCCTAGCAGCTTAACATCATGGGTGGGGAAATATATAGGGTATATATTTTTGTAGAAATGTATAGTGTAGCTTTTCTACTTTAAAAATACTGACATTTTACATCCTTGAGACTATGAAAATGTGGTATATGCAATATTCAAAAAAGGTTGATAGCCAATTTTGCCATTATTTCAGTTTTTAAATGTAACATAGAACAAAGATATGCTTAAAGAATTAGATAACTCAATCATTGGGAATATCTGTTCCAATTTACACATGCTGCTCATACATAATTCATTTTATAATAACCCACATCTACACATGTTTTTTCTACTTTCAAAAATAAAAGGCCTAAAAATTACATAGGCCTCTTTCCTGTAGTTGCAAGAGATATTTTTTGCTTATGAAATAAACAATATTCTTTGGTTCTGGAATTCATTCATTCATTCATTCATTCATTCATTCATTTATTCATTCATTCATTTATCTGCCAGATATTTATAGACAGGCAACCATGCACTGTGATAGAAATGAGTCTCCCACATATGAAACAGACATGGTAGCAACTCTCAGAAAGCTTACTGATGTGTTTGGATTTCAGGGGACTCATACAAATATCTAAAATGCATTTCGGCAAAAATATAAAATGCCAAGAGTTGAGCCAACCTACTCCATGGTATTGCTGCTTTGGCATCCATTTTGTGCAGCCAAGCAGCCTGTGGGGACCTAAGCTGACAGCAGCCCTTCATGCAAGTTCATGTCCTGGATGGCAGCCACCGAGCCACAAGAAAATGCAGGTTCCTGATAGGACTCCCCAACAGCCTTGTAATCAACAGTCTCTCCTGCCTCCCAGCACATCTGTGCCTTCTGCACTCCTTGGGTAAAACCCCTGTGGGACTTACCATAACCCTGCTCTTTTGGTCTGAGTTGACCAATTTGGACCTAGCTTGGAAACAAGAGAGCCCTCTACACACAGACCCTAATAAAGGAAGTGCCCCAGGTCCTATCACTCTCTCTGCCTGCACCTTGCCTTGACCTCTCCACATGGCACCTCGTGGTGCTCCCTCTACCTCCTCTAAGACCTGTGATTATTAGACTTCTCTATTTCAGTTTCTCTTGTGGTCTTTCATTGAACCATGATTCACCATCCAGTAGCTTGTACTCCAGTTATCACATGTTAATTTAACAATGTCATAACATAAGGTCATAAACTCAGAAAAGTGAAGGCAGAGGGAAGAGGAAGCTAAGATACACAGAAAAATACTGTAGGTCCACAGGGGATCTATCTATATTTTAAGTATAAATCTGAAGAACGAGAAAAAAAATATTCTGGTAAGCAAGCTGGAGAGGGCAAAGAGATAGCTGTATATCTAGAAGGATTATAGCTTGGATTTTTTTTTGAGGACTATTATTAGTTAAATATTTCTGAAATAACAATGGCATGGTGAGTAAAAAAGTAGACAAAGATCAACATCTGCCCAGAAGGCCATAAGAGTCAACAATGAGTAACAGGTGTTCTGTTTGAAAGATCAGTCTGGAAACAGTGTGAAAAAGGATATGAAGGGAAGACATAAAAAGTAAAGAGAATTGAATCTTTAAATTTTCTGTGAAGTAATTTACTGGAATTAATTCCGGAAGAACAGATTGATTGATGTATTTGTGTGTGATGTTAACTTTTATCACACCCTGAGGATGGTTCATTGATATTTGAAGGAACCCAATCTGAAACACACATTCCGGTGAAGCTTTGACTAGTACTTCACATATCACCTAATCAATAGCAGAAGTTTAACTGACTAGCATAAAGGATTTAGACATTACATTGGAGGAAGGGGAATCCTTCCACTGGACGAATGAAGATGAGTAGTATTCTGGATTCATGGTTGGCTGAAAGGTTCCACAGAGTCATTGCTCCTCTGTGAACACTGTGTAAGAAACTGGAAACTCCAAGAACCTGCTATCTTTGGGAAAATCCCCAAATATGGTAAAATTCTATCTCTTGATCCAATTAGAATTTTGGCTGCTCTTAAGGCAATAATATTGCTGCATTGATTAAGGGGGTGATTCTCAATGGACTACCTAAGGAGAGCTAACAGGAACTTGCTGAGTATTCTGGAACATGTATGAAATTTTGTTCTTGCTTGCTAATATTTATAGACAGGCAACAAAGACTCTGTGTATACAGCAGATTTTGGTCTAGTACCTGCTTTCATTGTAACAGAGAAGAGTTTTTAGAGACTAGATCTAGAGCTACTTCCTAGTCACCAGAAGCTACCAGTATTTACCAAAGGACCTGAAAAATCTTGAAATAATAAAAACTTAGGTCTGCAACAGAGGCTACTCTACAAAACCAGATCCAAACTCGTTTATGGCTCAAGATAGATAATGGCTGTGGGCTTGTAGAAGAATGAACGATTTTGAGATACATACATTTAGTAGAATCAACGGAATTTGATGACGGATGGGATATTGGGGATCCAAATAAGGAAATATACAGAAAAGTTTGTGCTAGTCACTTCATCAGAGGAAGAAAATATATTTGAAAAGAAACGTCTTGGCCACAGTATTTCATTATTACTATCCTGTGGATACTGTAATAAATTACCAATGACTTGGTGTTTTTTAACAATAGAAATTTAGTCTCTCAAAATTCTGGAGACCAGAAGTCTCAAATAAGTATACTCGGGAAATCAAGTTCCAACAGTGATGCACTCCCTCCAGAGGCATTAGGGGGAAATCTGTTTCTTGCCTCTTCCAGTTTCTGGAGGCTTCCAGAATTCCTTGATCTGTGGCCAAATCATTCCAAGAGTAGCCACCTTGGTCATATCACTTTTTCCTCCATGTCTAGAAAGTCTTCCTCTAAGGACTCCTGTCAGGACACTTAATGAATGCATTTAGGACCCACCTGCATAATACAGGATAATCTCCCCATCTCAAGGTCCTTAATTCAATCACATCTATAAAGACTATTTTCCCACATAAGGTACCAGGGATTAGTATCTGATATCCTTGGAACTATTATTCAACCTACTACAGACATACTTAATTTTAAGTGGATGTAGGAAATTCTAGAGAATTTATCTGGTAAACCAATGGATATGGGTTTAGAGGTAAGAAACAGGAAGCAGGATCATCTGCTGAGAGAAGATATAGCCAGTGAATTCGGATTCTTGGTGTTATAAATTTCTGAAGTAGTTGTTGGGCAGACTGGAGCCAAGAGCTGATTAGTTGCTAAGGAGTATTTTGAAAGGAGCAGAAAGAGAGCAGCAAATATGATAGTGGCAATAGTCTGGTAAGTTAGAGAAATGTTTCCTAGTCATCCACACATGTAGGAATCAAAGTGACAATTAGTTGGATGAATCAGCAGCTGGAGTTTGTGGAGCAGATGTGATTGAAAAGATGAGTGGGCAATGGGGTCTAGAGCACTGATTGAAACAGTTTAAGTATTGGGTAATGGAATTTAGGCTGCATGGAGAAGCAAATGAAGTGAGAACGCTGAAACATCTGAGGGGAAAAGTTAAAAATAGAATGAATAGAAATTAACGAGTCAAAGTTTGTGCTCAAAGAGATCTATCATTTCAAAAGTAGAATAATGGAGAGCAGTGTCTAGCCAGTAGTGTGTGACTAGATGGTGTGGAGGTTGAATAACACTGTTGAACAGAATAAGGAAATAGGAGGTATAGGCATTTGTTCTCAAACTTTAATGTGGCTAAGCATTGCCTGCAGAGCTTCTGAGAAATGCAAGTTCTCTTATTCTACTTTTGACAATTTTGATTCAATAGATGTGGTGTGGAATCCATGAATTTATCTCTTTAAACAGATGATTTAGATGTGGGTGGCAGAAATATCACACTGAGAAACTGCCATAGGATGTCAGAATTATAACTTACATAAATATTGTTGATTGCAGTATGAAAGCAAGATTTTGGATGAGGGAGAAAGGTATGCCAATAGTCATCAATGCAGGTGAGGGATAAAGGAGTCTGTAAACAATAGACTAAATAATAATGGGGCTAAAAAGCATTGGATGACAGAAACAAAAATGTATGAAAGAATTTTGCATGGAGGTAAAAATGGGATGGAATGAGACTTACAGAAGGCATGGAGAATGTCAACTCCATCCCTGGGCAGGGCAAGAATAAGAACTCTGTTGCCTCTACACATGGGCTTTTCAAGAGAAATTCTGTCTTCAAGGAAGAGCCAAGGTTCAAATAAAGTAAAGGAATATTTTGTCATATATATATATATATATATATACACACACACATGTATATATACACATATATATATACACATATACACACACACACACACACACACACACACACATATATATATATATATATATATATGGATTGAACCCCCAAAGACAGTGTTACTTATATTTTATCTCCTACATTCTCTTTGAATATAAGAGGAACTCAATAAATGGTTTTCAAATATTTACTTTTTCTTTACATTCAAGCTTGATATTAAATCAGTCTATAGACACTTACCTTAATAGCATGTTTCATTTCAGAAAGCAAGTCATATAAATGTATATTTTTATAATGCACATTTTTAAAGGCATAATTTTGATAATTGGAAAATTATTTTTTTCACTCAAATAGCAAAACTTTATAACACAAAAATACTATTATGATATTCATGTAATACACTAATAATAGTCTAATTTTAATGTGCATAATTAGAAGTGATTTACTTTTTAAAATTTATTTCTTAGGTTTATTGAAACATAATTGATGTGATGTACTTCTCTAATAAAATGTGTCTATAGTTTTTTTTTCCAGATTACAAAGAAACAACATTAATGATATACCTAAGAAAAGATAATTCAAAAAGGATTTGAATGTTCATGGCAACATTATTAATAATAGACAAGAGGTAGAAGCAATCCAAAGATCCATTAACTAATGAATGGATAATCAAAATGTCACATATTCTTCAAAGGAATACTATTCACCAGTAAAAAGGCATGAAGTACTGATACATGCTACGATACAGATAAACCTTGAAAATGTGCTAAGTGAAAGAAGTCATCTACAAAGGAGATCACATATTTTATGATTCTATTTTTAAAAATTTTTTCACTAACATTTATTTTTTGGGAGTCAGAGAGAGACAGAGCACAAGCAGGGGAGGTGCAGAGAGAGGGAGACACAGAATCAGAAGCAGGCTCCAGACTCTGAGGTGTCAGCACAGAACTTGATGTGGGGCTCGAACCCACGAACCATGAGATCATGACCCAAGCCGAAGTCGGTTGCTTAACTGACTGAGCCACCCAGGCGACCCATTTATGATTCCATTTTTTAATTTTTTTTCTTTAATGTTTGGTTTTGAGACACACACACACACACACACACACACACACACACACACAGACACACACACACACAGTGTGTGTGTGCCGGTGAGGGGCAGAGAGAGGGAAACAGAATCCGAAGCAGGCTCCAGGACAGAGCCCCACAGGGGGCTCAAACCCATGAACCTTGAGATCATGACCTGAGTCGAAGTCTGACTCTTAATCGACTGAGCCACCCAGGTGCCCCTATGATTCCTCTTTATGAAATGTCCCCAATAGACAAATCTATAAAGACACAAAGGAGATCAGTGATTGCCAGGAGCCAGGTTCAGGATGTAGCAAAAGGGAAGGGGTAGTGAATACTAATGGATATAAGGTTTCTTTTGAGGGTGATACTCTAAAATCAGTTTATGCTGATGACTGCATAATTCTGTATATGTGTTAAAACCATGGTATTGCACACTTTACACTGGTACATAAATTATTTCTGAGTAAATCTGTTTGAAAAAGAAAATGCTTTCCATCTAAGATCTCCCTGCAGGATAAGCTGTGATCAAGCCTGTGAAAGGTCCTCAACAATATATCCTCCTATTTTATTCTTTCTGTTTTCTTACTTCAAGCTAGTTCCCTCTTTCCTGTCTTCAGTGTTTGTGGAACATTTCCAGAGGTGTTGCTGGTAACACAGAGACCTACTCCATACAAAGTCACATAAGTCCCACTTAAGTCTACTTTTTAAATCACTTAAACTTGAGTTTTTCAAGGCTGACAGCAGAATTACTTCCTACCCCTCCTCTTTCCGTTGGTAATAAATATAAAACACACTCTGGAAAACAACGGCAAGTTTCTTGTAAAATAAATCTCTAAAGCCAATTGTAACACACTGGGTGTCCCAAATCTTCTTCCCAAAGATCAAAGTCTGATTTTTCCTGAATTGATAGCACGATTGAAATGAAAACAGCCTGCTGCTAGCATTCAGCCTTATGATCCTGACAATAAAAAGATTAAATGTGGTAGAAACATCTGTACATTTTCAGGAATGATAAAGTTCAGCTGGAATTTTTTAAACTGAAGTTTTGCATTTGAAGTTTATTTCAGCAACTAACTTTAGACACTCACATATGATCCAGAAATGGGGCTTTGAAGATGAAAGACATAGAGCAGCATTGCAGGATAAGGTTGGTCAAAAGAAGATGAAATAAACAAGTAAATAATGCAGGAAGTAATCAGATTCAGAGAAACGTGGTATAAAGAACTTAATACCTTGAAAATCATTTCTGGGGAGAAATATATCATAATGACAGTTTCTTGCATTATATTATGAAGGTAATAAAATTGTAGAGTCAAAAGACTCATCAGAAATACCCTGCTTTATAATTAATGAGAAATGATAGATGAAAGGCAAAATGAAACGTGTTTATTTGTCTTATCACAGAAGCCCTGGTGATGTATAAAATATGAATACTTCAAAAATGAAGAAAAATGCTTTATGTAGAAGTTGGGAAACTTTGTAAGAATTTTTGATATTTTTAAAGTTTATGTTGGAATATTAGACATTTCTGATTTGGAATATAAAGTAAACTTGAGAATCTGGGATGACTTTTTTGAAAGGTGATAATTTATGCCAATGGAATCTGTGAGCTCTCCTGGAAAATTGTATATAGACACCTTGATTCACATTGAGGGACTCAAAACTGTTTTATGATCCATGCCTGAGTTTTCCAATCATGGGTTTTGTTAAGTTGTATATATATTTTTAAAAAGCTTTTTGAGTCAAAACTTGGAATGTTTTGAGGACAAAAGTAGTTGGTAGCCAATTGCCATATTATCAGAATTTGATGGTTGTGCTGAAAACCTTTTAGCATTACCCTTCAGTGATGGACTTTGCAAGGGACAGCTGCAAATAAGTAGTCTCCTAAATCAGGATTTTAATTAGGAAACTAAACTATTCTAAGCATATTCTTTTACCTGAATGACTAGTTCTAATTCTAAAAAAAATTTTGTTTTTATGCTACTCAAGTTTATAGGCTCTCCTCCTAAATAAATAAGTAAAAATAAGTATACTGCTTTGTTTTGGTTCTTCCTATAGCACACTTTGAAGTATGTAAGATCTGTACCATCTAAGGTTTCTTTGGCCTCCTTTCTATCGTTTCTTTCCTTTAGGAGAATAGATGCTTATGAAACTCTGGGGCAGCTTTCAGACAGATACAGACACCTCTCACACCTTTTCTGCATGAATAAACAGAGAATGGCAAACACTACCTATCTCTACCAACACTAACAAAGTTATCTGTTAGATGCCCCATTCTCTTATGTAGCCCCCTATTTGATCAGCTCTAAGCTAAGTACGTATTTGAAGTGAGGGTGTGTTTCTTGTAGTTTTTAATTTTTTTAACATTTATTCATTATTGAGAGACAGAGAGAGACAGAGCACGAGCAGAGGAGGGGCAGAGAGAGGGGGAGACACAGCATCCGAAGCAGTCTCCAGGCTCTGAGCTGTCAGCACAGAGCCCGATGCTCGAACCCACGAACAGTGAGAACATGACCCGAGCCAAAGTTGGACGCCCAACCGAATGAGCCACCCAGGTGCCCCTGAAGTTGAGTTTTGAAACATATCATTTTTTCCTAGCAGAACTTTTACATTTTTATTGGCAGATTCTTATCAAAAAGTTTTTGTTAATGACAACACTCAGGATGAATTTATTAAATGTACTTCATGTTTATTTTTTTACTTTAAATTATATAAATATTTGTCTACATAAAATCAGAAATTTTAGAAGGGAAGAATGGAAATTACAATAAAGTCAGTTAAAATTTGAATAGTTTAAATAGATATAATCAAACACTCCATTTAACTGAATTTTAAAATCCTCATCTGAGGCAGTATAAATATCATTGTTATGTCTGGACAATTGGAAAAAATAGCCAAGTATATATGTTCAAATAAATTATTCCTTTTATGTTTATCTATGTTAGCATTGAATTAGCATTTTTCATGGAATTTAAAGTTACATTTCCATTGTAAGTATACATAATACAGGCCAAGGAAAACCTTAGCAAACTATATAAATATAGACCTAATTTTACATCTCTAAAATTAACAAAGTATGACTACACTAAAATTTCTGGTATGTCACATGTAGAGAATGCATAAGTGATTATCAAAAAAAATATGTTAAAGGAATGATGGATTAGAATGAGGCAAAAAGACCCAATGCCTGGAAAATCGGTTCACGTTTTGTTGAATGTGTCTGTATTCACTTTTATATTTTGTGTCATTTGAAAGAACACTATGTCCATGGAAACAAACAGTAAAATGATTTTTAATAGAATTGACTAAAATGTTTGAGGCAGTGATTTTGAGTTTTCAGGTAAAGAAAGCCCTTATTTTGGGTACTGTAAACACGTTCTAATCTACAGGTCTCTACCAGTAAATGTGAAGGCTCAATACCTCTATCTGTGAAATAGCATTGTCCAGAAATAAGTCTTAAAGGGAATATTCTTGCAATACTTTTTGAAATGATGAGTGCTTCTAAGACCTGTATCTTTAATGCCCTGTGACTACTTATAAGAACAGAAAGGCTTTCATTCCTTTTTTTTTTTTTTTTTTTTTTTAATAGTCTTCATGCCCAACACATAGCCCTATGCGGGTCCCAGACACACAACCCCAAGATCAAGACCTGAACTGAGATCAAGAGCCAGATGCTCAGTCAACTGAGCCATCCAGGCACCCCCAGAGAGGCTCTCTTATTTTAATGACTTCTAGGCTTAAGTTGCTAAGATTTTTAAGATCATTCATGGTAGGTTTTCCCTCAGTAAATTGTTCCAAGATGAACATTCAGGAACACACTGTCTACCTTCCAACTAAGGAAGGATGATTACAGTTACTTTTGGAAATGTATTAAAATAACATTGGCAAAAGGAACAGAATTTGATAAAGCTATGGTTATTCTGACCACTAAGATTTATGTTTAAGCTCATGTAAGCATAAAATCCATCAGGTAGGACGGTAGTAATCCTGGCCTATTAGTTATACTAGCATTGCACAGGCTGCTTATAATTTCTAATGCCAAACTGGAGGTAGGGAAAGCTGTTCTTATATAACTCTTAAGCTGACCTTACCTTGCATTTATTCTTCTGTGACAACTAGAGACATGTCATAAAAATTATTTAGCAGAGACCTACTCTCATGTAATGTTTTCATATAAATTTGTTACAGAGATAATCCTGTCTGTCATAGATTTTTACAAACATCATTTATTCACTCACTTCTTTATGAAATGGGGAGCTACCTTCTGGTTTGGGCAGGTTATATAATGTTAGTAGACCTAATAGGCCAAGATTTATAACCATGCTACCTGGTGGATTTTATGCCTACAGCAGATGAAATGTAAATCTTTGAGGTAAGAAATACATAGTTATAGGAGCTACTAAATATTTTTTTATTAAAAGTATCTAAGAAGCTTTCATTCTGAAATCATTTGTGTTAGAAGTAGTTTTGTAATCTTCTGCGTTACTTTCAAAGACTGTTAATTGAAGCCAACTAAAACACAGCCAATAGTTTTTGCTTTTGATTCCTCTCACTGCCAATTGTAAAGATTCTTTTAAAAACTGGTTTTGCAGGAGAATTTATAGCATGTCTGAGTCAAACTACTGTACTTTGATAAGCTTTACCTTCATGCTGTTTTTTTTTTTTTAGCATTTTTCAAGACATATCATTCATTTGGTTTCTCAAAAAAAAATAAATTAAAACTGATGTTAGAGCCAGTTCATTTAGAACTTTAGAGTTCCTGAAAAATATCGAAGCCCTTACCTTTCAGACAAGCTACCTTGCATGACGAAATTGTGGACAGAGTCCTTGTAAAAGATTTACGGATAGAAATGAAAAATAAATAAATATATAGCACTAGCCTGCTTACTAGTCTGCTCTGTGGCTATAACACTCATGTCAAATATTACCTTCACATTGATAAGTTTCAATGGCTTTTAATTCACATTTTAAGGAAAAAAAAAGGCATTTGGGAAATGGATAGAAAGGTTTCTAAATGTGGCAGTGATCTCAATGTATAACCTTCTTGAAATAAGCTACAACGAGATGTTGTTACATTTTCCTCAGAGTAGACGTGGTTTGCAACCAGCAGAGTTGGTTACTCAGAAGGATTTGCTGTGATCAGTGAATGAGGGGCGGTGCTTGTCATTGGCCTTCCCATTAAGCAATTCAAAGATTCCTTGTAGGCAAATTTAAGCACACACAACATCTGAGCTCAGTCATGGAGATCTGAATTGAAAAACAGGATTCTACAGGATGGCTCAACTGTTTCATTTTTAATAGTCATTTGTGGCCTGTAAGCAAGGTTCAACCAGCTAGGTAAACTACCAATTTGTTTGCTGTTTGAAGTGTAAACAAGGGATGATTTATTTATTTATTAGTTTTCTTTCTTACTTTAGCACATTAAGTTGTATTTGTTCTTTGACATGTAACCTCAATCTAGACTTATCTAAAGTTCAATTTTCTTCAAAATTACAAGCATATTCTTATTCTTTTGAATATCCTCAGAGTGGAATGTTTCCAGTTTATAAAGGCAGATTTTTTTTCTTTTCTTTTTTTTTTTTTTAATGAGCCAAATCATGTTTGAATCCATATCTGTTATCTGTGAAAAAAATATTTTAAACACACAAACAAATAAATAAATAGATGAGTGAGATGTACCTTTTTTTCTTCTTTCTCGGTAAAGCTCAAGTACTTACTAAAGCAATAATGTCAATTTCTTTGTAGTTGATAAACTAGTTTTAATGTCAGTTTCAAAGAAAGAGACATCAAACAGTATCTAAAACAGAATTGCTTGAATAAATGTATTATCAATGCATCTATCTTGACAATAGGCAGAGGTCAACAAAATAAATCAGTGTTACTTCTTCATGGTCATATCTCATAAATAAAACTGTGATAAAACAGAATAAAGTAATTCCAAAAAATGCATAAATTGTGACTTTTTCTGTCATTAGAAGGATTGTTTACAAACTAGCCTTTTATAAGAACATAATTCTGATGAAAACTTTTAAAACAAAGCTTCTAACTAAAAGTCAACATAGAATTGTTTTGTGGCCAATCTTAAACCTCTTTTAAAGACAGAACTTGACAAAAATTCATTGTGAGCACCTATGTCTCTTTTTTTGTATGTTGAATAAGATTTATATATTAGGTAAGCCATAGACCTGGTTTATATTCCTCAATAAGAAAGAATAAAAGGTGGCTGTGGATTGAAGCCCTCTGTGTATATTTTCCTTTTCGTTAAGGACCATAAAGAAAGAAAATTGGATTAAAATGTTTAAATGTTCTTAGAACAATTCCCACAAATGCCAATAATTATAGATTTTGGTTTCTTTGATTCTAGTGGCTCTAATCTTTAGTAGATTATTACAATGCACAACATGCATCAGATACTTTCCACATGACATATGTTTAACATTCTCACGTTACAAACCATGGGTCAAGATTTCGGTTCAAATGCAATTAGGTTTAAGGGATACAATAGGAACCACAGGGAATGTGAGAACTGTCAAATACTATACTGTCCCTGCTACTGAGCTGGATCGCACCAGAAAGACACCAGCCTTAAAGATTTCCATTTTTCTCATCTTCCACAATTCTGAAGTAGACTGCTGAGTCAATCTTTATTGAAGGTACATTTTAATGATGGTCTTATAAGAGTTTTTTTTTGTTGTTGTTGGTGGTGGTGGTGGTGGCATTTTTAACAAAAGCATAGTGCAAGCCGCCTGACTTGGAATTTCAGCAAAATTGTTTGCCAGAGACTCACATAAGATTCTGTGGGGAAACTTTTTAATCCGAGCCTGGATCTCTAATCATTTGTTGTATGGAAGAGAAAAAGGATCTTCTCTTTCTCTGTGTTTAATTATACACTGGGAAATCTATTTTATCCCTAATCATTGTACACATACAAAGTGGCATTGCATCTTACCATTTAAAATAAACAGACCAAAAACTTAAAATGTTCCTAGAGTGGTATCAGAAGCATATATTGTTTATGAGCTTGTTATGACCTATTGCAAATTTAGATTTACGAAACTAGGAGCTACCCCTCTCATTTCTTTGCCTAACACACAGTTTGTGGACACTAAAAAGAATAGGCTAAAGTTTTGAATAAACAGTCACTAGACTCCTTGGCAGAACCATAAATCTCTATTTCATAAAAGATGCTGATTTTTGCAAGAAAAAAGATTTTGTTAAAAAGTTCCCAAAGTCATTGTCATTGGAAACTGCGTAGTGTATTAGTGTGTATTTATATCCTACTTCAGTCTAGTGCTAATTTTGGAAAACTGCACTGTGTTGACTATAGCACCAACTACCCTTTAGACTCTAGGATATGGGGGTCTTCAGCAACTGAATGTACTGTACTGGCCTGTTATACTCTGTTAAAATTGCGGTCTTTTAAAAGGGAGCATTAGCTGGATACATGACATTCCACAAATACATGTCCTGGATGGGTTCCTTGGTCACATGTTCTCAGAAATCCCTCTCTCAAAATGGAATTTGTTTAACTTCCTTTCAGTTCTAGCTAATGTCAAAGTTTGCTTGTTTTTCAATGGGTTCAAACAAATTTTTCACAATGCTACTTTTAGACACAGAACCCATCATTCCATTCCTGAATGATGAGTAAGTCTGCTTTTCCACACCCTATGAAATATTACTTCCTACTTCAAAGACTCTACCTCATTCCCTCCCTATGAACAACAGCAACACTTATTGGAACTGATTATATTCAAGGATTGATCTAGTTACTAAAAAGGAAAAGGTGTAAACAACCCATGGGTAAAATTTCCTTCCTAATATGAGGCTGTATGACAAATGTCTGCATTTTCCATTTTACAAAAAAAGCCAAAAATTAACCTCTGGGTATCAAAAGACTTCATTCTTTTAAGAAGCTACCCTATTTCCTAATATAATGATATACAGTTTGCTGCAGATTTTTCTGAAGTATACTTTTCTCTATTTTTCTGAATTCTTAGATTTTTTTTACTTAAAAAAATTCACAGTTCAAGATCTATCATATAAGAACTAACTCAATTTAATCTTACTAAGTGGAGTCTAGTCTATTCGTTTCTAATTTATGTTACCACATAATAGTTTACAATGGACTCGAAATTCCTCTACACCACCTAGGTGTGATTGAGCACTTCGTCAACTTCCCTTACATTTTGGAGGACATTTTAAAGTATGTCCTTAATTTTGAATAAAGATTGCTAACTCGATCTTACCAACTGTTTAGAAATAAAAAGAAAAGAAAAAAGAGGGTTTGTTGTTGTTCAAGGTTAATGCAATAAAAATTACCAGCTTTTCTTAAGAACTATTGATATTTAATAGTCATTGCACTAATCCTCAGGAAGTGAATTGGTCAAAAGCAAGTTTATTTTGAAATGAATTATTCATTTCTGACAAAACTGCATTTGGCACTCATTATGATGTTAAACCACATCCAAAACAGTTCATTGGAATTATCTCATTAATATGGGCAGAAGATTCATCAGTGGAGCTAGACATAACTAAATAACTAAGATAACAACTTAGAAGAACAAAAACCTTTTAAAAAATGCACAGAGGGATCATTGCATGGGAATCACTGATTAAAACTAGAAAAAAATTATTGGGTTTAATTCAGAGGAGCATAATTAAATCATTTATCTGATTATCAAAAGCAACATTAAAATAAACAAGTTTAAAATGGGATAAAGAGTTTGAAGTGCTTCATTATGAAGTCAAAAAGGCCTGAAAGTTTTTCCCCATGCATTGTAACAGAGCACTTTCCCAAAGCTTGTTTGAAGGAAGACTCATTCCATAAGATTTTTACAGATGTGATGCTAAATGATAGGTCTACATCAAAAAATTTGGGGAAATGTCAGTTTTTAAACAAAAACTGACTTATAAATTTCCTTGATTGAACAGTTTATTAGGTTTTATAGTTTAGAGTTGTCAGAACTTTTAATATGCTTATCTTCCTTGTGAATCTGAAAAAAACAAAACAAAACAGTTTTAGGAGCATCCTGTGGACAGGATTTCAAAGAGCACTTTAAAAAATGCCATGACAGATGTTTCATGTGGAAAAATTATTTAAAAACTGAAAGCATAACTAAAATAACATCATTCTAATATTTAAAAAAAGGAGGAAGTTAGGGAAAGAAAGGAAGAAGAGTTCTGTGGTGACTAAGATACTTTACAAACTTTGAAACATAGAGTTAATGCCATCATGTAGGTACAGGATCAGAATCTGGATCATAGCGCTACAGAACATTTCCTTTCCCAAAAGAATGCTGGTAAGGAAGAGCACCCAGAAGTCACAATGACCCATCCATTCCTGCTCGAGGAAGGTTTTTGTCAACTGATTTGCTTTTCATAAGGGTACAGAAGGATCTTTTAGGAACTTAAATATGGAAAGGAAATGGAGTCAGAACCATAGCACAGACATCTAGGATTTTTTTTTCAAGATTGCCATCACTTAGCTCTTAGTTTTTTTACTTCCCTTTGTGTTTTCTCCTTCCCCGTTTCCTTTTGACCTTCACATGGCGATGGCATTCTCCTTCAGTAGTAATTGCATGTTCCAGAATAATAAGACAACATACTACTTCAATTTTCCTTTAAGACTAGTAGAAGCTCCTACCAACAGTAACAAAAACAATGTAAAATGGAAAGATGCTTCATTTTGATGCATATTGGATTTGAATGTTTGTACCTACTGTTATGGGGACAAAAACTTAATTAAGAGTCATGCTTACTCTTCTTCCTATAAATAATTACCATGCAGCAATTAAAAAATTTATTAGAATGATTAGGCTATGAGAGGCAAAAATAGAAGTGTTTCTTGTTCAATCAGCAGGTATGAATGAGAGCCTATTCTATTTTAAGAAGTGTGGTACACACTGTAAGCATAAAAGTTAATAGAGCAAATTTCCCATTGCCTAGAAGCCTTGGAGGAAACACAGAGATTAATAAATAATCAGAACAATGTAATTAATGCAGTTATAGAGATATGGGATAGGTAGAGAACAAGGAACTATGCTAGAAAGAGGTGGAAGCCTGGGCATTCTTTGGAGACATAAATCATGGGTGCCTGGAAGAAGTGATTTCTAAGTAAAATCAAGTAATAGTCAATAGGATTTTTCAAAGTATCCAAGAGTGAGGCATAACAAAATTCCGGACAGAGAAAAGTGTTTCAAGATAGGTGAGAAAAAGCATGGTGCTGATGAAAATGGACTGTTGCCCAGCACCTGTGATTACCTCAGCGTACATCGTCCTGGATGTGTGTCCTTCCAGCCTTCCCATTCCATTGCCTTTCACCTTCCTTACACAGTGCCTGCCTTAAAATAGGTGCTCAAGACTGATGTGTAAGAAATGGTACCTCATTGTTTCTACATGTTTATTTTCAGACAATGAGCCTAATGACCTTTCCTTATGTTTATCGGCCCAATGGCAGGCATTTTAAGCTACAGACATACTTTGGAGATATTGCAGGTTCAGTTCTAGACCACCACAATAAGCTGAATAGCACATTGAAGTGAATCAAATGAATATTTTTGGTTTCCCAGTGTATATATAAGTGATGTTTACACTATACTGTAGTCCATTTGGTGTTCAATACCATTAGGTCTAAAATGACTAGTGTGCATACCCTGATTTAAAATACATTATTACTAAAAACCGCTAACCACATCTGAGTTTTCAATGAGTCATTATATTCTTGCTGGTAGAGGGTTTGCCTCAGTGTTGATGGCTGCTGACTGATCAGGGTGGTGATTGCTGAAGATTGAGATGCATGTGGGAATTTCTGAAAATAAGATGGCAACCAAATTTGCTGCATTAATTGACGCTTTCATGAGCAACTCAACAAGTTTATATAATATTTTAAATCATGTGTTATTTCAACAATCTTCACAGTACCTTCACAAGGATTAGAGTCCATCTCAGGAAAATACTTTCTTTCCTCATCCATAAGAAGCAACTCCTCATCTGTTAAAATTTTATCCTAAGAGTCCTCTAATTCAGTCACATCTCTGGCTCCACTTCTAATCCCAGTTCTCCTGATGTTTCCACCATATCTGCAGTTACTTCCTCCACAGAAGTCTTGAACCCCTCAAAATCAGCCATAAGCATTGGAATTAACAGATTCCAAATTCCTGTTCATGTTGATATTTTGACCTCTTCCCATGGATTGTGAATGTCCTTAATGGCATCTAGAATGGTGAATCCTTTATAGAAGGTTTTCATTTACTTTTCCAAGACCTATCATAGGTCTAACTACCTATGACAGCCATAGCCTGATGAAATGTTTTCTTAAATAATAAGACTTGAAAGTTGAGATGACTCCTTGATCAATAGGTTATAGAAAGGATGTCGTGTTAGCAGGTCTGAAAATAACGTTCAGCTCACTGTATGTCTCCATTAGCGTTTTTGGGTGCCTGGGTACATTGGCAATGATCTTTCATCAAAGACTACAGATCACCATAACACACACAATAATTATGGAAAAATTAAAAATATTATGCAAATTACTAAAATGTCACAGAAAGACACAAAGTGAGCAAATGCTGCCAGAAAAATAGTCACAGGGCTGCTGCCACCCTCTATCTGTAAAAATCGCAATTATCTGCAAAATGCAATACACCAAAGTGCAATAAAACTAGGTATGCCTATAGTTTATTTTAAACACAATTAATCTGGAAACTATTTCATTTCTGGAAACTCCAGAATTGATTCGTAGAACACTACAGCGTCTAACATTGCTGACCTCACTGTCTTCCTTCAAATCTCCTGTGTCAGATGCTGAAGTAGCTACTCAATACCCTCTCACTCCTTTATGTAGTCATAATCCTCAGTTTGTTGAGACAGTCATCTAGCCAGTTAAATTCTTGTTTTCCGGCTCCATTCACTGTGTTCCAATTTGACACAATTCTGGCCTATGAGATGCAAGTGGAAAACTGAGAACTCTGAAGAACAGTTTAGTTTGCTGATACAAGGATATAGGCAAACTTGTACAACTCCTTATTTTTTTCCCCCTGTCATGAAAGTACATGTGATATCTGGAACTCCAACATTCATTTTATGACCATGAGGTAGCAAATATGAGAAGAGCTTAGAAAACCAAGAGATATTGAACTTTACATTGTTAATCTGCTAAACAGATGCCAATAGTCACAAAACTCCAGATCCTAAGTTTTGTGTGACACATAGGTGTTCTTAGATATGTTTATTTCTTCTCTCTCTCTCTCTCTCTCTCTCTCTCTCTCTCTCATATTCCTAAAAGAATCTATATCTAATTTACAATGACTCTCTTATGCCCATCTTTTAAGGTACTAGTAAACATTTCTTTCTGTAAAAGTATTTTATAGAAACCTCAAATTTAAGATCTAAAGATAAATTCAATATCTTCTCCCCTCAAAACCCAAACCAAATATGTATATTTCCTTTTGGAGTTAATGTCTCCATCATGTATTCACCTACCCACATCAGGAACCCAGGAGTCATCCTGACTCCCATTGTCCCTGTAAGACATACATCCTATGACACACTAAGGCTCACTGATTTGATCCAGTTAACATCTCTTAGGTGTTTGCCCTCCTCTGTATTCCTCTGCTATCATTTGAATAGTCTGGTCAATCACTGCAATGCCAATCTGTGCCCCTTCTTCCAATCCCCTGATGATTCACTCATTCATTCATTTAATCTATTATGTCAGAGTAATCTTTCTAAAACTTGCATACATTCCTATCACTCTCCTTCTGGAAAACTTTTAGATCTCTGTGCCTAAAGAATGAAGCCCAAATTAGTACATACAGCATACACATTTTCATGATCTGTGATTGGTTTTTTGTTCTGCTGCATGTTCAACCAACAAATGACAAAATGACATGTTTCCTGGATGACATTCTGCTGTCTTCTTTTACTTGAATTTTTTAATGAGAATAATGTATGAATGTTGTTTGGATATGAGTGATTCCAGTAAATAAAGTTGGTAAGATATCCTTAAACTCTCAATTGCTCTGCAACTCCCTTTCCCAGAAATAATGACTGTCAAACAGTGGATGCGAATTCCATCATGTTCTGTCTTATGCCCCAATTGCTGTGTGTCTGTTCCCTCTGCCAGGAATGGCTTTCCTTTTTTGTGTAGAGAACACGTATAGATCTAATAGTCTAGATTCTAATATCATCTCCATAAGAGAACATTTCCTCAATTGTGTAGAACTGTAAAGAAAGAATTTTTATGTTTCTCTGTATTTTGGGTATTCTAGGCAAAGAAAACTGAAACTTGGGCTAAAGGATATGCCTGGAAAGTTAAAGAATGATTGCCTAGGTAGTGATCTTCAGAAATATTTATCCCCCCCTGAGCTAAGTGCTTCCATTTCAGACAAAAATGAAAGCAGAAGCCATCCACTTACATTCCCAATTCCAGTTTGTTACATTTCCAAAGTGTAAAACATTTGACAGAAGGTTTCTTGTGCTGTCTCAAGTAAGCTAAGTGGCAGTTCCCCTATAAACTTCAAGATTCATAATTTTGGAGTCTCCTTTTGGGTATAAATTCCTTTGTCCACACAAACAAAACCAAGAATTTCTTATCTCTTTGCATCAGATGGGGTACTGGGGTGTAGAGAAATAGTCTGTTTTTGATCCAGAAACCTCTTGTTTGCTTTCAGAATAACTGAAAAATATAGATATTAAAATTTTATAAAACTGAGACAATTATGGCTTCCTCCTCTATTCTCCCATAGGTAGGTAGGTGTTTAAGCCTCTAAAAATAAACTTTTAAGATTGATTGATCTATTTTTTTTTATTTGTTGCCCATTAAGTGTGAGCTACACAATAGATCGTAAAAGCTTCCATCTATTTATTTTTGAGTCTCAAGTTGCTTGTGTGTTTCTTATTACATTAGACACATTTAATAAATAATTGAACAATAAAAGGATACAAATAACAAATATTCAGGTATAATTTATTTCCTTGGAAAGATTCTACAGTGCTTCCAAATAAGAATAAAATTGGCATCATATATCTTTATAGCCTATCATTTCTTTTCCCATAGAAAACCAAAGTTTATATTAAATATATTTATAACTGAAGCTTACATTGAATTTACATTAAATTTCTTAAAAAAAAACTCGTAAAATAGGAATTTATCAACCATGTGACATTCTATAGTATTTAACTAAAATGGAAGATTAGGGAGTTGGGGAAGGGGTTAGGGAAAGCAGGAAGAGGCAGAGAAATGATACTTACTCCACCTCATAAGTCAAAATAAAATGACATTTTCACTTTCGAATATTGGGTGGCAGAAATAGGAAGATTGTAACTTCCAGACAAAGTAGTCAAATTCAATAATACCACATATTCAAATAATCACTGGAACAAAAGGATTATAAGTAATATAAAAACATGACAAAGATTTCTGTCTTTATAATTGTTTATATTCCCATATTTACATTAGAAATTCTATTTTGTTTTTGTGCAGACTAGAAATCAAGTGAAAAGAGTAGAATTACAAACATGTAACATAGGTTTACATTTGTGACTAGAAAATGAAGTGGATTAAGAAAGTATGCCAATGAAAACACTTCTTTTTTTTTTTTTTTTTTAATAACTGGATTCTCTCTTTGGGAAAAAGAGTCATTGACTTTACTACAGAGAGATTATCAGTAAATGTGTGCTGCTCACCCACCATCCTAATCATTATTGTCATGAAGTCAATTTGAGATCACAGGTCACAGCTTTAAATTCAAGTGTGGCATAGGGAATTTAATCAATAAATGTTTTCACACACACACACACACACACACACAAATATGCTGCAAGAAAGCTTATTCTATTAATACATTTATTTAAACTGGCTTGAAAGCATTCTGAAATATATTTAAGTAGAGAGGATGTTTGGGTGGAGTGCATTTTAAATTAAGCTTTGCTTAATATGAGAAGATCTTCTATAGCTTATCATTATCAGGCCTAAATATTCTGCATTTTAGTTTCTGCCTCAATAATTCCCTTGAAATTGCTTTCTTGAAGGTCACCAATAACCTCTTTATTGCCAAATCCAATGGCCATTTTTATTTCTCATCTTTCCGGACACTATTGCATCATTTGGTATTGCTCACATACCCGTTTTTCTTGAGTTTATACTCTGTCACAGAATAAAGTGAATTTAAGACATGTACTCCTTTAGATATGCTGCACGGTATGTACTATTTTTGTTTCCTTTTGGAATCTTTTTAGCAACAAATGTAAGAGTAAACCAGGTAGAGTTAATGAAAAGTTAATTAGCTATTGCATTACTCAGGCATTTGGGATATCCGCTTCTCAAATGCGAGTAATTATAGAGGATTTATCACAGAACTACAAGCAGAACATACAGAGAGGTAACAGGTTAGATCAGGGGTGGGCAAACTATACTTAGTGGCCAAATCCAGCCCACTGCCTTTTTTTGTAACTTAAGTTTTATTTGAGCATAGCCACACCTATTCATTTACATTTTGTTTAGGGCTGCTTTTTTGCTACAAGAGCAAAGCTGAGCAGTTGCCATAAAGTCTACATGTCATGCAGAGCTTAAAATATTTACTATCTACTTTTATGCAGAAAAATTTCATATACCCCTGGGTTAGAGGATTAATTAAATGACCTAAGAAGGAGATCATCCATCTTTCTGATGCAAAGAAAAGTCATCACTATTGTAAAGATTTATGCCAAGATAGAAGGATGGTGTGAAACCACTTGTAGTCATAACAGTCTTGTAGAGATGCCTGTTTAGATATAACTTTCCTTTTTGGCAGCTTCCTTGAAGAAAAATGTGTGAGACCAGCACAACTTGTTACCTACAAAGATCTTAGAAGACCTTATGCCATGTCATCCACTTTTCTGGCTGAATTCAAGAGTGAACACAACGCATGGATCTCCATTGGTGGTAGGTGCCTTATTCTTGGGGTTCAAGCATGGAGAGAAACTAAAGGAAGGGACAGTGTTATATGGTGCTTTCTCATAACGATTGCATCACAATAAATTAGTCTCCAAGAGACTGCATGTTACAAGTAAAATTGATCTACTTCATTCAAAATAGAAAAGATACTAGAAACCTTGCCAAAGTGAAGTTCCTATAAGTCTAGTTGGACTCAGTTTTCTTGGATTCCATCATACCTCCATTGTGCTTACAAAAACCAATCCTCCTACTTAACCGTTATTTGGGTTAGCCAAATGGGTCTGTCTCTCTTAGAATCAAAAGATATTTGCTTTAAGTGGACCTGGGCTAGCACCAAGGAAACTGAATAATCACAGCAGACTCTTGCATAGTCCACCTTATATGTGAGGGTATCATAAAAAATTAACCCAATGAAAAGTATAGTATGTTCATATTTGTTTTGACTTGGGATACCATAACAAAATGCCCTAGACTGAGAGGCTTAAAAAAAGATATTTATTTCTCACATTTCTAGAAGTCAGGAATTAAGATCAAGGGGCCAACAAATTAGGGTCTTGGTGAGGGCCCTCTTCCTGACTGGTAGACAGCTAACTTCTTCATATATCCTCACAGAGCTTTTCCTCATTGAGTATGTGGGCAAGAGCAAGACCAGTCTGTATTCCCCCTCGTATAATGGCACTAATTTCATCATGAGGTCATACCTTATGACCTAATCTAAATCTAATTGCACCCAAAGATGCCACCTCCAACACCATCAACATATGAATTTTGGGGGGGGGAGGACACAAACATTTAGCCTATAATAACATTTATATAGAAATTGTGACTTTGGTCGAACATCTATTGTCAGATTATTTAGATTTGTCTAACTTAGATTGTTGATATTATCCAACCAAATAATTTCTTAGGTGGAATTTCTATGACTTATAAGTAAAACATCATTAAAGTTTTTCAGAGGATTTGATTTCATGCTAAATGTCTAACTTTTCTCATGTATATATAATTATAATATATTTTTCAAAAACACATATTTTTGAAAATTGAGGTGAATTAGGGGCACCTGGGTAGCCCACTTGGTTATGTCTCTGAGTCTTGACTTAGGCCAACATCATTATCTCATGGTTTGTGGGATCTAGCCCAACATCAGGCTCTGCACAGAGCCTGCTTGGGATTCTATCTCTTTCTGCGCCTCCCCCGCTTGCATGCATGCTCTCTCTCTCTCTCTCAAAATAGATAAATAAACTTAAAAAATGAGATGAATTATTTGTGGTTTCTTTAGGACTTAATATTATAAAGCAAAATTCTCTATATCTATAGAAGATTGTCAGAAACAGCATTTTAAAAATAATCCAATTTAATATCTCACTTCACCCTGTGGTCTATATTGTCTTTATTCCTGAAAATATACTTGTAATTGACTTTCAAACTTGTGAAAAATTGACTGGAGAAGTCAAATGGCATGTTCCAGTTGTATATCAAACTAGCTTATGACCATGGGCAATACTCAGAACACATCAAGAAAGAGACATACTCAGCTATTATACAATGAGATTAATTCAAAGATTCTTTCAACCTGTAAAATTTCATGATTGATAGAAGACTTCATTAATGATCTGATCTGAAGCTCATTATACAGTGCCTTAACTGACATCATCAACAAAAGAGAAATAAGTTACCACATTTTAGTCAACCTCACAGTAAGTAGTTCAAGCCATGGTCATCTAAAATTTCTATATTTTGTGCTTCTAATGTAATGAAAATGTAAACAGTTTTACTAGGATTCTATACTTAACATTTCAGGTGGTATTGTATGTACAGGAAGTCCTTGTACAGAGTTCTGAAATGCACAGATCTGAGTCATTCCATGCTAGAAAAAATAACTTCCGGCTCTCAACAACATGGTTCACATTTCAATTACCATGAGATATTAACTATGAGTAAATTCATAAAGTATAAATCTTGCTGCTACCTCTTTAGCCCACAAGTCACTACATGAACAAAAGATGTGCATCATCATCATCAATGATGACTTATGTCACTTCTTTCAAGGTTTGTCTGTAATTGATCACTGCACATCTGTTATTTAGTTCATACACAGAAAACAACCTTATAGTTGTGTTGACTCTCATCTCCCAGTAATTAACCCATGTGTCATTTGACAAAAATGGACAATTGATTGAGGACTTTGGTCAACAAAATCACGTGTCAAAGTGTCTTGAAAACAAAGACAACAAATGCTGAGAAGGAGGTGGAGAAATTGGAACCTGTGTATATTGGTAGGAAACCAAAAGTGCAAATACTATAGAAAACACTATAAAATTTCCTCAAAAAAATAAAAACAGAACCGCTATATGATCCAGCAATTCTATCTCTTAGTATTTATCCAAAAAGATTTAAGTCAAGATCTCAAAGAGATATTAGCGCTCCCATATTCACTGGAGAAGTATTCATAATAGCAAGCAGGTGGAAACAACCTAAATGTTCATTGACAGAAAAATTGATGAAGAAAATACGGTATGTAAATAACATGAAATACTATTAAATTAAAAAAAAAAGGAAATTCTGCAATATTCAACAACATGGGTGAATGTTAAGGCGACTGTATTATGTGTAATACAATTCAGTCATAGAAAGGCAAATTCTGCAGGATTCCACTTGTATGAGGAATCTAAAATATTCAAACTCATAGAAGTAGAAAATAGAATGGTGGTTGCCAAGGGCGACGAAGAGAGGAAAATCAGGAATTGTTCAATGTATGTAAAATTTCATTTATGCAAAGTGAATAAGTTCTAGATATCTGCTGTATAACAATATACAATAATGTATTATATTATAAAATATAATAGATTTCATGGTAGGTGTTTTAACCACCATAAAATAAAACAATAAAATAAAAACAATAAAATAAAATAAAAACAATAAAATAAAATAAAATAGTGCAGTAAAGAATCAGAAAGTGGGACGCCTGCGTGGCTCAGTTGGTTAAGCATCTGACTTTGGCTTAGGTCAGGTCATGATCTAATGGTTCATGAGTTCGAGCCCCATGTCGGGCTCTGTGCTGATAGCTCAGAGCCTGGAGCCTGCTTTAGATGCTGTGTCTCCCTCTCTCTGCCCCTCCCCTTCTCGCACTCTGTTCTCTCTCTCCCTCTCTCCCTCTCTCTCTCTCTCTCTCTCTCTCAAAAATAAACATTAAAAAAACAAAGAATCAGAAAGTGATGATGCTGAAAGTAAAATTCAAATTGGATAGACATGAAATTTTATCTTATTTATTTTTTATTTTATCTTATTTTATTTTATTTTTTATTTCAGAGAGAGAGAGAGATAGAGCATGTGGGGGAGGGTTAGGGGGAGAGGGAGAGAGTGTTAAGCAGGCTCCACACTCAGCGTGGAGCTTGACAAGGGGCTCAATTTCATGACTCTGGGATCATGACCTGAGCTGAAATCAAGAGTCCAAGGGTAGGATGCTCAACTCAGGCACCCTGACATGGAATTTCAGAAGCAATAGCTATCTGTCTGTGTGAATGTGGAAAATGTTGGTTCTCCAAAGGATCTATAGACACATCCAGAGGTACTTGGTGAAGGCAAACTTGCTGACATAAATGAGGAAAGTGGTTTTGCAGAAAATGATGATGTCCCAGAGGAAGCGATGCTGGCAAAACACCCCAAATTGAAGGACTCTCACAGATATTTCATTACATTAAAAGCACAAAGAATAAATTGTTCAAGTTGATCCAAACTGAGAAAGAGAATGAGAATTTACAAAATCATGGGAAAGATACCCGGTCCATAGCATCACTTATATGACAAGAAGAAAACAAATAGTGTTCAAACTACTCGTGATGGCTTTTTTATAAAGAAATAAAATGCTTTAACCCTCAGTGTTTCTGATGTTAAATTATGGTGTACTAAATTGATACGAGTTTTCCTATTTAAAAAAATCCTTACTTATTTATTATAACAGATTGTTAGAGAATTTTTAACATTTTGACCAAACATTTTAAAGGTCACAGAACAATCATAACTTTACCCACTTGAGTAATAAGATTTATGCACAATTTAAGCTTGTGTAATCATTTTTACAGCCTTGCACTATCTTGAAAAGTGAGGACTGTCTGTATAGTTTCAGTAAACTTTACTGAATATAACTGTAAGGATTTTCAACACAAACACTAAGAATAATCCATTGTATATTATTTGAGAGGTAGAAAGGGCTGACAAGAGTTGATCCTAAGCTACTCTGTGCTCTGTTAACTATATAGGAGACTATACCTTTTAGAAGCATGGTAAGGTCCAAAAGTAAAAGAGCAGGTGAAAAGCTCTAAAGGATTGAATAAGCTAATTGTCATCTCAATACCAGGAACATTCTGAAGCTCAGCATTCAAATGATAGAATCCTGGTATCTCAACCTTCACTCACCCTCTCTACGCAAGCTTTTCTTAGAAGCTGCTTTTCCTCATCCTTCCTTAACACTTCTCAGTTTCTATTCCTCTCTCCCCCCTCATTCATTCCCTTGACCTTTTTCTACCTAACTGATCTTGGAATAGATCCCTATCTTGATTATTATTATTGTTCTTTAACATGTGTTGTGTTTTTATGACAAAACTTTGACTTTGATTCAGTATCTATTATCCCATCACATTATATTTCTGTTCATAATACTCAACAGTTTCTAATTCTCTTCTTTCCTCACACACACACACACACACACACACACACACACACACAAGAAAATAATGTCTCAGAATAAATGTTTTTCCTTGTATATGACCCTCCGTTGATTTTTTTCCCCTATGTTTTCATGGCACTGTAATTATCTGCATTAAATGAAACTCATTTCACAGCATTAACTCTTCAATACTTAAACAATTCTCTTGATACGCAGGTTAGAGAGATTTTAATTGTATATGTCAATCCGAGTCCAGTCCATCACAATCTCCAAATCCTACAAACATAATTGACTTCTGGGAACATGCACAGTGTTAACCTTCTAAAACAATTCACTACGCATTTTGCTAAGCAATTATGTTTCTGATTTGTTAATTGAAAGGATAAAGACAAGAAATAAATATAAACATGGAAAACCTAACTATAATTTCCATCTAAATTCATAAAATGTTATATGTAGTCATGTATTCTAGATCAAATATACCATTCATTTACTAGTGAAATGTTAATTGGGGGTAGGGGTGGCATGGCATGATAAATTGGCATGATACATGGAAATTGACCCATAACAATTTGCATCTCCTGCTCTGGTCCATATGCTTTTAAGCCTGTTTTTGTCTGAGACATGAAGGAAATAACTTTAATAGTATCTATGATCCCTTAAATTGTCAAATACATATAGTTCTCTGAACAACATCCTTAATTAATCATGAAAACGATCTTTCTTCTCCTGGACTCCTACACAACACCCCAAGCACTGATTATTTTGGTAGTACACTTCAAATAAAATCTAAACCAAAATTATAAAGCAAAATGCCTCTAGTTCATTTCCCCCTTTTAATATATCTTGTAAAAGAAACTGCTTTTAATCTAACAGACTTCTTTGGGTTATATTCTATTAGAGGAAATTAGACCAAAATTGATCTGAGTAGTGAAATTTATCATTACCCACAGAAAATGGACAATGAAATGTGATTAGGCTACATGTGCCCATCATTGCCTTTTTCAAGAGCAAGCCTTGAATAGAAAAGCCTGGATTCAATGAATCAATAACAGTAAAAGCAAAATTGGAGGGCTGTCAAATCAACTTAATTCCTCTCTTCTGATCAAGTGGCGTCCAATCACCTAAAGCACAATGCTAATAATCAAATTAGATTGCTTTTGACTCCTTTTACCCAGAGTCAAAACACACATCTGACTGTAACATTTTATATACTCAACTTTGAAAAGCCACTAACATACCGATGTATTCTAGAATGAAATGCTTGTTGCATTCTCAGGATGAGGCAGAGGACAAAATTACTTTTGATTATGCTCTTAAACTAAATGGAACAATTAAAATAATAGGTTGCATTCATCCATTCAACAAAATATCTCAAACCTAAAGAACTTTGCCAGCATCAGCATATTAATCTGGTTTATCTCTTTCAATGGCATTTCTTTTGCAAAACGCAGGCATTTTTCACTCTTTACTGCCATGGAAGACCTAAATAGAACATTCATTCAACCAGATCATGTACTCTGCCACCTGGTCTCTAGGTATATTTCTCGTGGGTTACCTTAGCAATTTATAACACAGCCCTTATATTGTATAATAATTTCCTGTGTATAATAATAGAAAGGAATCATGGCTCAATATTCTTTCAAATGTAAATGCCCAGCACAGTGGCATTTATTGAATGAATAAATAACTATGAAAAGATAATGTGATGGATATGGCACAGTCTATAATTGTGAGACTGTCTCAGTAGCGCTAAGATTGGCCTTTAAGAAAAAAGGAAGTTATTTTTAAAATCCTCCTGTAGGGGAATGTCCCCCCTTCAGAAATTGTTATGGAAGCTTATAAACATAGATGTGGGGCTTTCATTACATCACATTGCCAAAAGCAACACTTCATTCAAGAAGATAATCAAGAATGCTCTCTGAAAGAGGCAGTTTTCAATGTGGATTTAGAGAGACAGGTGTTAGTGAATGCCACTCTGCGTATCTTTACATTGTCCAAATGAACTCATTGAGACTGTTGGATCCCAGCCGGCCTTCAGAGAGTTTTCCTTGGATTAGGAGGAAGAAAAAAAAAAAAAAAAAGATGAGTACATAGTTTAAATTTTTCTTTCCCACAGTTTTTCAGCTGGAGATGTGCATGAAATTTAGACAGAAGAAAGCAAGTCTATGGTCAAGTTGTGAAAGTGGAGGAGGAGATGAGGAGGTGGGTTAAACAACAAACCTCTGAGAAGACAGCTTCCTTCATTCAGATAAAATAAAATGAGACTGTAAAGCGAGACTGCCAAATAGAGCTGAAATTATAAATTGAAACCAGGAAAACAATATTAAAGAAGGTGAGAAAAGGAAAAGAATTAATAAAGGATCAAAGGACAATGAGAAAAAGAGTAGGGAGGAGGGGCGCCTGGGTGGCTCAGTTGGGTCAGCGTCTGACTCTTGATTTGGGCTCAGATCATGATCTCTCGGTTCATGGGATGGAGCCTCATGTGGGTCTCTGTGCTGATAGCATGGAGCCTGTTTGGGATTCTCTCCCTCTCTGCTCCTCCCCCATGCATGCTAGCTTGTGAAATCCACCCCCCTCCCAAATAAATGCATAAACATAAAAAAAAATAAAAGACTAAGGGAGAAATAAAAGTTTTTAGAGAACAAAAAAATAGTTATGTTGAGGTGGGGAGCGGCCATAGCTGTATCTCTTTTCCCAAAATAGTTTCTTTGTTGAAGGTACTTATAGAGTACCAAGGTTTATGATCAAGCCATGTCCAAGGAGATCCAGGTTTCTTTTGTTTTTTTCTTCTCTCAATCTCTCAAAATATGTTTAACCTGAAAGGGACATGTGGCCAGAAGTGACATTTACCAAGCTCTATCCTTTGATAGGAGGCAGTAGTTTAGCAGCAATATCCAATAGTGTTGACCATCCCATAGTCCAACAGGCTTTGGTGTGGAGAATCCCATGGCAGAGTTCAGCACATTTTCAAGCACAGAATTACATATGAAACAAAGTGGAAACAGAGGGGAAATGGTGGGTGTTAGCTACAAAGTTACAGAAAGTGAGCACTGGCATTAGTAAGTGACCCATACCACCTTGCAAAGTCTTGACTTTAAAAGGCATTAATGGTTCAGGGCTATAAAATGATGTGCATTGTGTTAATGCCTATGTGTTTTTAAAGGAAACCTGGAAGGATATTTAAACATTTGCAGACAGAGCAGATGGAACAAAAGAGAAAACTACATTATTCAGATTACACAGCCTTAGTCTGGGCACTGATCTAAAACAAAGGCAAGGGTTAGGAGGAGATTCAATATCAGTGTAAGATCTTGGTACAGACACACACATCTGCGTTGATAGGAACCAAAAGAAATCTGGATATCTGAAAGTCCAAAGAAGAAAGAAAAAGAGTCTTGGTATGGGGAAGGCCTGGAGAAGTCTGATACCAGTTTATGAGACATCCCTTCTCATAAACTCACCCTCTAGCAAAAGATAAATGGAGTATAAAGAACTTCTCTCAGATGGAGACATCTTGTCATGCAAATTTTGTTTATTCAACAAGACCTGGATAAACAGCAGATCTGATTAGTAGCAAGATAAAAGAAGCACCAGGTTGCTGCTGCTAAGAGGTTTGAAAAGATCTCAATGCAGTATCTGAGATTAAGCTGACATCTGATAATAGCAACTGTTAAAAGTCTTTATACTTCTTTTCAGTGTGGCTCAAACTGACAGTCTAGAAAATAAATGCTTAGTGAATTTAAATTACAATTGTATTTGAATGTGAATTTTCTCTAGATGTCTTCTGTGCCTATTAAGAACTCAGAAAGATGTGCCTAGGGATCTTATTTCTTTAATTTTCACTAAAAAGATAAAGACTTACACTTTTTGGAAGGTTAATAATTACTTGCAAAAATGGAGCAAACAGTAGACATCAAAACAATTATGAAAATCTAGAACAAACTATTTTTATTACAAGTACAAAATGCAATCAATTTCTTTTAAAAATACAGCCACTGATAATCAAAGAAAGATTTTTTGGGGGGTGGGGGGTTCTGGGGGAAGATGTATAAATACTGAGATGGTTAAAATAATTTTGGAGTGGTCTCCACACAAGTACTGCAGATAGATCGTTGAAACATCATCAATCTGACAGGGTTTATAGGACAGATATCATGACATCAGTGCACTTGAACTCTCAACCAGGGTTCATAATGGTTACTTCACTTCAGGGAAAAACATCCACCACCACAAGCATGCTGGAGCCCCCTCATACTGGCTGGGTTTGCAAGAGCTAAATGTGCACCTTTTCCGGGCTCTATCTCTTGTGCGTCAGAGTCTGGTAGCTTGAAATTGGCAAAAAATACAAATCGGACTCTCCCCACTTCAAGAGAACCAGCTAGGAAACATTTACCAACACAGGACCTTCACTATCCTCATTCTGTTTCTTATCATCTATCTGAAGAGTGCCACAGTAAGTAATTAACACTTTGCCAGGAAACCTGTCAATAAGCCACTGTGTCAAGGGCCAATGTTTATTTTCATTTTCAGCCCATAGCCCAGTAGTGCCTGGGGGTTTCCTGCCTCCATTCACATTGGCATGTTCATATAACTGATTTTATGTCAAGATGCCAAACCATAGGCTGACCTGGTACGGGTGGAGACAATCCAACAAAAGAATAAAATGGCATAGCTACTAACAGGCATTCTCTATCATCTAAATCTTTCACATATTTGAAGACAATGTACAAATTCTACCTCTCCTGTGAGCCTTTCTCAGTCCGCTCGTTATTCTTCGCACTTTGAAGGCGGTTGTTATTTCCACTGTGATGATTATTTCATTCTGGTTTGTAATATCAGATCGATATATATAAAATGCCATTACCTAATTTTTTTGAATACCAGCAATTTCATAAATTTTATCTAATGCAATTGTTTACAATTTTGTTCTCCACTATAATGTAGGGTTTTTTGTTTTGTTTTGTTTTGTTGTTTTTTTAAGGTTTGTGACCCGGTCTCACTCATCATTTAACTCCCTCCCTGACAAATAGCTCACATACAAATACCCATTAAATTTTCATAAGTGAATGATAATTAGAAAAGATATGACTAAAGAAAGAACAGTTTTTAAGAACTCACATCTTTCAGATAAAAGTAAAATAGTAATAGCACTTTAGTATGCTTCTATTGCTTTCTTACATTTTTGAACATATTTGGTTGATCTGGCTATGACTGTTACCAAGAGGATATGTCAATGACGTTTATATGGGTAAGTGCAGATTTACAGTATATTCTGTCTGGTGAATATGTAGCCCTTTATAGATCCCATGACATTCTAGCTATAACTCAGAATTTACATAAAAATGATTACATGAGAAATTTTAATAATATATTTTCATTTACATTCTTGGAATTAGCATATTATAGATAGATACTTTATCTCAAGATCCCAATCTAGTGCTACTGTCCTACAAATTAGCAAAACTTTACATATAATTGGTATTTGCTTTTTACTATCCATACTTCCAATCTACTTTTTCCAGCTACAGTTACTTTGTCAAAGTCAATGCAGAACAAGATAACTAGAAGTAAACCGGAAAAGTTATTTAACACATCTAAATATAAAATGAGCTGCAGCCCTGTGGAAGAATATAAGACAGAATAAAGGCAGTTAAGAATCGCTTTCTCCCTTGTGAGGATTGAAATTGTGGCCTAAAGTAGAAATTGACAGGCAAAACTCTTGAATTAGCTGTTAACATATCAATAGGTATAAATTGCAGCAGGCAATGTTGACTTTGATTGAATGATCCCTATCATAGCTCTGATTTTAGCCTTGAGATGCACAAACAAGAAGTCATTTTATTCTGTCACTTCATATCATAGCAGAGATACAGGGCAACAAGTTCAACCAAGACAAATAGGATATAAAGCTTCACTTTATCTAAGACCTCCAAGAAGGTGGCTGGGTGCACTGACCCAGTTAAGGGCAGGTGTTAATGATTTCCAGTGGTTCATTAAAGATAGAGATCCATTTAAAATTGTGTTTAGTTTGACAGAAAATGTCTAGGAGTAACTAGGATGAACAAAAGGAAAGGCAGGAATAAATAAATATTGCCTCTTCATTGATTACTAGTTAAAAATCTATATAATACAGAGTGTCTAGAAAAAAAATGTCTCCACTACAAGATCAGGAAAGCTATACTGGTTAATATTTTTCTACACACACCATTAATATCTGGGCCATAGAGTGAAGTCAAGGCATTAGATCTGAATTAAAGATGTGAGAAACCAGAGGAAAGCAATTTGATTAGACATTGTAAGGGAGGAGAAAATAAATAAGTCCAATTTACTTACTAATGACTCATTTAACTTCAGTTCCCAAACTGTAGACTATGAACCACCAACATGGTAGGAAGCTGTGAGTATGCAGAAAGCATGAAGTTAATGCAAAAGAACTAGAGTGTATAATGCTAGGCAAAATAAGTCAGGCAGAGAAAGATAAGTATCATATGATTTTATTTATATGTGGAATTTAAGAAACAAAACATAGGGGAAGGGAAAGAAAAATAAGATAAAAGCAGAAAAGGGGCAAACCATAATAGACTCTTAAATGCAGAGAACAAACTTCCTGGAAGGGAGGTGGGTAAGGGATGGGCTCAATGGGTGATAGGCACTTGTTGGGATGAGCAATGGGTGTTGTTTATACGTGATGAATCATTAAATTCTGCTCCTGAAAACATTATTACACTATACATTAACTAACTTGGATTTAAATTTAAAAAAAGGTCACAAAGCATATATAAACTACTGTATGAATATCTGTATCTCACATAGTGGAGGCTGTGTAGCTAGTGATTAGGTACATGGGTTGACCCCAGAACACCTGAGTTCAAATCCTGATTCCTAGCCATGTGACTTACCCAAGTTATATAAACTTCTCTCAGTATCCATTCCCTTGGACATAAAATGAGGAAATAAATAGTAACTCCTTTGGAATTACTGAGAAATAAATGAGTTAAAACATCTAAAGATTTTGGGATAGTACTTGTTACATAGTAAATAGAACACAAGGGTCTGCCATTAGTATCCTTACAGGACAATTAGCAATGAAAAAACAACACAATACAAACTTAAAATAATAAAAAAAAACATAATTGAAAAGCATAAATATAATAATAGTTATTGATCCTTATATCATTATGCATCTTCTTTATTAGAAGATATTCACAGTACAACTTCCTCTTCCAAGAGGAAGTTCACAATTTTTTTTTTTTCAAATTAAAAAGAAATGAGTCTGAGAATTGAATCCTCATGCTAATTGTGGAAGGTGAACCCTGGCAATATTCATAATAGAAAGAAGAAATCATAAATTCTCTGCCTCATAAAAGGCTTATTTCTTATAGCATTGTGTGCCTTCACGGGGTTAGAAGCTCAGTTATGCTCACTGAGTTGATAAAAACAAATTTAAAAATTAAATAGCTAACAAATATATTTTTTTCTTTCCAGGGTAGGCATACCTCACTTATGATGTTCCTGAATTAAACAAATGTCAACAATTCTTTAAAAAAAAAAAAAAACACTACAAAGTGTCTACATGAAGATAATATATTGGGTTTAGTTATTGAAAGACTTTATGCTGCTTTCTGATTGGTGAGAAAAGTAATAAAGCTTCACTTGAGTACTAAGAGGATGAACTCTTTTGGCTTATTTGGGCTCTTAATGTAACAGTCACTGAACTAGCTAATTAGCTTGGCACAATTTCAAGCTATTGGATCGTAGGAAGTGATAGAGTACAACAGAAGGCATCTCTTGGCGAGAATAACTATAACTCATCCTTTTCTGGGAGGCATCCTTGTGGAAAGGACTTTTAGCAGCTTTTTGATCTCTGGCACTAATTTGGAATAAAGAAAAACGCCCATTTAATTCATCATGGTAACATTCAGTGGTGTGCAAGCATAGTAAGGAAGGAGCATGCATGATCTATGTAAGTGAGGTATAGGGCTAGCTACTGCATGCCGTTATCCAGGCAGTAAACCTTTCTCTTTCGATAAATATTTTAGAAAGTTTTATATCCAGACGAATTGAATTAGCATATGGAAAGTGTAGGCATGTTGAGAGCCCTCCATAATCTTCCTTTCTCTGAGAGAATGTATGTAAAAATACTCCTAAAATGACTCCAGTAATAGATTCCAGAATATACCACGGGCTTATTGTCAAACTGTGGAGGTTTGGTCTGACCTGCTTCCTTTTGAAACATGGATTCCCACCTTGACTACAAGAGAAGGGCATTGTCAAGCTCATTCAGATGTCAAATCTTCCTAATAGATGTATTTATAACTGAAAATTACTAAACTGATCAGCTCAGAAGTTCTATCAATGTAGTAAAGTTCATTGTGTCTAACCACCACCTCACATGCTAGGACAGGCAACTACTCATGGGGAACAGAAAATATGCTTTCCTTCCTTCCTTCCTTCCTTCCTTCCTTCCTTCCTTCCTTCCTTCCTTCCTTCCTTTCTTTCTGAGAGACGGTACGAGCGAGGGACACAGAGAGAGAGAGTGAGGGACAAAAAGAGAGAGAGAAGTGGGGCACTCCCAGGACTCTTATTTTTTACCCAAAAGTGGGGCTCCAGCTCACCTGATATGGGACTCAAACTCACAAAGTGTGAAATCATGACTTGAGCTAAAGTCAGATGCTTAGCGACTGAGCCACCCAGGGGCCAGAAAATACACTTCTTTAGAAGCTGAGTTGGCTTGTGCTCTGTCAGTGATGTCAACAGTCTGTTGAGGAGGCACAGTGCCTCTGCCCCCAGCTTCGGCACATACACAGCAAGCCTGTGACCAGCACTTTGGAAGATTTGTACTAGGGTCTCAAGTCTAAAGTTCACCAAATCCACCCAAATCTGACTCCTTCCAGAGAGACCAGTGTCTTCAAATACTAATGCTAGGAATTTTCTTGGGAGTAACTATGGCCAGGCTAGTCAACATTCTGCGGGATTTAAAGCCCCTGCTCCTCTTCCTCCCCTGATCATTCAGTGGCAGTGGCCAGTTAACTCCGTGTTTCTCAACCCTATTATTTTTGGTCAGCGCCCAAATCACCTGTTCTCTTTTCTCATCCTCCATTCTCATTCCTCATCTCTTGATTGTTACTCTTTCATTCCCTCCTGACTTTTTAATTGTGTCTTCGGGGACAGGGCTTAATGAATTTTCCTAAAATCTCAGCTATTTTTGAGTTTCTCCATCATCTTCTTGGCTTAAATGTAACATGCCTTCTCCCTGAAAATATCACTTCTCTCTCCTACAGTCTTCCATACTGGTGGCCATTTATCACTGGAATCCATACTCCTCAAGGTTGGAGGTTGGTCAGCCTCTTTTCTATCCACATCACCATCCTGCTATATGCCTCTCTGGTTGCCTCGTTGTTTTCAGGCAAGTGCCTCTTTGATGCAATATTCACAACCTCCTCCATGACAGATACTGCTGGCACCCTGAAGTCACTGTGTTCTCTCTGTTCATTGATCTTGTGATCTCCAAACACATGCACTTCATTTTAGCCATCCATTCATGTATCCAGACCCTGGATTTTATCCACATCATCCACAACTGCTTCACGTGAGAATCATTTTTACATGTATCCATCCATCCTCTTACCAAAGCTTCTTTTCCCTCTGGTTCTACCAGCTCTCTCTTCTCAATCTTCCTCTTCACAAAACTCAATATCTTCAAGTGCTTTGCCCATTTATTTTTCCCTTTCAGTCTCCACCTATTCTGCATCTCTTTTTTTTTTTGAGTCTGCTTATTTTGTATGTGTGTGTGTGTGTGTGTGTGTGTGTGTGTGTGAGAGAGAGAGAGAGAGAGAGAGAGAGGCAGAGAGCGAGAGAGAGAGAATCCCAAATAGGTTCCACACTGTCAGCACAGAGTCTGACACAAGGCTCAATCCCATGAACCATGAGATCATGACCTGTGCTGAAACCAAGAGTCAGATGCTTGCCCAGATGGACCACACAGGCACCCCTCTTGATCTCTTATTAATGTAAATCACCTCAGCAATTACTTCATCTATTTTTCCCACAATGCGCTAAACGACCTTATCCCACTCTCACACCCACTGGGAAGCCTCAACACTGGATAAACTTACTGTCTTCTTTGCAACTATATCTAGGACTTAGATCCACTATTAATTCAGTATTTACAAGCTAATGTACTTATATATATGCGATACATATGTATATATGTAATACATATATGTAATATATATAATGTATATTAGCTTGGTAAACAATGAATTGTACATTTACCAAGCTAGCATTGGGCATGAGGGGCAGAGGGAAAGAGAGAGAATCTTAAGCCAGCTCAGAAATTCTAGGTTCCAGGTACAAATTAGGTACCGGGGTACAATAGTGAACAAACCAGTCATGGTTTTGGTAGCATAGATTTTTCCATCTAGAGGGGAATAGAGGCATTGGTTAAATAACTTAAATAAATATAAACATAAAAATATGATAAGGACAAACTTTTTGTTTGAGAGAGAGAGAGAGAGAAAGAGAGAGAGAGTGTGGGGGGAGGGGCGGAGGGAAAGAGAGAGAATCTTAAGCCATCTCAGCGCCGAGCTCACCACGGGGTTCAATCCCACAACCTTCGGTTCATAACCTGAGCCAAAATCAAGAGTTTGACACTCAACCGACTGAGTCACCGGGGTGCCCCTGACAAACTTCTTAACATGGGTCAATAGGCATTCATTCCATGATTGCACATCTATTTATCCACTCTATGTCCATATGAAATCATGGTCTCTTTCCCTATTATCCTTACACCATGCTTTCTGTGCTTAGACAATGTTCTGGATAACTTTTAAATATGCTCTTGTTCTCCTTCCTTTTCCAAGTAAATGTTAGGTACTACATAATGTGTCCTTATGGCACTTAATGTGTCACCTACCATGGTAATAGATTTTACTAACTAGGTTAATTCTCAAAAGATGGGCAATAAAATGGAAGATGAACTACACTTTCAAAAGAGGGTAAAGAGGGTAAAAAAAGAAAGTACAGAAATTGGAAGAAGAATGAAGTAGACTGACTGTACACACATACATACAAAGGAGGAGACTGGATGCACAAAGAAAGGAGAGAATTTTAACACCTGCTACAAGTGGGATAATTTGAAAAAAAAAGTGATCTCTATATAGAACTACTGGGAAGCTTTTTCTCTGTGATATCTCTAGAGCCCCCTTTATGTATGTTAAGGAATGCTACAGTAATGATTTACATCATTTTAAAGACTTCTGGTAGTTGAATTTTTACTTCTCATATTTTCTTTCTTTGGAGGATGGGAGGAGGGAAGGTTTGTGTGCACAGGAAGGTTGGAATAATCTGAGATATATTTTAATTACTTGTGCTTAGTGCATTGTACTAAAATTGTTTAACTGTTTCCTCCGATAAATGCTAAGTTCCATGAAAACAAGAATCATGATTAACTTGGATAGCATAGTGCCAATTACATAGTAAGAAATCAAAAAGTATTTATTAAGTGAATCTAAAGTGAATGAGTAAATGAAAGCATGAACATATCATTACATATTTTTACGACTTAATTAAATTTGTCAGTAAGATGAGGCTAACAGTTCAAAGCTACACAAGAGCTAGTAGGGGGAGGATAATTGCAACTAATTTTAATTCTCTATTAGGAAGAAATGCAAACATTTAAATTATGTATTATTGTATAATTATTTGCTTTTACGGATATATATATATAATTGGAATATTTTATGAACTTAAAACTAAGAAAAATCATGTTTTATTACTTTTTATGCTGATGAGATCATTTGTGTATAATAGACAAAAGGATAGAGTCAATAGATTGATTCAGTCTTTGCATCATGTTCATTTAAAGGGGAGGAGGAAGAAAAAGGGAGATAGAGGAGAGAGAGAGATAAAGATAGATATTGGGGAAAGAGAATATGAAACTAGATTTTCAGGTTGTATAAAAAGCATGTGAATTTGCTAAAGAAAATTGGAACAATAATTATGAGCAGTAAAATAGCTCATTCACAGGAAAATAATGACCCAGATTTATTTTAATAATTATTTAATAGGGGCTGCTAGATGGTTCAGTTGGTTAAGCATCCTACGCTCTCTTTTTTTTTTTTTTATAAACATTTTTTTAATCTTTGAGAGACATAGAGAGATAGAGCATGAGCAGGGGAGGGGCAGAGAGAGAGGGAGACACAGAATCCAAAACAGGCTCAAGGCTCTGAGCTGTCAGCACAAAGCCCGACGTGGGGCTCTAACTCGTGAACTGTGAGACCATGACCTGAGCCAAAGTCGGATGCTTAACTGACTGAGTCATCCAAGTGCCCCTAAGCATACTACTCTTGACTTCGGTTCAGGTCATAATCTCACAGTTCGTAAGTTCAAGCCCCACATGGGACTCTGCGCTGACATTGCAGAGCCTCCTTGGGACTTTCTCTTTTCCTCTCTTTCTGCCTCTCTTCCACTCGCTTTCTATCTCTCTCACAAAATAAAATTAAAAAATTAGAGGGCAGCCTGGGTGGCTCAGTCAGTTGGGCATCCGACTTCAGTTCAGGTCATGATCTCACAGTTCACAGGTTTGAGCCCCAGTTAGGCTCTGTGCTGACATCTCAGAGCCTGGAGCCTGATTTGGATTCTGTGCCTCCCTCTCTCTGCCCCTCCCCTGCTCATGCTGTCTCTCTCTCTGTCTCTCAGAAATAAACATTTAAAACATTTTTTAAAATAATAAAATAATAATTATTTTATTTAATAAATAACTTGAAAGGACTAGGACTGTTCCATTATTGGATCCTTGTACATACATGTCTGTGTACATGGGCAAACATGCACACAAATAGACAAACACACAATACTTGAAACTCTCCTTCTGGTCTACAACACAGACTATTACCTTTTCTTCCTTTTCCCCCCAATAAGCCTACTAATGGGTTTTTCAAATTTTAATGGTAGTTACAAAATATGTTGAATATTTAACTTGATATTCTTGGAGAGGAAATACCCCAGAAAGTTCCTCACTACTAAATATGACACTGTGCTTCCCTCCTTAAATAGTCTGTTAACTCCTACCATCTCCTGATCCTGATTTGGATCAGAACTCCTTTGCATGTCTTGTGTGACTTATCAAAATCTAAAAGAATTGTCTTAGCCATAGTTTTGTTCATAATCCATTCTGCCTAACACTTCTATTGCAATGAATTTTCTTTTTGTCATTTCCTGAAGCCTGTCCTGCCATTTCCTTACTGGGTGCTGTGGCAGATTCCTGTTTGCCAAGCCAACATAATGAACGTGAGCATGTGGATACACCGTAAAATGTGATGCAGTATGATCCCTTATGCAATATGTTCCCATGTGTTTCCGTATGCAGTATGATTCATACTTTTCAGTAGGGCTACTTGATTCTTAGAATCATTAATATCGTATTCCTTTAACCTTCTTCATGAACTATTTAGAAACTAATACAAAGAACAATAATCTTAACATTTTAATATTTCAGATGTTTGGTAGGGATTAAAGGAATATTTTCATAGAAGGTGGTATAAATCCAATATATTTTAGCCCATAGCTGAAAATGTCCTTTTTGAAACTAGTGTTTAAGGAAATGTAGAATGTTCCACTTTAAAGAACATATAGTTCTCCTATGACCTTCACATTGGTGATAATACAGAGACCTGTCATCTATCTGGCATTGACTTGACCTTTTTGGCATTTTATGCTTTTTCTTCCCCCAGAAAGCTAAAACTTTTTTTTTTTAAATTACTAATTTGAAAAAAAAATTGCTAGTAACGTTGCCACAAATGGTGTCTTCTATTATCATTTTGTGCTTTCAAAAGCTGATCACAAGAAACAAAATTCAGCATGTTTTTAAGGACTCAATCTTATTATGAACATATTATCGTTTTTTTTTCTATGTTAAACAATAATGACAGGTTATTGAGGTCTTTAGGACTACTGTCCTTAATCTATTTCTTGATTTTTTTAAATGTCCATCTTGGTAATTTTTATCTTTTCTTTCAATGTGTGATAGTTATCTTTTAAGGTCTAAGAAATATTTACACTTACTTCTAACTGATGCTGGGTGCCAAACCACAGTAATGATACATATTTATTGGAAGTAAAATAATTTTCTAAGCTTTCTGTGTGTATTAACTCATTTGCTCTGCCCATGTGAAGTATGCCCATTTCACTAGGAAGGAAAGGAGGCACAGAGAAGTCAGAATGTCTTCTCAACATCATAGGAGTAGTAGGAATTTGACCCCAGTTACACTGGCTTCAGAGCCTGTTGTTCTAATCTTTGTACGATGATGCCTACGTAGATAAGCACTGAGGGGGAAAAAAAAGCTATCTTATGATTGTGTTTAATAAATAAGAACTATATTATAATTTTAGAAGTCAAGGATATGCAGAAAATAACTAAAACTAGTATGCCTCAATTTCACACATATTTATAGCGTACCAAGTATTTAACAGGAAGTTTTAAATACAGTGGTAATAATAGACATTGTTCTTGTCTGATAAGTTAGTGGGCAAAATGAAAATGGATCAGGTGTTAAAATTCATTGAGTGTTACAAAAGGGAAGGTAAAGGAAACTATAGAACATATAGCAGGGAGACCTGTCCTTGTCTACTAATAGCCAGTGTTAACATTTTGGATTAGAAATGTAAAGATTCTCTTCATCTTCATGAAAAGTAATTGTATTTTATACACTTTTCTCAAATATGCTTATATTTTAAGAAGTATAATTTTCATGGAAAATTTATGATTAAGTTTTAGAAACTTCTTGCATTTCAGTTACTCTCTGGTTATATCTTCAAAGAGTTAGAAATTAAAACTGAAATAAAATTAAAAAAATTTTTTTTCAGATTGATCTGAATCACTAGAATGCTTTTAGGCTAACCTGTGTGATGCCAACTTCAGGAATGCCAAGCTGTGGATTCTTAGGGCCACCCAGATAAAAGCATAAAATTAAGTGCCAAAAAATTGAAAATTTACTACTCCAAATTATACATTTTCCTTTACCTATTATTTTTACTGTTCTGCTAGGCAATCATTTGTGGGAATTTATTAGATTTCTATAAATATGTGTTAGTATAATACGGCTATAGTTTTTATATTATAATTTTGTAAAATAATTATTGGTGTAGAAATTTATCTTTCTCAAACAAGTAGTGTGCAATTACCAATATGATTCTCAGAACAAATGGAATTGTTTGAGTCACCTCATAGACTTCTTGGAATTTATGAAGGCCCTGAAATTGTAAGCATATTTTTAGCATTCTTGTTTTTTTGAAGGAGAGGTGTATGGCTTATATAAGATTCTCAGCAGAACCTCTGACCAGGACAATATTAAGGCCAGTGGTTTCTGAAGTTTTAGTTCTTGCTGCATTTTACTTTTCAATGGATTCTCATAAGTAAAATATTATGTGATGAATTTTATCTGGCAAGCAAGAGTACTTTCTTTATGGATAAAGTAGTCTATACATTTCAAGAGAAACACCAAACCTTGGATTTTCTATGTGACACAATCAAGAATTATTTTATTGGAAAAATATACTGGAGTATTAGTGGGTTTTAAAACCAATGTAAACACCTAACTCTGTTGTCAAATCCTTTCCTCCACTAAGCTGACTCATTCAACCAGAAAACTAATAGGAAGCCTCTAATCGTGTCACATAAGTTCATGACTTTATCTTGTCACTAAACCGAAGATCAAAGGGATGGTCCTTTTTCCCCCAACTTGGGCCACTATCACACGCTTCTAGAGATAAGGAAATGAAAACCCAGACTTTTGGGGGGTGAGAAGGGGCAGGTTCATTGTAGCTCTAGCTTTTCATTAACCTTTTACTTACTCTTTCAAGGCCATTTGTCTATCCCGTGCTCAAAGTTAAGCCTGGCCACAAAAGGACGGATGTTTCCTCTTAAAACTTGCAAACAGGGGATGATAACTGTTAAATTACAAATCATGTATCTCTAAACCACTTAAATAAAATAATACTTCCATCATTATTTACTATAAATCTACATTAGCATTCACTTAGATTATCCAGGGATTTACTGTAAAAGAATTATTCAGGCTTCAGTTACAAGTTCAAATTTTATTTTAGAATAGTTTTAAGTAGTTTCTTTTGTAAAAAAAAAAAAAAAAAAAGGACTAGTTTTATTAAACCATATTTCATTACCAAATGGATTCCAAAATCTTAATTAAAAGGCTTTTAAAGAACAGGGAAAAATATGGCATTCAGAAAAAAATGTTGCAGAAAGGAAAATATAATTAAGTCATCAGAAATAAATAATATGTCTGTACTTTTGCAAATCAGAAGTATGATTCATTACCATATATTGTTCTTTGCATGCATTTGACTATTTCTACTTTTATCAGAGGGAAAATTTCCAGGAAATTTAAGCTTTGTGCTTTCCTAAAAATATTTTTTACCTTTAAAATTTGAATTTATGAAAATTTGATACACAACATCAAAATTAAGTAACAGACTGTATCATAGCATTTCCTTTTCCTTGAGAACCCACTGTGTTCCAAATTTCTTTGGGACATGTCTTCCTTTGTCTTAGATACATTTTGGTACTCATTACACTAAAATTACTGGCAAAAACAAAAACAAAACCCCCAAATAGTTTTGTGGCTGGGTGGTCTATGATTTCAAGAATTAGTTATGGTTTTACCAATTAACTCCTGAGCTTGTTCCATACAACTTTTATTGGAAAAATGTCCTATGTGGAAACTTTTCTTTCTGCGGGTGTGGGAACTTTTTTCCTTTTATGTGTGAGTGGAGAGACTTCGCATTTGTAGTGCAAATGTTACAATTTATTTAAAATACTATAACAAAATTTTGCCTGGGGTTTTTAATTCCCTTTTAATCAAGTGTATTTAAAGTAAATACACAAACAAGTAATTTTCTTTACCTGAAAACATGGCAAAAAGTAAAGAAAGATAAATTTGTGTGACACTGATTAAAAGTGACAGAATTTTAAAAGGACAAAAAGTTTTAAATTAATGCCATCAGTTTTGCCAGTGTGGGGGCACAACTTTAAGGAAGCATGTTTTTATTTTATTTTATTTTATTTTGGACAGCAGTATAATAAAATATGTATGCAGTGTTAGTCAATGATATTTCTGGAAATAGAATGAAGTTCTTCTGTCTTTGCTTCAGGACAGAAGCTTTATGTATTATTTACATAAACCCTTGGCTGCAATGTAAACTTAATATAGAATTAAAACAAAATTCAAAGAAACTAAGGAAGTAAGTAATGGACAGCTTCTCCCTTCCCCAATACTTATAAATGACTAAACTCACTTTGTTTTTGTCTTCTTTCTCCTTTTCATATACCTTCATTCATTTTTGTGGTTGTTGAGTAGAATTAACACACTGTACTTCGAACCCATAAGACACTGCTATAGATTACTCACAACTTTGAACACTCAAGCTGTGTTCTTGTCAAAAGCCTTAACAGACACTTTCTTCACGGGGCAGCTTTTCTTGATGTCTAGGTCATCTAACTTCCAAACAAGAGAAAGCAGAGAAAATGAAGAATAAGGAAAAAGAAGAACCTGGGCCAAGTAGTTTTATAGCACGAAGCTTCATGATATGTTTGTTGTTTGTTTATATCAGAAGACTTATTTTTTCCTTCTCCAAACTCTAAGTTTTCCTTGTCTGGAACCAAATCTAATGATGTCCTGCATACATTCCTTTCCATTCACTTCAAGTGGGTGTCTAAGTCCTGAGCAGCTTCTTGAAAAGGAATTTAGATTTGCTAAGTCATTTAGAATGTAAATTCTTAAAACATTTATAATCCAATAAGATTTTTTTAAACAAGAAAAACATAAAACATTTAAGTTTTGTTTTTCAAATGGGGAATAAATTTGATTATGGTGTCTCCCCGTTCTTCATATAGAGTGTTATAATTTCATTTTTTAATGATAGTAGCTAAGCAAATACATAAAATTTTGCAATATTATAGAAAAGTGTCTGTCCGCCATTAGAGCATTAGAGATATTAGCTCAAATTGAATCTTTTTTCTCTTATTTATTTCAAGTCCAAACAAATGTGTAACACTTAAAAACCATTTCTCAAAAAACATGTCTCAAAAATCCAGGTCACATGAAATTATAGAATATATACATAAATGAAACATTTGCTATCCACTGGAGAACCACAAGGTAATGAATTCGAAGAAATAATTGTAACCTAATGCTTGATTGACACCAGATGACATATGCCCGTGTATTTTCCAGTTTTTTTTTGGTTCCTTTAAAAAAACACATTTATCATCCAAATATATATTAAACAAAATCATATTATGCTGTAACTATTGGAATTTTACACATCTTTCCATCTATTAAAAAAACACATTCTAAAAAAACCAAAAAGTTATTTGTAATATTTAACTGAATTTTTTGTTTGTTTTGATCAAGCATGAGTTGGTTTCAATTTCTCAATATGTGTCTTAGTTTATTTTTAAACTAATTAAATTACAGAAATATTATTTTACTCTAATTTCATTGTCTTTGGTAATCATGTTTTCTGGTTTAAAATTGTTAAATATGCCTCAGGATGCCACAATCTTTATGTTGCTCTTTTTCTTTGTAAAATACATAAGACCTAACCTAATTTTTGTGAAATATTTGTTTAGATCACTTATCTAATCATGTAGGGGATCTTTCAAGGCTCAGCTCTGGAGCTTTCTCTATTCTGTATCTGATTTCTCTGCCTCGCTAATCTCATAAAGCATCATTTAAATCGATTCTTTATACTAATGATTCTCACATTTAGATCCTCGGTCCAGACTTTTTTCCTGAGAGCTCCAGTCCATCTATGTTATTGCTTGACCTATTCTCTTGACTGTCCTGTAGGTATCTTCAATCTATCATGCCAATACAGAACATTTAATTTTTGCCATACAACTTTTACCTCGCCAGCCTTCCTTATCTCAGCTGATGACATCACCTTCAATTGTGTCACTCAAGCCAAAATTTGTTTCATCCCTTCCTTATTCATGAAATGTTAATAGACTTTACTTTTACGATGAATTTAGGTTCATAGCAAAATTGAACAGAAGGTGAAGAGTAAGTTCCTACTCCCACACATGTACAGCCTCCCCCTTACTAACATCCCTCACCAGAGTTATACATTTGTTACAGTGGATAAACTTGCACAGACACATCATAATCGCTCAAAGTCTGTACTTATAGTAGGGTTCACTCTTGGTATTGTACATTCTATGGGTTTTGACAAATGTAAAATTAAGTACCATTCTTGATTTTCCCTTTTCTCCCCCACCTCCAACCCCAGTTCAAATTCATCTACCACTGGCATGGATTCCACCAACAAAAGTAGTTTTTAAATTTGGCGTTTCTCACTGTTACTGCCTCTTCTTTTTTAAATTTATTTATTTAGTTTTGAGAGAGAGAGAGAGAGAGAGAGAGAGAGAACAGAAGGTGTGGAGAGAGAGGAAGAGAGAGAATCCCAGCATGCTCTGGACCCTCAGAGTCCGATGCAGGGCTTGAACTCATGATCCCTGAGGTATGACCTGAGCCAAAGTTGGATGCTTAACTGACTGAGCCACCCACGTGCCCTTCACTGCTACTGCCTCTTACCTCACATCTGGAATACAGTAGTAGCTTCCTAAATTGCCTTTTCATTTTCATTTATGCCAAGAGACACCATAACCTCAGCAAAATGTATTCTACTGTACCCCCAGCAAAATGTATTCTGTTCATGTCAGTCAAATCAGTGTATTCTTGGCCAGATGGTCTTTGATGGAACTTCAAACAAAACCCAATCTTTTTCTGTGGTTTTCAGGCTCTGAATAATCTAGCCCTCCCCTACCTAACTTCTTCTTGTACCACTCCCTCCCAGACTCAGTCCCTTCCAGCCCCACGAACACTCTATGACTCAAACTGCCATATTCTTGGTCGCTCCTGCTTTTCACACAAGCAGTTTCCTCTCTTGAGTGGTTTGCCGTTCCCCCCCCCCCCCTTCCTGTGGCCAGTTTCCTGTTGTCCTTCAAGTCTCAGTTCTGGAGAAAAACATCCATTGATTACTGACTCAAAACAGGGTGATAGACCAAACTCGACTACTTGCTAGCTAACCTTATACAAGTTTAAAACTTCTCTGATCTTCAGTTATCTGTAAAATGAATAAAACAATAGCTGTATGTACTTTATAAAGTTATTAGGAGTATTTAAGAGGTTGATACGTGCAAAGTGCTTAGCATATGTTAGCTGCTGTGTAGTGAGCGCTTAGAAATGGTTTCTATTTTCCTGCATCTTTTTTTCTTTCCTTATCTTTCATCAGTATATTCAGATTTTTTTTTCAAATTATCAAACCAACAGCACTGGGTTTATAGTGTTGAGTCTTCTAATTGTCTTTCCTTATTCCTCCCCAACAACAAAACACCTTTTGTTAAAATTTGATCTTAGATTAGTTATCTTTTCTAATTTCCAGTGTTATCATTTGGAGAACTGAAAATAGTAATAATTCAGTGTGTTTAAAATATAAAGCCTATTATTCTGAATGGTGACAAAGTACTCACTATGTACATATATATTTACATTTTAAATTTATGATGTTAACAACCATGTGTTTAACCTTCTTCTTGTGATTTTAAAATTTAAGTGACTAAGAAAATACAAAAAAAAAATCTCTATCACAGAACATATTGAGAATGTTTTATGTGGGAAGGTAAAAAGGAGAAGCTAGTAGCAACCCAATCTACCTGTTTATGCCATTTACAGTATGTTTGCTTTAGCCATTAACCTACCTTCTCTGGCATTATCAACATCTGTACTCTAATAAAAGAGTGATACCAGCGATGTCATCAGTTAAAAAACAAAAAACAAAAAACAGGGAGGGGGTGGGGAGGTATATTTTAATTTGACAGCTTTACAAGGAAAGAAAAATGATAACAAGTAGGTAATTAAATCTGACTTCATTCCCTGTTTGTTTCCTTAAAAATATATCTGTATTAAGAAGGATATAAGACCATTCCATAACTAACGTGAAAATTAAAAAAAAAAAAGCAAATAAGGTACTAAAATATTCAGGTAGTTCTTGGGCTATCAGAGGTAAGGACAATACATATTATAGAAAATAATAATTACCAGTATTTTGGTCGACTTTGAAAGTATCATCAAGAATTTCCTATAAGTTTTTAAATACATTTTGTAAATGCAAAGAACGTGAAGTTTTAGGTGTCAAAGCAAAGCTAGATTTCTTTGTGAATTGAAGATTACTAATCATCTTTCTCTGCACAATGTTTAGCTTTAATTACCTTCAAAAACATACCAACTGCACACAGAAATAATTTTATACTTATGTTGACAAGAGCTTAACTATACTCAGAGCACCACAAAATCCATCATCTCTAATCCCAATGGCTCTGGAAAAATAACACTAAAGAAACCTCAGCTTAATTTAAATCTGTAATAAGCCAAAGAAGGAATAAAGATAAGTATCCCCAGATTAGCACACATTCTGACAATTTTAAGAAAATAATTACCACAACTTTCTTATGTGGAATTACTAATTTTGCAAAGCACATGTTAGAATAAAATAAAAGGAAAAAAGGAATTTTACCACATAATTATATTGTACTAAAGTAGCAAAATCTGTAGCTGGATTTCAATGCCTCCTACCCCACCAAGTGGACTAATAGTGTTATTTTTTTTCCTCCGTTGTTAACAGCTTTTAAAATAAAGTATCCAAATTTCAGGCTGAAGAAGTAGAATATGTTTCCATTGGAAATAAAGTTGTTTCCTTCCAAATTTAGGTTTATAAATTTTAGCATTAAATTGTAAAGCAAGCTGCATAAAGCATTCTTACATCAGTTTTAAATTTATGTAACTACACAGAAATACATACACAGCTTCCTTCGCAGCTTATGATTTTAGTATATAAAGTAACTCAGATTGGAGATTTTTTTAAGAAGATAGGTTTGCAATAAAGTCAATAAGACACGATTAGAGCTAGCCTTATTATGGTAACAACAATAATCATACTTGTAATAAAAGTAAATAATAAATTATCAGGAATTACTTCATGCAAAGTATTATTTTAAGGGTTTTCATGAATTCTCCCATTAAAAACTCATAAACGTATCCCATCTAACTCCATTTTACAGATATTGAAACAGACTCCATAAGAAATTGAGCAATTTCCCAGTTTCACACCAATAGTGATAAAGAAAGAATTCTATGTAAGTGTCTATGTTCAGAACTCCTCTTTTAAACACTGCACTGATGACATTAAATAAATGTCAAATAAATATATACAGTACTCATTTATTCATCTATCTAATATTTTTTCAGAGAGAGAGTAACTTTAAAGATAAAAAGGAAAAACAGAGATCTAGTAAAGATTTTAATGTAAAAGATGAGTAACTTTGTGCTCGCTAAGAACTTGTCTTTCATACACGTGAAGAATTCCAAAACATGATCTTCCATATATCTTCACAGTGCCCCTATCTACCAGCCCCGTACATTGTAGATAAAATCAAAATTTCCCTTGTACCTGTTCTGATCCTATTTCATTAACTCCAAGTCATCATAATGGGAACCCAGTGGAAGGTAGACCAGCTGCCTACCTGTCTAGCCTCTGAATAAATGAAGAGGGAAAAACTTCACTCCATAAATCATAGGCATCCTTTTTTTCTCTGTCAGTGAAAATACATTCTACAGGTGAGTAGTAAAATGTCACAAACAAATGATAGTTATAAAAAAGAAAGTCAGCAAAGATACAATGTTGGAAATATGCTGGACATCAGCAGTCACATATTTTTAAGTCTAGGATATGTATTATAACAGCTTATAATTGTATCATCACAAATTATTTCACACAATTCAACCTTATATTCATTAAATTTTTTTTTAATGTTTATTTATTTTTGAGAGAGAGAGCGAGCCAGAGTGCAAGCTGGAGAGGGGCAGAGAGAGAGGGAGACACAGAATCTGAAGCTAGTTCCAGGCTCTGAGCTGTCAGCACGGAGTCCAATGTGGGGCTTGAACCAATGAGCTGTGAGATCATGACCTGAGCCTAATTCATATGCTTAACCAACTGAGCCACCCAGGAGCCCCTACATTTTAAATTAAAAATAATTTTCTTCTTTTTTTTTATTACAAAAGTAATGAATGGATAACAAGCAAAAGATGGTAATCTCTGGCTTTGTTTTATAACGTAATGATGGATCATTTGCTCCCTTCTACTCTGAGCCATACGTGGAACAAAACTTTGCTCTTGCTGGGACTAAAGGTAGAGTGATCTGAGTAAATGCGAACTTGCTTTCTGCCAAAAGCATTGTCCTAACAGTTTTAAAATCATAAAGGTTGGGCAATCTAATTTGAAAATATTGTTTTCTGAAGGATTATACTTGGAGGTTTGAATTCACTTTTGATAGACTGGAGCTCTTCTGTGTGGAGTGAGGAGGTGGGGAACTCCCTAACTATTCTTCCTATGAAGATAGTTTTAGCAAACAAGGTAAGTGCTGTTTCCCTTGGGGATAAGGTTCTTGTTTTTTTTGTTTTGTTTTGTTTTGTTTTTGTTTTTGTTTTTGTTTTTTTGCAGACTATTGTCTTGATTCGGAGGTAGACTTTAAAGCAATGGTTCTCAAGTTCTCAACCGTTGCTTCTCAATCACTCGTGGAGTTTAAAGAAATACCTATTCCAAGGGCCTCGCCTGAGAAACTTTATTTATTTGCTTAAGCTACCAAAATTTTAGTAATTTAAAAATGGAAACTTCTCAGGTGATTCTCTTATGTACCTGGGTTGGAGACCATTAACTTAGACTGAGCGTTTTGGAGAAGTTTCTCACTTCTCCTTCTTCCTCCTCTCCTCCCCAAGCCCTCCTCTTCCTCTTTATCTTCCTCCTCTTTCTTTTTCCTTTCTCTAGAACCAAGATTCGCAGTCTGGATTTCCCCTGGATACATTGGTTTTGTATATGATCAATGATACTTCCATTAAGGAATGTTAAACTATCTTATAAACACTGGAGAAACAGACTCTGGAGCAAGACACAGTCTAATAACTGTAGGAGTAGTTGTTATATATAGTAACAGTTTTAATTTTTTCCACTATTTCAATTCCTTTCTGCCATTTTAGGCCATTAAACTTTTATTAAATGACACAGTAAAATTAATGTCTTGTGGTGAAGTCAGGAAGAAGATCTATTTAGCCTGAGGTAGAGTGGAACTTGCTTTGGTATAGGGTGGTGGGCAGAAACCCAAAGAAGAAAGCCAGGATGACAAGAAAAGTGATCCAGAAGAATTACAGAGTGGTCATAAGCCAGAAATTGACTGAAGTAAAAAGACCACCAAATTAGATTTATGCAACATGACAGTAATCTTTAGAGGTTTTCAAAAATACATGGTAAGAAGAAAACTTGAAGCTTGGGATGAAAAGTCAGGATATTGTTACTTTCATATTAAAGAAGAGGGCAATGACCAAAAATAAAATCTGGAGAGGTTTGGGATATCTAGGGTGCTTTAGTTCAGGAAAGAAAAAGAATGAAAGAAAAAGAAAGAAAGAAAGAAAGAAAGAAAGAAAGAAAGAAAGAAAGAAAGAAAGAAAGAAAGAGAAAGAAAGAGAAGGAGAAAGAAAGAAAGAAAGAAAGAAAGAAAGAAAGAAAGAAAGAAAGAAAGAAAGAGGAGGAGAAGAAAAATACTTTCAATCCCACCTGCAGATACAGATTTGCTCACATTTTTATCTTTTAATCTAAAGATATAATTATAACCTACATTTTTGCTTTCTAAATTTCCCTTTTAAAAAATAAACAATATTGTACATGTTGCAAACACATGAATGTGTAAATAAATTTACTACATACATTTAATGGCAAGGGTATAATTTAAATAATTAATTTTGAAACAACTAAAAACAAACCTTACTGTAGTTTGAAGTTGTAAGTCAATGGACTTATGACTTCTTCAACAAGCGCCCTGGAAAATTGCCTCCAGTAAATGCAGAAACAAGCATGAATTTATGTCTCCCTTAAGATCTTTGTACTTTTGGAATATTAAGAAAAAATCCTCTAGAGGTGTTTAAATTCTGAGACTTAAGACAGAAGAAAAAGAGGGTTTTTTTGTTTTTGTTTTTGTTTTTCCTAGAAGCTAGATTGTATTTTTTAAAAACCTTTGTTCTCAGCATTTCTGTAGAGCATGGTCTGAATGAACTCTGGAGTTGATCCAAATTCCTGAAGGGCACACTGTAAAATTGAGTCCTATCCTAGTCTGTCAACACAAAACTCCAGTTTATATAGTCTTCAAGTATAGATGAGCCTAAACTAGGATTAAATTGGAGGTCCATGTAAGATCAGTATTTCAGAGTATCCATGAACCACATACAGTTAAATATAAAATGCTCTGTGTTCATACCTGTGAATTTTTCTAGGGAGAAACACACTATTCTCAACAGGAGCCATAACCTTAGAAAAATGTAAGAAGGTTGGTTCTACATTATGTGGATTATTTCAGGTATTCTCTGATTTCTATTTGGAAATTATGGCAAGGAGAGATAATCCATCCTACAGATTGCTTCCAAGGCTAGTCCTTGGAAGATCTGGTGGAATGGGTTTTAATAATCCTTCATATCCTTTGGGAAAATAGGCCACCAGAGGAAAGTCAGGGACCTTTGCAGAGGCAGGATGGAACTCTCCCTTCAAAGGGACCCAGAACTAATCTAAACACTTTGACTGAAGGTGGTCAATGGTGTGCCTTTACATTGTGAATGGTACTCTATAGCTCTGGGTGACTTTCAGCTCTCTTTTACTTGTATTCTCAAGGAATAAACACAATAAATATTTTATAGCACTCTCAAAAGGAGCTGCCAAGCTTTCCTTGAAATAATATAAAGGTTTTTTTCCCCCACTCAATCTCTAAACCAGAATTTTAAACCTCAACACATAGTGGGGTTTGGTTTAAAAGAAATAGCCAGACTTCCTCAAAAACAAAGCCTATGTGCTAAGGTCTTGCTACTTAGATAGAGTGTGGTTCCCCAGCCTGCAACAGTTCATGGAAACAGGAGAAAAATACAGAATCAGGTCCTACCCTAGTCCTACTACATCAGAATCTGTGTTTGTAATCAGATCTTTAGGTAAAATTTGTAAAAATATTAAAGTTTGAGAGCCACCATTTATGGTATTTAAATTTCATTTTCTGTTGGGGTGTGTGTGTGTGTGTGTGTGTGTGTGTGTGTGTGTGTGCTTTCCAAGGAAGTACAATATGGTTGGGAGGCATAGTCAGTCTTTACCAGAATTTTCTAACTTTTCTATCTTTGTAAAGCTATGACATTTCTTTATAAAGACTTGAGTGGCTGCCGGCAATTGGAATTGATGGTTCAGTCAGATTCCCTGAGGTAAAGGATGACAGCCAATCACTAAGAGTTGTGAGGACTCTAATTTACATACAGTGGGGGAGAAATGGCAGGCACCTGGCATATTTCCCCACCTGGCCCTGCCACTATAAGGTGCCCTTTCAAAAGTTTTGATATTGTTGGGTTACCCTGTAATTTTAAGCAAGGCCCAAGATCTCTAAATTTTGGGATTTTTTAGGAATCTTAGGGTTATCATTTCACTGTGTGAAAGACCTAATGATAAGGATGGTTTTAGTTTTTAATATATGCCCCCCTCCATTGTCTCTTTTGCTTGTAGAATGCCATCTTAAATGAAAATACTATGAATTATTACTGATTGAAATTTGTGGTTGACTAGAATATATAAAATTGCATCTATAAAAATTTAATATTCAAAGCCATTTTGATGAGGTAGTTCCAATTCGGAATTGTGAAAAATTGCATTAAAACTATCTATTAAACTTTATATCATACACAAAATATTTTTGATTCATTCATTCCATTGCATTCTATTTTATAAGTCACATTGTTAGAATATAAAAATAATAAAATGGATATATTCATTTCCTGGTAATTAGGGGAATATATTATCAATAAAAAAATCTGAAATTAAACAAAATGAAACTTTTGCAGGAAAATTTTGTTAGGCTTATTATTTATTCTTCAATTACACAAACGAATCTTTGAATTTCTTGCCTACTTCCATTTTTGTGTTGCCCAAACTTATTGGGTTCTAGAAAGTTATAACAGTGAAAGCAAATCCTGCTGTCTATAATCTGAATTTTTTTCCTTAACTGAAAATGAGACTGATGATAGCTGCCACATAATTGTCTTAAACTTTTTAAAGTTAGCATATTGATTTTTCATTTACTACATGCCAGATGCTCTTTTGAGCACTTTACAGTATACCTGTGGTTCTCAAACTTAGGAGGTAGAAGATTATAGAAGTTCTGCACCTACCTTTCCCTGCCTATAAAATGGCCTCAAGACTCCTATGAAAATGACCTAGCTAAGGTGTTTCTAACTAGTTAGAAATGAAAAATCTCAGGTTCTACTCCAGAAACTCTGGGGGTGGTTTAACAAACTCTTTTGGTATTTCTGATATGTGATGAAGTGTGAGAACCCTGTCCTATGCAGAATTTGTAAGAATTGTTCATTGGAAATCTTTAAGAACATTTGTACTGAGATGAGTACTGTAACCACGTTGCCTAAAATTAGGGAATGAAAGAGCAGAATATTGGAGAAGAAGAGGCATCACCTGGAATTGAGAAGGAGATAGAAAAGGATTAAAAAAAAAAAAAACAACTGTAGGTGGTTAGTTATTATTTTCCCATTATTACTGCTTCATATGCTTTTTATTTTATTTTTAACTTGAGGCACATGCATAGTAAAAAGAATATAGATTTTGGAATCCAAGAGAATGGTTAAAATTCACACATGAAGAAACATATATCATAAACAAATTGGAAAAGTTGAAAACCTCTGAAAATCAAATATATGTGTATCAATAAATCCACCATACTTTTCAAATTATAGGTAAAAATAACTGCCTTTTCAAAAAAATGAAGTATAACACCCTATATCTGTGACACTGTAAATAAATTAGTATCATCTATTTACTGCTAGTGGCTGTGGAAATCAGCATACAATTTTATGATGACCAAATAATAAAATCTGTGAAACGTCAAAGATAGAAATTGTGTTTGATTAAAGAATTCCAGCTCCATGCCTCTACCCTAAGAAAATAATTCACAGAAATAAATGTCTTTGTACAAAATTTACTGATGTAGTCTCCTGTCTTCCTCCCTCAACTGTGTAAATACGTTTGTATTTTTACTTACATGTTTCTCATATATTCTGTATGTCCACCATCATAGATCTTTTCCTGGGTGTGTTATATTTTGTTCACTCGTCTATGGCAAGATCCCTTAAAATCTAGTTTCCTTTTCTTCCAAAGTAAATAGAAATTTGTTTCTTTAAACTAGACACACATTGTCTCCGACTAAGAGCATCCCTTATAGTTAGGTGTTGTCATGACAACTATGACACTTGGCCAATGGAATATACACAGAAGTATTGGATGGCAGTTTGGGGGAACCTTTCTTAAACTGTGGATGACATTTACTCTTTGCCCTTGTCTTCCATTCTGCTGCTTGAAAAGTAAGTGCGGGGTCTGGAATCATCTTAGACCACAAAGAGGAATGTCACACTCTAAAAATGACAAAATTGAGAACTAGAAGTTGATTTGGCAGCATTGAGATTTCAACATCTGGACACTTATTGGAAAAAGAAATACACTTCTTTCTTGTTGAAGTAACATTTTTAGGGTCACTTATTCATAGACAATCCTAATCATAAATGAAATAAAAATCTGTCTTTGTGAATCACTCCAGGGTTGAAGCTCGTTTTTCACCTTTGTCCTTAGTACATGTTAGATTGAAAAAATATTTTGTAAAATCGGTTTTTGAATAAACCACGGCAGATTTCCGAAGCATAAATACATGTGGATGTTTTAATACCTATACAAACTTTGCTGCATAACTGCAGGTTTATTTTTAATATTTTTCAAAATATTTATTTCTAAATATATACATGCTGGTGTTTTATAAACACCAGATTCTTATAAGTCCCATATGCTTTTTAGTTTGACATTAGAATCTCCTCTTCCACATCTCAACATTGTATTGCTCAGCAAAGAATCAAGAGTTTGAACCAAGAATGCCCATGTTCTTTTAATTTGTTTATACGTTTCATGAAATGACAAAGAAGCAAAACAGCAACAAAGCAACGGAACACATAAAATTCAAGAAAAAATAAAAATGAAAAATCAATTAAAAACATTAACAACAAAGTGTCTCAAGAGACAGGGATCTCAGAATATTTACTATAGTTCCTCTCCATATAAAACTAAGAGGTTAATTAGATCATTTGACTAATATTGTTTGAACTATACTGTTTCTTCTGAAAACAATTGATAAACATTTCAATTATATGGTTTTTCATCTTTTAAGATTATAGAAATAAAGACATTTCTTTCTTTCTTCTCCTTTTGAAATCACTCCAACAACAAAGATCCTAAGAACAGAGAGCAGGAAGTCTCTGCTTTTATGAACTAAAGTATATGGAGATGAAAGCCTTCACATAAAGGTGGAAGGTGGAATCTCAGGGTCTAGAAAAGAGGGAACATTTTTGAGAAGCAAGCTGGCTTGTCCAGCAGATTTTACAAATTCTCAGGAATTGGAGGCACCAAAGAGAAGGCGGGAGTGGAGACCAAAATAGATATGATTTTTAAAATATATTTGTAAAAAGCAGTTAGAATCCCAGAGACCCAACTTCACCCTCTCCCAGTATCATAGGAAACATTCAGTTTATTCTCTGCCAAAACTTCATCAGAGAGGTTGTGGATGCAAAAACTTGGGCATGGGGTTTCAGTGGGGTGTATGGAGAGTTGGCAGGTGGGATAAATGGAGAGAATGCAGTGCTTTTGTATCATATCTAACTAGCTTTTTAAAAAATTTTCTTTAATGTATTTCATTTATTTTTGAGAAAGAGAGAGAAAGAGAGTATGGGCAGGGGAGGTCAGAGAGAGGGAGACACAGAATTTGAAGCAGGCTCCAGGCTCATGAGACCATGACGTGTCGAAGTCTGACGACCTTCAACCACTTAACTGACTGAGCCACCCAGGTGCCCCCTTATCTACCTAGCTTTTAAAGGCAGGTATCCAACCTTATAGCCATTGGACAGGGCATTAGAGGCTCCTTCTTCACAGAATCTGAACCATCCCTTAGAAAACACAGATAGACATGGAAAGCTGGGGAGCTGGAACCACGTAAAGGGAGGAAGATGCTGGAAGACAAAACCAGCATAGATCAGATTCACTAGCTTAATAAGTTTATGGACCTCAATTGTTTTTGGTTTTTGAAAGAAATTTTGAAGGACAAAGTAATTTTAAAATTACAAGACAGCAATTTACAAGAATAAGTATGTGGAATTTTCAGATTTATGCTTTGAAGTCACAAAGTAGACTTACTGAGAAGTATTCTGTGAAGCATGCTGTTCAAATGACAATGTAAATGTTAAGACACATTCAAGTGAAGTGAATAGTTTTTCGAACCAGTGGGTATTTTAGCTAATGCTTCAATATCACATAAGAGGTGAGGGTCAGTGTAGGTTTCCTATTCCACAGGGGAGGAAGCAGACATTGTTCTCTCAGTACCCCTACGCAATGGCATTATATGTCCTGGATGGCATGAGGAAAACAGACAATCAAACCATCAAACAAACAAACAAAACCTAAATGAATATATGCCTAAAAAAACACCCTCCACTTAATTTTTCAGGATTCCTTTGTAATCTACTAATCTTATGTAACTTATATGAAAAAAAACTCAGAAGTTTCCATTAATTATTGCTGTTTTACTTATTTCTTTTTATTTTTTAAAGCTTATTTATTTATTTTGAGAGAGAAAGTATAAGTAGGGGAGGGGGCACAGAAAGAGGGAGAGAGAATCCCAAGCAGGCTTTGCACACTGTGAGTGCAGAGCCCAATGTGGGCATTAAGCTCAGGAACAGGGAGATCATGACTTGAGCCAAAGTCAGATGCTTAACCGACTGAGCAACCCAAGGCATTCCTTAAGTGCCTATTTTTTTTTTAAATATGTCAATTAGTTAATTGTCTATGCTTTATGGAATTTAAGTTTTCTTTTATTTGTGTTTGACTTCTCCAACAAGTATATAAAATACCTGAGGACAAAAAAGATGTATTATATTTCCAATTAATTACTCATAACATCTAGAATAGAGCCAAACAGTGGATTAAGAAAAAAAAAAAGTTTAGTTCATCTAAAACAAATCATTCAAATTCAGGTTTCATAAGTCAAGCATATAAAATGACCAAATTTTTAACAAAACACCAACAAAAAAGATGAAATTATCTATGCAGACTGAATATGATTGAGGAATGAGATTAATTTATAAATAGAGGCATAGAACAGCCATTTTTCTAAATACTATGAACACACGTCCTCTTTATAGTGAAATACTTTCATTCATTGATTGTAACACAAATTACACAGCAGTAAGCAAGACAGGAATAGTCACCCCTTCATGCTCCTTACAACATATAATGTATCAATAGGTATTAAGCATGCAGATTTGTCCACGGGGTAGAAAGCATACTGAATAGAGCCAGAGAGCTTTGGGTTTAAATTCCTGCTTTGACACTTACTGACTGACTCTTACATAGTATATTACATATAGGTGACATTTCTGGCAGCCACACAGGAGCTATTTGATCTCTCATTCTTCAAAAACTCACGGGATGAGGAAGGTCAAATAATTTGACCTTGCTGTAACAAAACTAGCCTAGAAACACCCCTGAAAGAAACTCTGATTAAAAAAAAAAGGGACTACAAGACTCACATGGCTTTTTCCTAAGCAAAAACTATTAAAAACATGGAAATTTATTTAAAACTAAAACAAAAACAAAAAACATGTTAATTTATGACATATATGAAACCTAAAACACATAGGACACTTAAATGAAAGCGTTAATTAAAACTAACTTGCATGTAAGTTTTATGAGGGTCTTTATTACCATTTTTTAAGTGTATATATTGTTCTTAATATTATACAATATGTTTTGCATAAAGACAAACAAATAGCAGCTATTGAATGTGTATAAAAATCATAAAATATGTGGCTTCAACATTTTTGTCTCACATAAGACATCCTATAGATTACACACAACCTTAATTATATTAATCAAAATTAGTATATGCATGATCATAGGAAAATATGCTTATGAGAAGAAAAATTTAGAGATTATTATTATGTATTGAGTAGTGTGAGAGAGGAAATCTCTTTTAATTAAAGGCTCTATTTCAAATTAGGATCCACAGGATATAATAATAATAATGTATGCTGAGAGGAAAACTTGAGAAGTTAATGTATTGATAAAAATAAAGATTTAATTAAATTCATAAATATTGAGGACAGCTTCTAACAGTGGTGGTTATAGTATTCAGCATGCATCACATTGCTCTTACACAGTCCTAAAGAGAACCATGGGCGCCTGCTGATGGACGTCCATCAATGCCCTAAACCCAAGCGAAAATTGTTATTTGGGACAAGGAAGTGTCTATCATTTCCCTTATAAATTACAGTTCAGGTTGAGTTGAGAGAGAGTGAGGAAGCAGTGGCACGAACCTGACCAGATTTGTGTCCAAGAGATTCTTCTAAGGGGTTTTCTACTTGGAGATCTCTGTTCTCTTCCCTCTCCGCCTCTGAGTACAGCTCACCCCACCCAGGACTCCCTGCTGTAGGATTTATTCTTGCTAGCTTGGCCCAAAATGAATATTGTTTTGCGAAGTGAAAAGAGAAAAAAAAAATGTGTTCTACTTTTACCTTTTCTTGAATTTTTTTGGCCTATAAAAACATTTCCTAAGTGCGTTTCAGTAGCAGCGATGTTATGAGAAGCATTTTCTGTTCCCTGACACATCCACAACACTCTTTTCCTCTGTTGTCACCCCATTTCTTAGCAATTTTAAAGGAACTGAGTGGGCTTTGCTTCAGATACAGAAATAATGATAAAATGAAACAAAAAGGCAATGCTTCTCATTTCTTAGGGTCCGAAGAGGCTGCTTTCATGTCGTTTAAGGTCATAATTGAGTACCAAATTCAGGAGTACAGTCTTCCCAGGAAGCCCCTCCCCCATGACCCTGTCTTTGTGTGTTGCCTAAGAGAAAGCCATTATTTATCAGTTTGCTTCCCAAAAGGCCTTACATCCTGTATCTAGGGCAGGATTCCAAGGAGAGGATCTCTTCTTCCTAGCCACCTTCTATCTCCAGAGAAAATAGGAAGAAATCATCCTAATCCCAGCTTTTTCACTTTGTCCTCAAACCACACTTTAAAGTCCTCAGACATAAACCATAGTTGGCCGGTTTAAGAGTAATTATTACTGCCATGCCAATACTAGCTGCTTACTGATCTTCCTTCTCTGATTTTAGAAGCTCCAAGCCAGAGTTTAGTTTGTCTTAACAAGCAAACCCCATCCTAAGGGATTAAGGAAGTATTCTGAAATCTATTCACCTGTCTTTCTAGAAGATTTTGCTCTTTAGATTAAATAAATCTTTCATCAAAGTTCACATAGAAATAAAGGAGTGATTTGGGGCTAGACTTAGGCACACTCTTTCCTGGGCCAGGTCACAAAATGGCAACTTTGTGCTTAGCCAGTTGCACAGGGATTTTGCCTGGCCCACCTCTGGGTTTTTTGGTTTTTAGTTGAGGCCTAAAGTCTCCAGAAGTCTGTTTCTATTGCTCAGGTGGTCTTCAACCAGGGGTTTCCCATACATAAGGTACCTGCTTGCCTCTGAAAGTGTGTGAGTTTTCAAATTCCCACATTGACTAAGTAACGTTACTTGGTCCTCAGAGAGTAAGGAGTGTTTTGGCCTATGCCAGGATTTTCCAAATTTGTAACAGCCAAAGAAGTGGAATTAATACAATTCATTTTTTAAATTCATATTTTTAACCGAAATAAAATTCTCCAGTGGCTTACAAAATTTTCTAGATACGTTGGACAAAATGTATGGATAAAAAGCATTCGTGATTTTCTTTCAAACCTGCTGTACCTTATTCAGTAATGTACAGAAGACTATTTTTATCAAATTATGTTATAAAATATTTATTATAATTATAGTCCTATTTAGTTCATCTCATGAAATGTGTAATATCTTATATTTTTATTACAATATATAAAAACTATTTTCTATATCATATAATGAGGAGTACAGAGTTTAAAAAACTCTGTAGAGGATATATGAGCAGAGTAAGCCCACTGGAAAATATAGTCCTAAAATAATAAGAAAAGTAATAACGGTAAGTAAACATTAACAAAAAGTACTTATTAATTATGCCTGATTACTCTGAAGCGCACCAATCATTGTATGATCAATTAAAATGTATCAAATTAATTTTGTTTTGTCTGATTTGTGTATTAACCTGCTTATTTTTAACTTAAGTTTTGAGCCTGTTACTAAATAAGATGGCCTTCTGTTGGCCCACCACTGCTCACTGAATGAATAAAGTAATAAAAGGCTGAAATACAGAAACTAACATAAAAGCCCGAATTCACTCTATGTTTTTGGTAAACACCATTAATTTGGATTTAGTTTTCAACAATTGCTTTACAGTAATAGAAAAAGCAGATGATTGCTTTTGGGAATCTTGTTTGCATTACATGTGTTTAATATTTCAGTTAAATTGTATTCTAAAGAGATTGGCAATTTGTCATCAGTTCTTAGGGTTTCAGAGTCATCTATCAATAACTAATCCGAAAAATCATTTTGAGTTAGAGCTGTCCTTTTTACATGACTCTCAAATTTAACTGCCCTCACCTGTAACTGCTCCCCTGGGACATTTTATGCCACAAAAAACCTACTTTTCAACACCTTTGTCAGTTTCTCAATAAAAGTGTGTTCCTGTAATAAATATCCTTGTGAATGTTCGCTCTGTCCAACATATGTAAATGAATATGTGTCATTTCCTCTGAGTTAAACGAATTCTGAAATGTTATATATGCCATATCCATAAAATATAAATATTATCTGAGAACAAATCAATAAACTATTGATGAAATTCTGTCACTGCTGAGGATGAAGATTTTCTAAATCATTATTAGTTATTTTTTGAACACATCAACAAGATTCAAAAATAGAATCAATAACAGAATTAATTTTCGAAAGGTGTGCGTATGTGCCGATAATAAGGGAAATAGGAAGTGAACTGGTTTGATTCAATTTTTTGAGGTAAAAAAAAATTGAAATAAGTTTAAGAGCCAGTTTGACTTGGATGGTGGAAAGAGATGTTATCTGTGAAATAATCAGTTTGGCTGATTTTTTTTTTTTTCTTCAATAGAGTGAGCTCTGGGAAACCCAGGCTTAGAATTAATTAACTGATACTTCACTGTTGGTGCTTTCATTTGATTTGAACTCTGGACCTCCTGCTACATACTAGGAACATCATGGTTCTGTTCAGACAACCCAAGTTCACTAACATTTTATTATGCGTTAGAAATTAAATACAAGACTATGTTAAATTACTTTGATAATGTTTTGCAAGTTATGCTTGAAATGAAGATTATCAGCTGAGACATTTGGGTTACATTGAACGAGCCTTGCCTAATAACAATGGTCAAACTGCTTGATTAAAATTTGGTCATCATTGAGAACTTCAGGTCATAGTTCAATTACGAAACCAGATAAAGTAGGTATTTTACATGTTATGTTGCACCTGTTATATACTAAATACATGAAAAATTAACCCCAGGTACTTTAGAATTATAGTATACATACAGAGATTATAGAGTAAACATCTCAATAGTTATTACTTTCCCTAACAGTTTGAACTATATTGATAATACCTGTATTTACAGCAGTAGGAAAGGGAAACAAAATGGTAGTTCATTTATGTGGTGAACATATATCTACATACATATCTACACACATATATATACACATATAAAAACTCATTTTTGGCACATAAAAAATAGTTTTAAAAAACACTAGTTAAGGGGCACCTGGGTGGCTCAGTTGGTTAAGCATCCGACTTTGGCTCAGGTAATGATCTCATGGTTTGTGAGTTCGAGCCCCGCCTGCTCTGTGCTGACAGCTCAGAGCCTGGAGCCTGATTTGGATTCTGTGTCTCCCTCTCTCTCTGTCCCTCCCCCACTTGTGCGTGCTCTCTCTCTCTCAAAAATAAACAAAAAATTAAAAAAAAATTACTTTAACTGTTTTGGGGCTTGGGGATAAAGATGAATTACAAATTATATCACGGAGTGATATGATATGAAAAAGAATCTTATGACTTAAGATCAAAGTGTTGAGCATTGATATTTTTAAAATCCAAAGGCAGTGAGTGACCTCCTTATGAAATGCTGGGGTACGCAGTTCACAAGCCCCAGACTCAGACCTTGGAAATACTGCCCACTGATTTTACCTACATTGTGGCACTATTGCTCCAAAGCCGCCAAACTGTTGAGATTTGGGTAGAGTGAGGCAAAACTGGGCAGACAGGACAGAGAAGTGTCTAACATAGGACTTTGAAATTTCAGTTTAGAGGATTTATGAGAGGGAAGGGAGACATATTACAGCAGCTGTGGGCACGACTTTTGACATCAGGCATGATTATAAGCTTAGTTAATTTCTTGCTATATACCCATGGGCATGAAACTTAACTCCTCTGAACTTGCATTTTTCTCCCATCTGTAAAATGGCACAACATCTTCTTTGCTGTGTTGTTGTGAAGATGAAAACAGTATATCGAAAGTGTTAGCTGAGAGTATACTATTACTAGGACTTAACTTGGGCAGGCCAATGACTACAATGAATAATAGAGGTAAGAATGCAGAATGTGAAAAGAAAAAATCAGGAAGCTGGGAATAAGAAAGGAAAAAAAAATAGGAGGAAGGAGTGAGTCTTTTATATTTAATTTCATTTTCGCTTTCACACACTCCTCAGCTACAGTGTAACTTTGGCTCCTGCCCGCACACTGAAATCAATGACTATCAAATGTTATCTGTGACTTCCTAATCAATAATTCCAGTGCAATGACTCAGATCCTCATCCACCTCGTATCTGCAGCATTTGACTCTGCTGATCAACTTTCTTTCTAATGCCTTTCTTTCTAGTATTCTCTCCTGGTTCTCCTTAACTGACTACCTCAGTCCAATGCCGGTTCAGACTTTTTCAATTGTCCCTTAAATGTCACTACTCACTCTCCAAATATTTTGTCCTTGGCCAAATTTAATCAAATTTCATTTTATTCCATTTAGCTCAACTAACTAAACGTTCATTCAGCTTATTGATGTCCAGCACTGAGTGATGCATGGTAGGTTGGGAAGTGTGTGATCAAAAATTTATAAGACTCAGTCTGCCCTGAAGAAAGTTTTATTTTAGTAGAGGATACAGAATGTTATATATCTTTTCTTTTCAGATCAACCTGGGTCATCCGAAGGCACCTAATTAAGGCAAGTTTCGCATATTTATCTCGACCCTTGAATTCTATCCCAAACTCAAAATTCAAAATCCAACTGCCCTCTGGACATGCTCCCATGGCTATCTCCCTAGCTTTTTATTTTATTTTTTTGATGTTTATTTATTTTTGAGAGAGATAGACAGACAGAGTGTGAGTGGAGGAGGTGGAGAGAGAGAGAGGGAGGCACAGAATCCGAAGTAGGCTCCAGGCTCTGAGGTGTCAGCACAGGGCCTGACGTGGGGCTTGAACTCATGAATGGTGAGATCATGACCTGAGCAGAAGTCAGATGCTTAACCTACTGAGCCACCCCGGTGCCCCTCCTTAGCTTTTTAAAATCACTATTTTAAAATGTGTTCTCATTATGTCTACCTCTAAACAGTATTTCCTCTTTATATATGTAAGCTCAGTTAGTAGTCACATGATATTTCCTGTTACCAAGACCAGAAACCTTCTATTTTTCTTCCCTTACTTTGAATCAATCCAAACCCTTTCCAAATTTACTCCCACCCAAAAAACTCCCAACTTCATTCTCCATTCCATTTCCACTAGTCACTGTCTAACATCAGATGCTCGTCATTTTTCAAATCAGACCATTAGAACAATTTCTCTGATTCTTATCCATCTTTTAATACAAACTGCTTGTTTAATTTTTGTGAAGTACATTTCTAGTCACGCCTCTCACTGTTCAAATCTGCTCCCATAGGACATAGCCTATGAAATAAAGTCTGGTCTCTCTATGTTCCATCATCTAATTCAACTCTCCCCTCTGCTCTTTTCCTGCTTTCTCCATAAGGTCACCATCTCAGCAAAAACTGTCAGTTCCAGGCCTTTCACAGCTAAATGTCTGTGCTTCCATGATCTGTTACCTCAACCTGTCATGTCTCTGGCTTGCTCTATATAACTAAGCTGTAGTTACTCTTCTAATCTCAGCTCAAATTTCACTTCCACATTGGAACCTGCCTTCATTCCTTCTTCCAATTAGAGTTGGAATTAATGTCAAATTACTTTCTGCGTTCTAGAGCCTTGTTTCTATCTTTATTCAGCTGTAGATTATGATCAGTCAATTATCTGGCATTATTCCTAGCTCTTCCAGGTAAAGATAGACATTTGTGGCTTAGGACAAAACTGGTAAGGGAGGTCTATTGCAATGATAAATAGTCTTTGGAAAGGCTTGCTGAGAAATATGATACACCCTCCTCTCTCACTTTTATTGCTCTCCAGGCAGCCTCATCTGGAAGCATGGTTTCATTTAGCAGCTATATGCTAAAGACAACAAAATGTATCCTAGAGCCCAGAGCTCTTTTCCGAAATAGACATTCCGTCTGGACGTTACATAGACTCTGCAAACTCACCCTGCCTCAATATGAACTCAGCTTCTTCCTCCCTAAACCTGACATATCTTCTTAAATACTCAATTCTCCCTATTGGTGGTACCAATACTCAACAGTTGCCCAAGGGAAAAAGTTGGAGCCATTCCTGATCTTTTCTTTTTCTTTGTGTCCCACATTCTTTATATTTTATCTCTTAAATGTTTCTCAAACATGTGTATTCCATTGCCATTGATATGTACTGCCTGTTTGTGTCTCTCACCCTAAATTCATACATTGAGATTCTAATACCATCAATACCATCAATGTGATGGTATTAGGAGGTAGGGTCTTTGAAAGGTGATTAGGTCATAAGGGTGGAGCTCCCATGAATAGGTTTAGTGTTCTTATCAAATAGACCCCAGAAAACTCTCCTGCCCCTTTCAGCATGTGAGGACACAACAAAAAGGTGGCTGACTATGAACCAGGAATCAGAACCCCACCAGACACTGAATCTGTCGGTGCCATGATCTTATACTTCCCAACCTCCAGAACTGTGATAAATAAATCTGTTGTTCAGAAGCCACCCAGCAGCCTATGCTATTCTGTTACATATAGCAGACCAAACTATCTAAGATAACGACTGATATACTTTCTTGGACGAGTCTTCTTTATTTTATACCTAATCTTCTAACCATACTTCTTTCCTCTGACCTATTTCCTCCAAGATCTCTATGGCTGCTATATTGCTTTACATGAAATACAGACCTGACCTCAACTCACCTCCTGTAGCTTCTTCAGCAGTTCTGTATTCTTCTGTGGAACTGAATCCAATTTCTTCAACATGTTATAAAAGACATTCCAGGCCCTTTCTCGGTGACCTCCTTGGGCTCATATTCATTTATTCCATGCCTCACACTTGATGATGTGGATCCATAAACTGTGCACACATTTCTCCTTCCTGCCTTCTTGATTCTGCTATACTGTCCCCAAGTTCCTGTATGGGTTTTCTTCTATTCATTTCATTTTCTTCTTTCCCTTGATCCTTTCACTTTGCTAATGCAAGCCCTAAATTTAGATATGCCATTGCATTGACAGGGAAAATCTGCAACTTCCTGAAATTAGGTTAAGTGTTCCTCACTTTTCTGTCATTAGCATTACCTAATCTTTACCCTTTGATTATATTTTAGTCCTTCAAAAAAAATCTAAGTTCCTTAGGGTAGGGAACATATCCTGGCTCTCTTGAAATCCACAGTGCCTCAGTCAACAAGTAATAAGGTAAGCAGGTAATACAAAATAGAAATAGCAGTAAGAAAACTCAATGATTTTCTCCAGTAAACTTTTTGCCTGCTTTAGATTGTTCAGGTGACCAAAACTTTCACATTCTATCTTCCTAATTTGTCCACTCAGAATCAAGAATTTCCAGAAAATAGATGAAGCACCGTACCTACTCCACAGAATTTTCTCTTAGTCAGTTTACACTAACTAGACAGGTTCATTTAACATGTAAGTGAAATTACTAATTCAGATGACAATGCCAATACAATTAAAAGAAGTTCTAGCTACCCATTTAAAAGTGGTTGCTTCTGTGGCTAATCAATCATTCATTTTTCATTACTTTAGCTGAGAAATTTTCTCTATCTTAGTTGGTATGAAATATTCCATTGCTCTTTTCATATTTTAGTATTTTTTAAGAAAAGAAACGATATATCCTCATTCATCACTACAATATCTACACAAGAGAAAGCTTTAATTGATGAGAAAAAATTAAGTGCTTAAAATGAGTAAGTTCATAAACATTCAATAGCTGTAGTTCTTTCTGAGCATCTAAATGTCAAAATAGTTTTGATTTACATAATTAAATTTGTCTAATCGTTAGCCCATAATATAATGGCCCTTGATGTTATTCAGAGGGATTGCAACAACTCACCTCTTAATATTTTTAAATTAACTAGCTACAACACTGGAAATTATTTGTACATACTCACTAGACAGAGCTAAATAATAATTTATTTCCAACAAATTTGAGCTGTCATAACTTCTATAGATCTTGCTTTAAAATTCCAATGAATGTTTCTATTTGGTGAAACAGTTATAAAGGTGCCCTTGGACAGTGTTGTGGCTCTAACTGAAGATGTAGCCCATGCCTCAGTTCTATGACTAGGATCATCTTTTCACACATTATGTTTTACCAAGAGTAAGCTTAATTTCTGATCTTCACTCGAGAAACCTGAGTGTTCTCTTGGGAACTGTAGTTTTGATCTTAATCTTTTAATTCACTGTAGTCTCTGCATACTTCTCCTGGGTCATCTCTAACACCTTTCAAACTATCACTGGTGAAGGATAGTAATTTTCTTTTGTAAAATATCTAACTTCTTGCAGATAATATTTTTGTAAAATATACTAAAAATTAACTGTTCAAAAACAAAATTAAACATCCAAAGATAAACCACACATCCAATTTTTAAATTATTGGTTCCACAAACATAAGGTAACTGTGAAGTTGCTATAAATCCTTCTTAGGCTTATTCATTTACTATATTTATTTTATTACTGACCAGTAACAGAGTTCTCTAACCAGCACTGGTCCCCAGTCCATACTTGAGGATCACTGAATCCATACCCATGTCTTTGATTCACAAAGCAGGACTGGAAATGGGAAGTCTTGTTGCTCAGTTTTCTGAAACGTCCTTAAGCATAATGAGGAAGAAAATGTTCCTAGAACTATAGACTGACAATGGCTCCTCCATGCTCTTTAAATCCCACAAAGAATGGACGTGTTTCTGGTCACAGTTTTTCCTAGCTCCCACGCAATCAATTGTTGATTAACCCCCAGTGGTAGCAATGTTACTTATTTCCTTATTTGCCCCCTTCATGTCAAAGTACTTCCATTCATCCTGACAAACCTTTTGTTTCCATAGTCAATTTTTAAAAGGCAGCACTTCCTGAATTTTCTTAAATTTGCATTTTAACATCTAAACATTAAGCTTCTTTTTAAAATACATATTCGTTTCCACTCTAGGACTTGTCCATCCTGGCTAGCCCTTATGTGCAAAAACTTGGTCGCATCACAAGAGGAAAGGGTAGAAAGAGAAGGCACAGCAAAGTAAAAAGCACACACAGAAAGGGTGACTCAAGACAACACTTCAAGTGCCGTTTAGCTGAGAGAGATGACAGCACTTGGTGAGCCAATTCTCTACAGCCAATAGTTTACGCAGCAAAATATTGACCTAACTCATATTATACATCATACTATATGTATGTGGACATATGAGTACAGACGCAAAACTCTATAATAAATTATATGTGTTATATAAATTATACATGAAGTCTAGATCTCAGGTATGTATATATTTATATGTAAAATATTGTTATATGTTTAAACGCAGAAATGTTTTCACATACATGTCCCTCACACTTCTGCTTTCTGGAAAATACATCACAGACAAACAGCATTATGATAAACCATCATGGCATAGAATATCTGAAATGCCTATTTTAATTTTTTTGAATGTTTATTTATTTTTTGAGAGAGAGACAGAGTGCAAGTGGGGGAGAGACAGAGAGGAAGGGAGACACAGAATCCAAATCAGGCTCCAGGCTCTGAACTGTCATCACAGAGCCTGATGTGGGGCTCGAACTCACCAGCTGTGAGATTGCAACCTGAGCCCAAGTTGGAAGCTTAACAGAGCCAGGAGCGACCCAGGAGCCCTTGAAATGTCTATTTTAAACCTAATCATCTCTCTGAGCTCCAGACTCGAATATTCAAGTTCATTTGTATAATTGAGGCCTCCCTCAAAGGTTTCTAAGGGAGCTGATATATCTGTGGGTCCAAAATTAAACTCCTGACTGGCTACCCAAACCCAATTTTTTAAGGAAGCCTATGCCAGATGGCCCCACTCTAGGAATTTATTGTACAGAAATTCATAGTCAGTGCATCTTTATGAGAGCATAATAACTACCGATAAGGGATTAATTAAATAAATAACAGCTATTCAACGAGATATTACTCAACTTTTAAATGAATGAGATAGTTTTCTATATCCTGGCTTAGGAAAATATGATTCAAGGTATATTAAGAAAGCAAGTTTCAACACAGTAAGTTAAGTATGATTAGATTTTATAGAATAGAAATAGTAATATAACCTGTTGATATAGACATAGATAGAAAAAATGGAATAACACATGTGAAAGGGTTCATAGTAGCCATGTCTGGGTATTCAGATTATAGAAAATATGCACTTTAAAAAATTTATGCAATTTATGACTTTTTTAAAGTTTATTTATTTTTAGAGAGAAAGAGATGTGGGAGAAGCAGACAGAGAGAGAGAGAGAGAGAGAGAGAGAGAGAGAGAGGGAGAGAGAATCGAAGCAGGCTCCATGCTGTCAGTGCAGAATCCCATGTGGGGCTTAAACTCATGAACTGTAAGATTATGTCCTGAGCTGAAACCAAGAGTCAGAGGCTTAACACACTTGGCCACCCAGGTGCCCCTGTAATTTACAGCATTTTGGGGGGTCAAAATTTGTATTTCTCTTTATTCTTTTTCTTAATTTTTTTAAATGTTTACTTACTTACTTAATTTTTTTTCAGGGAGGAAGTACATTTTTTATCTTAACATTTTAATGTGCCTTCTCCTGAACTCTCATTTTTTAAATATAATTTATTGTCAAATTGGCTAACATACAGTGTGTACAGTGTGCTCTTGGTTTTTTATGAGCATTTTTATTATTTTAAAATCAGAAAAATAAGACAACTTAAAAAAGGAAAAAGAAAAACACAAGTGAGTGGCCAGGAGAGAAATACAGTAGAGAGAAGAGGAATCTAAAATAGGAAACCCAAAGAAATGAAAAAAGGAAAATGAAGCAAGGTGGTGCTTAGAGACTTAAACAGCATTTGAACTGTGGCTTTCCCAGAGAGCCAGGTAAAGACTAAGCAGAGCTATTACAATGCCATGAGCTTTTAATTTTACATAAAATGAGAGTCAAGCAATTGTTTACAATGATGAAGTAACAAGGAGTTTGAATGATAATACATGTTCACTAGAGACTTCACTGATTTCTTAATGTCCTCAGGCACAAGAGTATTGTTTGCAAGTTCAAGATTGCCAAAATGTCTCAGAGGTCTGAAGTTTTCAGTGAGTAAAATGATGAATGATGAACCCTTAATCAAAGATTGAAGTCTCTAAAAACAAACAAACAAACAAACAAACAAACAAACAAGGGGAGGGGGGGAGGTAATGAAGCTTACAATTGCCTATAAAGTAGGCAGCCCTTTCGATTTAATTCAGCACACTCATTTCCTGCTATCAGTTTTGAAAAGATAGTTTCATTTTTTGGCCAGTCTTAACTGATTTTTATTAGTAGCACCTTCAAAATAAGTAAAGGCAATGCGCTTGGTGAGAGAAGAGATTAATCGTGCTATATGTGGTATTTTTTTTGTTTTTTGTTTTTGAGAGAGAGGTGTGAAAGCTGAGGGTACCGACTACATTTCAAGTAACAAAGGATATAATAACGTTTTAATGGGAATACAAAATATCAAATATATTCATGCCAATTTTAACCAACTTTGATCTTTACAAATAAACAGATAGGTCTTTTAGCTACTGACATCCAAACAATTTCGGCTACTCCCAGGGACGTGACACCAAGGGCACAAAGCAACAAGCCCAGGATTTGCATGGTTAGTCCCAAGAATTTGTTGATAAAACCACCATGATCATCTTATTGTACCCATTTTACTAGGTTTTATTGTCTGCTCTTAGCTGCTTTTGCTTAATATAATTAAAATTGAGCTTAGTACATGGAAGAGTTTTTAATAATCATATCAACATGTATTAGAGTGGACAGATCGACAATTCTTTTTTTTAATTTTTTTATGTTTATTTATTTTTTGAGAAAGAGAGAATGCAAGCAGGGAAGGGGCAGAGAGAGAGAGAGAAGGAGAGAGAGAGAATTCCAAGCAGGCTATGCACTGCCAGTGCAGAGCCTGATGTGGGGTTTGAACTCACCAATGGGGAGATCATGACCTGAGCCGATACTGATGTTTAATTGATTGAGCCATGCAGGCACCCTATCAAATGCCATCATGAAAACAAAATCTCTAAAAAATTATTCTGTTTATTCTTAAACCAAGTCTTCTGTATAAAAATGTAATTGTTATAAAATAGAAATTTATTTTTATTAAAAATATTATATTCAAATAATTAAATTATTCGTAATCTCTGGTTCATGACATATTATCATCATTGGCCCATGACCCTCTTCCTACCATTTTACCTTCCTTCCTTCCCTCCCTCTTTTCTCTTCTTTTTTTATTCTCTCTCTTTTCTTCACCAATTTAAAAAAATATATAATGCATAACAACTACCCCCTACTCTAACATAAAAACTAGATTACCAAAAAGTTATATGGATCTAAGTGCTCTCCCCCTACCCTTTGTTTTCTTCCTCAAATTGAGAAAATCAGTATCCTGAATTTTATCATTATTTTTTTCCTTAAGGGAAAAAAATCAACATATATCACATATAGGTATTCTGAAACAATCTGTTTTTAATTAAAAAATATTTTTTAATAAAAGCTATCATGTAGTTTTGCAAATCCTGAATTTTTCATTCAAATTTGTGTTACAGTTAAATCATTGATTGCTTGGGGATGCCTGGGTGGCTCAGTTGGTTAAGACTCTGACTCTTGATTTCAGCTCAGCTCATGAACTCGCACGCAGTTCATGAATTCAAGCCACACATCAGGATCTGTGTTGACAGTGCTGAGCATGCTTGGGATTCTCTCTCTCCCTCTCTCTCTCTGTCCTTTCACCACTCATTCTCTCTCTCTGTCTCTCTCTCAAAAATAAACAAACAAAAAAACAAACCTAGAATCTAAACAAAAAAATTTTTTTAAAAATCATTCATTGATTGCAGTTAACTGTAATTCATAGCTGTATAATATTTCATTGTTGGCTAGACTATAATTGATCTCTTCACTCTCCTATTGAGGAACTCTCAAGTATTTGTTGTGGTAAAATCTAGCAATTCCATCTCTGAGTACATTAAAACAGGAGAAATTTTTATACATGTGCACCTGGAATGTGCAACCATGTAATTCATAATAGCCAGAAAAGAAATCAGAAATCCTCATGTTAAACTCTAACAACAGGAATTTATTTACTGGAACTAACATTCTCAGGCATGCATCAATTGTGAAATCAAGTAAAGAGTAAACATCTTTGTTTTTATTCGAACTTTAAATTTACTTTAATATAAAAAACCATGTTTAATAAAAAACTTTTTTGAATATGTTCACTCATCTCCATCTACTTTACTAGCACGACTACTACCACTATCTGGAATGGATATCTGGTAATTTGCTTAGCTCTGTTTTAATCCTTGGCATAACAGTTCTCCCCAACTGATATTTTACTGTTTATTTGATGCTTTTGTATCTTATTCCAAATGAGTAGGGATCTTACCACCCTTTGACATCACTGTATCCTCAGCGCACTGAACAGTGTCTTGTGCACAACAGATGGTCAGTAGAATACTTGTTGAATGAAGAAACCATGACCACTGTAGTATGGACGTATTGCAGTGACTGATCATCACACTTTGGTATGCCTGAAGGATGTTTACTTTAGAACTGTGGATGCAGTGATTAAAACATATTCTTGGGGCGCCTGAGTGGCTCAGTGGGTTAAGCGTCCAACTTTGGCTCAGGTCATGATCTTGTGGTTCATGAGTTCAAGTCCTACATCAGGTTCTGTGCTGACAGCTCACAACCTGGAGCCTGCTTCAGATTCTGTGCCTTCCTCTCTCTGTCCTTCCCCACTCACGTTCTGTCTCTTAAAAATGAATAAGTGTTAAAAAAAAAAAAAGGTTCTGCAATAACAGTATGTTTTAAATTCATCAAATACAACATTCTTATGATGAAGTCTACTAAAATACAAATGAAAATTTTTTCATCATTTATTAAGTACGTCCATAATTAACTCACAACTCTTCTTTTATATTCTGCCAAGAAAATAATAACTTTTTTGCCGGAAAATGTAAAACTCAACCCAAAATGGGGCATCTATCTATTTCAGAGGCCCCCTAGTGATTACTGTGGCCCTAATTAATGATGGCTTTCTAAAGTTGAGAGGTAATTGCTGACACAGAGAATGCAAAGGGTTCAATGAGGAAAATGAGCAGTAATGAATATTCACTTTGAAGCTTGCCTGGCAGAGTGCTTAGATTATGGAAAGTTGAAGAACTATCTTGAATATGGCTGATAAATGAGATTCCTTTCCTGACCCTCACTTCCATCAGTACTTAAGCAGTATCACTTTTAATGCTTCAGTTTGGGAGCCTTGCCTCTAAAAGTCAAAGATTTATGGTGAGTGAAAAATGTCCATATTAAAAAGGTAAGAGGAGATCCAGATGATATCCACTTTTGACCACTATAATTAATAGCTGAATCTTCAGTAGTAACTAATTGAATGGAGGTCAGTGTGTTGCCATGGTAATGTCCTAGCCAAGCAATTTTACCCATTTTCCAGTCTGCTGCCCCTTTGCATAACTGAAGTTATAAAATGCTTTAATTGCAGGATTTGCAAATGATGCAACATCTGGGCTTGAATTTACATATAAAGGGAGAAGTTTAATGGAGTTATTAGCATATCTGCATGAACTCCTCAATTTTTATATTTAATTATGAAACCCACAGTTCCACCAATGATCTCTGTGTGTATAATAGCGAAAGCAACATATTTAGATATAAGAATCAGCAAGTAAGTTGCCACCATATCATGTTAGGAAATATAATTTTTAAAATGGCGACTCTTTACCATGGCTTTGTCTTAAGTAATTTGACAAAATTGGTAAATGGTAGAATTCATTAAACATTTACAAATATGTATCATTTTCTTGAATCTTTATGTTAAAATATTATAATTTCTACAAAATTATACAGATCATGTTTTAGAAAACTTAGCAAAAAAGAAAAATATTAAATGCAAAATGTTACTTCACTCTTGTAAAAAGAATGTTATTATATTAATCATAAGTATTAATTGTAATATTTAATTATAAGCACGTGAGAATTCCTGTACAATTTAGCCTAAGAGAAGAGAGGAGAATAGATAGGTCTTATGAATTAACTAATTCAGATGTAATACATATAAGTGATATTTCTATAATAATATTGCCCTAAGAGACAAGAATTAAGATATGTGGGGTTTTAAGTTTGGTGCTATTGATACTTAATGTAAAAAAAAAGCCCTCAATACCCCTCAAGATCCCCACAAAATGAAACAAAAAACCAAAATGGTGTCATTAGAATCATTGTTTATTCTGATTATTGGTCTCTGAAATAAAGTCTCTCAAGGAACCTCACAAATTTGTAATAGCATGTAAATATCCTAAATACCCCTTCAATCAGCATGATAGTTAAAAAGATTCAACTACTTTCTAGGTCCTATGTGCAGAAAACTATCAGAAACCAGGAAGGACAGTGTTAGAATTGAAAAAGAAACAAAAGCCCAGAACCCTTCACTATTTTTCGAATGGCATTACTCTTTATTTTACAAGCATCAGTGAGCTTTCTAGTAGAATTTTATGCCTGAGGCATCTCTTTCTACCAAAACCATGACTTTCAACTACATTTTCCAGGATGCTGACACAGCTAATTATCTGAGATTCCATGCCTTTTAACGTTTGCAGAAAAGTTGAGATACAAAGAAAGTCCACAAAAAATACTGAAGATACAAAGATTAAAACATAAACATATAAATTTAGGCATGCATATCTTATAGTGCTAAATTACATGTAACACATTATTTCATAGGTATCAAATATTATAATAAAAAAGTTAATCAAGAAGAAAGTCTCATCTGAATTTTAGGGCACAGTCAAGCACAAAGATAAAGAGCATGGGATCTGGTATCCAGGAAGCTGGGTGCAAATGCCAGCTGTCTCCTTAAAAACCAAGTGAACTCAGGTAAATTGTGTAACATCCCAACACAGCTTCAGCTTCGCATCTATAAGGTAGGATCGATAATGCCTGCCTACCACCTTGCCATAGAATTTTAACAATGCAAATAAAGTCCTCAGCAAGATGACGAGTTCATAAGAACCTTCAGATAATGGCAGATCATATAATTTTAATTATGATCCTCATTTGTAGGTACAGCGACTACGTCTGATAGAAGTGATTGAAATTGGTCGGAGGAAGATAAAATCATGGCTGACTGGTAATTCTGAGTTAGCCTATGGTCTCCTAATGAAAGCATAGTCTTTTGCTAATAGCCAATTTGTTGGAAATGAAGCTGCTTTAAAGTCCCATCTAGGCCCATATTTTTTCACTATTTTCCTAAATTTCTTTGCTGCTGGGCTATGAGAAATCCTTCAGGGAGCATAATCCTCTCCTTGGTAAGACAAAGGTAGTAGAACTGTTTCCTCCAGAAAAGTTTATGAGGAACTCTATCTAGGAGAGAGGGGGGGTTACTTAGTTGAGATCAAATGATAGTTGAGAGAATGATGTATGAGAGCAAGGTGGTGGAGGGAATTGAGAACTGGGAGGGACAAGGACTAGTATATTTGTAGCTGCTACCAGGGTACCTAAAAGCTAAAACACAGGAAAAGACACGTCCTTTTTTGTGTGAATTATCAATGAAGTTGAAAAAAAGGGAGGCAGGAGGAATTAGATTAATAGAGAGTTCTAAAGAAAAACATTACCAGGCATATTTCTTCAACTATAACTAGCTTTTACCTTTAATTATGCAAACGATTTTCCACTTTCTCCTTGCAATTTGTTAAAATGCTTTTGAAAGAAAAAATCGTCTAATTCAAACAATGATAGTTCATCATTATGACCTGAAGACTACTCTTTAAATATACATTGAGAGCAAGTCCTAGCTCTCATTTAATGCAATGGAAACCAATACCTAAATAACGACCATTCGCTCAACCAACATAAGTCAAGGAACTTTTATTTTTTTTAACGTGTGAATATACAAAAACATTTAAGACTGAATCCCTCTGCTCTCCGGAGATTTTTAGTCTCCTAGGAAGTGAGAACATAAGCCTGGTCAACCAAGCTGAGAGCATTTCATTGACACTATAGTGATTCAAGAATGGTCATTCTCCCCAAAGAGATTCTTCTCCTGACTTTTTGCAGAATTATTTATTTGAGATGGTTAAGCTCATTTCCTGGAGGAGGTTAGAACTGAAATCCTGGAGCCTCTGAGGGCCATCTTTATCACACTGTGGAAAAATCCTTCCTAAAGCTGACATAGAAGTTGAGCTGAGAGATGGAGAGATCCTGATGTTTTCAGTGCCTGAATATCCATCTATGGTTGAAATTATCATACTTTTAGACCATCAGTTATGTGAGTGTTCAACTTCTCTTCTTCCTTAAACACTTAAGCCATTTGAGAAGAGTCCCATTTGGGACTCTTGAAAGTAAAGTAAGAGTTCTAACTAATAAAATTGATTTAGAATTGGTAAGGGTGGAAATATACAGACAACCACAAATTAACTTTGTTTAACAAAGGTCTTTTAACAGCTAGATTTATAATCAAGTTAATATGAATGCTTTTACTCCATTTTAGTCAGTATTAAAATCTTAAGGTTTGGGGTGCCTGTGTGGCTCAGTCAGTTAAGCATCTGACTTCAGCTCAGGTCATGATCTCACGGTTCATGAGTTTGGTTCATGAGTTCCAGCTCCGCGTCGGGCTCTGTGCTGACATCTCGGAGCCTGGAGCCTGGAGCTTCAGATTCTATGTCTCCCTCTCTCTCTCTGCTCCTCCCCTGTTCATGCTCTGTCTCTCTCTGTCTCAAAAATAAGTAAACATTAAAAAAAATAAAAAAATAAAAAACTTAAGGTTTAATCCTTCCCTGTATTTTCTTAAAATTCTGAATAATGCGAATGCTCCCAAACACTATTGCTCCAACTGATCATGCTATTCTATTTCTTAGGCTATATCTAACATCTTTAGAGTTTGAAAAATGCTTGCAATTTTGATGGTTATTCCTATTCCAGAATTCTGCCTAGACACAGTTTGAAGCCACCACTTTAAGCCCCGTGGCTGTATGTTTGTGGTAAAAATAGAAATTTTGTGAGCAAAATGTGACGGCTTGGAAATAATTGCTATCTGCTTGTACCTCCATGTTGTAAAACTGTCAGGTACTTCAACCTGTTAATTATCAGTAAAAAGAGTTTGTAATCGTTTTTGCTGGGAACAGAAACATCTTTTCTCAAAAAAAAAAAAAAGAAAGAAAGAAAAGATGGAAAAAAAGAGAATGTAGTATCTGCTAATCATTCAGCATTAAAAACCTCAGTTTGCAGGAAAACAAATATATGGACAGAACTATGAAGCAAAGGAAGAGAATGATAAACAGAAAAATAATTGATTAGTTAGCTCTGAGAAGGAAGTGGCGGGAGCAGGGAGAGCCACACTGGTGACTTTTTCTAAGGTGATGCACTGTCCTATCTTTAACCTGGGTGAGGCACAACAGGTGGTCATTGCATTAGTAAACGTTATATCTAACACATATTTTTTTAAGTTTTTTAATTTATTTATTTTGAGAGAGGGAGAGAGAGAGAGAGAGGGTGCACACACATGAATGGGGAATGAACAGAGAGAGAGGGAGGGAGGGAGAGAATCCCAAGCAGACTCTATGCTGTCAGTGCAGAGCCTCACTCAGGGCTCTAACTCACTAACTGAGATCATGACCTAAGCCAAAACCAAGAGTTGGACTCTTAACTGACTGAGCCACCCAGGTGTCCCTCTAACATGTATTTATTTATTTATTTATTTATTTATTTATTTATTTATTTGAGAGAGAATGAGAGCATAGGAGGGGCAGAGAGAGAGGGAGAGAGAGAATCCCAAGCAGGCTCTACATAGCCAGCACAGAGCCTGATGTGGGGCTTGATCTCATGAACTGTGAGAACATGACCTGAGCAGAAATCAACAGTCAGAAGCTTAACTGACTGAGCCTCCTAGTAGCCATTTGAAAACATATTTTTAATAGTTTTATTTGCAGTTTTTCATGGCTTTCTGCTTCCTATTTTCTCGTTTTCCTAGCATTTTTTTTTGATATCTCAGTTTCCTTTTAAATATGTTTATGTTTCTCTGGGGATAAGGATGTATGCAAACAGGTGGATGCATAAGGAGGTTGAAATATAGTGGATGATGTTATATCTGCATGTTAGATTAAATATATATCACAGGCACCTAAAAGATTTTTTATTCTTTCAAGGAAACATGAATGTTTTGAATTTTGAATTCTCAAAAGGAAATAAGTTACATAATATATGATCTGACAAACCCTCACTTTGTTTTCATTCTTGATGTTGTCATTATGAATGAGTTTTAAACACTTTGTTAATGTGGTAGTGTAGGAGCAATATTTCCTTTCTTCAAAATGTTTATTCTTTTCCTTTTTCCACTTAAAAAAATGAGACTCCCAAATCTGAGACCTGTTCACTACCAATTGGTTATTTTTCACATAAATATTTAAAAAAACAACTTTCAAGCATAGATCACTGATTTAATATTAGACTACATAATAGTACTTCTCAAATAACTTATATTTTAAATGTAGTTTTACACATTTCTTAATATAAAAATATCTTCAAGAATTAGTATCACTGGACAAAATCATCACTCTCTTTTACAACCAAATTTATTTGTTATGTTTAGCAGAAAGAGACCATTTTAACATTGTAACTTTGGTTATTGGGAGCTTATACCACAGTTACCATTTTTTTTTTAAGAGAAGATTGAGTGAAGTTTAAGTTGAATTATAGGGATGCCTGGGTGCTCAGTCAGTTGAGCATCAGACTTCAGCTCAAGTCAGCTCAGGTCACGATACCACCGTTTGTGAGTTCAAGTCTCCTATCAGGCTAGCTGCTATCAGGCAAAGCCCACTTTGATCCTTCCTACCCCTCCCATCCCCCACCTCAGACCCTCTCCTTGCTCATGCTCTCTCTCCCAGAAATGAATAAACATTCAAAAAAGATTTAAGTTGAATTATAAACCTGATAATTGTTTTAGAATGTGAAATAGTGACACAGATTTTTAAAACAATAATACCTGCTTTTGTGTTATTTTTAGAGTTGTACTCTTCCATAGGGTATTTCTGTTGGTGATTGAATAAATCATGTTCATTCTTAAACCATCATAATGGAGGTCTGTGAAGTGTTCAAGTCTGGGATGACACAGCACTTCAGTGGCCTGGGGAAATGTAGTTTTTGCGAATGGCTAATTTACAGTAGAAGAATTGAAAAAGAAAAACGCAAAAAACTGGAAGAATCACTTGAATTGCAACAAAACAAAACAGAAACAAACAAAGCAAAACTCCAAAAATATTTTCTCAAAATTGAGCCACATTGGAATTTATCTGCTTCCAATATTATTTTCTGCTAAAACATTGAGAATACCAGTCCTTTGCCTTGCTACTAGTTTTAATTAATTAATTAATTAATTAACTTTTAATTGTTATTTTTGAGAGAGAGAGAGACAGGGTGCAAGTGGGGGAGGGTAGAGGGAGAGAGGGAGACTCAGAATCTGAAGCAGGCTCCAGGCTCTCAGCTGTCAGCACAGAGCCCAACGTGGGCTGAAACTCTGGAACTGCAAAGATCAAGACCTGAGCCCAAGATGCTTAGCCAACTGAATCACCCAGGTGCCCCTATTCTATCCATTTTTATAATTATTTTTACCTTTTATTCCTATTTGTAAACTATTGTGTCTCCGCTCCAGACTCACTATACTCTGCTTTGTGATTTTGGAAGTACAACTCTGCTAGCCACACTTCTTCTCTGCCCACCGCTCTCTGTCTGGTTCTGCCAGTAAAGAGCACCAGTGGAAAGCGGCAAGGCTAGAGGAGGAGAAAGCTCTTATTTCCTTACAATACTTGGGATCTTCTTCACCTGAGCATCAGCAATCCCTTACCTCCGCAGCTGCTGAGGTCAGTTTGCATCGTGTCTCTACACTGGCAGAAATAGCTATGTCGTTGCTCCACTCAGAAACACCATTCCTGTGGTTTACCCTCGCAGAGATCTAGGTCTTGTAAGCAATGCCCCTTCTCTAGGGTCTTCTTTTTGTTTCCCCAGCCATAGCAGTGGGAAAGACCTGCTGAATTGCTAAGTCTATAGTAACTTAGAGATCTTTCATACCTTTTCAATTGCCTAGTCAACAACTTTACATGTACTTAACAATTATTTATATTAAAGTCTCTGTTCAAATACTTGCTGTGATTACTGTGTCTTGATAGGACCTTAATTATACAGCCATCTTTAGAGTCAACCCCTAACATTCATGGTGGTCAGTTGGCGGTAACAAGCTCAGGAAAGCTACTGAGCTCATGTTGATGTGTCTACATGTATAACATGGAATAGTTTCACTATTTATTCACCATTGCTGTGTGCCAGGCTTTGAGCTACATGCTTTACTTGCATAATCATGTTTAATTCTTGCACTGTCATGAAGGGGTACATGATATTCATTTTTCACATTTACAAAGGAGAGAGGGAGGCTTACAAAAGTTAAGCCTTTTATTGGTCTACCCTTCCCAAAGATGCTAAGTGGAAGCACTGGTATTCTTACTGTAGGAGTGTGGACAATACTAACTCCATCTCTGGCCCTCTATCTTGTTCATGTTTGCTCTGTGCCCTCTCTGGGGGTTACATGTTCCAACTGCTTAGAGATCAATATACATTAATATATATACCTTAGAAATGCCCACTGAGGCTAGAATGCAGGGAAGCTTGCTTTGGCCTCCCATGAATCTGTGAACATTTTGATCTCACTAAAATGCTCCCCCACCCCGCCGACCTTGCACATCCCCTCACTCCATAAAACCTGTAGACTGAGATTGGACTTCACAGAGAATAGCTATGTAGCTGCCAGGATCGCTGTCTACCCCATCTTCCCTGTCAGTAAGTTACCCTGAATAAAATTCTGTGTAACCTGCATGGAGCCACCTGCTTGGTTTCTCCATGTTAAAGTACCTTTTCAGTTTGGAGAATACTTTGCACTCCCCTCTCCACCTTCTAACACTTACCCTGGCTGTTTGACTACAGAGGCCTGTGCTTTAACCATAACCTATACTAACCAGTCGACCATAGCCTTGGAAAATCTAAAATTTCTATAAGCAAACTCAGTAAACATTTTAGCACCTTCTCTGGTTGTCAGAATTGGCTTCCTTTCTAGTCACTATTCCACAGACAAAAAATCCTGTTTACTTAGTCCTTCTTTCTGGCTCAGCAACTCCAGCTTCTCCAGGACTACAAGGGCACCTTTATATATGAAAACTTCCTGTGATATGGCCACTTTATTAACCTGATACGCAAATCTACAAAATTTGACTCTAAACTGATTGTTTCATTCTCCTCCTTGAAGTACTGACCAGATCTCAGTTACCATAAGAATTAAGTCTGGCATTTCAGACCCTTTGAGACTGATTTAGGCCCAGCTTCCTTTTCCAACTCCCAAGCATGGAGTACCGTTCACATCAAACTATTTTAAAAACATCCAGGGCAAGGTGTCTTTTTCTGTTCTTTTCCTCTCTATGCCATGTACAGTTCTGAGTACACAGTGCATGATTTTGTGAATAAATGCAGGAGTTAAAAACCGAAACTGTCTTGATTACTGAATGAAATGCAAAATCTTTTTCTATTTCCATAAAGTTCTCAAAGTTCTCATCTCCCCTATTTATAAAGTCAAGTTCCCTCATTCTTTTACTCATTCATTTAAACCAAAAATTTGTTGAAAGTCTTTAACTGGTCTCATTTTTCAACACTTGTCTCTCTCTATAATGCCACTTCTTCCATGAAGTCCCTCCTGAAATCCCCAGATACCAGATCTCTCTCTCTCTCTCTCTCTCTCTCTCTCTCTCTCTCTCTCTCTCCCTGCACCCCCCACCCCATTCTCCCCTCTGCCACTAAGAGTTGTTATATTACTTTCCTTATAGCATTTATCTTCATTTTTATGTTGACTAAAAAAGTTTTGTTAAGGTAAGGACTGTCTCACTCATGTTTAATTCCCCAGAGTGCCCCCCTTCTTCTTCTTCTTCTTTTTTTTATTGCAGACATTCTTTGAGTTATCTGAAGAAAGGACTCTTTGGAGAGGGCTGCCAGCTCAGCTGGGCCCAAGACACCAAGTTTTATGTATTCCATGGCCTTCAGAAGATAACGCCCTTATTCCTGCTCCCACTCACCTGTAATAAAAAGACTAGGATTCTAAAAGGAAGGACTATGGGAAATGTGAGCTTTCTGAAATTCTTCACATTCCTTAATGAAAGAGGCAGATTTTAGATTTAAAAATAGCAGCAGAGATCATTCATGATCATTGAACTATTGGATTTTAAAATAAAATGCCAATTCATTACAAAGGTTTCCGAATAAGAATTGCCTGTGGTCTTCATTTTTATTTGTACCTATTTACTGAGAAGCAGTGATGCATAGAGACTAGAAACATAGATTCTAAAATTGGCCATTTGATTTTTGAATTGCTGTTGCTATTTCCTGGGACTGTGACCTTGTGATATTATTGAACCTGTTCAATCTGCACTTTCCTCATAAATAAAACAAGAAAATACTGAGTACTCATTTCATAGGGTTGTCATAATGATTGACTAAGATAATGCATGCAAAGTGTGTCACATAATGACTAATAAATAGTAAGCACACAGGTAATGTACACTTTTAATGTTATTAACTACCTACCATCTCCCAGTCCATGCAAAACTCTCCAATATAGCTGTGGATATAGCTAATGTGACATAAGATACAGGAATTCATTTGCAAAACAATGTCAGCTCTTTACAAGAAAGTGAGAGAAACAAGGATCCACTACACTACACACGTGGGGTGGGAAGGAGTGGAGATGGATTATGTGGCTATCAAAAGTATTAATTATGGGAAAGACTTCAGGTTAGTCCTAGGGGAAGGTCAGTTCAAGTGGGACTCGGGGTTAGTGATCAGGGAAAGGCAGAAACACAATTTATGCAGCTGGTGACACTTTGTGGGTAGCTGTTATAATATATGGAGGGTCAGATACACTGAGAAAAAAAAAAAAAAAAAAAAAAAAAAAAAACAGAGGGCCGAGGGCTAAAAAGGGCTGCAGCTGAGGTTTGAGAGAAAAATCAAAGGTGACCATGATGGGTGTGGCTGGTCAAATGCAAACCTAATGGTAATATGTCTAAGATACTTTGTGTATAGGCATTTTATGTTTTCAGTGTGTGGGTAGCTGAGTCTTGCATAGACGGGTTTTCCAGTATAAGCTAAGGGAATACGCTCATGGTCTCTGCAGCCTTGGTAAGCATGGGCTCCAACCTTTGGTAGTAAAGATGTGGCTGCCATTATTGACCTTAATGGAAAAGAACATAGGAAATGTGTTGTTAGCCAAAGATAAGGTGAGTAGTGTCACATGTAGTTTTTAATATTTAATGAATCTATATGGGCACAATCCATTATGTGACAATTTAATTATATGACAAAAAAGTTTGATAAATAATATTGTGGTAGGACATCTAATTCATTATTTAACAAAGAAATCAATACTTTCATAAATCATAGTTCTCTAAAGATGTACTTTTTTTTTTCCTTCAAGTGTGTAAAAACCCTTATTCAGAATCCATAGGCAATTTATTTTCTGGTCAGGACAAGTTTGAATGGAAGTTTAATTGGACCCAGGACAGACATAAATTCTATTTACTTTTTTTTTTAACCATTACATGGAAAAGCTTTCATTACAAGTATTTTTCAGGAACCCTTAGCTGTATTCAGATAACATTTTCCTATGGTGTGTTTTAACAGCAGAAAGTGGTGGTAGCGATAAATTATGCATCAAGCTATAACAAATAAAGAATATTTTTGCATGCCCTCCTTCTTCCTGGTTTGACTTCTATATATATTAAGATAATATTTTATTTAAATATTTTTCAACAATCTTAGGTTTGTAAATATTACAGAAGATTTTACATTTACTAAATATATGCTTCCATATCAGAATGAATTTTAATTGTTGGGACACAATGTCATCATAGAAGAAAATTATTTTCTTCATTCTATTTTAAAGATTTATAATCTAGGAGATATTCCCCTCTCATTTAACTTTAATCCCATCTTATTTTGTGACTATTATAATGTCCTTTCATATAATTCACATTTATCCAGTTTGTAATTTAATAGAGTTGTGATTCTTTTGGCTGAAGTGTTATACATAACCAGCTTCACATACCAATTACAAAAATTATTGAAGAGAAGAAAACAATAACAGTATTTTTCTCACATAGACTGTTTCTGATTGCAGATCATATTAGTGAAGCACTTAAGTTTCCTGAATTTCCCAAAATAGTTAGCAGTTTAAAAAAATAGTTTCTAATGATAAAAATGACCTCTTTTACACAGAGGCCCAAACTACTAATTCTCTATAACAAATTCAGAACCAGAGACAGTCACCAAAAGCCTTCTTTGAATATAATAAAACACATTATTTGTAATTTTTCATCTCGTCTTAGCAACTTTATGGCATTAGTAACTGTCATGTATCTTATTATTAATTATTTTTTAAAGTAATGAAGCATAAAATCCTTACGGATGCATTTTCATTTTTGAATGCAGTCATTTTGTTATTTTGTAAGATCTCACTTAATAGTTCGTTGTATGACGTTTGGTTGAAAATTACTACAAGAGAATGAAGTTGTATTGCCATAACAAATGTCACAGCAGAATTAAGAGCAAGTGTAAATATTTCTGAATTGGCTGAGATTCAGACCACATAAAATCATAGTAGTTAAAATCTTGAACTTGAAACCTGCCTCTGCAATTTTCTAACTTGGGGATCTTGGACAAGTTTATTAATCATTATGTTCTTCAGTTTTCTCCTCTCTAAAGTGAGGAAAATAATACTTTTCTCATAGTGTTCAGAAGATTAAAATATTTCTTTTCATTTTAGACCTAGAGAAAAATTACAAAAATACTACAGGGAATGTACATACCTCTGTCCTGTAACGTTAAAAACTTATGTACCCAGAGTATAGTTATCAAAGCCAGGAAGTTAAAATTACCATAATACTATTAACTAAACTACAGACCTTATAAGATCACGTGCTTTTCCCCAAATGTCTTTTCTCTAAACCAGAATTAAATACAGAATCCTACATTTCATTGTATTCTTATGTCTCTTCTGACTTCCTCCAATCTGACATAGTTCTACAGTCCTACCTTGTCTGTCATGAACTTGGCATGTTTGATGAGAAATGGGCAATTATTCCAAGGATGATATCTTAATTTGGGTTTATCTGATAATTTCTAATCATTATGTTTTTTTTCTACATTTTTGATAAGCATACCACAGAGGTGATATTATGTCCTTTTCAGTGCATCATAATAAGGATTATAAGATGCCACTATTTCTTATTACTAGCCATGTTAATCTTCATCACTTGGTTAAGATGATATATGTTGGGTTTTCTTACAAGCTACTCTAACTCACTTTGTAATAGAGAAATATCTTGGGGTGGGGGATGCATTGAAACTGTAAAAATTGTTTGTCTTCTAATTTTTCCCTGATGATTTTATCATTCATCAGTAAGATTTGCCTGCAACAATCATTAGTGTGTTTTTTATCTACTTATGTGTTTGAATTTTCTTTAATTCTTCTATATTTATTAATTAGAATACTATATAAGAAAGAATTGCCTGTTTCACATTTATATACTCAATTTTTAATTTACTAGACTCATGGATATTTAGTGGTATCATTATTTATTTTGTTGCTCAAATTGCCTTGGCTTTGGCCATTAAGAACTCCTTCAGGTTGGTTCTGCCCTTTTGACAGAAGTAAAACTGCTCATTTTTGAGCACTTTCTTATTTTCCAACACCCCAAGATGTTCCAGGTTCATTTTGAAGTTTTTTTTGCTCCAACCTTGGAATCAACTACTAGTCCAAGAAGCTCTGGTTCCTTTTATTAGGAGATAATACTTTAAAAAAACAAGATCTGGGTGCTAAGTATGTTCATTGTTATTGGGGTATAATTTCTTTAAAAAACTTTTTTTTGTCTTTATTTAATTTTGAGAGAGAGCGTGTGAGCCGGGCAAGAGCAGAGAGAGAGGGAGACACAGAATGCAAAGCAGGCTCCAGGCTCCGAACTGTTAGCACAGAGCCTGACGCGGGGCTCGAGCTCACAAACTGTGAAATCATGACCTGAGCCAAAGTCAGACGCTCAACCTACTGAGCTACCCAGGCGCCCCCTTTATGCAATCTCAAATGATGTATGCACATGTACACCAACATTTCTTTCATTCTTTCTTTATTTTATGTAGTTTTTTTGTTTGTTTGTTTTAGGGACAGAGTGAGCGAGTGAGAGAAAGAGGCGGAGGGAGAGAGAGGGAGAGAGGAAAAGAATTTTAAGCAGGCTCCACACTCAGTGCAGAGACTGACATGGAGCTTGATCTCAAAACCCTGGGATCCTGACCTGAGCCAAAATCAAGAGCCAGGTACTCTTTAATCCCACATTGAACGTTTCAACCAAATATAAAATACATACATATATGCAAAATATATATATTTCTCTGCCTATATATTTACATATTAAAAACCAAAGTGATAGCTCTGATTCTAATTCAACGACAGAGGTTCATTCTAGCCTTCTTCCTTTCCTTATTTGTAGAATCTTTCTCTGATAGTAAAAAACCTGGCCCTTTTCATATATAATATAGTCACTTATTTGTTTATTCCTAGTTATAGAAAGTATAAAGTATTATAAAATTTATCAAAAATTAAAAATAAAACTACTATATGATCCAGCAACTCCACTTCTTGGTATTTATCCATATTCAAAACACTCAAAAGCTGCCTCAAAAAGATATCTGCAACCTCATGTTCATTATAGCATTATTTACAATAGCCAGAACATGGAAATAATCTATGTGTCCACCACTGAAAGAATGGATAAAGGAGATGTATATATACACACAATTAAATATTATTCAGCCATAAAAAAAGGAAATCTTGCCATTTGTGACAGCATGGATGGACTTAACACTAATGAGGGCATTACTTTATGTAAAATAAGTCAGAAAAGAAAGACAAATGGTACATGATGTCACTTGTATTTGGAATCTAAAAGAAAAAAAGAAAACAAACAAACCCTTAGATACAGAAAACAGATTGGTGGTTACTAGATGGGACGGGTGAAATGAATAAAGGTGTTCAAAGGTACAAACTTCCAGTTATAAGATAAATGCGTCTTGGGGATATAATGTACCAAAATTAGTTTTAAAGTATTAGGTAGCTATGAATTTACTAAAACATAATTCTGAGAAAGAGATTTGACTTCTAGAATACAGTATTTGTGTATTATTCCTTTAGTTTTAAACTTTACAACATCCAGTCGATATACCACAATCCAAAGTTCATTAGGTTAGCCCTTTTACTATATATGTGTTAGCTGTTATTCTTCTTGTGAATCGATTTTTCTAGAAGCTCTTAAATGTGCCAGGGAAAATTTTCCCTTTTTGGTTAACTTAGTGATAAGCTGGTGGACAAAATCCACCTCTAAACCCACTGGTCTGTTTGAGCGTCTATAGAAGAGCGTTGGGTATTGACGTTAGATGCCTCATGGGTTCACTACTCATTCTCTTTGCTCACTTCTGCACAATTTGCATCCCGTGAGCTTTGATTCCCCTTAAAAGTGACAAAATAGTACATACTTTGGAGGTTTGTTATGGAAATTAGAAGTGAAGGCATATATTTGTGAAGAATAGCCATTTAATAAAAAGGTTTTTCTTTTATAATAATAATTTGTTTTCTACATTTGCATACATGTATGTATTTTATATTTGGTTGAAACGTTCAATGTGGGATAAATGAGTAGTGTCTCAGACTCCATGTGAGTTCAACAGAGGTATCTTGGTACTCAGAATCTTTTGAATAGAAGTGCCAATATATTCAATATGAAGATAAGAAACAATGGAGGGACCTAATACAGGACATTGTGGATACCATTCTGTAGTGCTTGATAATTTGGAGAGTGATTGTGACAAACAACACTGTTGGTTACTATCTATTTACAAGTCCAAAGAAAGAAAAACAAAGAGCTAGCCATATCCCGAAGCTGAAATGTAAAAATGAACAGAACTAAGCGTAAGTTATTTCTTTCTCTATGCTCAGAATAAAAAGCAAGCCTAATATAAATTAAAAGATGGCAGTAGACAGAAAAGTGCTTCAGGCTGATAATAAGCTAAAGAACTAATTTTTATCACTTTGAATTTCCTTAAGGATTGCAATACTATACCTGTTATGGATGATTTTAAACACTGCATGCTATTTCCTGGGAAATATGTTGACAAATTCTTTTTAACCAGTGATTTAAATTTTCCTAACACATAAGCATCTTACGTCACATACATATACTCATAATTGGAGATGAAATTGACAAAAATCTGATTTAAATATTTTTATTAAAAGGGAAATATTTCCATTACTTTCCTTACTATGCTAAAAAAGACTAAATCCACATAATTTGATATGCTAGACCTAGAGTTAACAGGAACCGTGAAATAGCATGTTCTTTTGAAATATTGACCAGTTCTTTCTTTGGAATTATTTTTCCCTTATAATATTTTAAATATTCATGTTCAAAAATGGAATGAGCAACAGGACCATCAGATAATCAAATTACCATTTTATCAAGGCTAATGATAGGACTGTCTCTTTCATGAATCATCAGTGATTCATTCCACACAGCCACAAAAGCATTCAAATATGTTTATGTGGGGGTCTCTCATAACTGGATAAAAGTATCAGAAGGTTAGTTAGGCAGGATTCACTGAATAAAGTTGAAAAGTTAAGACTGGATCAAACCTGCGTGACAATTTCTTCATGCTTCCAAACAGTCTTTAAAATAAATGATAATTTTTTAAACAAAAAGTAATCTGGCTATTCAATTAATACTATAAGATGATGTAAATTGTCAGGTCTATTCAATTACATTATACCTTTTATATTAACAAGTATATCTCCATAATATTATACAAATACTTAACAGCACATCGAGAAACTGTTATGGATTCTACATAAATCTGCTTGATCACAAATCACGTGTTCTGTGATTTTGGGCAGCAGTGACTTTTATCAGGATAAAAGCTTAGACTCTCCTATGTTAGTCTGAAGCTAGAAGATAATACAAAAAGCTTTTCGAAAGTATGTTAATATATAGAATATGTTTTATATAAGAACAAAAGCTTTTCTACTACTGAATGGCTCTTCTCAGACATTTCAGAAGCTTATTTTTCACCAAGTTATATAAGATAGTGATAGTATGTGAGCACAGAAAAGCAGACTATTATTTTTCAAATTAAAAAAAATAATACATGCATATGGGAAAAAATGTACTGAAATTATAAAATTTAAAATAAAAATCTGTCATGTTTCCTATCAACACCCCACCCTTCCTATTCTAATGGGAAGTATAGTGGGGTATAAGCAGGTGTTTCTCCCAATTATATTTTTTCCCAGATTTCAATTCTAGTGTTTTATAAGGGAAAAATGAGAGGCAGATTCACAAAATTTTTGGAAGAGTTCCATTTTCTTTCTGTCCTCTGAGTCCAGGTCAGTTCAGCTCAAGTTTGAAGTTCCTAGAGTCCTTCAAAATTCCCAGGGTTTATCTCTTGCTAGAGGCTTCTTCCTGCTGGTTGCCTCTAGGTTTGCAGTTATTCAGGACTCCTCCCTGTGCCATTACTGCCGCTGTGGTGAATACAACATGTACACCTCCTGTCTGGGTCCAAAATTGCCTTGGAATGGATGAAATAGCCATGAAACAGTCATACCCTAGGACTCTCCATTTACCTCACACTACTGCACAGCCATTTCATCTATGTTTTATCCATACCTGCTCACCCAATTTCAACTCTTCCCTAGATATCATCATGGCTCACCCTCCATGACTTTACTACTCTTCCTCCCTCTACTGCCCTGCCATCACCTACTCCTCTTTCCTGGTGTCCCTTCCCCAAACCTGGCTGATTATCAATGCTACCACTGTATAAGATTTCTACAGAGCTTGTCATTCTACCTGGAGACAGCCTGAATCACTTGCTTCTGTAACTATTCCTATAATCTGCAAACAACACAGAACCAGCCTAACTCTGAGATGATTTCTGGTGCCCTGGGAGTTGCAGTGGATGCCTGCAAGCTGTCTTTTTGAACCAGTGCCAACTCTGATCAAAGACTGATCAGAACTTTGCCCAGTTGCTCTGCCTGACTCAGAGTTGCCTCTAAAGTCTTGTCCATATTGTCTCCTCTGGGTTTCCACAGTCCCTGTTTATCTTTGTATCTGGGTTTCTGGATTCAGATTAATTTAGACCATTGCCTGCATCAGGAATGGGGATTCACAAGTCACAGTGATAGTGCTCCTGGCTGCGACTAGAAGGCATCTTCCCAGAAAAGTCCTGTTTCAATGTTACAGTTCTGTGAGCTCCTCTTGAATAGGTGATCTCAAATTTGGGGATAATTCTGGGCCCAAAATACTGTCCCATATTACCAACTGCAACTTTCTCTACTGCTAGCTTACAAAACTAAACATGACAAGCAGATGCTAATGTCATTCACCAGGATGTGGTATGAACAACATATTTTTAATCACAGCTTTTATGTCAAAGAGATTCAACCTACTTGCCTCTCCTGTATCTGAGAATAATACTTATACATTTCTCTTATTTTTCAGTATCTTTTACTCCTTTGGGATTAATACAATATTTCTCATTTTCAGTAGGAGAAAATGAGGATGAATGATACAAATAAATACATGAAATTACATACAGTTATTTTTTAACATAAACAAGCATCATGCAACTATTAATTTTATGAAATATGTTCAAATAATTAAGTGGATGATCAAGCCTCAGCTACATCTCCTTGAAATCATCAACATAAAAACAATGTTTAAAATCTCTGTTGGCTGTTAGAAGAATCAGACTAACAGGCTGGGCCAATATTCTGCTAAGCTGCCTATTGCTGTGTGATCTAGAGTGGGACTGAGGGTTTGCCTCTATAGTTCTGTTCTAGAGAATTTTTCTAAGCCACAGTCAGTGGTCTGGGCAAGCGTGGAGGCCTAATACAGCAGACTATTCTGTTAAATCTTAACATTGCAAAATGTCAGAAGCCACGTTAAATAATATATTTCCTTGTTTATAAACTTGTGAGAAAATGTTTCCATATACTTACACCTGAATTTTTGAAAACTTTGATCTTGCTGAAGACAGACATCAAAATGCATGGCTTTTATGATGTTTGACAAAGTATATATGAGATAAATACTGGAGATAGATGTGGGAAGTCAAAGGCAATGGAAGAGTGAACATGAAAGCTGGTTGGGCTGAAGACTAAGAAAAAGATGAACATTTGCTAAGTAACTTCTACTCCACACTCTACTCGGCTCTTTAGATGCAGTGTATCATTGAGTTCTCATGGCAGTCCTATTATATAGTCATTATTCACCCCATTTCAAGACTAGATAGACCAAAGTATGCCAAATTTCTGAACAAAAGCATATATGCTATTCAGAATTCCTGTGTTGTAGTCAGCAAAAACTTGCTAACTTAGGCCAAAAGCCAACCAACCAACCAAACAAAATTACACAAAAAACCTCAACTTATGTGTATATGAAGATGATATGGTGGTTCACAGAATAAGAGAAGCTAAAGACACAAACTGAGAACTGCAGGCAGTTCTAGTGTTTAGGTAGTAGATGTTCAATGGAAAAAAAGGACTTCTTCAAAGTCATCACCAAAATAACTGACAAAAACAGAGGCAAAACCAGAAATAAGGACTCTGATCACAGGCCTAAATTTAGTATTTGTTATGGACTAAACTGTGTTCCCCGAAGTTCATTTGTTGAAGCCATAACCCCAAGTACCTCAGTATGTGGCTGACTGTAGTTGGAGATAGGGCCTTTAAAAAGGTGATTCAAATGAGGCCATTAAGGTGGACCCTAACTCCATCTGGCCAGTGTCTCTACAAGAAGAGGAGATTTGGGGCACCTGGCGGCTCAGGTCATGATTTCATGGCTTGTGGGTTCGAGCCCCGTATTGGGCTCTGTGCCAACAGCTCAGAACCTGCAGCCTGCTTCAGATCTGTGTCTCCCTCTCTCTCTGTCCCTCCACATCTCACACTCTGTCTCTCTTTCTCTCTCTCAAGAATAAATGAACATTAAAAATAAAGAAGAAGAAGAAGAAGAAGAAGAAGAAGAAGAAGAAGAGGAGGAAGAGGAGGAGGAGGAGGAGGAGGAGGAGGAGGAGGAGGAGGAGGAGGAGGAGGAGGAGATTTAAGCACGCAGAGAAACACCAGAGCTGAGTGTACACAGAGGGAAGACCAGGGAGGACACAGTAAGTAGATGCTGACTGCAGGAGCAGGGCCTCAGGACAAATGGAGCCTGCCAATATGTTGATGTTGAACTTCTAGCCTCCAGAGCTGGGAGAGAAAAATCCTGCTGTTGGAGCTACCCAGTGTGTGATGTTTTGCTATGGCAGCACTAGCAAACTAATACAGTGTTCTTTCCATGACATTGTCTCTTTAATTAATGAATTTTGTTTAAGCATGATTTTGTAAGGTAAATATTCTGCACAAATGCATCAATTGGAGGCATTTGTTGTATGTGTTGGCTCTAACTCATCAATGCTTGTTGGGGTCAAGGTAGCATAGTGGATAAGAGGGAAAGCTCTGGGCACAGAAAGCACAAATCTCTGCTCTGTGACTTACCAGCTGGTTGTAGCTGGTTGTCCTTTGGTCAAATTTCTTTTTCTTTCTTTTTCTTTCTTTCTTTCTTTCTTTCTTTCTTTCTTTCTTTCTTTCTTTCTTTCTTTCTTTCGAGACAGAGAGCAGGTGGAGGGGCAGAGAGAGAGAGAGAGAGAGAGAGAGAGAGAGAGAGAGAATCCCAAGCAGGGTCCACACTCAGTGGAGAGCCTGATGTGGGGCTTGATCCCATGACCCTGGGATAATTACCTGAGCTGAAGTCAAGAGTTGGGCGTTCAACTGACTGAGCCACCCAGGTGTCCCTCTTTGTTCAAAATTTTAACCATTCCCTGTGTTCTTCCTCATCACTAAAGTGGGGGTGATCATTGTATCCAGCTCATACAGTTGTTGTGCAGATTAAACAAACTAATCCATGTAAAGCACTCCAGACATGGCTTGGCCTAAACAGTTTGCTTCACTTACATTTCATGGGAGGTGAGAGACAAGGGGAATGGAAAAGCATTTCTGTGGGTGCAGTCTTCCCAGTCAGGCCATGATCCCATATCATAATTAGTCTGTTTGGTTAGCGGTCCCTACAAGGGAATCCTTCAAAACTCTCTAAGAACACTTACCTTCCTCATCTAATTTTGACCTCTTTACCCCTATTATTTCCTTTTTTCTTTTTGCAACTGAGGAGAAGGTGGGTCCGACATTTCCAGTGCCCATTTTATTTCGCTTCCATTTTAACCCCCAACCTAAAATAACTCTTTTGGCCCTGACTTACAATAGAGTCATAAAAATATCACCATCCAAGGATCTTCTGTAACTACCAGCTTTGTACTCCGAAGTATTTGTATGTCTGATTTCATGTAGAGAGACAGGGTGATACATTCAGGAAATATTTGTTTTTATTGCTTTGTATCTTACCACCTGTTCTATAAATCATCTTTCTTTTTGTATTTTGATATAATAAATGCTATTAAAAACAATAACTGGTGCTAAAACATTAAAATACTTTGTTCTTGCTAGTATCAAGCTATATCCCCACTACAATTTGTACCTTGAAAAGTGTGAGTTTAATTAAAATTACAATAATCCTGTAAATAAGTTTCGACATCACGCCCTGTGGGCTAAGCAAGTAATATTCATCTGAAAGGCACAATGCTTTAATGCATTTCTCTTTGTTCTTTCAGCAAACGGAATAAAAAATGTATTTTCCACAACCTATTCAACTAGACATTTGATTAACACATTTTTCATTGTATTGTTATCGTGACAGCAATGGCTCTTATAGCAATTTAGCATAATAGATGAAGAGATGGGTCATTCAAATATGCAATTTATTTTTCACCTACAAAAAATTACATATCCACATATAGATGACTTTATTGGATACATCTTTAGCACATAATACATGTGTATTTTTGAAATTTGTTACATGAAAAATCTGCTCATGTGATTATATTTCTAATCAGTGTACTATAGAAGTTAAAATGGTCTTTCAGTGATCTGAATCCCATACATAGTGATACTCTTCATGTGACAATATGATTCTTCTTGGTATATTATTTCCAGCTTCTGTTTTTCATTCATTTTGAAGATTTGCGATTATTTTTCAAATTTTATTTCCTTGGTTCTATGGCATTTCGTAAGGATTTTGCTGTAACTTACCTCGCCATGATGCAATCAATGTTAGGCATTATTCATCAAGCTCAGGTATTCCCAAATGCCAGAGAAATGAATTAACAGGTAAGGCCGGAGGCACTTCCCAGATATACCTGAACAGGCTAATGCACAACGCCAAGCACAATATGTGACAGCTCAGCAGTGACAAAGGCACTGAATCTATCATTTCCTTCCCAAGGTCTATTTGCCAGGTGCTCAACCAGGACTTGCTTGATAGTCTTGTTTACAGATAAGGACATTATAGGATTTTACTGAGGTTAAGTGACTTTTCCAATGTCACGCTGCAAGTTGGTGGCAATTCATGTTTATAGCTCACAGTCCTGCTTTACAGTTCTTTGCTAAGCCTGATGAATTATTTTAATTTTTAGTCCAGAGAAGGGAGGTATGTTAGCATCTCACAGAGACTGGCACAATTAAAATGTGCCAAATAAATGAATTAACTAATGCATGAAGAGATCATTTCATTAATTATTTGCTAAACCATTTCTAGATAACTATATAACTTGGCATTTGCTCATGCAATTGCTTGTTATTTTAGTTTAAATCTTTCTGGTAGTGCTGAGAGAGTGAAACTTTTTCTGTCCTAGGTGACTAAGTGGTTCCTAGTTATTTCTCAGCTCTAACACCTTCTCATAGGCACACACACACACACACACACACACACACACACACACAGAGCAAAAAACAACATACGATTCATGCCCTGCCAGTAATTTGCTCCCCTGGGGCAGACTAGGGATTTGAGGTAGTTTCCAACTATTTTATCCATTAGAGCTGTTGTAAAAACATTACCATAAACTGGGTGGCTTATAAACAAGAAACATTTATTTCTCACAGTCTAAGGGGCTGGGAAGTCCAAGATCATGGAGTGTGCAGATGAAAGGTCTGGTGAAAGCCCATTTCTTAGATGGCCATCTTTTTGCTGTCACATCATGAGGCAGAAGGAGGTAGGGTGCTCTGTGAGCCTCTTTTTTAAAAAAAATTAAAGTTTATTTATTTTTGAGAGAGAGAGAGCACGCACCCAAGCAGGGGTGGGGAGGGGTGGGGGAAGCAGAGAGAGAGAGAGGGGCACAGAATCCAAAGCAGGCTCCAGGCTCTGAGCTGTCAGCACAGGGGCTGACACGGGTCTTGAACCCACAAACCATGAGATCATGACATGAGCCAAAGTCAGACACTTAACCACCTGAACCACCCAGGTGCTCCTGGGGCCTCTGTTAAAAGAACTCTAATCCTATTCTACCCTAAGAAATGAAGCACCTCCCAAAGGTCCCACCTCCTAATACCATCATACTGGGCATTAGGTTTTAACATAGGAATTTTAGGGGAACACAAACACTCAGTGCACAGCACCAACTGAGTGAGAAACCAGGTTTTGCAGTAATTGTGGGTTTTCTTTCCCCATTGCCAGGGAGCCAGCAGCAAATAAGAAAAGACATCTGACATGCTGACCATGCCCCACATCTATGCACATGACTGATTTCCTTTTTTTCTTTACACACTTTATTCCTGCCTCCTCCTGATTTCAGAGGGATCCAGATTTATTATCTTGTCATATGTATACAATAGAGGGTTATTTTCATCTTCTCTAGTACTCGCGTTCAGACCTTGGATAACATCACTTTGGTTCCATCTCAAACACAGAATCCCTGTTGTGCCCTACACCCTTGTGATTTCAAATATTTGCTCATTTATACCATAAGCTGGAGAGTGGGAACTCTCTCACTATCATCCAAGCAAGAGAGTATTTACCAGAGGCTTGTGCTTAACACTAACAACACATAACAAGATCCCACCCCCCCAAAATTTGTGGTTTCTCTTCCGTTCTAGGCTGAGTCTTGTTATAAAAATTATTGTTTTACTACTTGGATTCTGAAAGATCCATTTAATTATTAATATTTTCCATTGAGTAGAATTGAAATTACATGTACTGTTTCCTTTGAAAATAATGAAATGTATTATAGTGATGAAATGCATTATATCATACATTTTTTCTTAATTATATTTATTATTTTATCCAATTTTTCAGCAATTATGGAAATAAAAAAATTAAATGTTAAAGTCAGAAGACAAAACACTGACTCTATTGAAAGATCCAGTTAGGGGCACCTGGGTGGCTCAGTCAGTTAAGTGGCCAGCTTCAGGTCAGGTCATTATCTCAGGGTTCATGAGTTCAAGCCCCACATTGTGCTCTGTGCTGAGAGCTTAGAACCCGGAGCTGCTTTGGATTCTGTGTCTCCCTCTCTCTCTGCCTCTACTCTGCTCACGCTCTGCCTCTCTCTCTCTCTCTCCTAATTAATAACCATTAATGAAAATTTAAAATAAAGGAAAGATTCAGTTAAATTTATGTGCCCGCGCACACACACACATTGTAGTTTCTGAATTTAAATTCAGTATTGAATTTAGCTAAGAGAAAGGTGTTTCTAGATTTATGTTTTCTATTTGTCCTCCTCTCTATCTCTTGACATAAGAAGGAGTCACTAAATTTAATTTTAGAATAAAGCTTTAGGATAACCATGGCTTAAGGACTCTCAGATAGATAGATTTAACCATAGATATTCTACCTGAACTCATATTGTTTATGTTTTTAAAAGTATATTTATTGTTTAAGAGATATCATACCCATGAGGAAGTCATGTATCTCAAACTTTCTAATCTTTGTTCATTTCTCTATTTACCACTCAGGTAGCTTGGGTTGAAGTCTCCCCATGGTGCCAGTGAAAATGAAGGATACAAAGACAGTCAGATAAGGGAGGAAGCAGCAGCAGCAAGAAATGCTCAGGGACTTGGGGCCCCTTTTTCTATCTGTCCAAAGATGGAAAAAGTTAGGAAACATAAAACAAAGGTGCATGAAGCAATCTATCATGGCAATGTCAATTTCCAGAATTTCCAGATAAGGCTGGCAATCTGCTTAGAAGGGGGCATTTGATGACTTAATGATTCATTTGCAAAGACAGCAAGCACGTTATTTTTACTTAGATTATATTATTGATCAAGTTTGCTGCTAACATATTCTGTGAAGATGTGTCTATTTACACAGACTGAGGGAACAGTCTAAGGAAACATCAGCTGTGCATAATCAAGAAAATTGTTACTATATTCAGGTACCTCTGGAGAAGGACAATATGGATTTTGGATGAACTTAACTTCAAGCCCTCCTTCACTGAAGTGACTTTTTAGAAACATCTATGTCATAAGACACAACCTGCAGGACAATTACTAGGAGGTAGTTAGTTGCACATGGGTCCAGCTCTTTGCAAAATGCGTGAAGTTGGTTTCACGGGACTTCAAATGAGAGACGTATATGGTCAATGCAATTACATAAACAATTCTGCACAAGTCACTCTACATTATGTCAACTCTGTATATACTCAACACTTTTGGAATGATGAGTGCCAGTATATGAGTTAAAGAAAGAAGGTTTCTCCCTTAGAAACAATTTATATTAATTTGTTGGGATTTGTAATTAACTGCATTTTAAAAACAACTAAAAACATTCATTACCCTGCATTTTATTTATTGTGGGAATCCTATTAATTACAAGTTGGAAACTAAAGGGGAAACAACAAAAATGACCCAAATTTTAGATATTTCTAGGTGTGAGCAAATAAAACATAAACATTCCATGTGGAAGAGAACAATAACTTTTGACAGATTTTCTTAATTTTAAATAGACAAAACTTGTCTTAGACAAAAGTAGATACAACAACTTTTTAGATTACTCAGGGAAAAACGTTTTATTGTCAAAGAGGCATGAAATGACATAGTTGTTAAGATCTGATTTGTTTCTTGAAAACTGAGTTGGAAAACCGAATGTTTTCATCTTAACAGTTAACAAGGACTAGCTGGGAACTAAAAAAACATAAAAGTGATCCCCAGTGAATAAAAGGATTATATATCAAGTAGGATAGTATGCTTATTCTGTTTGAACTCATTTAAGGTTTGGAAATCATTAGGGGTTAAGTTCTAAAACCCAAAGCTTTATAACTTATGTTAACTCACACAATATACAGTACACTTTTTTCTGTCCCAAAGGATTGAAAACTACCACCGTCATAATATATTCAAAGTTAACTAATTTATAGTCATCAATCATTCCTGCCACTTTTGGTATCCATTTATGTTCCTAGACTTTGTTTTAGGATTACAGCCAAAATTCACACATGCCGGAAAAGAATATTAAACAAGGAAAAATATCTCTTAAACCACACAAGGATTAATTTCATGTTCAGAGACACCATTTACTGCAGAAATAATTAATACAGGCAAACAAGTGAGCATCCCCTGAGATGCGCTTCATTTATACTCTGAACCCCTATTACATACCTCTTCCCTTCCAAATACAGTCTTTCTGTGTTGACCATACCTTAACATTTTCCCTATCAATTTTTGAAAAATCAAATAAAACAATCCTTCAAGGAAATTGAAGCTTAGAAAATGTAAATTTTATTAGTTATGCACAAGGATTCTTAGCTATGTATTAACAGTTTAAGGGATTAGAGAGTTGTTTCATCTTCTAAATTTGAACTGCTGGAAATGACAGTTGATGTGAGAAATTTCTTAGCGGCTGCCATCTGCATGCTAAAGCCAGTTGCTTTCATACATGAATAATATGCCTATCTGAGGGCATAGCTGAGCAGTTATCTTTATCCCTTACATCGTGAAAATGTGAGATGCTCTTGCTCTCTCTGGAACTGTTAAACACAATCCATTTAGATTTGCTCCTTGAGGTGAACTACAGAGCTCAAATGAAGATTTTATACTTCAGGGGCTGACACCCAAATGTGGAGGGGAAGGTTACCGTGTAGAGGGGCACAAACTAAACACATAAGTGAGTCAGTTAATTCAAAAGAGGAATGTAAACTAAGATGAAGGAAGAAACAACAAAATTGTGCTTACCTATGGATTTTAGAGCTGGAAAAACAAGAACCCTTTACACTAATAAAATGGGGACATTTCAGGAAATACATGGACTACTTCTAGAAGTTATTTGAGCCCTTTCAGCTCCTTGAAATAGAAACATATTAAATGGTACATGAGTCTACATGAAAACAAATTATGAATGAAAATGTGCGATTTCCTAAGTGGCACGATGGATTGATGTATTGCTTTTTACTATTATTAGAGATAAGAATGACAATAATAATATTTTATTATTATATTAATGATATCATATTTAGTATTAGTATTAGTGTTTAAACTAGACATTCTAAGTTATTTGTACATTGACCTAGCATCAGCATTAGACATGTTTGATAATTACCCCCAGGAAATATTCTCTCTCTCTCTTTGGTTTCTTGGGACTTCCTGGATTCTTCTTTGGCAGTCTCCTTTGTTGACCCCACTTCACTTTCCTAACCCAGGACTCCTCTCTCAGACTCTGTGCTTCACTCTCTGCCCTCACTGTCTAGGTGCTGTCATCCAGGATCTGCCTCTAGATATGCTTTTAATCCTTGAGATTCCTCAGTCTGTATCTCTAGCCTAGGTCTCTCCCCAGTACTGTGGGTTTTTATATCCAACTTTCTGCTCATATCTTCACTGGACATCTAGTACGTATATCAAACAACACATACAGTACTGACCTCTTCCCTTAAAACTACTCTTAGGACAATGTTCTCCATTTCAGTAAATGGTTGCCCCAACCTTCAGTTGCTCAGAAAAGAATCCCTGTAACTATCACATTATTAAAGTCTTTCTTTGGCTTGCTGGTCTATCCTTAAGCTATGTTGACTGTATCTAAAAGTACATTTTGACTCAAAGTACTTCTTACTATCTCCACTATTACCCTACTGAATTAATGCAATAACCCATCTTTCACCTGGATCATTTCACTGAATCAGTTGCCTGCCTTGACCTTTGCCCTCCCCCTCAATCTTTCAAAATACAAAAGGCACATGGATCCTTCCAAAATAATGTATTTTTTTCCTCTGCTCAAAACCCTCCAATGGCTTCCTATCTCACTCTGAGTAATAAGTATCATTACACAAGCTTACAAAGTTCTCTATTTTATCCCATCCCTTCTTCCCTACAAAAGCACAGTCTCTGTTAATATGCCCCTTAGTTATTCTTTTCTACTCATACTGACTTCCCTTTGCTCCTCAAACATGTCAAGCATTTTGATGCCCCAGAGCCTTTGCTCTGTCTGGAATGTTTTTCTCTCTGATATCCACACAGCTCCCTCCCTTACTTCCTTCAGGTCTGCTCAAATCACTTCCTCAGTGATGCCTTCCCTAACCTCCTTACTTAAAATTTCTCCTTTCACTGCATTTTGTATATTTTCTTTTTGCTAATTTTTCTCCATTGCACTTACTACCACCTGACTCAATGTGTTTTCTTATTTCTTGTCTTCCACACTCCATGTATGCTCCATGAGAAGAGCGGTTTCTGGCTGTGTTTACTAGAGTAACTCAGGTGCTCAGAAAAGAACCTCATATAATACCTTAATGAGTTATTGAATGAGTATATTTTGTATACTCTTTATTTGTACATTTCACATACATAGTTCAAAAAATGCAGTACAGAGAATAAGAATAAAATATCTTGATGACTTCCACACATAAGCTGGTTTAAAAGCTTTACTGTTTATTTTAATAAAAATCAAATTCTGTTATAAAATGAGGACTTTTATTAAAATTAACATTTTATAACCAACTGCTTTGCCATCATGTGGACAAATTAGGATATCAAAAATTAATGGGTGAATTTATGTAATTTTACTAGAAAAGAGATGATATTAAGAGATTGATTAAGGAAACTTCATTAAATGGATGATGATGGGGGGATAAATATAATTTTGTGATTAGAAGGTACAGCATTAGAAATGATTTGTTATTGCATTAGTAAAACTGAAAAATATTCTCCTTTTATACTATTCACTATTTATTTATTTTGCTAGCTGGACTAGCAAACAAGTGTCTTCTAAAATATACTTTTTAGATACTACAATTTTCCAGAAAGACATTCTCATGGACATTGGTGATGCTTTCTGGGTAGTCAGCATGTTTAAAATACTCCTTCCATAGTTGGGATATTTCTAAGTTTACTAATCAAGATACAAGGCAGAAAAACTGACTCCTTAGGCACTTTGGAGGCTAAAGTCTAGTCATGTGACTTGGTGTCACCAATCAGATTCACTCATATACAACATTGCCACAGAAGGGAGTTAAGAAAACAACCACCATTGGGTGCTTGGGTGGCACTGTTGGTTAAGCATTGGACCTCTTGATTCTGCTCAGATCGTGATCCCGTGGTCCGGATGAGGGATTGAGCCCTGGTCAGGCTAGGCATGGAGCCTGCTTAAAATTCTCTCTCCCTCTGCCTTTGTCCCCAGCTCTTGCACTTTTCTCTTGAAAGAAAGAAAGAAAGAAAGAAAGAAAGAAAGAAAGAAAGAAAGAAAGAAACAAGTACTACTTGCAAGGTTCTGTTCTTAGCCCTAAGACTAAATCAATAATTGTATGTTGAACGTAAGCCATCTCTATATTTTAATTGTTTATTACAGTTTATAACTTGTACAATCAAAACTTATAAAGTAGTTTCATGTAACGGAAAAATGAATAAATTAGCAACTTTTTCTCATAAAGCTATTATCTGTAGTGTTTCCCAGGTAAGGCTATAATCATTTTTTTCTTTACTGGAGAAAGCCTATGTCTTATGATTCTTTATATAATCAACAGCCCATTATACCTTCCTGGGTACAGAGGTACTCAATAGATAACAATTATGATAAAATATTTTAGTTGTAATCAATGGATTCATTAGAAATCAGGAAGTGAGAGGACCCATCACAATGGAAAGAACAAGAATTTCAGAATCATCCAGTCCTACTGGATGACCTTAGGATTTGCCTGAACTGCCCTTTACTTCACTTTTCCTTCTGTAAAATGGGGATGACAGTGCCTACTTTGCAGGACTGCAATAATTAAATTAAGCAATATATTTTAAAATTGTTGGCACCTAATAAGTACTCACTTCAAATTGTAACTAGCACTTATAAAGTTAAAGAATTTAGAACAACCTACATTCTAGATGTGCAAACATAATCCTGTTTGAGTCTGCAGAACATGTCATATCTAACTGCATGGAAAGATAGTTTAGAGCATAGTTTAGGCAAAATGTGTCAGATAGCTGTAAATCCTTATATGAGGTCAAAATTGCTGGTGTGCATTAATAAATAGTTAGGAACTTGGACCTAAATGTTTCTGTCTGTACTAGGACATAAGCCATGTAACTATATGCAAATTATTTAACAGCAATTTAGCCACGATTTGCAGAGTAATAATATCTATTTCCACCAAGGTTACTCTAATTAGAACCAATGAGACTCATTAAAACTAAAAAAACACATCTAGTACACCAACTCCTTAGCAGACAAAAATGAAATCGAGCACATTTGTGTGATATCTCTTCTTTTCTTATTTACCTTCCGGTAAGGTGCTTCTGCAATGTTTCTTTAGTGATTTGCATTCCTTAATACACTCAAATGTGTGTATAAAAATGTTCTAATCAATACACATATTGGAAGAGTAGTTAATCCTGCATTTTATTATTCAGATGCAAATGTAGAGGATCATGGTAGAAAAGGCTGGAAGTCTGTTTTGCCTGAAGGATTTCAGACAGTACATGGATTGATGCTTCACTGGCTTCTCAGTGAAAAGAGTGAACAGTACCAGAGACCTAAGAGGAAGGTGAGATCGCAGGATTCTGTGGAGTATGACAGTAGATCAGAGGCAGGGCAAGTCAGGGGCAGGCTGTCTGCATCAGAGAAGCCTGTCAGAGGATATCTGGAACTCAGCACCTGGCTGGGCTTCCGTGGTAGAATTTTCTTTACTGACAGGTGCCTGGGACACCTGTAGCCTCCCAGAATTCTCTTTAGGAATAGAAACCACATTGTAAGCCAAGCAATGGTATATATGTAGAATCTTGACAGGTGGAAAGGATAAAAGAAAAGATTCTAGGCAAAGGAACAACATGTGAAGAGTTGTCAGTTTTGAAAATGAATGACACATTTTGGGAACTGTTAGTGGTCAATGGCTGGAGTCCAGAGAGCATTAAGGAAATGAGGAGGAATAAAACTGGAAAGATAGATTTGGCCTAGAAAATGAAGAATCTTGCATGCTAAGCTATCTGACTCTAGGTTTACTGAGTATAGATAGATAAAGTGATGGGTGAGAGGGGATAGGACCGTTGATAGATCTTACCCAACGATCTCTCTTTTCTCCACAGAGAAGGATGCATGCAAGGTCAGAGGATAAAGGGAATAGTCAGTTTAGGCTACTAAGGAGGCTATTGATGCCTCCTTTTGAGAAGTTGAATGGATAAAATAAGCAGAAATGAATGGGAAAAGGATTGAACCAGAAACAATAAAACATATGTGGAAGACACAGCCCATGATGGTATTAACTGGCATATTTGTATGATTAATCACTAGACCGACATTTCACCATAATTAACATTTTGTTTGACATTTCAGTATGTATTACTGCCAAATTATGGAGTGATTTCTTTATATACACTCTGACTTAAAAAAATGTGTAAAGTAGATTTACTATGATTTTACTTTAAAAATCCCTTTGAATAGGGGTGCCTGGGTGGCTCTGTTGGTTAAGCGTCTGATTTCAGCTCAAGTCATGATTTCACGGTTGGTGAGTTTGAGCCCCACATTGGGTTCTGCACTGTCAGTGGGGAGCCTGCATTGGATCCTCTGTCCCCCTCTCCCGCTGCCCCTCCCCTGTTCGTGCTCACTCTCTCTCTCTCTCTCCCCCTCTCTCTCTCAAAAATAAATAAGACTTTAAAAAATAAAACAAAATAAAAAAACCCTTTGAATAAAACTGGTGATAGGAACAAATACTTCTATAAGCACCTATTTTTCCAAATACTATTTTTCTAAGTGCTTTAGAAATATTAACTCATAAAAACTTCACAGCAACCTATATGGAGTGGGTACTATTATTATTTTCATTCCACAGGTGAAGAACTCGGGCTCAGAGAGGTTGAGAATTTCTCCAAAGTTCCATGCTTAGCAGGTGGTGAAGTTAGGATTTGAATTCAGGCAGTTCCCAAACATTAGACCGTGCTTAAGAAAATATGTAATAGGATCAAAGAATGTCCATAATTACTTGGCACCACCTGAGCTAGATTTTTGGTTCTACCACCTTCTTATCGTGGGGTGCTTGCAAGAATTTGTGTAAAACCATTTTCAGCAGGTAATGTAAGGTGGATTGCAATTCTGCAGTGAACGTACAGTTTGGTTAGGACTTGCAAGACCACAGTGTAAGAAGCTACTATCTGCTGAAAAGAGGAGTGAATATATACACACAGCAGTGCTTATACACAGGCGGTAAATGCACAATGCTATTTAAGTAGAATAATCAAATGACATAAAATCTCCAACATATATAAACATGCAAAAAATGAAGCAAAAGGATCAGCCTAAATGCTTTTCTTGCCAAACAAAAGATAAACTAAAAACGGTTATTCTTATATACAATGTTTGCAGTGATAGGGCTTTTTCTGTACACATCGAAAGTTAAAAACAAAATACAAAGCAATTTCAGTTTATCATTTGCTTCTCTAGCACATACCTTTTACTCCAATATTTAAATAGAGATTATTTTGTTTTTGCTGTTAGTACAAACCCAGGCCCAACCAGTATTTTATTATTTTTTTATGTATAACATAGGGTTAGAACTGGTCTCTAAGCATCAGTGTTCACAAGCTAATTAAGAAGCCATACATTTTGCCAATGGTCATGTAAATATATTTTATTTCATATACATGTAAATATATTTTATTTCATAACTTTGTGTCTGCTGATGGTAGAGCCATTTACAGAATGGTGAATATTAAGCAAATAAAAATTAGTATTAGATAATTAAGTGATGCATTTCATCAGCTTTAATGTCACTCATATTTTCCTATCCTGAATTAGGAGTTCTGATATCCCCAGTCACATAAAACACAGTGACTACAAACTCTCCAACTGTGGTTCAAATGAAAGTTATATCGGGGGTTCCGGAAGATGGCGGCGTAGGAGGACGCGGGGCTCACAGCGCGTCCTGCCGATCACTTAGATTCCACCTACACCTGCCTAAAGAACCCAGAAAACCGCCAGAGGATTAGCAGAAGGGAGTCTCCGGAGTCAAGCGCAGACCAGAGGCCCACGGAAGAGGGTAGGAAGGGCGGCGAGGCGGTGCGCGCTCCACGGACTGGCGGGAGGGAGCCGGGGCGGAGGGGCGGCTCCCCGGCCAAGCAGAGCCCCCGAGTCGGGCTGGCAAAAGCGGAGGGGCCGGACAGACTGTGTTCCGACAGCAAGCGCGACTTAGCGTCTGGGAGGTCAGAAGTTAACAGCTCTGCGCGGAAAGCAGGAAGGCTGGAGGACAAAGGGAGGGAGAGCTGCTGAGCCCCCGGACGGCAGAGCTCAGCTTGGCGGGGAACAAAGGCGCCAGCGCCATCTCCCCCGCCCATCCCCCAGCCAAAATCCCAAAGGGAACCAGTTCCTGCCAGGGAACTTGCTCGCTCCGCGCAAACACCCAACTCTGTGCTTCTGCGGAGCCAAACCTCCGGCAGCGGATCTGACTCCCTCCCGCTGCCACAGGGCCCCTCCTGAAGTGGATCACCTAAGGAGAAGCGAGCTAAGCCTGCCCCTCCAGCCCCCGTGCACCTTGCCTACCCACCCCAGCTAATACGCCAGATCCCCAGCAACACAAGCCTGGCAGTGTGCAAGTAGCCCAGACGGGACACGCCACCCCACAGTGAATCCCGCCCCTAGGAGAGGGGAAGAGAAGGCACACACCAGTCTGACTGTGGCCCCAGCAGTGGGCTGGGGGCAGACATCGGGTCGGACTGCGGCCCCGCCCACTAACTCCAGTTATACACCACAGCACAGGGGAAGTGCCCTGCAGGTCCTCACCACGCCAGGGACTCTCCAAAATGACCAAACGGAAGAATTCCCCTCAGAAGAATCTCCAGGAAATAACAACAGCTAATGAACTGATCAAAAAGGATTTAAATAATATAACAGAAAGTGAATTTAGAATAATAGTCATAAAATTAATCGCTGGGCTTGAAAACAGTATACAGGACAGCAGAGAATCTCTTGCCACAAAGATCGAGGGACTAAGGAACAGTCACGAGGAGTTGAAAAACGCTTTAAACAAATTGCAAAACAAAATGGAATCCACGATGGCTCGGCTTGAAGAGGCAGAGGAGAGAATAGGTGAACTAGAAGATAAAGTTATGGAGAAAGAGGAAGCTGAAAGAAAGAGAGATAAAAAAATCCAGGAGTATGAGGGGAAAATTAGAGAACTAAGTGATACACTAAAAAAAAATAATATACGCATAATTGGTATCCCAGAGGAGGAAGAGAGAGGGAAGGGTGCTGAAGGGGTACTTGAACAAATTATAGCTGAGAACTTCCCTGAACTGGGGAAGGAAAAAGGCATTGAAATCCAAGAGGCACAGAGAACTCCCTTCAGACGTAACTTGAATCGATCTTCTGCACGACATATCATAGTGAAACTGGCAAAATACAAGGATAAAGAGAAAATTCTGAAAGCAGCAAGGGATAAACGTGCCCTCACATATAAAGGGAGACCTATAAGACTCGTGACTGATCTCTCCTTTGAAACTTGGCAGGCCAGAAAGGCTTGGCACGATATCTACAGTGTGCTAAACAGAAAAAATATGCAGCCGAGAATCCTTTATCCAGCAAGTCTGTCATTTAGAATAGAAGGAGAGATAAAGGTCTTCCCAAACAAACAAAAACTGAAGGAATTTGTCACCACGAAACCAGCCCTACAAGAGATCCTAAGGGGGATCCTGTGAGACAAAGTACCAGAGACATCACTACAAGCATAAAACATACAGACATCACAATGACTCTAAACCCATATCTTTCTATAATAACACTGAATGTAAATGGATTAAATGCGCCAACTAAAAGACATAGGGTATCAGAATGGATAAAAAAACAAGACCCATCTATTTGCTGTCTACAAGAGACTCATTTTAGATCTGAGGACACCTTTAGATTGAGAGTGAGGGGATGGAGAACTATTTATCATGCTCCTGGAAGCCAAAAGAAAGCTGGAGTAGCCATACTTATATCAGACAAACTAGACTTTAAATTAAAGGCTGTAACAAGAGATGAAGAAGGGCATTATATAATAATCACAGGGTCTATCCACCAGGAAGAGCTAACTATTATAAATGTCTATGCGCCAAATACCCGAGCCCCCAGATATATAAAACAATTACTCATACACATAAGCAACCTTATTGATAAGAATGTGGTCATTGCAGGGGACTTTAACACCCCACTTACAGAAATGGATAGATCATCTAGACACACAGTCAATAAAGAAACAAGGGCCCTGAATGATACATTGGATCAGATGGACTCGACAGATATATTTAGAACTCTGCATCCCAAAGCAACAGAATATACTTTCTTCTCGAGTGCACATGGAACATTCTCCAAGATAGATCATATAGTGGGTCACAAAACAGCCCTTCATAAGTTTACAAGAATTGAAATTATACCATGCATACTTTCAGAACACAATGTTATGAAGCTTGAAATCAACCACAGGAAAAGTCTGGAAAACCTCCAAAAGCATGGAGGTTAAAGAACACCCTACTAACGAATGAGTGGGTCAACCAGGCAATTAGAGAAGAAATTAAAACATATATGGAAACAAACGAAAATGAAAATACAACAATCCAAACGCTTTGGGATGCAGCGAAGGCAGTCCTGAGAGGAAAATACATTGCAATCCAGGCCTATCTCAAGAAACAAGAAAAATCCCAAATACAAAATCTAACAGCACACCTAAAGGAAATAGAAGCAGAACAGCAAAGGCAGCCTAAACCCAGCAGAAGAAGAGAAATAATAAAGATCAGAGCAGAAATAAACAATATAGAATCTAAAAAAACTGTAGAGCAGATCAACGAAACCAAGAGTTGGTTTTTTGAAAAAATAAACAAAATTGACAAACCTCTAGCCAGGCTTCTCAAAAAGAAAAGGGAGATGACCCAAATAGATAAAATCATGAATGAAAATGGAATGATTACAACCAATCCCTCAGAGATACAAACAATTATCAGGGAATACTATGAAAAATTATATGCCAGCAAATTGGACAACCTGGAAGAAATGGACAAATTTCTAAACACCCACACTCTTCCAAAACTCAATCAGGAGGAAATAGAAAGCTTGAACAGACCCATAACCAGCGAAGAAATTGAATCGGTTATCAAAAATCTCCCAACAAATAAGAGTCCAGGACCAGATGGCTTCCCAGGGGAGTTCTACCAGACATTTAAAGCAGAGATAATACCTATCCTTCTCAAGCTATTCCAAGAAATAGAAAGGGAAGGAAAACTTCCAGACTCATTCTATGAAGCCAGTATTACTTTGATTCCTAAACCAGACAGAGACCCAGTAAAAAAAGAGAACTACAGGCCAATATCCCTGATGAATATGGATGCAAAAATTCTTAATAAGATACTAGCAAATCGAATTCAACAGCATATAAAAAGAATTATTCACCATGATCAAGTGGGATTCATTCCTGGGATGCAGGGCTGGTTCAACATTCGCAAATCGATCAACGTGATACATCACATTAACAAAAAAAAAGAGAAGAACCATATGATCCTGTCAATCGATGCAGAAAAGGCCTTTGACAAAATCCAGCACCCTTTCTTAATAAAAACCCTTGAGAAAGTCGGGATAGAAGGAACATACTTAAAGATCATAAAGGCCATTTATGAAAAGCCCACAGCTAACATCATCCTCAACGGGGAAAAACTGAGAGCTTTTTCCCTGAGATCAGGAACACGACAGGGATGCCCACTGTCACCGCTGCTGTTTAATATAGTGCTGGAAGTTCTAGCATCAGCAATCAGACAACAAAAGGAAATCAAAGGCATCAAAATTGGCAAAGATGAAGTCAAGCTTTCGCTTTTTGCAGATGACATGATATTATACATGGAAAATCCGATAGACTCCACCAAAAGTCTGCTAGAACTGATACATGAATTCAGCAAAGTTGCAGGATACAAAATCAATGTGCAGAAATCAGTTGCATTCTTATACACTAACAATGAAGCAACAGAAAGACAAATGAAGAAACTGATCCCATTCACAATTGCACCAAGAAGCATAAAATACCTAGGAATAAATCTAACCAAAGATGTAAAAGATCTGTATGCTGAAAACTATAGAAAGCTTATGCAGGTAATTGAAGAAGATATAAAGAAATGGAAAGACATTCCCTGCTCATGGATTGGAAGAATAAATATTGTCAAAATGTCAATACTGCCCAAAGCTATCTACACATTCAATGCAATCCCAATCAAAATTGCACCAGCATTCTTCTCGAAACTAGAACAAGCCATCCTAAAATTCATATGGAACCACAAAAGGCCCCGAATAGCCAAAGTAATTTTGAAGAAGAAGACCAAAGCAGGAGGCATCACAATCCCAGACTTTAGCCTCTACTACAAAGCTGTCATCATCAAGACAGCATGGTATTGGCATAAAAACAGACACATAGACCAATGGAATAGAATAGAAACCCCAGAACTAGACCCACAAACGTATGGCCAACTCATCTTTGACAAAGCAGGAAAGAACATCCAATGGAAAAAAGACAGTCTCTTTAACAAATGGTGCTGGGAGAACTGGACAGCAACATGCAGAAGGTTGAAACTAGACCACTCTCTCACACCATTCACAAAAATAAACTCAAAATGGATAAAGGACCTGAATGTGAGACAGGAAACCATCAAAACCTTAGAGGAGAAAGCAGGAAAAGACCTCTCTGACCTCAGCCGTAGCAATCTCTTACTCGGCACATCCCCAAAGGCAAGGGAATTAAAAGCAAAAGTGAATTACTGGGACCTTATGAAGATAAAAAGCTTCTGCACAGCAAAGGAAACAACCAACAAAACTAAAAGGCAACCAACGGAATGGGAAAAGATATTTGCAAATGACACATCGGACAAAGGGCTAGTATCCAAAATCTATAAAGAGCTCATCAAACTCCACACCAGAAAAACAAATAACCCAGTGAAGAAATGGGCAGAAAACATGAATAGACACTTCTCTAAAGAAGACATCCGGATGGCCAACAGGCACATGAAAAGATGCTCAACGTCGCTCCTTATCAGGGAAATACAAATCAAAACCACACTCAGATACCACCTCACGCCAGTCAGAGTGGCCAAAATGAAGAAATCAGGAGACTATAGATGCTGGAGAGGATGTGGAGAAACAGGAACCCTCTTGCACTGTTGGTGGGAATGCAAATTGGTGCAGCCGCTCTGGAAAACAGTATGGAGGTTCCTCAGAAAATTAAAAATAGACCTACCCTATGACCCAGCAATAGCACTGCTAGGAATTTATCAAGGGATACAGGAGTACTGATGCATAGGGGCACCTGTACCCCAATGTTTATAGCGGCACTCTCAACAATAGCCAAATTATGGAAAGAGCCTAAATGTCCATCAACTGATGAATGGATAAAGAAATTGTGGTTTATATACACAATGGAATACTACGTGGCAATGAGAAAAAATGAAATATGGCCTTTTGTAGCAACATGGATGGAACTGGAGAGTGTGATGCTAAGTGAAATAAGCCATACAGAGAAAGACAGATACCATATGGTTTCACTCTTATGTGGATCCTGAGAAACATAACAGAAACCCATGGGGGAGGGGAAGGAAAAAAAAAAAAAAAAAAAAAAGGTTAGAGTGGGAGAGAGCCAAAGCATAAGAGACTGTTAAAAACTGAGAACAAACTGAGGGTTGATGGGGGGTGGGAGGGAGGGCAGGGTGGGTGATGGGTATTGAGGAGGGCACCTTTTGGGATGAGCACTGGGTGTTGTATGGAAACCAATTTGACAGTAAATTTCATATATTAAAAAATAAAAAAAAAAAAATGAAAGTTATATCAGCAAGCATAGTTTTGTTTTGTTTTGTTTTGTTTTGTTTTGTTTTGTTTTTGCTTTGCAATAAACCTTTTATTTACAAATGGGTTTTTATTATCCATAGAAAATGCAAATGATACCAAACTCATTCAAGATTAATTTTCATTTGAGAAGTGCAAAATTTGTTGCTCTTCCTTTACATGGGCAAATATCCATAGCTTCCATCAATGTTTCATGAGAATGAACAGCATATTAAAGGAAACCTCAGGGAGAAATGGCATTTAGTCATATATACAGATAACTCTGACATTTGGTGGGACAAAGAAACATCACTTTGACATTAGCCTGTGCTAAGATTTTAAAATAAAACGTGGCATTGTTCTTTCTTTTGTTTCATTGAGATAAATTCACTGAGCACCATTTATATTCCCTCCTACTTACTGGTTACAATTTTATGTACAAAAGTGTTCAATTTCCTCCACTGAAAATATTTTATATTTGCAAGCCTTAAACTCAGCAACACTGATACTTATTTTTATTATTATTTAATTTGTATCAGTTTTGCCTAGCTTAGAGTAAGAGAAAATTCCTTGGGAGCTTCATTAAGACTTCCAGCTGAATCAGAAAAGAGAACAGTTTCTCTCAGAGTAAATAACCACTGAGAGCTCCAAGTGATGTGGGGTGCCAATCATGGGATCTGAGTTCACCCCAGCTGAATGATTTAACAATTTTGAGTTATATTACCCAGGAGGGCTGTGCTGTTATGAATCTATCCTCCTCAGTAGGTTTTGCAGTTGAAACTCCTGTCTAATGGTGTGTGCTAATACATAATGATAATGTCCTTCACCGAGCCTCTCTCTAATGGTGTGTGTTACTTTGTAATGATAATATGCCGGAGTGCAACAATAACTTTAATATCCCTACTCTGTGGAGAAGAATGTACTTCAAATATTACAGTGCTTATGAATGATCTCAACTCCTGGCTGTCCCAAATTGGAAAACTGAGAGTAAATAAAATGAAGAAGAAAGATAAACCCGATTTTGTCAATTCACCACACAAGACGAGGAATTGCTCTGCAGCAGTTGATTAGGATACACAATAAGTTTGAAGGAGTAGGGGAATATTTTTTTTTCTATCCCTTTCCTCTCACTCTCTCTATTCTAACATACATAGATGCTCAGGGGTTTATGTGTACTTACTCTCCAAGTGGCCCTTGGAAGGGGTTCCTTTTTAGTGGAACAGATTGTTAAGGGAATTACTATGCTGAAATACTCCTGGGGGGTGAAGATACTTTAGGTTTGCTTGCAGGTTCTCCCATCATTGTTTTCAACTAACACAGCAGCGTATTAAGAGTAAATCAAATTAATGCTTAATGTTTTACACCAGAGTACTTAGAGCTTTATTTATCCTGGAAAAGTCACCTACTGAAAACATCCATGACTTTTATTAAGATCAGTCATTTTTAAATAATATGGGATGTGGGTGTCATGGTCTAATAATAAGGAGAAATACTATATTATTTTAAAAGAACATACAGGTGAGAAAACAAAATACCTACTTTATTCCTATGGGAACATTGTATCATAGGAGTTGTCAGGTGAGTGTGGAGAATCAGATAATACAATATTGAAACTTGTGAAAAATGCTAACAACCATATATATCTTATAGGGTAAGGAGAGATGAGGCAATTATTTTTATAAAAATCTATTCAAGTCCTTATTTCCTGACTTTCCTTTTTAATTTGCGTTTCAGTTTTAGTTTGCTTCAGGTAAAGATGCCACAATAGTTCAATTAATAAAACAGTGATTGTGAAAATCTCTATAAACAACTAAGCTTTATGATAAGTTAATAGTAAAAAGAAATAATTGCTATTTACTGAGCATTTACAATGTGCCAAGCACAGAGTCGTACTTTTACATTTATCAACTCACTTAATTCTTCACGAAATCCTATGATACAGGTGCTATTCATGCTCTTATGTAAAAAGTCAAAATCATGCCCAAGGTCAATCCGATAAACAAAACAGGAGTGAAGAGCAGCTTATTCTATCTGAATCAGGATTGTAAGTTCTTTTTAAGGATGGAGACATGGTAAAATCCTCCCTCTTGTAAGTTTTATAAGTTATCTTTGAGACCAAGAACTTAAGCGGTCTATAGATCTGTCATTTTTTTACTCATATACCAAGTTCATACCAAAAGTCTCAGAGTAGAAGGGTGACTACACCAAAGAAGCTCTCTAGCTTTCCCTTCTGGCCTGTGCAGTGGCTACGTTCATAGTCATCCTTTGATAATTCTCACTCACTGAAAAAATAGAGGAATAATAAAAATATCTTATGAGATATACTGAATTATTTTAACACCATTGTAGCAATAATGACAATAAAACCAATCTACTGAAAAACCCCAACTTTAACAGATATAACTAACCCTTGTTAAGGTCCAGACAGAGGTTTTCTGTTTTTTGTTTTTTGTTTTTTTTTCTAGATTATAACATTAACTAAGACAATATGAGTTAAAGGAAAGTAAACATTAATGCAGGGGTTTCCCCATTGATGACACATTGCAAGTAAAAATCTTTAGATGATGTGCAGTAAAGGGTTAACTCAACAGGCCTAGGGTGTTCAAGTCCTGCACATTCTAAAAATGAATGGTCCCTTGAGAGGCTCTTGGGAGATGACTTCTAAGCCATTGCAATACCTCTCATGAGAGTGTCTTTGTATACCTGGGGCTTTGAACAATTCCAGGTAGTTTATTGCAACGGTGTGATTTATGGTGAATGCTCGTTTTTTTAGTTTTTGTTTTGTTGACCTTATGTGTTGGGTCATGCTATGCCGATCACACTTGAGGGAGTGGTGGGAGACTAGAGACTGAGTAACTAAATTCAGTCATATAGGCAGTTCATGCCTACGTGACCAACTCCAATAAAAACCCTAGACTCAAGGCTCAGTAGAGCTTCTCTAGTTGGTATAATGTATACATGTTGTCACATATGCTTGCTTGGAGAATTAAGAACTGCTTCTGAAAATTCAGTGGAAGAAGACAACCAGAAGCTCTGGACTCCACTCTGGCTTTTCTTTGCCAATTTTAATCTATATTGCTTAGCTGCAATAAACTGTAACTATGGGTATAATAGCTCTCCTGAGCTCTCTTGAGTCCTTCTACTGAATCATCAAACCAGAAGATGGTTCTGGGGACCCAGAAAAAAAATGCCAATAATACATCAAGGAAACCATGGAGTGGAGAGCTTCAGAGGATGCACACAGGACTTGGGATAAAGCATGTAAGATGTTTCTATCTGTTGGACAAAAATGAACTCCTAGAAGGCAGATAGCAAGAACTGACACTCAATTTCTTCACTCCCTTGAGGTTTTATAGCTTTCAAATTTGCTCAACTTTGGAAATTTCCCAAGATCCAACTATTAAGTATGATTGCAAAGTACATACAGAGAAAGAAGAAAGGTTTTATTTGGGGGAAAAAAAGGTAAGTTAGGGAATTTGTTGATAATGTGTATCAAAAAATTATAAGCATATCTATTTCTAATTAACTTTTGAAAAATTAACCTTCAAGAAACTTCAAGGTATAGTTATTGACAATATGGCTTATTAAGTGTTTATGTGGCACTTTTAAGAGGGTGGTCCCATTTTAAGACACCACGAGTTGAGCCCAAGACCAGCAACTTCTCAGTTTCAAATTGGGATTTAAAAAAAAGGTCAGAACTATTCAGGACTCAGGAGGATTAATCTTCAACCAAACTCTGCCACTTGCTAGTTTTGTAAATTGGGTGATTTATTTACATTCTTTTTTTTTTTTTTTTAATTTTTTTTTCAACGTTTTTTATTTATTTTTGGCACAGAGAGAGACAGAGCATGAATGGGGGAGGGGCAGAGAGAGAGGGAGACACAGAATCGGAAACAGGCTCCAGGCTCTGAGCCATCAGCCCAGAGCCTGACGCGGGGCTCGAACTCACGGACCGCGAGATCGTGACCTGGCTGAAGTCGGACGCTTAGCCGACTGCGCCACCCAGGCGCCCCGATTTATTTACATTCTGAGCCTCTTGTTTCTCATCTAAAAATAGGAATACTGAATTGCATATCTTCTTTCTTATAAAAGTCAAAACTGATGCCATTGTAACCCTGTTTGCACACTGCAAAGCAATATGCAAATACATTGAATTATTAGTTTTTAATTAATAAAGTAAAAATATGTGGTTTACATAAGTGGTTTTTAAAGATAGGATTATGAGATATGAAGGCGCAAACAAGGTTAAAGCATTAATCCATATTTACTGACTATATTCCACCTTCTCCAAAAATTCAGTTTTGGTCCTTGCCTATTTCTAGATATAATCTCACAAGGTCTTTGTTTGTACTTCTCTTGTGACAAATATCTTACTATACTTTTCAATACTGTCACTTGTGTTCCTCTATATAAATTCCTTGAGAACAAAGGCGATCTTGGTAACCCCTCTATCACATAGAACTGCATGTTGAAAATGCATGCTCAGAAGTCTGTTAAATGAAACAGTTCTTATTATTAAGCAATTTGATCTCACTGTCCAGGTGAGACTAATAAGTTAGTGTGCATTAGTGACCAAAATTCTGGGTTAGAACAGGAAATCTCAATCCAGACTTTCCATTTACAAATAAATAAAGAAAATAAAACTGAACAACTTGATTGACCTTAAAAAAAAAAAAGCAAAAAAATCACCCTAGACCAATTGATTCAGACTCTCAAGTAATAAGAAACAAAGTATCAATGTTATTATTTTTTTAATCTCCCAGTTAGCTATAATAAGTGGAGAGATCAAAGAGCCATGGATCTAGAGTCAGAATTTAAGTTTAATTCCCTTTGCTGGAAATTTTGAATGTTTAAATAATAGATTTATGTTAAATGCATGGAACTTCAATTGAGTTTTGGCCATAATCTTGTCAACAAAGAGAAATTATTTTTGAAAAATACCATGTCTGATGGTGAGGAGCTGAGGAAGCTAGCTTTCTTTAACATTTAGTAGTAAGTGAAGTATGATAGTTTCTAACTATGTCACCCCCATTTGTTTCAAATTATTTATGCACAGACATAAACAAGCCATTATTTAGTACAGTTAATAACCCATGACAAGTTTCCTTAAAATAAATGGGGTCTCAAAATTCAATTTTATTTATTAGCCAATTTGAATTTTTTTCCTAGGCATTTATCCATCAAACATGGCACTGTTATTGCACATGCATTATGCAGCATGTCAAATTAAACCATTGTTGATAAAACAAACATTAGTTATTGAAATGATCCAAATGCCAGCTTGAAATGCTGTGTTGCAGCTAATAAATATGCCTAACTTCCAGTGCAGAAAGAGTGGGCAAACATGATAATTTGATTTCTATGCATGTATTTCATAAAAGTAATGAAAAAAGGAGCTCTCACAAAGAACAATGGGTTCGTCTTCTATTTTAGTGCTAGGCATATGGTGTTGGCATGAATAAGTGATAATGGTGTAACAAGTATTATGAGACATACTAGCAAGTTCTCTCATTTTGTTTCTTTATCTAAAACCACATTTATTAGCATCTTTAATCATGTGAAAAGGCCTTTCCAGTGCTCAATTTGATATTTCCAAGGCTCATCTTTCCTAGAATTAGGAAGATGGCCTGAGATATAGGGATTCAGTCCCATTACAAGGAAGGGACCAAACTCCACATGTTTTTATCACTTAAGTGATAAAGTAAAGAATCCATTTGTTATATGTAAACTTCTTGAACACATACTGATAAGCGTATTTCAAAGCTCTGAGTTTCACCTTGATCCTGCATTCTAATTGAAAGTATTTGTTGAGCTGGTTTGAAGACAATCTATGACAACCTGACAAGGGCTTCATCTAAAATGAACTGAACTTAGTTTTACAGAGGGAGCTAGAATTCTCACAAACAATTTTACATGCTTAGTATTTCTATGTTCCCCTCCTTTTCTCCACAGCATCTCCCAGCATTTCCCAGGAAAGAACATTTAAGGTTCTGCGAAGAATCCGATGAACCAGTGAAATCCTCTCATTTTTTTTCAAAAACTTAAAATAATACATATATTTTGGATAGAAACATAACTCCCATTTTAAAATATAACTAGTTGCAGAAAGTTAGATTTAAGATATTAATATTCTCCTTTCTCTCAACTTTTATAAAGCATATACTTCGCCAGCTGAGCAAATCCTTGAGAGAAATAAACTTTTACTAATAACTGATATGAGTTAAGTGATCTACATATAACTGTCCCTCATATACACCACCTTCTTTCCTACAAATGCAATCATTGTCTTCCTGGGAGACAAGCAACACTCTGGGCATAGGGGATATCTGTGAATATTACAGACTCTGCCTCTGTCCTTAAGGAGCTTGCTTTTTGACCATGAAAACGGATGTTTAAACAGACATCTACAATTAAAAGAACATTATAACAAGTGTGTAGCTGTGGGAGGAAGAGAGTGCTATAGACACATATTTTAAAAGACAATATGGGCAGAGAAGCATTAGGATAGACTTTCTGAAGGGAGTAATATTTAAACAGACATTCAGAGTTAATAGTATTTCTCCAGGCAAACCCTGAGGTGGGGGTAGGGGAAAAAGAGAGAAGAGAGAGAGAAGGTATCGCAGACACACCTGAAAGCATTTGCAAAGAACTGGAAAAAAGAGGGAATGTGCCATGCTCTAAGAATTAAAATATAGTTATTATTTTTAATACTTAATATCTATAGAAAAGGTTCTCAACCTTTGCACTATTGACATTTTTGGCTGGATCATTCTTTGTTGTATGTCTGTATGGGGAAAGTGTTGTCCCGTCCCATGTATTATAGGGTGTTAGGCAGCATCCCTGACCTCTACACCCTAGATGCTGGTAGCAACCCCATCCTAAGTTGTGAAAAACAACACTGACTACTTGCATTGCCAAATGTCCCGCAGGAGGCAAAACCACCCCAGTTGACAACCACTGGTATGGAGATAAGGGACTTGAGGGTGAGATGGGTGTATATGTGACAAAAGATGAGACTGTAGAGACAGCGAAGGTGAATGCCCATCCACCACAGCTTGTTTCCATTCTGTCCTCCCACATGCAAACCGAAGCCTTTTGCCAAGACAGAGCCCTCCACAATCCTGTCCTTCTCTTTCCATTCAAAGCACGGGCAAGTTAACAGAATGCATGACACTCCGAAAAGACAAAATAGCATTGTCAAAATGTCTAACCCCCAAAAGAGGGGTTAGAGAGGAAGGTACCCTATGACATACACATATGGCAGACAGACAAGATAGTAGGGTGAGGAAATACTCAGAAGTTAGATTTTGAAATCGTTTGGATAACATATTAAGAAGTTTGAATTTTATCCAGAAGTTTGTAGAACTCTATGGAAGTTGTGTAAGCAGGGGCTTTCTCTTTAAAGAGAATCGCTCTGACAGCTCTATGGATTTGCAAGGAATTGGATGGGGCAGGAAATACTTGGAGGCAAGAAAACCAGTTAGAAAAAACGGTTTATAATCTTAGTGAGAAATGTTGAGGGTCAGAGCTTTCCTATGTGAATGGAAAGAAAACAGATTTGATTTTTACCAGATAGTATCAATATTTATTCATCACAAATGTTTTAATGTGGTGAGGGAGAAGGAGATGTCAAGATGATTTACATTTACTTGGTGATTAGTAATGTCATTTACCAATTATGGGAAATAAGTTCTGTGAATGTTAAAAACTCAAGGAATTTTCTATAATGTGGTAGAAATTGAGGTAACATGGATCATCCAGTCTTGTACCGCATGGAATGAAGTGTGAATCAGAAAGAGAAACATTTAGTACATCATGCTTTCTTTGTGAGAATAACATATAGGAAGATATATTTCAACCTCAAAAATTACTTTTAATACAACTGTAGAATAGAGCTTTATAAAAACATGGCCATTTTAGCATCAGTTATTTTCAAGTTTGTACGACAAAATAAGTATTTACTACAGTACAGTAAACAAAATATAGAGGTAGATGTCCAAGAAGTATTTATTTTGAAAGTTAAGTATTAATCAGTCACATTAAAAATGCAAAAGGGTATACATTCACAGGATTTCTAAGTTACCAATGATTTGTTTTTTTATTTACACTTAAATTATGCTGTATTTTTCAAATATTTAGCTTCATACGGAAAATCATGGGAAACATATTAACATTGGATATAGATAAGAACATAAAATATATATCATAATGATTCTTAGTGAAAATTAATATTTGTTTTCTTTATTATTTGTAAAAATGAGTCCAGTATAACAGAATGGGACCTTGCCCAAAGTAGTAAATAGTATAATATGAACATTGCTCTCTTCTTCCCTCTCTACCTCCCTTCCCTGCTTTTATTTACCTTTATACTTTTATTTTTAGTTTAAAGCAGATACAAACAAGTAATGGATGAGATACACCAATTTGCAGATGCAGAGACAAAACCAAGAACCAGTTAATATTACTGTAAAAGTAAGTCACTATTGCTTTCCCCAAGGTATGACTGACTTTATTTTAGATAATGTGCCATCTGAGACATATGTCTCTGTTCCCTAGAGACTTTTGAAATAATTACATTTAGGTTGCCCTTCTTTCATCAAGAGGTTGAAGATGCTATCAATCTATTTCTATTCCACAGAGCTTAGAAAGCTTCAGTGGAATCTTGGATGCTTTATAGCAAATATTGTGGAGAAATTCACACCATAAAAATGTTCCTCCATTAATCTTTGGAGTGTTTTGCTCTGGTCTGATCATAGTTCTTGCAATGACATTATAGTGTGTTTACTGTTTGAACTCTAGTTTCTAAAACCGGATCCACAGTGTGCTAAGGGATGTTGCAGTTCTATAGATTTAGGGCAAAATTAGGTCACAACACAATGCTGGAGTTGGTGTTAACCCAGCCTATGTTAGAGGCACCAGAGCACCAGAGGAAAAATATTACCCCCGCTTTTTTAAAGAAAATTCAAGAAATCCTTTTATTTCTCCAGTAGAATGGACTTCCTTTTCCAGAAAACTGACATTCTGCCGTAAGGAACAAAATTTATAGACCATATACACAATACATCCTAGAGATTAAATGATTGTGTTGGAAAAAATAGAAGATATCTAGTCTAGTCTTCCTCCAAATAATAGAATTCTGTCTACAGCATCCTTGAAAGACAATGATCTTATTTACACAACGCCTCTGCTCTACTGACGGACAGTCCATAGTGAGTCAAACTTAATATTCCAATTTGTATTTTCTACTCAGCTTTCCCTAACAAACAAGGAGGGAGAATATCTACTTCCACGTGAATAGGATAGTCCTTTAAATATTTGAGGATAATTGGCGTATCTCCCTGTGTTCTTTAATTCCCTATGCTAACTACTCCCAATCTCCCCAACTTTTTCTGTGATTTACAAACCTCCCATTATCCCTGATTCCTTTCTCTGGGCAATCTGTAACTTGTCTTACCCTTAGTGTAATATTCTGATCTGGCCACTAGACTCTCCTGTGGAAGAATTCTGCATTAAAACACCTAAATAATACTATAATCTCATGTACAACTTGTATACAACTAAAATTCTAGGACATTTTACCCATCCAATCACTTATTTTTGACACCACATAAAATGGTTTACATTTTTTTTCCAACTCAATCCCATCTTGGTTATGATGCTTGATTCCACTTACACAAGATTGTTAAACATAGACTTTCAGAACCATGAAATCCTAGATTTGAATCCCAACTCTGGGTTAAGAGTTCTGCTCTAAACACTTGGCGTAATCTAAATATTTGATCTACATCTTTATTGCCTGCATCTGAAACTTTGACAAAAATGTTAAAGAAGAAAAAAAAATAGAATACTCTTGTGATCCTTTGCCTATAAACATTTTAGAAAGATTAGTTCCATTACTGAAAAAGTTAGCATAGCCATTCAACAAATTTTGAAATCATTCAAATATTTTAATCAGACCATATTTTTCTCTACTATTTACAAGGTTGCTGTGTGATTTGTAGAAGGCCTTGCTGAAATACAATTGTACATGTACATGTGATTATATTCATTTGCTAGCCTTGAAAATCTTGTCAGTTTGACATATCTTGTTTCTTCTCAGGGTATACTGGTTCCTCCTATTTAACTTTTGCTTGTATAAATGTAAAAGTCATCTATTTGATGAATTATAATTTACCTAGAAGTTAAGGTTGGTTTCTTGGTCTGTGGCTGTGCCCACCCATTCAGCAAGCAGGCCAATCCTCTACCTATACATTATTATGCTAATTGCATACTGTCTATAATAGAGTAGATGCACAAAGTCAAGATTCTATTAAACATACTCCCATGTGAAAGTATTGAAACTATCCAGGATTTGGGCAGCATAACTGCAATAAAGATTAACTGAAGAAGTCTGGCCCGGATCCAATTATTAAAGTGTTTCTTTAAAAAATGTTTAATACAAAACTAACCTTATAATGTCTTATTCTAAAAGGAATTGATATCCAAATATATTAACACAAAAGGTCAGAAGTTGGGTATCTTAAGATTATAATACATTTACTAAGCATTAATGTTTAATGAAAAGAAAGTTTTGATTAGCTGGGTTATGTTACTTCTACAGCATGATTATACACATATGGCTTAAGCTCAAACTTATGTCTCCAGGTGTATTCAAACTGTCTCTATTTGTGCCATAACAATACAGAAATTCCTTTCTGTCATACCTACCTCACTGGCAACTTTGACAACAATGAGCTGTTTATTTAGCAATAATATATTTACCACATAGTAAATGGATTTAGGTAGATAAGATCATCCACAGAACTTAACATCTAATTGTAGAGTCAGTCTATTATGAAACCATGGTCTTTCACACAGGCAGTTCATTTTATTTTAGAGCTGAGAGACTGTCATTGATGTCTAAGGGTAATTTCCTTCTTCTTTTTTTTTTTCTTTTGTAAACAACCGACTAAGACTTTCGGTGTAATGTGTAAGAGCTCCAAGATATGTTGCATATGTCACTGTGTAACATGACCGGAAACTATAAGACAAATTCGTATCTTAATCACAAACTTCTAGCTTGGTGTGCCACTGACCAACCATACCAACTAGGATGGAGCCTTATTCCTCTCTAGACATGCAAATCCAGGCAACTACTGTACACATGGTATGAAGCAAACAACACTCCACATAGAATAACTGAATGCATCCAAAAGAACAAAACAGGAGCTTCGATAAACAGCCAAGATAAAAAAAAAAAAAAAAACATTTCTAAAGGGCGTATTTGGCGGGGTGCGGGGGGTGGGAAATTGTAGGACATCTTTTTGAAATCATTTATTCGTTAATCACAGTCAAGCGGCCAATGTTCAATGCCATTTTTATTTTGGAAATCTAATAAGTATATTACTATTGACCTACATTCATGTTTGTTTTTTAGTTTTGCTTAGTTATCTTTTCTAATTCTTCAAGAATTGAGCAAATATTTGTATAATTTCAAAGAATAAATGTACATATTTATGTTGCTCTATTGTTACCAGAGAATGACTTTCTGATGATTTGTAACACATTTACTTTGGTAAGTTAAAGTATTTAGAAAGTGAAATAGAAAATTGAAGAGGAAGAAATATGAGAAGAAATATCTCTTTAATTTGTGTCATTAGTCATATGTTCTTATTTTGGAAAAGTTGGAGACTATACTACGATCCATACAATGTTTTGGTAAAAGCATTTAAAAATATTTATTTATTTTGAGAGAGAGAGAGTAGGAAAGAGGGAGAGCATGGGTGGGAAAGAGGCAGAGGCAGAAAGAGGGAGAGAGAGATTCCTAAGCAGGCTTCAGGCTGTGAGCACAGAGCTGGATGGGGGCTCAATGTCATAAACTGCGAGATAATGACCTGAGCTGAAATCAAAAGTTTGACGCTTAAGCGACTAAGCCACCCAGGTGCCCTGGTAAAACCATTTTTAAATCATTAATATAGAAGGCTTTTTAAAATATATATATTTTTAATTAACATAATTCAAATGGGTAGGTCTTTAGGGAGTAATTTAGGGTTGTGAGTCACTTTGGGTTGCCTTTAAAGTATTTAATGGTATTCAAATATAAAATAATGCAATTATATATGATTTTCTACCTGCTGTTTTCCAAACAGATTATATAGTTTCTTCATGGTCATTGCATGGTCATAAAGAATACAGTATTTTTAAAGAATATGAAATACTAATTGACAGAGAGGTTTTAAAGAATTAGGAATGAATTCCTTAATTATTACATTGACATTTCCTTTTAGATATGAAATTTGCAATTTTCCCCACTTTCTTTCCCATCTTAATATGATCGGATCCCTTCAATTTTATATCAATGGTACCAACACAAACAAAACTTCACAATTTACCTAATAAATTGGTGATGGGTATTAAGGAGGGCACTTGTGATGAGCACCGGGTGTTACATATAAGTGATGATCACTAAATTCTACTTCTGAAACTCATATTACATTGTATATTAACTAACTAGAATTCAAATAAAAACTTGAAACATTAAAAAAATCAAATGATAGACATTTTAATTGAATTTTTTATTAAGATAACTAACATGTAGCTACAAAAAATAAGGCAGAGACCCTGTGTACCCTTTACCAAGTTTCCTGTATGGTAATATTTTATAAAACTATAGTACAAAATCACAAACACAGAGGGAGGGAGGCAAACCATAAAAGATTCTTAAATACAGAGAACAGACTCAGGGGAAAACAGGTGATGGCACTGAGAAGCGCACTTGTTGGGATGAGTACTGGGTGTTGTACATAAGCGATAAATCACGGGAACCTACCCCCAAAACCAAGAGCACACTGTATACACTGTATGTTAGCCAACTGGACAATAAATTATACTTAATTTTTTTAAAGTGGGATAAATAGGGAAAAAAGATATTAACATCGATATATTCTCCCACCTAATTCATATTTCCCTAATTTTACCTGTATTCATTTGTGTGTATTTAGTTCTATAAAATTTCATCACATTTATTCACTACCACATTCAACCAACAGTTCTATACCTTCACAAGGGTCCGTTGAATTTCCATTTTATAACTACATTCCCCTCTGTTGTGTCCCCCCGCCGCAACACAGGCAATTGCTAATCTGTTCCCCATTTCTAAAATTTGCCATTTGAAATAACTTACCTAAATGGAATTATATAGTATGCCACCTTTTGGTATTGTTTCTTTTCCCTCAGTGCTTATTCAGTGACTCTTAGGAAATACATTCAAGATGTCACATCTACTGTCACATCAGTAATCTGTTGCTTTTTTTGCTGACTAATATTCCATGATAGGAGTGTACAATTTAGCCACTCACCCATAGAAGATATTGATGTGTTGGCTAGCTTTTGACTATTATGACTAAACCTGTTGTAAATATTCATGTGCAAAATTTTATGTAAGTTTTCATTTCCCTGGAATAAATGGCAAGAATACAATAGTTGGTCATATGACAATGGATAATTACACATTTAATTATATTTTTAAAACCTGCCAAATTGTCTTGCAGAGTAGTTGTACCATGTTTGTGTTCTCAACAGCAAAGTACATCCTTGCTGATATATAGTGTTCTTTATTTTTTTTATTTTAGCTGTTGAGATAGTTGCTTAGAGCTATCTTATTGTGGTTTCAATTTGTATTTCTCTGATGACTTAGGATATAGAATACCTCTTCATATGCTTATTTATCATCGACAAATCTTCCCCTATGAAATAAATGTCTTATCATGTGTTTTGTCCATTTTCTATTTTTTTTACATTATTGAGTTCTGAGAGTTGCTCATATATTCTAGATATTTGTCCTTTGTTGGATATGTGGTTTGCAAGTATTTTTGCCTAATTCAAAGCTTTATTTCCCCCATTGTTTTCATATTGCCTTCCATGGAACAAGAGTTTAAGTTTCATTGTAGTCCATTTTATTAATTTTTTCTTTTATGAATTATTCTTTTTGTTTCCATTCTAAAGAGGTACTCTAAAGAGGGCAATCTTAAAAATCCCCTCCCTTTTTTTTCCTAAAAAAAATGTCCTTTGTTTTCTCCTAAAAATTTAATAGTTTTATGTTTTCACTTAAGTCCTTCTTTCATTTGAACTCACTATTTGTCTAAGGTTTGGGTTGGATTTATTTATTTTTTTCCTATGGGTGCCCAGTTGCTCCAGTGCCATTTATTACATGGCTAGGATGTTTCAATATAAATTTTAGTTAAATATGTATCCTACTGCTATGATAGTATAGATAAAGTCACTGCCAAATTGACAAAGGGATTTATATTTTTATTCAGAGCACTTCTTTTTATATGATATATCAAGTCATGAACAGAACTTTGCTATCATGTAATCTTCAGAGCACCTTCTGTTGATTGCCCAGTAGTTTAAGTCAAGCTCCAATGGGAATGAGGGAAAAATTTACTTTGAGGACCATCTGTGTTTGTTCAGCTTGTGATCTTTACCTGCATTTTACAAATGATGATGCCAAGGCTCAGAGAGTTGAAAGATTCATTCCACGCTTGTCTAATCAGTAAATGTCAGTTCTACCTGATGCCAAATTCTTCTAATCTTTTCACTACTCAAAGTGCCTCTCATTGGATTCTTGGATGTTTTCCCTATATTCTAGATGTGCAGTTCTTTGTCATTAGTCTAAATATATTCTTTAACACATCTTCTTCTATTACATAGTGATACTCGAAGCATTATCCCATTTTAATTTATTTTCCCCGAAGATTATTGACAATGGAACACGCTATAAGGATATGAAAACATACCATTCTAACAGCAAACAATTAAAAACAAATGCAAATGTTTGTACTTATTTTCAGGTTTATAGTTGCCTTCTCTATATAAATACTCACTATAATAGGGCCTTACTCTTTTTCTAATTTTGAATAGATACATCTTTTATTCTTAACATATTTTCAAGAAATAAACATTTTCTTCCAGAGCCTATGCTTTGGATCTGAAGGCAGGCTTTGTATATATTACAAGCAGCCAGCATGTTAATGCTGATTACCAACCTGAACTGCCTCCTCATAATTACAGAACACAGCTAGAGCCTGCGTGGTTTTATGTATTAAACACTCAGAGATAAATAGAATATGTGATTCAGAGAAATGCAGAGAAAAGGTTGGTACTGAACTTTTGAATTTCAAATGGATTGTACAAATGTGGAGAATATGGCTCACCACGATAGCTATGTAACGTGTTTCTTTGGATACCTTCATGTTAATAATGCCACACATCTGAAAAAAAATATTCCATTTTGACTCACATTTGGAATTCTTGCATTCATGACAAGGAACAAATAATTTTAAATGGAATCAATGATCTTGGCCTTTAGGTATGATACATGAATTTCATTTAATTTAACATGCTTATCATATCTTGTATAATCTTCAAATGTCATCCAAGTTTAAATTATTCCTCTCGTGAAACTTTTAGCAACAAAAGCATTACATAATTTTATACTCTCATTATATGTTGTTATTGAATTATCTGCCCTTTACTGCTCTTAGCTCCTACACTACTAGAAGGCACAGAGGTTGGCCTCATATAGGTATAAATATAAATCTTACAATGGATACTACCATTTTATAAATTATAAGACTCAAATATACTTTTGTGAAAACTTTACACTTGCACAAAAGTGAAATAACATAATGCTATGTAAGTCCCATTTTGTATGTACATATCACGTCTTAAATACTTCCCCGGTTTGTATGTATTCCTCCAGAAATTTTTCTATCTTAATATAGAAATATAACTATAGATTTACCACATATAAGGGGTATAATATTATGATTATGATTCTGTGACAATTTTTTTTTTCCATTGAAAACCAATGCGGTTACTTTTTAGCTGTGATGCCACACAAGTAACCCAGACTCTCTGGGTTTTTCATTTGTAAAAGTCAATGAGCAATGTCTACCTCAAAGCAGAGTTGGGAATACATTTATTCTTTCAGAATATAACCAAAATTCACTTATATATTCCCTCACTGAGCTCCAACTCTGTACTAAGCACTGTTCTGCTATCATGTCGTTTACATTCTAATGAGGGTAGAGGAGATAGGAAAATATCACAAAATATAAACCAGTTAATAACTATGAATAAAGGTAAAGTAAAATAAGGGGGTGGAAAGTAAACTTGGGGATGGTTATTGATAACATTTTAAATAGGACCCTTCAGAAATTACATTAAATATGAAATATAATGACTTAAGAACAAGGCCAAGTATATATTTGTCACTCCAATGGTATTAATTTCTTCCCATCTTCTTTTGCTCTTTCGCTTTCCTTCCTTATAACCCAGAATGATGGTGAGAATTTAAATTCAATGGAAGACTTTTAATTTCACCATCAGTCTTTAACTGTCTCCTGTGATTTGGTTCAACTTCTTACTTTTTGAGAATGAGAAAAAGACATGGAATAGAGGGAAACCAGATTTTGGTCTGATTTTGCTTTCAACTAGATTTGCAACCTTAAAAAAGAGTCTCTCAATATCTTGGTTTATTCTTCTGAGAAAGAAGAGCTAGAGATTCATAAGTGTTCTTATACTGCATATTCTTTAGCCTCTCTAATCTAACCTTAAATGATTCAATGGGATGACACTATTCCACAGTTTAAGTGTAAGATTTCTGATAAAATGTCGAGCACTCTCCATTCTAGGATAATATACAAATTTCTTAATAATATTTTTATTATGCCTTCTCTTCCTATCCTTTTCTTTCTAAAAAAATGTTTCTTTTTGTGAAAAATGAGGCAGTTCAATCTTTAAGCTCTATTTCTCTTATTTTTATGCATTAAAAATTACAATAGTTGCCACCATATGCTTGCTTTAAAAATATTTTGAGTTACCTTGTAAATTATCTTTATAAAATAAAAAAAGCAAACATTAAGCCATCATAAATGTAAGAATCGTTTAGAGTGACTCAACTATACTTCTCATTTCTCTAATTCCTATTTACTTCTTAAGGCATAATATTTCATTTTAATATTGCTTCTGTAAGAATACCAGACATTTAAGTACATTAACTCATAATATCTAAATAATGGTTTTAATCCTGAAAAATCTTGATGAGACCACTTAATTTCTGAAAACCATTAGTAAGCTAACATGCTGATCATTAGCTCTTGTCATATATAATTTGCATGTTAGGCTCATCCATTTCAAGGTGATTAACAGTACATTCAGTTATCTGATCAGACTATTTAGTATGGAAAAATCATCTTCTTCCAATATTCTGGAGATGCCATCAAGATCCTGGCACCTTAAAGGCAGCTTTTTCAGAATTGCCCTTGGATCTGAACTGATAGTTTAATTTTTTAGGCATGCTTGGAATATTCTCAATTCCAGGTCATTAGCCAATCTCATTCTATCAATGATTAAAGCCACCAGCGTTGGAAGGAAAGCTGGAATTAAGAACATTCTTGTTTTCACACACACACAAAATGAAATATTATGTTCAGTTTGATATAAGATGCTGTAAAATGGCATGATTCTGTTTTATAAAAAGTTGGGAACTGTATTATTCATGTGTGTTCAGCCTTCTGCACAGTGAATGGCACATGGCGATTTTATAATATATGGATGCTGAAATTCAGTCAGCTGCTTTACTAGTTATGCTTATTACTTGTAATTGTTAGTGATTGTGATATACTTATAAACTGGCCTCTTTCAAAACAGTGACTGTGTTTTTGTACAATATCAGAGATAATAGCTGCCATAAGGCATTATTCAACAAACATTTCTAGTTGGAATTAGTGAGTATATGTAAAAGATTTTCAATATATTTTTTTCCTCTTGGCTGAGAGCCATGAAGACAATGCAGATCTCAACCTTATAACCACAAGGAACTGACTTCTGACAACTAGCTGAATAACTTTGGGAGTGGAATATCCCCCAGGATGTCCTGAATAGATCTCTGCCTGGACACATTTGGAGTGTGGAAACTTGAGTAGAAAACTCTGTGAACCTGCTCTTGGACTTTTGAATTAGAGATCTATGAAGTAATAAATAGGTGTCCTTGTAGCCCTCTAAATTTAATAGTAAGTTGTTACTCAGTGTTAGGAAACAAATATGGATGATTTAAATGCCTGGAAGAATATGTTTTAATATTTTGATAACATTTTGCATATAATGTTGATCTTTATATCTCAAAGCAGTTATCTCAGAATTACATTTGATCTCTAAAATCATGTTAAAATTATCTTTAACAAATCTTCATTATGAACAAGATAGCTAATATATATGAATGAAACATTTTTGTTACCCTTTTTAGAAATGTGCACTTTTGAGCCTCAGGGGAAACTGGTTGAAAAGTGCAGATCAACCGTACTGGAAAAACAGCCCTAAATCGGAGTGCCCTGACATCTTATTCAACACTTGAAGGACGCACTTGCTATTCTATCTTGCAAAGTTGGCTTTAATTTAACCTAGGAGAAGTAGGGGAAGAAAAACTATTTAAAGTATACAAGTACTTGAAGTTTCTCCTGAGTTTTTTTAAAAGAAGTGTTCTCATTTTCTTTTAATCCATTCCTTAAAAATGTGATATCTTCCTGTAGAAAATACATATAGTATGTCCTAAGCTATTAATTGCTTACTGTATTTTCCATATATAAATAAAAAGCTAACACCAATATCACAGGATATGAAGCTCTGTGTGATACAATTTGAAATGCTAAATTCTTATATTATATGGCCTGGCATTTTGATTAATACCATGAATTCTGGGGCACTTTCAATTCCTGGAATATGTTTTTGCACAGAGTCACATGTACATCACAAAAGTGTAGATATAAAATTAACGGAAATTTATACTGAAATATAGTTCTTAAATTTTTTCTACATTGTTTGGTTAGGGAAAATATCTCTAGCTTTTTTGCCCAAAAAAATTCACAATGCATATTTCTGAAATAGAATGCTTGACTCTCAAGGAAAGAGGGACAAAATAAATTGATTGCAACACAAGGTTTACTCTATGGCAGGAGTTGTTAACCTTGGATCCACAGACACCTGAGGAGTTTGCAGATAGAATTCTGGGGGTTGTGATATTGAACAAAGAAAAAAATCATCTTTATTTTCACTGACTTTTCTAAGAGTGGCCAACAAGCTACAGAACTATTAGGAATACCTGTGCTTTAGACACTGCAGTATTTTCCTATTATTATGTACTTGTTGCAGATACCTCAACACATCCTTTATGATCATCATTATTTTGAAATTTTGTTAGTTATTAAACCAGCCACTACATCTTAGAATTTAAGGCATCAATCACAAGCTCCATGTACAAGATACTACATATTAAATCTCATAATAATTTGAAAACTGTATTGCAATTTGTGGCTGAAAGTATCTTATTATCAAAACATTATTTTGAGAAAGTGTCTATAGGCTCTACAGAACTTCCAAAGTGGTTGAGGCCCACACAAATAAAGGTTAACACTCCTTGGGTATTTATCCAAAGGAAACAAAAACACTAACTAAAAGAGATATATCTACCCTTGTGTTCACTGTAGCATTACTTACAGTAGCCAGACATGGAAGCAGCCTAAGTGCCCGTTGACAGATGACTAGATAAAAACAATGCTGTACACATGTGCACGCACATGCGCGCGCACGCGCGCACACACACACACACACACACACACACACACACCGGAATATTACTTAGCCATAAAAAAGAAGAAATTCTTGTCATTTGTGACAGACAATATGAGTGGACCTCAACAGCATTATACTAAGTAAAATAGGTCAGATAGAAAAACACAAATACAATATGATCTCACTTATATGTTGAATCTAAAAAACAAAAGCAAGGGGTGCCTGGCTGGCTCAGGTGGTTAAGTGTCAGACTTTGGCTCAGGTCATGATCTCACAGTTTTTCGAGCCCTGCATCCGGCTCTGCACTGACTATGCAGAGCCTACTTTGGATTCCATGTTTCCCTCTCTCTCTGTCCCTTCCCCACTTGTGTGTGGTCTGTCTCTCTCTCTCAAAAGTAAATAAATATATATGTATATATATATTAATATATATATTAATATATACATATATTAATATATATACATTAATATGTATACATATATA